>NC_071395.1:85828262-86548976 GCF_022682495.2 Desmodus rotundus
CTGAGTCAGCGCCAGCGACGAGCCACATTTATGAAGCAGGGTAGAGACTTTGGATCCTTGGTTACTCTAACTCTGTCAACTCAGTAGCAAATGAAACTGCAGAAGTAATGGAAATCAAGGAAAGATTACATAAAGAAGCGCAGGGAAACAATTTCAGAAACGAAGAGTTCAATCTAAATTTAAATTAATTAAAATTTTTCTAGGTCAAAATCTGCAGTAAAAGCATCCAGCCTAAATGCATTGGGCCATCTCAGCTGAAATTGCTGTTTTCATTTTTTAAATGGCATGTGATTTTGACCTGCATAATAAATTTTGCAGGAAGATGACAGGTTAAATTTAATAAAACGTTGCAAGAAACTAGGAAAGGATAAATGGAAGCAAAGCATGGGGAAATATCTTAGCAGAGTTCATCCCTAAAATACAGAAATAACAATGTTTGCATCAAATTCCTTGCCTGACTAGGTACAGCGCCATGGCTATTGAAGAGTTTTAATAATTGTTCCTGTTTAAATGCGACCCTCATTCTAAGTTGTTAGAGATATCAGGAAGTCAATAAGGATTTTAAAGCTCATTTTACCTTTAAGCATGAATACATTCATACTGTCTTCCTTTCTCCTGGGGCTGTGGGTGGGATGAAGGATGGGGAACAGAGGAGAGACACTAGGTGGAGGCACATTTGAACAAAGCTGAATTTAGCTTATATTTTAATTCACTTGTGTGGGTGATCTTCCCAGAAGACAGAATCCAAATGATCTCCTGGGGGAAAATTTAGCCATAATGCAAGCAAAGCAAGTTCTAGAACCATGTGAACAGCTAAGCGCCTGAACTGCTCATTTTCAAATCAAATACTGTAACGTACAAAGGTTGATCTAACAGTTTCTGTTTTATGCACTTTTCTCCTGTCCTCCATGATCCCTAAGTCAGCTGTTTTGATTAGATGCTTCACCTCCTTCAGGAAATAACCAATAACGAGTTCTTGAAAGAAATACTCATTGAAGTTTGACATGCTTTTCTCTGACATATTCTTTCCAAATAATAGAATGACACTTGATTCTTCCAAAGCAGTTTTAGTTGGTACTTGTGACAGAAAACTCTTGGCAAACTCAGAATAGAATGCAAATTAAAAGGCAAACAGCAAACTTCAAAAAAAAAAGTCTGCAGCAAAGGAGAGTCAGTGGCTCGTGTTTTGTCACATAGAGGCTGGGCATCTTAAGCTCCTTGTTAGAAAAAGGATGGAGCCTAGAATATGCATGATTCTGGCAGGACTGCAGGCGCTCAGAAATATTATGTTCCTCTCCTTGCTCTTGATATCTGAGTGGAGGCATTTCACCAGTCCTGCCCAATGGGCTGTGAGAAAAAGAGCAATGTGTTCCTTCCAGGCTGAGGCAGTGACAAGCCCGCAGGGGGCCCTCTCTTCCCCTGACACACCAGCTGTGGGCATCAGGGATTCCAGATATTAGACATACAAGTAGGAAACAGCCTGTCCCCTGTCCTACTTGGAAGGAACAGCCCAAGAGAGCTGTTGGATCCAAAATGGCTTCATAGAGAAATAAATATTTATGAGTTAAATCACCAACATTGTGGGGTTAGTACATTGTCACGGCATGACCCAATCCCTAGTGACTTATTCAAAACACAAATATAAAATTATAAAACTCACCAATTCAGAAATAAAATTACTAAGTGATTACCCAATAGGACCTGTTAAAAAATAAATGAGCAAATTAAAATAAGACATTAATCTACTACTAAACACCTTTTTTTGAAATAAGTTATAATTTCCATCTCTAACTAGGTGTACTAAAACAGACACCCATGCATTGCTATCAAAAACAGAAGTGAAAATTTTTGGAATTTTTCATAAAATTTATAGTTTTATTTAATATGTACATTTTTGAGAATCAAGACAAAAATATCAAAAGCCACAGGGAAAACTTTGTACAAAACATGTTGATTTTGATGTTAAACATTGAGGTGAATAAAAGGAAACCATCTTAAATGTGAGGTAATAAAAGACTTAAATAAACCACAATAAATCAATGTGATTATTATTAATCAGCCATTGAAATGGGTTCACCTTCCTGACTATTCTTCAAATACTCCAGCTTTAAGTCAAAGATGATCATATTTTACCTGTACCTTTAAAGTTTATAGCCCACTTACTTTTAAAAGCAGTTCTAAATGACAGGCAATAAAACATTTTTAAAGTAGGACACATAAGTCCTTGGTTGAGCTCAGACACTGTTAATGAGCGGGTGTGTATAAAGGCTTGTATGTTGTCCCAGGTCACTTCAAAACCCCCTGTTTCTCTATTAAGGTCCCTTTGTCATAAGTGGTGCCCCTCAGTGATGGTGCCCAAGGTGACCTGGCCATACTTAGTGGACCATAGGCAACTTCTTGATGCACACTGTTTAGTCCATTTCTCTCTGCATAGAATTTGGGATGGGGACAGAGATGATGCTCACTTAGCTGGAATCATCACAAGAGCAAGAAGGGAAAAGTAAACCCGGGGAGGTAGGGAGATGAGGAAGGGACAGGGAAGAGAGACACAGTCGCAGTAAAAGAATCAGATTCCAAACAGAACCTTGAGACATTTCCAGGATATGTCTTTTGATGAGGCCCAGCACTTTGCCTAATTCTGAGTTATTTGATAAACCCTTTTATTATCTATTTTTGTTCAAGCGGACTCAAGTTGGCTCACACTAATTGCAGCAAAGAGGAGGGGGGTAAATTGTGAAGAAACCAGAGAGAAATAAAGTTTTAATTTGATGCTGACTTGATAACTTAACTGGCTATCTTTATAAAAAAGAAAAAAATAATAGACCCCATAGTACTTCTCACCTCATACAAGGTAACATACACATTAAACTTTAGTATAAACATTAAACCATAGAAGAAATACATGATTTGTTATCGTTATATAAGCTAAATTTTCATAAAAGAAATACTAGGCTCCGATAATCATTTAAACATACATACAACAGCCTGGCCAGTGTGGCTCAGGTGGGTGGAGCATCGTACCATAAACCGAAGGGCTGTGGGTTTGATTCCATCAGGGCAGAGACCCAGGTTACAGGTTCCATCGCTGGCTGGGGAGCCTAGGAGATGCAACTGTCTCTCTAACATCGATATTTCTCTTTCTCTCTGTCCCACTTCCTCTCTCTCTAAAAGCAATGAGAGAAATGTCCGAGCATGAGAAAATATATATCATATACATCATGTGTACAATATACACATGATATATACGGTACCATGTCATATAGCATATGTATGATATACACATGACATATGATGTACCATATGATACATGTGATGGTATATATCATGTCATGTGTATGGTAATGTGTATATGTGATATATATGATAGTGTGTGTGTGTGTGTGTATTAAATCTCCAGTGACATTCAGTGGGTATTTTAAGAGCTTGTTCCTGGCTCTCATACCATTAAAATCTATTGCTTTGCCTAACTGTAATCCAAACTATAAAGCACAAAACATATTTTCAAAAATCAAAAACAGTTTTAATGATGCTTATTATGCTGAAATTACTGAGGTAAGATCATTTGTAAATAACTTAAAATATTTTCACAGAAAGAAAGCAGAAGTGTTTCTTCTTAATTATTGTTAAATAGAAAGTTTCATTTCCTTGGGCATTCTGATTTTATCTTCTCTTATTCCAAGAACCCTGATATTTTATCAGAATATCTCCATTTTTATGGAAAAGTGAATAAAATGTGTTTGATGTTATAACATATGACTGAAAATAGAAGGAAATAAATGACTTAAGGTTGAATTCAGTCTGGAAACATTTCTTTTCAATTTTCTTTTATTCCCATCAGTCAGAGAGAATGTGTTTCAGGAGAAATAGCAAATTTAAGAGGGAAATTTTAAAGAAATCAAGAATGTGAAAATACCACTGAAATAAGATTTTAATCCTGGGATAATTCAAAGTCTTCTTTTTTTGAAAGTGCCTACTTTGCAAACAATAATGTTTCAACTGCCAGATGTCTTCCTTCCAGAAGTATCCGGTCCTCAGCACCTTTTAGCTTCTTCATTATAATGCATTATTACTTTCTCTCATTTACACAGCGTGTTGGATACTGTTTTCATTTGTCATGTAAATTTAGACTCTTGTTCCTTTCCAGTTCTTTCGGGCTACCATTTGCTGGCTCTGGTCCTTTAACTTTTTTCACCTGTTTTTAGAGTTATTCCCTTCTCTAGTATAAAGTGCTCGACAAATCATAGTGGATATGGAATAAAACTTCTTGGATTCAAGTCTTTGCTCCTAACAGTTTAATTAATTTTGGACAGATTATTTAACTTACCTCTGTGTATTCAAATGGAAAATGGGGAGAGTAATCAAACATTTGCCTTCGCTGTTATAAGAGCAAAATGAGGCAATAATAAACAGCAATGTTCAGGGAAAGGTAATATTTAAATATCAAACTGCATTTGCTTAATTAGTAGCTATTATTAGGAGTATGCTAGTATCATGAATAGTTACTATGATCTATCATTAATATGGTATGAATTGATCAGGGGCAAGGCTGGAAACAAATTCAGAAACTGAGGAAAGTTAGTAAGAGGGAATATTTACAAAGACATATGAGGTTCATGGAAACCACGGGATTGGTGAAGCTCCCTGGGGCTAACTACAGTCTCAAGTTGTTAGCAGCTGAGGCTTCAGCGAGCATGGCAAGCGATTGGTCACAGAAGGGTGTAACTGCAGGATAGGACTAGGATAGGACTAAGTGAGGAGCTACGGCCTTCAAAGAGGAAACCAGCCAGTCTCTCACCATAGATCTGCAGGGAGACGACCAATGGAATCCACAGCTGAGCTCCCCCTCCCCCCACACCCTGAGCATCTGCGGCTGCCCCCTCAGACAGAACTCGATAGGAAGCCAGAAGACAAGGAGACTTGTTGATGAAGACTACAGAAGTCATCTCCTGGAGGCACTGAGCAGGGTGTGCAACGGGGAAGCATGGATCTCAAGCTGCCAAAGGCAGCCATCCAGCCCATCTATCTACCTGACATGCTCCTCAGCATCCTCCCTTGTCATTGTCCCAGTGAAAAACATGTAGCCCCAACAAAGGGAACTCACAAAATCCACCACAGGTGCCATTGTGCCCTGACATTAATTTGGGCATAACACGTACAAAACTCAAACTGTAGTCACTACCAGTTTTTCTCATATAAAGTACTGGGATCAAAGGAGACAAGTAACAGCACAAAACACACACGCTGCAGTTCTCCCCTTGGCAGCTGGTCACGGGGCCTGCATCGGGGACGCCACCCTGAGTTCCCAACTGCTCTGCGGCCCCACTTTCAGCTGGTGATGTTGCCCACTTCATTCTGCCATCAAAGTGCATATGTTTTGCAAATATGACTACTTTATGATCTTAGGGTTGTACAGTTACTGTTCAGTGATTAAATCTTTAGACTCACTATCTATACCATCCAAATATATTAACTATGCATGTATCAGAAGGCTCCTCCATCAATGTTAAGATTCTTCACAAACAAATACTTTAGCATTGGATTACCAGAGCTGCGCGGTAACCAGGAGGAATAAACTTTTGAGGCAGGGAATTTTAGTGCTGTGCAGCTAAGTGCAGAAGCTATTTAAGGACAAACATGGTTTCTGATGCTTCCTAAATTAGACCTGAGGCAGCCAACTGTGCTCTCTGTTTAAGAGAAGCTGCTGAGAAACTCACAAAGAACCAGATTCTAACTTTATATTGGAGAGGCAACATGTTGATGGCCTTTATTCATAAGATACTTGCCATCATATATCCCCACCGTGACTTAACATGTGGAGTCAGAGTACACAGTATCCATTTGGACGCCAAAATGATCACTGCCTGTTCCTACTGTGCAGTTTTTCGTCAGTTTTGTTTACTTTTCTTGCCCCTACTTTCAACAGCTTCCTGTGTGCCAGGAGTGGTTGTGACAGGGAGGGTTCAGCCTCAAAACCATTCTGATAGTGTTCAACTCTCATAAGGGTCTCTCTAGCGGGAGAAGCTGCTCCTGGATTTTTCCTCAAAATTCCCTTGGTTTGGAAAATATATTTGAAAGAGATTGTCATTTGTGACAGCAATGTATGAAAATACCTTGATCTCCTCTGGCCTTCCAGCCCACCACAAAACCTTTAAATGCACCCAAAAGGAAGAGAAGGGAAGGAAGAGGGGGAAAAGAAGCAGAAAAATGATCAGGTCTTCTGATTAGGTGGAGACGCCCTAGAGCGGGTCACAAGCTGCTAAGAAGCATCCTTTTATCTCCCTGGGCTGAGTGCAGAGCCAGGCAGTTTCCCTCATTCTAGAATATGTGACAGACTCTAATGTCTGACACTGTGCTTGCTTTCGTTTTTTTCTGATGAAGACACAAGTATTTGGAGACTTTTGATGCGAGACAATTAAGAGTCTGGAACAGCATTAGCTAGACAGAGGAGCAAGGCCCCTGGCAGGAAAGTAGGCTGCAGAGGGAGTTCATTGCCAGCCTTCTGCCTCTGTAACGAGCAGCTTCAGGGAGCTCTGTCCTACAATTGTGACAACAGGCTCACGAAGCCCATTTGCAAAGGACTGCGTCTTCAACGCAGGTGATGAGTCGGGCTTCTCAGATGTAAACAGAAATGGAAGATTGATTATAATGTTTTGAAGGGAATTTTCATCACAGTGTTAACAATTTTCAAAGCAAAAATGTGCATCAGCTGCACATTAGCCCGGGGAATTTTAAATCCATTTGTAGCAAGAAACCATTAAAAAAAATCAAGCTATCTCATGTTTTAAAAGTTTCCTTTAACGATAATCCAAATCTTGTACAAAAAAGTACATTGTAGAAATAACTTGAAGAGTGTGAGGTTTCTGCATTAATTTTAAAATCAAAGAGAAGTAAGAAACCTAACCACAGGTTCTTAACCACACATGGTATAACAATAACAGGCCCTCCCAGAGAATGGTTGTGAGGATTCAGTGAGATAATCCATACATTTACTGAACGTTTATTTGGTCCTGTTCTATGCATTAGGGAGAGATACCTGAGCAAAATGTGTTCCCCCTTCTTGATGAACTTACTTTCTGGTGAGGTCTGGAAAGCAATGATAAAACATGAATAAATCAAGTAAAATATTGAGCATGTTAGAAGGTCATAAGTAAAGATTGAGCAGTTTAGGAGGTAATGAGGAACGTTCAGGGGAGGTTGAAGAAGGGAGTTCAGCGTTTCATAATGGTAGTCCTCTTTGAAAAGGTGATGTTTGAACAAAACGAAGTTACAGAAGTCAGGGAATTAGCAATGAAGACATCTGGGAGAAGAGTGTCGCAGGTGGAGAAAAGAAGGGCTAAGGATCGAAGTTGAAATGTGCTCTGGTGGTTTGAGGAACAACAAGGAGATCCAGGTGTTTGGAGGCAAGGGAGAAAGAGATGGACTCAGAGAAACAATGGAGGGTCAGGTCATAGAGACCTCAAGGCCATTGAAAGGACTTTGATTTTACTGTGGGTGAAATAGGAAACCATCACAAGAGAGCCAAGGCATGATCTGATTCATGGTTTTAAATGATTCCTGTGACTATTGAGAATAAACTACAGTGGAATAGGCTGAGCAGCTAGCACAGTAATTCAAGCAAGAAATTATGGGTGGCGGGGGGAGGGTCCAGTCTAAAGTGGTGATGCGTAGACAGAACTGAATCTCAAGGGCCTGGTCTGAAAGTCACATTCCATAGCATCAGCTCTTTGTTACTGTCATTTTAAAGGAGTGGGGAATAAAATGACATGTCCCAAGTTATCTTTCACAAAAAGGCTGCTACAGATTGTGAATACTGTGGGGGCATTTCCTGGACAAAATCTCCTCCTCACCTCAGAGAGTCAGTTCAGTTTAATCCTGAATCTAATCAAAGTAAATGGTGTTTAGGTCTTTTTTTCCCTCTAACAATTTTATAATCACGAGTTTTTATGACTGTCTCATAAATCTGCCAGTTTGGGAGTCTGTTTTACATGGTATTTTGGCTCTAGACCATTGAAAATAATGGTTTAACTCTCATCCATATTTCTGGCATCAGCCACATTTTTCTATATCTGTTTACACTAATTTATTACTGTTTCTGTCCCTTGCTGTATGCAATTTACTTCTTTATCATTCATTTCTCAACTACAGGCTCAACTATTCTAATTCACTCATCATTCATTATCTTTACTTTAAAATGTTTTTAAAAATGTATGGGACAGATGTGGTCTATAAACTCATTTTAGCTATAACTTTAGGCATAGATAAGGTGACTTTCAAGTAGTTAGTACCAGCTAACACATGTTAAAATGTGACTTTAAGGAACATTTCAAAAATTGAAATGCACACACCATTTTATATAAATATGTTTAACAGATGTATGAAACAAAGCTAATTATTAAAATTTCCATTCTGGGAAAAGTTACTTGTGGCCAACTTTAAAAAGGAAGGACTTTGTTCCAGGCAGGTATTAGCAGTTGGATAAACCTGAATAAATGCTATACACACCTCTGAACTTAATGCATTTTTCAGGGGGGCAAAATGATATCATGTCACCCCTAAATTCAAGCTCATTTATCAATACATGCATGTATTAGTTCAATGACTCTTATTTATCTAATAACTGATGTGTTTCAGGTACTTGGACATCACTAACAATAAAGTGTCGGACAAGCACTGGGATAATTTCTGCTTCCATGACACTGACGGTCTACTGAAGATGCCAGAGGTGGACATTAACAAAATAACCACACTAACGAGCATGTCATCGCAAGTGTAGAGAAATGCTTTCAAATGGGGGGAGGGGAGAATCATCATCCTGTGAGAATAAAGTGTCGTGGGACGTAAGAGAAAGCAAGTCTTTGTGTCTGTCTTTATCGCATGGGATGTGGTTATTAAGGTTAATTTATAAATTGCTAAGGAACTGAGAGTGGCAAATAGCCTTAAAAATCTTGCAGGTCTACAGATAGATAGAGGATCATTTGAAATATCATTTCCCACGTAGGAGACTACACACATGTATTGGTAATTTTTTTCTAACGAGAAAATGTTTAAGGGAAGAGCTAGCTTTACATGGACATCTATTCTCTTTGTAGGGTTCCACACCTTTTTGTCCATATCCCTGACCATTTGCTACACTTGCATCCGCAGAAAACTGTGAGAATCCCTCAGGTTGCTGTTCTTTTTTCTCAAGTAGTCAAAATATGCAAGGAAATTAAAATGTGCTTACTTTTGCCCAAAATACCCTTAGCAAATCTAATATCCCAGTATTTGAGTATCTACTATATATACTATTTGAAGGGCAATGTGCTGAAGATTGAGGATACACATAAATAAGGCAGAGGAATTGGTGGCTCAGAGAAAGGACGTGATTTCCCTAGCGACTCCCAGATAGTAAAATGAAGATCGGAGGTTCAAAGTCAAGTTTTTCTGACTCGGAAGCTCAGGTATGTTTCACATCCAGTATGCCAGCTTTGTAACAAAATGTACCATCTTTTTCTTCCCCGACATAAGCATCTGTAAGAAACACCTTCTCTACTAAGATTTAAAAAACCAGTCTAGTAGGACACATACGATACATACCCTCAAAAGCAAATCTCTCCTAGTCTAAAACACAACATTTTGACAAGTCACAGAACCTCATTTCAAAAATGCCTGTGCTTCCACGGTGCATCATGGAATATGGGAGTAGGAAGAGCAGCCTGACTCATGAAGGCCTCGAGCAAAACTGGGAAACCTACCCAGTGTCTCGGCAATGTTGCCCGTCTGTCATTTCTGTTCATCTGTGCGTTATTTTTCTTCCCTTTTGGAAAACCAATGCTCTCTTTTTTAGTACTCTTATGATTAAACATGGCCACCCCTGCAGATTCTGAGTTTGCATCTTCTGCATTCTAGCAACCATTAGAAACCAAGTAGCATATCTCAGTAAAAATTTAAATTTACCAGGGAGAGAGCAGATCGGCCTGCCCTTGGTCAAGGGTCCACTTCAATCCATTTGGATGTGGCTGGAGAATGGAAGACAGTGTGCCATGACTAACAGGGACCCACCTCCACAGGGCAATGAGGAGAAAAGGGAAAGAGGATGAGAACTGCAAGATTGCATAGGTGGCCACATATGGCAGAGCTCAAAAAGCAAATTTTAAAGGCTTATGAAATAAAAACCAATATAAGACAGCAAAATACAGTTAAACCATGGGCTCTCAGTTAAAATTGTTACAGACACTTCTGGGTGAAATAGGTCGAGAGGAGAAAGTGAGAAGTAAATTGGGAGGAGAAGTAAAGCCAAGGTACGGTTATCAAGTTACCCTGCGGGGGGAAAACGTGCACAGGAAGACGCAACAAGTGTTCACAGGGCAATAAGACAACTAAAGTGAGACATTAATGAGGATTAAATAAAAAAGGTTCATTTTAGAAATAAAAATGTCAAGATATGTTTTCAAGGAAAAATTATGGCAGGTATATACAAGCCCAACAACAAGCCTAAAATCTTATAGGTTAATAAATGGAAATCACAATCACTCTTAAAATAAAATTACACAATACAAATAAAAGTTAAAGATTGGAAATATGGAAAGTGCATCCCACTAATAGTGTAGGTAATAGTGTAAGACTGAACTGGAGTTCAAGTGTGCAAAAGTACTAGAAACATCAGGGTAATACACAATACAGTAAAAAAAGAGCTTCATTGAGATATAATTGTTATACAGTGAAATGTGCACAATTTGATGACTTTAGATATATGCAAATATCTGTGATACTATCACTACAATCAAGGTAATAAGTATATCCAATGCCTCCTAGCTTCCTTGTGTCCCCTTGTATGTGTGTGTGTAACAGAAACATTTCACATGAGACCTACTGTCTTCAATTTTGAAGTGCTCACCACCAGACTGTTAACTATAGGCTCCATATTATGACCGCGGGCATGTCATTAACCTCCCTATGTCGCTCTTCCGACGTCTGTTAAGCAGGGATGTTATCATTACAGAGCTGAATGAGTTGTTTTAGCAGTTCTCCATGTTTGGTTTGCAGACTCCTGGACATCCCAAGGTCTTTTCAGGAGGTCCAAGAGATAAAAACATTTTTGTAAGAATGCTAAGATGTTAAAGCGTGCCTTTTACCAATGGTTGATAAGCCATGGAGGGTAAAGCTCCTGAAGCCTTAGTGTGAATTAAGGCAGAGCCGTGAAGTTGTACTTGGAGTCACTGCATTTTTAAGGTCAGGCATGCACGCGCAGTTAAAAAAATGCCAGCTTCACTTCAGAGCACTCTTGAGGAAACATTAAATTCGTTATTATATTAAATTCCCACCAGTCAGCATATGTATTTCTGATTATTTTGTGTAATGGATAGGGAAGGTTCCCGAAACGCTGTGCAGCTCGATGAAGTACAGCAGTTGTCTCATGCTTATGCAATTGTTTGAGTGAGTGATGAACTGAACCAGCTCCTTTTTTCAGGGAACACTATTTTTTCTTGCAAGAACAATTGACAGACAACTATGGTTACTCAGACTTTGGTATTTGGCAGAAATTTTCTTGAAAAATGAACAAAGGATGGCTGTCAGTTCAACAAATTAAACTGACAGTATTCCCTTCCAATGATAAAAGTTGAGCTTTCATGAGAAACCTGGGATTTTGGAAACTTTACAGTGGTCACTGTGAACTTCCAGCTTAACAATAGGTAAGATGCTTGTTGATTTTGATGGTGATATGAACAAATATGTTTTTATATTATGGAATGAAATGTGTCAATATTTAAAAGATCTGCATAACTCTGTGAATCAATATTTTCTAAATGACCAATGCATAAAGATACAAAATTATGCAAAAGAAAAAAAATACATTTAAAGTGCAGGATAGAGCAATAAATTTCAATACAACAGAGCACAAAGCATTCATTTATTGGGTTTCAGGTTCTATGCTGCAAACAACCTTTAAGAAATCACCACTTGTTGAGTATTGCTGCAATATGAAAGAATATTCACAATTGTCTTTAAATTATCTCAAAAAAAAGGAAAACCAAGGCTTCTCTTCTCAATTTTTTGTAAAATATTTTTTCATGAATATTTTATTTATAGTCACATGAAATGAGTATTTTATTGAACTGTCTTGTGCAATATTTTGATCTTGTAGGAGATGTGTGAAGAGAAGGGTAAATAATTACAAGGACCATGAGTTTGTTGGAGCTTGCTAAGTCCTACAGATGTATTGAAGAAAAAAAAATGTCAAGCTCAGTTCAGCCTATTACCACCCTACCAGAAGACATGAAAGTGAAAAAGAAAAAACCCTCTATGTCAATATTTAAAGAGACCCAGCTTTCTGCAGCTGAGGAGCAGACCTGGCTGAAGACCCGGTCAAGGAATTCATTGCAAGAGAAGAACTTCAAGGAGATTCTAGTCAATCTAACCAAGTCTCCTGAGCCAAAGCCAGGGCCATGAAGGGAAGACACAAGACCCTGAAATTTATAACAGGCTCTCTGTTACAAGGTGAATGCATTCAAGTACATCACAACCCCAGACTCTGAACCCCATAGCCAGGATAGACTGATGGCTCACCCACTGACTCTTGCTAGAGGACAGCAATGATCCACTTACCTGAAGATGAGGTAGAGAGGTCATGCCTTCAAAGACAATACTTGCTCACCTCAAGGTTTTCCTATCGCATCACTTCCCTGGAAACTAGGTTTGTAGTTAGGGCTAAGTGTAGGCATGGCCCAACTGGGAAGTGTGGGTCCTGCTAAGCAAGGAGCAGATTATACAGACTGAGCTGCAGGGTCTATTAATACATACTGCTAGGAATAGAGAGAATATGTGTGGAAGCTAACTTGAGGATGCTCTACACAGGAAGGCAGAACATAAAATTGATGAGGGGAGAGTTTGTTGATAGGATGCACTCCCATGATTCAGGATTCAATGCCTTGACAAGGACCTTTGGAGCTGGTCTAGCTGATCCTAACATGCAGCTGGGATGGCACTGGAAGCTTGGGAGAAAATTAAATGGATGATTTGAAATGATAGAGAGTCCAAAAATACCTTAGCAATATGTGCAAGAAGGGACCCAAGGACTCCAAGAAATGGGCACCCTAGAAAGGATCTATTATGAGATGCAAGAACCCTCTAGCTGACCATGTTCCTCAAAAGAACTCAGAGATAGTCCTGATGGTCATCTGAATATAAGCATTAAGATGTAGTATTATTGCTCTGGCCAGTGTGGCTTGGTTGGTTGGAGCATTGTCTTGTGCACTGAAAGGTCATGGATCGATTCCTGGTCAGAGAAGACACATAGGTTGCAAGTTTGATTCCTGGTTGGCTTATGTATGGGAGGCAACCAACCAATGTTTCTCTCTCAGACTAATGTTTCTCTCTCTCTCTCTCTCTCTCTCCTTCCCTCCCTCCCTCCCCACTTCCTCTCTTTCTAAAATCAATAAATGTATCCTTGGGAGAGGATTTTAAAAAATGCTTTATTCTGCAAAAATGGGGATGCTGACATTAAAAAATACAAACAATGCTATTCATTATATAACAAATATGGAAATATGAATAGAAGCAAAAAGCCTCTTAATAACCATCATTACAATGAAAATACAATATTCCACCCTATAGGTTACATAATTTTTATTATATTTGCCTTCATTAAGCATTTTTACTATCCTCATAGGATACATTTATACACTTTATTTCTGTAAGAATGCCTATTTTGTATCTCATCTTGCCTTCACCAACAATGGCTACTTATTCTTTATCTCTCCTTTTTAAATTTTTCCTAATTTGAGAGTAGAATTGCAATATTTTTACACTTTACTGTTAGTTAAATAATATTTATTTGGGTGCATATTGTTTTAATATTCTATTTTTTTTTTTTACCTCTCAACATTAAACTAAATATAAGGGGTACTTTTTGAATAGTTCTTCAAAGGTATATGATCCCAAATGGAAGCACAAAATTTAAGGAATAAAGAGAGAAAAAGAGTAATTATATGGATAATTCTAAATAAATATTGACTTTAAGTGACAATATGCCGTATAGGAGTTAAACTATATGTTAAAATAAAAACATACCAAATCTAGGATAAAAAGGTGCAAGGGGCGGGGCAAATGGAGTTAGTATTCTAAAGCCCTTGCAGTGTCCAGAAAAGCACAAGGACACAAAATAGCCACTGGAGCTTTTTCAAGAAGTCTCCACCCCTTTCCCAGAAAAATCATGAATATTCCTCCCCCTTACTGAATGCTCTACCTCTCAACTGAATGAGCCTCAGTAAAAGAAGTGAACCCCACTCAGGGGGTGGGGGGCTGCCCTGTCTGTTGAGTGGCTCACTTTCTGTCTCACTGCTTCATTAATAAACTCTTTCACTTTAACCTCTAAAAAAAAAAAAAGATTTTTCTAAATAAGGAGTTCCTTCAGTTTTTATTTCAGACCAGAGGAAGTATTTGTACAGTTCAGGAATTTTTCACATTACACATATATCTACAAGTTATAGTTGGTGATGTTTTAATCCTCATTAAAACTGTCAGCTGGTGACTTTTTCCCAATGGGTTTATTGCTGAGGAGAAAACCTGGGGCCTAACAAAACTATCCATAGTGATATCAATTTTACAACCTTTGCTCAAATAAAATATTCACTCTTTGAATGGTGATGGAAGGAGACTTGACTTGGGGTGGTGAACGCATGAAACAGTATACAGATGATGTGTTAGAAAATTGTATGCCTGAAACCTGTATACTTTTATTAACCAATGTCACCCCAATAAATGTAATAAAAATGTGATTTTTGAAAGTATAAAGGAATAAGCAAGGGCTTTTATCAAGATGTCAAACTTAGCATAATTAGATGTTTATGGTCTCATAGCATCGGGGAACAGAAGGAGATCACCCGTCAGTAAGTCCACAGCCATTATCACTAATCATTACCTCCTCATCTTTCTCTTGCAATCTCTAATGGGAATTTCCCAGGGGTGACCCTTTGAAATTTTACCTGTGGTTTACCTTTTAATGTTGTCTTGATTTGTTTTTACACCTGATAATTTTTTTAAATATCCTCACCAGATTTTTGTTCACTCTTAGTTACCCCTACATAGGGATGACCCTGCATAGAATTACCCCTCCTCCCATTTCCTATACCATTTATTAATTGGCCTAAAAATAATCTGTGTTTATGATGAACTGAATTCTAGAAACAAAGTTTTGCACTTGTTGTCAGCTCTCTCTTTAATGGCCTGACTATATTTCATGAATGGAGCACTTCATGGTTGTTTAGGAGACCAGAATGTACTAAATAAAGAAACTTACTCAGTGGTACATTACTGCTTCCTCCAACTTGCTTTCATTTTCCTCTGTTTGTTGGAAGGTCGGGGAGAAGGCATGGTTGGACTTGGAAAACAATTAATTATTGCAGGAAAATATACTCTTATACTGTTAGTGCTGATAGATCAACTCTCCTGAAATATCAAGTTGTAAGGGTTACTCCAGGTCTACAGAGCATCCCAGCAACGGAATCCTCTGGGTTAGCCAGTGAGATGAGTGCCGTGACAGCACACCTACATTCACCTGGACATCACCTACAGGACTCAACATTGGAACAGCTGGAAATACAGAAGGATCTGTATTTGTGAACACTTGACTCCTATGTTACAAACATCTGTCTTGGTGAAACTTAAGGTATAGTTTATAAGTTCAATGATGTTATTGACAATAATAACAGCTAATATTTACCATGTGCTTACCACAGCCAGGTACTATGCTAAATACTTTATATGCTTTGTATAATTACTCTGCACACACAAAAAATTAAGTATAAACCATCATGATGAGGCAACAGAGCCATAAATAAACTAGACATCTTGCTCCAGGACATTCAATTGGTAAAAGTCAAAGACAGGCTTAGACTCAGGTATGTTTCACTCCAGAATCCAAACTGGCAACCATTATTTTATTCTGCATTGTGTCTGAGATTTTGAGCATTCATTTCAACCGCCCAGTCACCTGTTGTCAAAATAGAGAATTTCATTACACTAGTGTTAAAGGCCCATTTGAGATTTGTTCAATCATATGTTTAAACTAGAAACTGGCAGCATGGTTCTGTGTTTTGGCTTGTTTTGGGCTCATCATCAGTGTGGCCCCAAAGCCAGCAGCATCAGCATCTCCTAAGAACACATTGGAAATGCAAATTCTGGGTCCCTACCACAGACCTATGGAATCAGGGAGTCTGGGAGTAGCCCCCCTCAGCCTGTGCTTTCACAAACATCGTAGGTGATTCTGGAAACACTTCCATATAGGAAGCACGTGCATTAAAGCAAAATCATAAAAGGAATTTTCAGAGAATAGAGTTAACATTCAGGGAGTTTATCTGATGGCAGCATAAGGTTCTGCAGGTCAACATGAGTAGGAGGGTTTCAAGGGTAATGGAGCCAAGGGAGGCTGAGGCATAAACATATCCAGGTAGCAATGGATATGTGTATGTCTGGGGACTGGGACCTCTCCTGGTACCTGGGATTCATGCCATTCATCCTAATGGACTCTTAGAGGAAGACAAGAAATCAATCTTAATTAGAGTATTAAGAAAAGCAAGAACCCTTCCCATATGGAAGATCTGACAGTCTGTGTACCCTCCTCTTGAGTCTAATGTCTTCTTTGACTCCTGACTAGGTTCAGGAGTAGAATCAGTAGAGGACAGGGTAGCAAAACAAACAAACAAATAAAAATTGACAAAGAATCCCGAGATGTCTGAGTTCAATGACCTTTTTCTTTCTCTTTTCTTTTGTAAAGATTATTTATTTATTTATTTTTAGAGAGAGGGGAAGGAGGGAGGAAGAGGGGGAAGGAAACATCAACTGGTTGCCTCTCTCATGCCTCCACATGGGGACCCAGCCTGCAGCCCAGGCATGTACCCTGACTGGGAATCGAACCTGAGACCCTTCAGTTCATCTGCCTATGCTCAATCCACTGAGCCACGCCAGCCAGAGAAAATGACCTTTTTTCAATGGCACTGATCCACTCTAAAATGGAGTGGATATAACCTCTCACAAGTCAGAAACTGCAGAACTAAGTGGCCACTTTACTCAAATATTCACGAAATACGCTACAAGGGTGATTCATAGATTTTCTCTAAACATTGGGCATTGGAATAGAATAAATTATAAATCATGTTTCCTCTTCTAAAAAAATCCAGGAGAAATGATTTTTAAAACCAGACTTCAGAATCCTAGGCTTTAATCAACAGCATAATATATCAATAGTAATAAAAATATAACATAGACTGATATTATGATCCAACCTTCTTAGTAAACAATTCCCTGTATTGGTATAAAAATGTCCTTTTGGAGGAGGGCTGTCATTGCATCAAAACATCATTTAATGGCCAAAAAGGAATGTGACCTTGTCATATTCTTCACTCTTCACACCACAATAACTGATTCATAATACAGCCAGCATTGTTAGGCAGTGACTTCCCACGTGTTTTTGATTGGATGTCACACTGATTCCAAGTCATACACTTCCATCCTATCCAATGATATATAGTTCATTTTCCTAAAAGGACCTTGTTTGAAGATAGATATTCAGAGAGAGAGAGAAAAAGTTCTGTTTAAAAACTGTAAAGAGCAAAAAGCCATTGTGTATAACAGGAACAAGCTGTAGAAAAACATTAGGAATCTAAGGATGAATGCCTGGCTAAGGACAACTCTGTCAAAATAAAGGCCAAGGATAATATTTACAGACTCCTGGTTTCCAACCATACCAACTACATCCTGTGGCAGCTAAAAAGCTCTCAAACCATCCAATACAACCAGCTTTCACTGCATCCAAGTAACGGAATCCTTTGCCTTCCATCATGCCCTCTTCGAGATTACATGTTAACATGGTCTGTGCCTGCAGTAGACAGGATAGGTCAAGTTTTTGCCCTTAGCTTTGGTTGTCTGCACGTATATGTCTCTTCATAGGTGCATGTGCACATACACATGCACGGAATATACTGTAATCATACAAGACTTCTTAGTGACCACACACTGACTATCCCATTACTCATAACAGATGATTTTACAAAAGGGCAAAATGCACTGAACTAGCAAGAGTCAGGAGACAGTGGGAAAGCTCAAATGAAATTATGATACCCCACTGGCTCACAACGTTTAAAATTTTATTTCTGTTGATTTGTTTCAGGTATTGTACTGTGCAATTCTACCGAAAAAAAATTATTATTTTTCCAAAAGTTTATTTCCATTTGGCAAATCTTTTAAAAGGATGGAACAAAAACAAGACCCAAAGAGCTTCTTCACTCAGTCAAGTTCACATAGCTAATTACAGGCAGTGAAAAGATATGGACCAACGCTGCTTGACTCCAAAAGTTATGCTGTTTTCCCCACTAGGTCAGGCTCTCCTAAAATGCACATGCCACAGGGGAGAGTTATTGTCAACATTATGAGTGGAATTTATTGAGAACTGACTCTTTTTCCATTGCAAAAGCCTTACATGCACTAACTCATTAAAACCATACCACAACCAAAATCAAATCGTACATCAACTTACAAGATGATAAAAATGACGCCCAGAGAAAATAACTTGTCTAAGATCACATACCTGGAATGCAGCTGAGATGAAATAGAGTTTCAACAGTTCACATCAGAAGAGGCAGTATAACTGCCTCTTTGCAGGAAAGAAGAGACCCTGAACCCAAACCGCATACATAGGTTACAATCAAGGCTCCACCACTTACAGCTGCGTGACCATGGGACCACTAATTAACCCCTCCAGTCCTCAGTTTCCTCATCTATAAAAGATGCACAATAATGCTGTAGTGCTCACTTCAGCAGTGTAGTTGTGCAGTTAACATGGGCAATATTTAGAGCAATGGTCAGCTCATGATAAACACTCTGTATGGCTGAGTTGCTGGTGTTGATATTGTAGCTATTGTTATCTTAAGGACTAGTGGTGAGTATATTTCATTTGCAACAATTGTGGTCCCTAAAAGCAGAAGATAAGAGCCTTTAGAAAGACCTCTCAATTATGCTTAGGGCTACCCCTACTCACATGTCACCTCTTCTGTCCTCAAATATCAATACAAGATTTTATCCTTCTAAAAGAACTTTCTTATTAAGAGAAATGCCAGATATTTTTGCTCCATTGTCATGGTCTGTAGTGTTGTGTTGTGACAGGTTTTTTCAATCTCACCACTACTGATGTTTTGGACCAGATCATTCTCTGTTACGGGGGAAGGGTGTCTCATGCAGGATGTTTGGTAGTATCCCTGGCCCCTGCCTACTAGATGCTGGTAGCAGCAATCTCCACCCCAGGTGTGACAAACAAAAAATGCCTCCTGAACTGGAACAAGGCCTCTCCCACCAAAGATTAAGTCCCTTCTTTGCTATGGTCCCTTAGACACAGTAGACTTTAGAAGGGACATCCACAGAGACTTTTTGAGTTAAAAACATGCCTAACACTTCTGTATTTGTCAACAGGGGCTAGCCCAGGCACTGGCATACATACAATAAGCCCTCAATAGAGGTTGTTTGTATTTTAAATGTTGGTATTATGTTAATCATACATCAAAATAAAAGCATGGCCATGTTGACATTAAATTGCAAGTGGCGTATTTATATACCACACCCAGCTTTCTGATCCAAGGTCAGATCAGACACACTGTTTTTTGTTTGAAATAGAGGACAGACCTCTTAAGTAGCTTTGGTTACCTATCAGGGTTAGCATCCACCAATCCCAGGATGGTGGGATGTGTCATGTAATTTTATCCCTCAACCATCCCCCAACTGCCCGTGTTTGGGAGTAGAAAAAGAGCTATTTGAACAACTGTCAGTACTTCTGAACAGAATAGATGAAGAAGGGTGGGAAGGGATTGGGTTTACTTTTTTCTTTCTTTTCTTTTCTTTTTTTTTTTTTTTTTACAATTACCCATTTTAGAGATACTTGATATTACAGAAATACATTGGTGGGAAGTGGCTGGTATATACATTATGTCTTTATACGCTGTAATTATAAATGCTCTTTCTCCCATTCTTGGATGGATGGCTGAATTATCATGAACAATTGAACCAAGCACACCTTCCCCTCCCACTCAAGAATTTTATCATCCTTTCAACTAGTCAGACAGTGACTGAGTACATGATCAATTTTTAAAGGGACAGGAGGAAGAGGGAGAAGGGCATCGAGTTTGTTTTTCATGAGTCATGTATGATGTGAGCTCTGCTCTTTCTCAGATGTTGAGAAATCAGAACAGATTTTTTTTTAAAGGAACACAGGCTGAAACATTTGCCGCTTTTGAAAGGTAATTTAGCCCTGTCAAGCTCATGACATGTCAGGATTCAGTATACACATTTTGTTTTTATACTACAAAGATCAGAGAATCAAGCAGATTTGGGTGAAATAATAATAGGAAGAGTCCCTGTCTGTAGAAAGGGAACTACCAAACTGTGAAGTTATTTAAATAAACATTGTAATTGGCCCTTGTGAATGTCTCCACTTTTATAAAACTAGTTATTAGAGAATTGATTCATTCATAAAAATGTTTGGGGGAGGACTTCCAGTCAAGATGGAGGCATGGGTAGACACACTTTGCCTCCTCGCTCAGCCACAGAGAGAATTACAACTATATCTCAAAACAAATAACAACCAGAACTGTCAGAAAATCAAGCTGTATGGAAGTTTGACAACCAAGGATTTAAAGAAACCACATTCACCCAGACGGGCAGGAGGGGCAGAGTCACAGAGATGGGCAGAGAGATGAGGAGACAAGATATAGTGTGGAGAGGCAGCAACGCAGTGAAATGGGTGATAGCACATTCACGTGTGGGGATAAAATTTGAGAGGGATACCTTGGGAGCGAGTGATCCCTGCCCCAGGCCAGCCTGCACAGCCCAGGGTTCCAGGACCAGGAAGATAGATCCCCATAACTTCTGGCTATAAAAACCAGTGGGGGTTGGGGCTGCAGAAGAAACTGCCAGATTTTCAGGAGAGTACATTTAAAGGAACCACACAGACTTAGAACATTTGCAAACCCATCAACTCTGGGATTCACCACCAGGGCAATAGCTAGAAGGGTGCCAGTCACATATGGGAAGTCAGTGAAGTGACTAGAAACAGGGTAAGTGCTGGGCAAACCTCCAGAAGCCAGGCAGCAGCATTGTCCCCTCTCTGAGCCCTCTCCACACACAGAGCCACAAAGCAGTGAAGTGGGTTACCCTACCCTGGGATTACCTAAGGCTCCACCCCACATAGTTTACAGGTGGCTTTTCTAAGATGGGAGTCTAAGCAGCTCTACCTAATACACAGAAACAAACACAGGGAGGCTACTGAATTGGGAGACAAAGAAATATGGCACAAATGAAAGAATACAATAAAACCCCAGAAAAAGAACTATAAAAAACAGAGATAGCCAACCTATCAGATGCAGAGTTGAAAACACTGCTGATCAGGATGCTCAAAGAACTCATTAAGTACGGCAAAAACATAAGGGAAGGAATGAAGGTTACACCAAGTGAAATAAAGAAAAATCTACAGGCAAACAACAGTGGAGAGGATGAAGCCAACAATCAAATCAACAATTTGGAACCCAACAAAGGAAAAAGCATTCAATTAGAACAGCAGGAAGAAAAATGAATTCAAAAAAATGAGGATGGACTTAGGAACCTGTGGGACAACTTTAAATGTACTGACATCCGAAACTGAGGGGTGCCAGAAGGAGAAAAGGAAGAGCAAGAAATTGAAAACTTATTTGAAAAAATAATGAAAGAAAACTTCCTTAATTTGACTAAGGCAATATACATACAAGTCTAGGAAGTGCAGAGAATCTCAAACAAGTTGGACCCAAAGAGAATCACACCAAGACATATCATAATTAAAATGTCAAAGGTTACATATAAGAGAGAATCTTAAAAGCAGCAAGAGAAAAGGAGACAGTTACCTACAAAGGAGTTCCCATAAGACTATCAGCTAATTTCTCAAAAGAAACCTTGCAGACAAGAAGAGACTGGCAAGAAGTATTCAAAGTGATAGAGAGCAAGGACCTACAACCTAGATGACTCTATCCAGCAAAGCTATCATTTAGAATGGAAGGGCAGATAAAGTGCTTCCCAGACAAGGTAAAGCTAAGGGAGTTCGTCATCACTAAGCCATTATTACAAGAAATGTTAAAGGGTCTTGTTTAAGAAAAAAAAGATTAAAACTATGAACATAAAAATGACAACAAATTCATGACTATCAACAACTGAATCTAAAAAGCCAAACTAAGGAAACAACCAGAACAGGAACAGAATCATAGATATAGAGATCATTTGGTGGGTTATCAGCTGGGAGGTGGAAGGGGGAGAATAGGGGAAAAGGTGCGGGGATGAAGAAGTATAATTGGTAGGTATAAAATACACAGGGGAATGTCAGGGATAGTATAGGAAATGGAGAAGCCAAAGAAGTTATATTCATGACCCATGGATATGAACTAAGGGGGCTATTGCTGGAGGGAAGGGGAATACCAGGCAGAGAGAGGCAAAGGAGGGAAAATTGGGACAACTGTAGTAGCATAATCAATAAAATATTAAAAAACGTTTTGGGGAAAGTGAAACTGGAACTGAGTAGCTTAGATAAGTGATTATCTCAAATATGAAAATCCGTTCTAGAAGTTTTAAAATCTGTTTTTCTCTGATAATATAAGGGAAAAAAATCATGCTTTGAATTTTTTCCAAAAAGCCAGTATATTGAAAAATTAACACTTAGTAAAATGTGTGATTCACCTAGTGCTGGACCTCAAAGAATTACAGAAATGGCTTTTTTAAAAAGTGTATGTTGAATGAGGAAACACACAAGTCAGTATAACATGCATTTTGAATTTGAATTAAAAATTAAACTCATTTAAATAGATAATCCCCAGTTATCTACCCATTAAGTCACTGGCATACCCAAATTCCACCATCTTGTAGGCAAAGTAAATACTTTCTACATATAATTTTGTCAAATAAGTATTCTTGTAGGGCTTTAGAATTCCAAATGTATCTGAGTCCACTTGAAAATTGAGTGAGTTATCATGCTGTCACTGTGAGTCAGTGTTATGGAGAGAAATTAAAACAATGTTGGAAAAGACCAGCTGGAGGGAAAATCATTTCTTGGCACCAGACTGCTTTGTCTTTCTCTTTCTAAGCATCAGATCCTACCCCCACATCACAAGACATTCCCTGTCTCCACACTTCTCTCCCTGGCTCCAAGGAACACATTCAGTGGGGCTCCCCCTGCACAGGGCCCTTCCTGAGAGCTCTTCTTAGTCTAGCCCAGGCCTCCCCCTCACAACCGTGTCCTATTTTACTGTAACCCAGTCTCCCAAGGCAATGCTAGCGTATCATTCCTAGGCATGTAAATAATTAAATAACAAAGATTTATTAAGTATAACATAATAATTTAGTGATTTGTCCTTTTTATTGGTATTTACTCTTTACTCAAGGACTCCTGGAAACTAGTACCTTCAATAATTAGCTGTACAACCTGATGAAATGAAGAGGATGCTTGGGTGAAAATCCTGATTTTTATCTGTACTAAATTTGTGACCTTGGGTACTTTATTGGGATTCTTTGGGCCTCCGTTTCCTTACTGTGAAATTGAATGAGTATGATAAGAACGCTTTTTAAATAGGGTTGGTTTGAGAGCTCAGTGAGATAATTCATGTAATCTATTTGTAATAGCAAGTGACCATAAAATATACTAAACAATATACATGAAAAGCAACATCACTTAGTATACACTAAACAATATACATAATCACTAACTGAACATAATATGTACTAAATACTAATCATTCTTTATAATCTGAAGAACAAGGGCATCAGTGGTAAATGCCAGTCTCTAGGCAGACAGTTCAGAGGTATTTTTGCAATGGGGAGATTTCATAGCGCTTTCCATCTGAAAGCATAGTTGTGCTGACTTCCTCAGCTCTGTGGAAGAACGGCTCTTGCTCTAATCTTCAGAAATATATCATAGTAAAAGCTGAGATCAACTAGATCTATCGTTTTAATAAATAATCACACCAGGCTTCAGTGGCCATAATTATGAGAGTAACTACCGGGTAAGATTAGATGGATAGAGGGTTACATCCACGGTAAAGACAAATATTGAAAGATGTTAGATCACTTTTGCCTTATGATATTTTTACACATGGCCATCATTTGGGGAGCGAGAGGGTGTAAAACCAAGCTACAGATCGAAGTAAAAGTGACTCTAATCAACATCGATGGCCCTTTTTTTAATATAAAATAAAGAAATCATGAGGTATATATGTACCAATTATTACGACAGACTCTGGTAATTTCCGATGGCCATGGGGCTGCATTGAATTAATCAACTAATTAGTTTTCTTTCCTCCATTGGAATAGGAGCAGAAAAAAGTGTCTTTTGCTAGAAATTTCTTTTAAAAATATGGTCCAACACTTTAGTGTGTGAAGTGCACACATAGAAAAAAGCAGTCAGAAACGTTGAAGTAAGATTAAGAATCTCTGTCCAGACATCTTGCCTGAGTGAGCATTAGCATATGACTGATCAGTGTGTCCTCTGGTGGAGCAACAGTTAATATTTAAATTTGAGTTTTAAATAATGTATTTTTATCAGTTGTCTAGCCCCTCAACAGTCTGTGTCACAGGCTGGGTTGCCCAGATGGTGATGCTGAGAAGGAATTTGGAATGAATAATGTTTTTCGGGGATCAACCCCTTTGGAAAGGGGCAAAGAGCAGGACTGGGCAGAGGGTGAAGTCAGCTGGGCTGCTGTCCAGACAAAACCTCAGCCACCCCACCAGGGAGCTCAGGAGTGAAAATCTCTGGCCACCCCAGCCATGATGAGTCACTGGATGAATGACAGTCAGGCATTGCCTGGCCACGGGCAAGGCAGCTCTCTGGCCATCAGGTGCAGCACTTTGCAGCCAAGGCAGACAGACACTGAAGGAGCAGACAGGGGGAGACCTTTGCTGATCACATTATCTTGAGCTGGACAGTAGGCCCTTTCTTGAAGGACCATCTGGGTGATGCAATGTTGTGACTGTCATAGCCTGCTAATTACTTATTTGATGCAAATATTTCTTTTTCTTTCTTTTTTTTTTTTTTGCCACAAAGTCTTAGCAAATAGTTTTTCATGTCAAGAGTTAATACACAAGAATGGGAGCAGTTTGATCAATTAAAACCAAAGTTGCTGATTTCAACAATGGGTCATCATGTGTCTTAGTCATTGTTAAAAGAGATATTTCTAAAAATAACTTTATCTTATGAAGCTCTCCAGCTAAAAAATTAAGAATGAGGAGAAAAGAAATAACTCAACTCCTCTATTTCGAGGAAGCATGGCACAGTTATTCATTTCTGTCTTTGGTAATCCTTAATGCTTTCAGTAAAGTCAGATTGTCGTCCTAACCTTTTCTGTGTTACCTCTGTTACTACTTAGAGTTTCTAAACTATGTTACGGCTTACCCAATTATATTACTGAAATAGTCTGCTCCAGCTTCTTTGTGCATCTAAAAACCCCAAAATAACATGCTAGCCTTTCACTTCCAAGCAAATATTATAATAGATTCCAGTTTTTTAAAAAAATAAATCAAGATAATCAACACTAGCTTCTATGACTACAATGATTACATAAAATAACACAATAGAATGTCCCATCGACAGTTAGTACGTGGGCTTACACTAATGATCTACAAATCCTGGCTCTTCTCTACTGTTGTCATTACTGTCCAGTCTCCTTGGAATCCTTTACTGGATCCTCTATATTCAGCCATCCAATCAGCAAACAGAGAGAGAAAGGAAATCATGTATGGCCAGATCTGGCCGTGTAGTACATCATTTCTTCCCTGTCTCAAATATACCACAAGGGAGTCTGGGAAATGTAGTCGTCTAGTGTCCAGAAAAATAGAACAGAACTGATAAGCATCTATCCAGTCTCTACCACAGAGGACTATATAGAAATCACATGTTTCTGAATGTTTACTTATAATATTCCTGATCTGTCCTAAAATCATCTTAAAACATTGTTAGTATTAGAATTGTAGTATGAGGGGGGTTAGATTAATCCAAAAGAGAATTTGGTGTCATAAAAACATATCAATATTCCAATATACATGAGTACCCTATAGATTTCTAATAGAACTAGCTAAATTTAGAATTGGTGATTATTAAAAAAAATGTGAACCTAGGGTTTGAAATTCATGTCGACTCCAATAAGCATGTAGTTGTTCGTAAACCATGTGGCCACAATTTTAACACCTTCCTCTTGGTGGATGCCAAGTTAAGAAAAATTAGTACTTAAGAATAAAAGAGATCCTTATGTCGGTCACTATATTCTTTATCCAATGGAATACATATACATCTTTCTCTATTATCCCATTTAATTTTGCTTCTCTAGACAGCAAGCACAGTGAACTCGGGAGCCACATCGATTTCACTCCCTACTGTAGACCCTGAGCCGGAGGTACGCTGGAGCTGGCTTCCTACTGGCTGATGGGAGCTGACTTTGTCCATCTTGTCCCAGATCTACACTCAGTGCTGTCACACAGTAGCCTGAAATCAGCCTTAGTGGGAGAACGTGCACCATGAGCATCACCCAGTGTTACAGATGAGGGCTTCCCCCGACCTCCGAGAAGATTTACCGTATTTGACAGCAGCACAGTTGTCTCAGGAGAGACTGGGTTATGCTGTTGTTACAAATCCCCCCAGATCTTAGTGCCTTAAAAAAACAACCAGAGTATCTTTCTTGCTTACATTACTCACACTACACAAGACAGCTTTACTCTGTGTGGCCTGTTTGGGTGGCATTTGGGTTGACAGAGGCACCGTCTTGACATGGGGTTCCAGGGTCACTGCTACCATGAGAAAGGAAGCTCTGGAAGCCTCTATTTTGCACTGACTCAAGTCACTTCTCATATTTAATTGGCCAAAGCAAGTCATTGGTCACCCCTAAGCTCAAGAGGGCAAAGAAATGAAACCCTACCATGTGTCTTAAAGAGGGCTAAACTAGAATTACTGGAAAAGCATTGCTAATGACAACTGCAGTAGAGTTTGGTAAATAAGAGCATAACATTAACCAGTGTATTCGTTGGGGTTCTTCAGAGGAACAGAACCAAAAGGCTATCTAAAAATAGGATGAGCTTTATTACAGGAATTGGCTTACAAAGTGATGGAGGCCATGAAGTCTAGGAAGCTGGCATCTGCAAACTGGGGAACCAGGAAACCGGTAGTATAATCCTAGTCTTAGGCTGACGGCATGAGAACCAGGGGCCTGTTGGTGTGAGTTCTGGAGTCTGAGGTCTGAGAACCAGGAGCTCTGATGTCTGAGGGCAAGAGGAGATGGACATCCCACATCAGGAAAAGAGAGGAAGAACTTGCTCTCCCTTCTTCAATTCTGTTTTTCTCTTCTGTCCCTCAAGAGATGCGAGGGCAGCCCACACTGAGGAAGGTGAGTCTTCTCTACTCAGAGAGCTGAGTCAAATGCTAATCTCTGTCAGAAACACTCAGAAATAGCATTTTACCTGCTCTCTGGGCATCTGTGAGCCTGTCAAGCTGACACAGAAAGTTAATCATCACCATCAGATAAACCTAGACTCCAATGGCAGGCTAACCTCTTCCCTGCTGTACGACTTCGGTCACTTTTTAAAATTCAACAAGTATTCGCTTACACATTGTCTAATTCTGTGTTCACATAAGGCCTTCAAAGCTGATCATATTTAATATACAGTCCTTTACAAGAAATGTTTGCCATTCCCTGCTTGACTTTGATTAATTGAGCTAACTTCTCTGTGCTTCCTTCCATCTTCTTGATCCTAAAATGTGTTGTAATAAACTTATTCGGTATAATGTGTATCAGCATGCTTCCCATCTCTCCCATGCTCTGGAACGCTAAGGTGTATTTATATCAAACACTGATTGAAAAAATATTGCAGCCGGGGCCCAGAAGTAGGTGCCTGGGCGTTCCCACTTCCCTGCGGTCAGAGATCAGTATCCAGGCACAGTGTGCCTGATGGGCAGAAAGAGTTCCAGACGGCTTAGTTGCTGCTACTGTTTTTTATTCTTTGCTTAATGAATATCAAATAAATGCATGAGTGTGAGTCCCATGGAGACTGTAAGGTTGGTGATATTTTTCTCCTTTCAAAGTTGAAGAAACTGAAGGTCAGGAGGCTTTGCCGTTTCCCGAGACCCGAGCATGTAGCAGGCATCTCGGGGACTCCGACGCAGGACTCCGACTTCAGGCTTAGGGCCGTGTGATGATGGTGTCACTGCTACAGTTACTTGCAAAGAGGGGACCGAGTGATTTCATGTAAGAAATCAACTGTAGGTTTCACCACCTGCCTTCGTGAAACAACAAAGTGCCCAGATGCCCTCCCAGAACACTCAGGTTTACTTTTGTGTTTGCACAAGTTTTAGAATATTCTTAAAGTGCAAAGTGAGGGCAATGCCTTCATTTGGCCTGAAAATACACTGGGAAGATGGGGTTTTTTTTCCCTCTCAGATAGGTTTAAAGAGCTGTGTTTAGTTCAAAGCTGCCCGGCATCTTAGACAAGTTTAAATTCACTCAGAGAAAACACTGCGCTGGCTGACTTAGCAGCATCACTACAGTTGAATTGCTTTGCACTGTCTCATAAACCCACAGCAGCTGATCTTCAGTTCCAGCCCGGCTCTATCAGTTCCGCTCAACTCTACGTGCCTTGTGCGTTCGTGGGGATTTTACGTTGCTCTACAAGGGAGAAAACCACCCGTAAGAAAGTTATCACCATTATCCTAACTAAAAGAAGGGGCAGGTGTATTATATGGCTATTTTTAACAAAACCCCAGCGGTTTCCACCTGTACGCACTGCAACCGGGAAGTGATCTCACCGGTTGCCGGAGTGAAAATGAATTACATTTGTCATCGCAAGAGAACTTGTGTATTTTCCAGTGCAATGAGACATTATTTCTTTCTCTTTTCCTCAAGGGAAAAAAAAAACAGAAAGAAAAGAATTTTACTACCATTCTACTCGCTTAACTTGATTAGAGTAAAGATTAAACCTGTCTTTAAGTTCCATGAGAATAGCTGGGAGTCTGACTCCCTTTCTTTACCTTACTGTAACCCCAAATCTCAAGGGTAACAGGAAGCAGGGACTAAAACAAAGTAAAACAAAGTCTATCTTCAAAGGTTTCAGCACCATATCTGCACCATGGGAAAGGAAGCATTGGATAAAGGAATCAGAGCAGAAATCTGAATGAAATTGGTAGGAGAAGGGAGGTTTCAATTCTTCCTGGTTACCTCACAAGGTCACTCTGAATGTTGTGAATTTCATTTCATCTGCAGAGTTACCTGGTAGGTGTAGGAAGATGATTTAGCCTTTCCTTATGCTTAAAGACACACAAGAGATTTATTAAATGGAATGTGGATTGCTTATAAGTTGTCATTCAGTAACAATGATTTATATATTTCTTCTGGTTTTTTTGATTTCCAGATCTAGAATTGTATTGCCATGTATCTTATTAACACAGTAACATCTGATTCACAAAACATAGGATTTAAACACCTCCATAAATGAGTCAAGCGCATTGAAATACATACCAATGACATTTACAACCGAATTCAGTACGTAAGAGGGGAGTAATTTCATTCACTACAAGAGATCTTCCGATATTATGCTGACACTAAGAAGCAAAAGAAACAGGGGCCTTTGCAGGGTAGCCCCGTGTATATTCAAAACCATCATTCTGCTTACAATCGTGTATAACTGCTTTCATCTCCACAAATTAGATTTGAGTTTTTTGTCTTTCTGTGTAAGGGATACTCTCATTTCTTATTTGAAAATGGGAGCTGGCTTGAGTATGTGGGTTCTCCTGTGCTGTTGTTCTAGGAGGGGGGAGGGCAATGCACCGCAGGTACCACTCAGAGTATTAGCGCAGATAATCCATCTCGCAGGGAACTGGACAAACCTCTACGGTCAGTGTCTGATCAGGACGGGAGAGGACAGAACAGAAAGGTCCCACAAAAGAGGCTTCTGGACCTTGAACAAAGAACCAAAGAACAAAGAACTCAGCAGCAGGCAGCATAAAGAGGATGGAACCCTATTCCAACAATGGCCAGTGAGAAAGCAAGTCTTCCAGAGTTTTGTTTTTCTTACCCATAAAATGAATCAATAGTACTTACTTCATAGTACATCTTGGAGTATTCATTGGGCTTAGGTCAGCAAAGCATTGAGTAACGTGTCCAACACACAATGCTGCGCTCCCCAAGATGGCACCTATTAGTACGTGTCCTTACACGGCAATGAAGAACTGAGGCTGCAGATGGAATTAAGCTGGCCAATTAAATGACTATAAGAAGGGGGGATTATCATGAACCATCCAGACAAGCTTAGCGGAATTACAAGTGTCCTTAAATGTAGAAGAAGGAAGCAGAAGAGAAATTGTCACAGGGATGTGTTCTGAGAAAGTCTTGATTGGCCACTATTGACTTGGAAGTCAGAAGGGGACCATGAGCCAAGGAATGCAGGTCACCTCTGGAGCTGGAAAGACAGAAATGGTTCTCCCCTAGACCTTCTAGAAAAAACACAGGTGTGGTGACACTGTGTTTTAGCCCAGTGAGCTGATTCAGACTTCAGATATCCAGAAGTATGAAATAATAAATTTAATTTGATTAAAGCAATCAAGTTCATGGAAGTTTGTTACAGCAGCAATAAATAACTGATTCATGACTAACCAGTAGATGGAACTTATATTTGTGAACCAAGTCAATTCTACAGAGGAAGGACAGACAAATGGGGTCTAAGGTGACTCCTTGGGAGTGGATTTCCTTTGGAAGTTTGGATAGGATATCCCCAAAAAATCAAATTTAAAATTAAGAGAGCTCTTCAAGAAATTAAGTAGCAGGGAGAGGAGTATTTCATGCCAGACTGCACCAGCATTCTCTGAACTCATAGGCTTTTGATGTAAGTCCACGTCACAAGGCACTAAATTAATCAGCTAAAAGCTCCCATTAGTAGAGCACTTAAATGTGCCCAGTCCTTCTCAGACCTTTTAAATTTGTAAACAACCTCATGAGTTGGATATTATTATGCTTATTTTACAGATTAAGTTTGAGGTTCAGAGAAATGAAGTAATTAGTCAAAACCAATACAGCAAACAAGTGACAAACCCTAGGTTCAAACTTGCCTCTCATCCAAAAGCTCGTGTTGTTCTGTGATACTACAAGTATAGGGCACTGAGCATTATAACGTTTGTGCATGTAAATGATCAGGTGTTAGTCACATGGTTACCACATGCTAATTGATGTAGCAGTAATGATAAGCTAGAGAGATATATGTCCTGTGTGCACGGGTGATTAAACAAGCAGTTTCATCTACTGCAGTGAATGCAATGGGCAGGGGAATACAGGGCTATGGAGCCATAATAGAATAATCTGACCTACAGAAGATACGGAGTGATGGAAAGGGTCCTGATATGGAGGATGGGTAGGAGATAGTCAAGCAAGAATGCGAACAAGTAGCAAAAGAAGAGACATAGAGACTGAAAAAGAGTATGGCCTTATCACTAGTTTGGGAATATACGTAATGTAGGAGTGCAGGGAAATGAGGTGACGTGTGGGCAGGTGGCAGTCGGAGAATGGAAGCCCGTGCCAGTGCCCCCCATCTTATTCTAAATACAATGCACATGTATGCATGGAGTGGCATCATTGGATTTGCATTCTTGGCATCGGGGATGGGTCGGCAAGGGGTAATTCAGTTACCTAGGTGCCACAGGTAACTACTCTAGGGAATAGCTAGTGATGGGGGTTGAAAAACAGTGTCACATTTGAGAGAAGCTTAGAAAGCAGAATTAACAGAACTGCATTAGGAAAAAATCTGTGTTAAAATGAACTGCAAAGAATTATGTTCAGGTTTCTGGTTTAGTCCATTTATACAGAGGGGGATAATAACGATTTCCCTTGGGAGTAAGTGCAGGTTAAGAACCTGTAAGACTTTGAAGGGCACAGAGCCACCTTTGTCAACCATATACATGGGACTAGCTCTCAAATTAGAGTTGTGACCTGGATACAGAGTCGTTCCTGTCAGTGTACAGGGAGCAACCAAAGCCATAGAGTAGATGATACAACTTAAGAATTAAACTGATGAAAACACAGGTAACCAGGACAGAGTTCTGAGGGTCAGGCACTTAAAGAAATAAGCAGAGGAAAAGGAACCTGCTAAAGAAATGAAAGTAAGAACAGACAGGAAGGAAATGAATGGGGAGACAGGCTGGGGGAAAATGTATGTCAAGAACCAAGGAGGTAGCATTTGGTAAAGTTTGGGTTCAGGAAGAGCGTGTGAGTGTTTTCCATGATTAGTTATGACAAGTATGTTCATACTTACCAATCTACTGTGCCAGGAATGTTCTTCCTACACCTATGCCTCTCCCTCCTGTCAATCTTCACAAAACTCCTACTTAGCGTTGAGGTCACACCTGAAAACCTGGCTTCCTGTGAAGTATGGTAGGACCTCGTGCTACATGTTCAGTCGCACCCCGTTTCTTTTCTTCAAAGAGCCATCAGAACTGAGTAGGTTAGAAGTAACTAAATAAATACACGTCTGGTTCCTGCCTTGTTTATCTACTATCTTCAGTGCCCGCCTGGCGTGTGGCACAAAGCGGAAATACAATACTCGGGGTTTGTGTGCTCACCGTGTGACTAAGCAAATAATTGCTCAATGAATGTTTGTTATTTTTGCGGCAGTACAGGCATTAACTGCATACACTCTGCAGCCACAGTGCCTGGGTTCTAATCCTGACTCAGCTACTTCCTAACCACATGCTCTTTCAAAAAAATCATTTCATTGTGTGATCCTGCAGAAAAATCTAAACAGAAAATTTCTTGGATTCTACCTAGCAGTTGTTCATTTTCTCCATAGGATTTTGATTCTTTATAATTTCACTCTAAAATGTTGGGAGGTAAATGAGTCTCCCTTGAACTTATCCCAGTGATGGTGATCCTTGCCCTCCCCTCCGCTACAGAGTTACAGGAAGGGCTACCTGAGATGATGGACATGGAAGTCTTTATCAGTTATTAAAAATGAAACAGAGCTCAATACTGCAGAGTGATCATCCCGACTGGCACCTGAAGTCACCTCTCATCTATGTCTGTGTTGACTGATGGTTTAGCTTTAATGACAGCTCCATTCTCTGTTGTTTAAACAACCATTCTCAGTCTTGGAGTGGAGCAGGTGGAATCAGTAATTGCTTAATTGTATGTGTATAATAAGGCTTGGCAGTTTCCATAATATTCACCATGATAAAATAGTAGAGAATGAGAAAGCACTGGCTAGATCTAAAAGTCTAAACTGGCATCAACAATTACTCAACATTGCTGTCCCTGGTGTGCTATGCTGTCAGGAAAAAAAGAAAAGAAAAAAAAAAAAAACAGAGGGGACAGAAGTCCTCACTTGAGAATCAGAGTTTGATTATTTGCCATGATCTGGAGTCTCCCAGAATGCTCAGCTTGTTTATTACAGAGTAACAACATGGAGCATAAATCCATGATGACCCTAGATCCGTATTCTGTGCAATCTGAGTCATTCATCTAAAATAGGGCTCGTTCCTCTACAGGCAACTCATGGTACTCTCAGTGGTTAAGTTCCCTTTTCGCAACAGCATGAATATGGCACAGAGGAAGAAATGAAATCTATGACGGTGGACTAATTTTATCCGCGATGCCAAATACTGCTAAGTGGCACGTGATCACTAATGTACTGTCTGCCTCACATGCACAAACACAGACATGAGCATTTTACTGTCATCTTTGTACCCAAGAAAAAGAGAAATTGTAAATAAACACGGTGCTCCAAGCTCAAACACTCTACCCAAGGGTCGGCAAACGGTTTCTGGAAAGTGGTGGATATCGAATGTTTAGGCTTGGCAGGCCACGCAGTCTTCATGACAACTGCCGAGCTCTGTCGCTGTCGGGCAAACACAGGCACAGACAATGTCTAAACAAATGACTGTAGTTTTTTTCCAATAAAACTTTTTTAAAACAGGTGATGAGGGGCCGGATTTGGCCTGTGGACCATGACTTGCCAATCCTGATCTATAGTCATTACTCTAATGAATATTAGCATTCCTTACAGAGCGTAATTCTTACAACTGGGGCATCCGTGGATGACAGAATGCTTCAGGATGTAGCATTTTCAAGTGGACTTAAGTGTTTTTAAATAAACCAAGAACATGCCCAAATTTTAGCATCAAAATTATGTTTCCTAACCAACTTCTTTTACTCAAAAATGCCCATATTGTAATTTTTAAATTTGTTACAGAGAGGCATATTAAATTTGATCAGCTGGTTTAAAACGGTAAGTCAAGGAGATTGTTTAAAAAGGTTTACTATTCAGTTGAATGGGGAATTCAGTATAGATAAGTAATTAACCAAGTAACTAAAACTCTCCATACCTGCTTGCCATCTCTTTTATTGTTTGTCCTCTAAATAATAAGCAAATTGTCAACTAGAAGATTCAAACCTGATGTATCATACAGGGGTGTCCAATGTTTCGGCATCTCTGGGCCATCCTGGAAGAAGAGTTGTCTTGGGCCACACATTAAATACACAAACACTAATGAAAACCAAAAAAATCTCATAATGTTTTAAGTAAATTGACGATTTTTGTGTTGGGCTGCATTCATGGCCATCCTGGGCTGCATGTGGGCAGAGGGCCATAGGCTGGACACCCCTGCAAAGTCTCTAACAACTATATCAGTATCTGTCTTCTCTGCAAGCAGGCAAACATCATTGCCGTTTCAGCCACTGAAAATGGACAGGAGATTCATTCCGCTCCATCTTCCTCTGTTAGAAACCCCCTTCTTATAAAGTTATGTATTGTTACTGAAAATAAATGACTTTATGAGTCAGCGTTACTAACCCAAAGCACCGGAAATTACCCATGAATACCAGCCAGAGCCTCAATCTGTTATGGGAAGTACTGGGATGTTATCAATAACAATGTAGATGAAAAATAGACTGGCCTTTCTGAACATCTTTTTTTGTTGCTCTTGGTTATTCTTGTCATCACTTTTGTTGGTCTACGTAAAAAAAAAAGTTTGAGAGAACTGGAAACTGAAAGAGAAAAGTGTCCATAAGAAGGAACAAGAAAAGGAAGTAAACAGAAAAAAAAGAACTGAAAAGAGGTTTGGTCAACACAGTGCCTAGTGCCAGAGATTCTCAGAACATATTAATAGGATCATTTTCACAGTTATTTCTAACACGATTAGGACATTCAAGCTTCCATTGCAAGGAGTTTTTCTTTCAGGAAATTGGAAGAACAATAATCACAAGGGGGTTAATTCTGTCTCCTTGCGCACAGGTAAGGAATGGCTGGGGGCAGAGCAAGCTGGCTTTTTTTTAATTATTATTATTTCGAGGAATCTTGTGCATGATCTTATTCTGCTCAAGATATCACCTGATGCAGTAAGTGGCGATGTGAGTCGTCTGATGCTGCCTTATTGCAGAGCAGCTACAACTTCAGAGCCTTGCCTAACCCTGATTCAACAACCCGGCGCCCTTAAGCTCCATGCAGTCAGCAGAAAGTGTGTACACAGTGCTCCGAACTCCCGGGGTCATCTATGAAAACATGTCCAGAGTTGTTTCACGTCATTCTAGAAGAATGATGGCTTTTGACTTGTATCAGAAACCCGGCTCCAGGCCAACCCCAGTTACATTGGTGGTATCTATCTGCAGAGCTTAGCAAAGGTTCACAACAGCGATCCCTATTTTTCGGGAAAACAAAAATCTGAAGGTAGTCAATTATTTGAGGTTTATTGAAGGAGGAGGCAAGAGCAGGGGAAAAAAAGCAAAGGACCTTAAAGTAAAATTCTCCCCCTCCCTTCTTTTTCTTTGTAAACTCTCCCAGTTAATGGTGAGAACATGAACTTCCTAGAAGAAACAGAGACTCGGTTTGCTTCGGGGCTCTGACCTCTTGGCACCTTCAAACACAGGCCACGTTTTTTCAGTTAAATGTTCCTGAGCGGCTACTGCAGCTGGCCTAATTCTGTCTTTGTCTTCGGGTCATCAGTTATATATGGCACAATGTTATGTTTCTTTCTTTGGTTTCCACGTCAAACAGTGGCAGTAAAAATTAATGGAATTAGTTAAAATTTTAAACTACCATCAGTGGCCACGTGAACACGAAATACAGACATTGGCAGTCACAGGTTGCTCTACAACCAGGATATCATAGATGAGCAGGAGAAACTCCTGGGCAAGACTTGATCTTGGAAATTATAATTTTGAAGAATAAATAAAAAAAGGTTTTCGGTCCATTGAATGTCAAAGTATTAAGCACCTTCAAAAGTACGTAGATTTAATTTAATCTAATGTAATCCTGGTGTGCCCTGTGATCATCTAAACTTCCAAAACTCTTTATATAACTGCGATGAGATTGTTCATTTTCTTTACCCAATAGATCTATTTCCAATCTTGCTGGGGAAACTCACCTTTTAGGGATGGGAGTTTTTGCCCCTGACTGGGCAATTTAAGTAGCAGTGAGGAAAGTGGAAGTTTCGGTGGCAAATCATAAGGAGAGAAAGAGGCAGATCATTCTCCAACATTTGCAGCAACGTTGACTGTGGCACATTCTCATGTCAATGAGTTGGACTAAATGCAAAATGAAATGTTTAAAAGTGCAAAGGTATATCTCCCATGCTCCTTTAGCTGTGCCACAAGGATGGCCATTGAGACAAACAGCTTACTTGTTTATCTCCCTTTTTAGACTAACATGGTCTATGGCCTTGACTGGGGTCCCCTTGAAAAGAGACACGGGCCCCGCACACGGCAGCACCTGCACTTCACTCCAGCTTTGCTCCTGCTGCAGACAGGCACTACCCCCCAGCAGATGAAAGCTTTGGCTTATGTCAGACTCTTTATTAGTGAGTCTCTGGCACATGCACAGATATATATTTCAAAGCAAGATGACTGTGGATGACACAACATGAGTCTGTCTGTTCTCTGGAATAATGAGAACTACAATTAAACCCCAAGCAATAAGCAGGCAGGAATGGCTGTCTGCAGAACTTCCTGATCAGACCCGGGTGTGCTGAATCTGTGGGTCTAAAAATGAGCTTGAGAGGACCAATGTAAGTGAATCAGTATTCCCTTGGCCTAGAACACCTCCACAGGATCCCAGCCTCCACCGGATAGTCAGCAAAGTTTTAACTAAGTTAGCACTTATTTCTTTCCTGTGATGGCTAATATTCAGATTTTTGTGCCCACTCAATTCATTTTATGTGATTCATACTGAAATGGCCTACCTCCTTCATAATAATAGGTAATGAATAGCAACTGTATGTAACAGGACCCATAAGTTTTAATGTAAAAAGAAATCAATTTATTATCCTTAGTGGATTAAACACTTTGATTTTCAAGAACAAAACATAATCCGATTTAAAGTACCAGGGGGAAAAAGCTAGTTAAAATCAAGATTGTATTTAGACAACACTTCAATGTTGTGTCAATAATCTTCAATCCACATTAAAATAAGAAGAATTCAATACTGAGCCTCAATACCTTCTGTCTTAGGTGGACCTTCCTCACCCAGTAACAGACACACAAACACACATACACCGATGCACACCCACCCACCCACACACATCCCCTTTGATGCTGCTGCACAGCTCTAATAGGTTCAAACCTCTGAATGTTCATGCGAGCAAGATTCTGTGCAAGGGAGATACAGATTAATTAGGCAATGGATTAATTAACCTTTCCCCACTACCTCTAGCACCTAAACACAGATATGTTTCGGTGGAATGTAGGCAAGTATAGAGCATCCCAAAGAATATTTGTAATTCTTTGTTACAGCACATACTCTAAACTTAAACTTGAATGTTGCACGTTTGCAGTTTTGGAGGTTATTGCAATGGTTTCATAAATGGAGGCTTAATAGCTATTCTTTTACCCCCAGATTTATTCACTGTATGGCTATGAGAGTGGTCTCTATACAGGCAGGATTTGATCAATGAGATTCCTTGCTTTCAAATCCCTTCTAGTTCTTATTTCCTTTCCAAGTAAAGTACCACATCCTGAAACATGGGATCCAAAGCATTTTGCAAGCTGATTTTGCTGTATTTCTTCAGGCTCATGCCTTGCCAGAAGCCCTGTTCATCTCACTAGACTGTTGTGCTGTCCCATGGTTATTAAAAGATACCCCCAAGAGGTTATAGTGATCAATAATATAAGATCTTCGAACAGTGTAAAGGATTATTTGGGCTAGAGACCCCTAAGTAGGTAGCCTTCACTAATAAAAATATGGACAGCTCTGGAGAAACCATTGATCAGTGTAGGTAAAAGTTGTCAAAATAAATAGGAATTGAACCATACACAAACTAGTAGCTACCTCCTAAGTCCTCCTGCTGAAATCCCTTTGGGGGCAGTGTAACGCAAAACAAGAAATTGTCTCTCTAGAAATTAATGGCCCCTACATTTTACTTCTTTGCTAATTGTTGGTATATTTTTCAAGATGACAGGCAGTCAATACTCTTAGAGACATAACCTGTTCAAATGGGCTAAATGCATTTGACTTAAGTAGAGAAAAAAGGAAAGCGACTAAGTATATTATTAGCAAAGTACCAGAAGGTTGTAGGGTCATACCTTAACCAAACATTAAATGTCTTTACTCAAACAATCCAGCCTGCGTCACTTTACTGATTTCTTTCAAGTGCCCTTGCCAGTGGTGTAGTTTGCTCAGCTGAAATAAGTCAGTCTTGGCAAGTAATCAAAAACTTATAGAATGATTGGATGCTTTTTTGAGAATAGAGGAATCCAGAATTCTTTAAGCTGGTCAGTGTACTTAAATTCTCCCTCCAGCTTAGGAGCTCAGCCACAAGCATTCCAAAAAAGCCCCTGGCCAATGTGTCTCAGTTGGTTGGTGCATCATCCCATAGAGCAAGTTGTGGGTTTGATTCTCCCTGGGCACATACCTAGGTTGTAGGTTCAATCCCCCTGTCAGGGTACATACAAGAGGGCAATCAATCAATGTTTCCCTCTCACATCAATGCCTCTTCCCCACGCACCGCCCCCACCCTCTGCTCTCAACTTCCTCTCTCTCTGAAAGCAATGAAAAAATGTCCTCGCGTGAGGATAAATAAATACATATACATACATACATACATACGTACTCCATAAAAAGCTGATACCCTCAGTACATGGCAGTTTTCTGAGACTTTTCAGTTCTGCCTTTGAAATTCACTACTCTAAGCCCACCCTTTCATCCTCAGGTTGCAATTCAACTTTGGTTTTAGCCAGCTATTGGTTTTAGATGCGACTCTGGCACTTCACCCATTCTTCCTGCCCCCTGATGGCTTAGGTTCACCGTGCCCTTCAGTCCCCCCAATAAATTAACTTGCTCTTTGCTCCATAATTCTTAGCCACGATCAGCCAATCAAATGTTCTCCATTCCTAGCTCTAGCTCTTGGAACAGGGGCCCGGACCAAGCCCTCAGCTCACAGTTGCTCTAGGGAGAAGATCAGACCCCAATTATATGACTATCTTTAGTCAAAACTTGACGGTATCTACTGGTGACAGAGGGGAAAAATGAATGATTTCTCTCCAAATTCAGTATAACTAGATGGGAGTGATTCTAAGACTTCAGGGACTTGGAATGGAGGAGTAAACTGTGTTGCGTAAGGATTCAAGGAGGCTAACCTGGGTCTAAAGCAAGACCCCACAAGGACAGCCAGACTTTCCAGTGTATAATGTGTGTGAAGGAAAAACATCAAGACCTCCGGCATGGCACAGGTTGGTCTAGAAAGTCACACCTGGTAACTGGGGTATTAAAAATTCCAGTCTGTAGGTTAGAGCCAAAGTCAGAGAGGTGTGACCTCTCACATCCCAGTCATTGGTTATCATTAATATCAAAATAGCCCCATTAGGGACCTTGCCAGGATACAAGGGCAGAAATTTAGTCCTATCACCAAGTTACTATGTCAGACTAGAACTTGGCTTTGCTTCAGCAGGCATGTAGAAGCCCACAGCCCAGGCTGCGATGTCCTGATATCAGGTGTATATAACTCTCGGTCAAGTATTAGATGACCCAAATCCCTTTAGCTCTCAAGATGAAGCTGAGGACGTGCTCACTCTGTGACTGACCACAGCTTGGCAATTACATGAGACATAACCTGCCGTGGAGCATCGATGATTTCAATTCACTAGACACATAGTCAACATTTTTAATTTTGGCCTGGCAGAACACACAGATAAAGGACTGATGAGCTGAGCTGAATGACTAAAGAACAGTCATGGAGGAAAGCTGGAAGGACCCTTTGTTCCCCTTTGAAAAAAAAAATCAATGTCTTATACCTCCTCATACACAGCAGCTCTCTGGTTTGGGACACGTTGTACCCAGGCTGAGAATAGTCCAAGAGTCAAGGCTGAGAATTCCATGCATCCCTGAGTAAGGTGTAATGTCCATTAAAGGTTGCATGGTCCAGGCAACTCTGAGAGAACGCAAAAGAAGCTGCAGAATATCTTTACCTGAGGTGGAACTGGTGAAAGCCCAGGGGAGGAGAGGACCAACTCCCAGGGCACAGCCTGAAACCAATAATAAATGAACTATAGTGAATGAGCTATGCCACTGACCTAGTAGCATTTTGCATGCAGTGGGTGAAGTTTGAATTTATCTTTCTCTTAAAGTATTTTCTTTCATGATAATAGAATAGAGATAAAGAAAGAGGGGGACAGGAGGTGGGGAGAAGAGGAAGAAAAGGATCCAAGTTTGGAGATTTGCATTGTTGCAGGTCAAGAGTGTAGAGTCAAGAATGGTGGCATAGTGTTGAAATAGCTGGCTTAGGAATCTACTTGAGGGTGAGGGTCTAGGGTAGTAGTTACTGGGATTGAAGTTGAGTGCCAGGTTTTTTAGGATGTGGGACTGGACTGCCTGGTCACAACCTCTTGGGGACAAAGTCCTAGACATCTACATTTTATTAAACATTCCAAGGGTCTTTCCTGTACAAGAAGGTTTCTGGACCATGGGCCTAGTGAAAAGGGAGTGGGTAGGGGAATGGAGGGTGTGGAGTTGGCAGGTAGCAGAGAGCATGGGCATTGGGGGGGTGATGTCATTGAAGCCAACACATGCTCTATGCTCAAAAATATTGTCTGGGAAATACACAAATAGTATCCAGGTACATATGGAGGGCATGTTTTTAAACTTACAGTTCTATGGGTTATGTAATCTATGTCTTAGGGAGCATGAGATATTATGACGCATAGTACATTTCCAGTTAGAAGTTCTGGGTTTGAGTCCTGGTTTGCCAATTATTGACTACATGGTCTTGGCAAATTACCTGGAAAATACCAACAATGGTCCTAAAAATCAAGTAAAGTCTTATGTGTGCAAGGGTTATGGACTACCAAAAATATGCACATGAAGTAATAATGATTATTTTTCCCATACCATCACATTTCTAATTAATAATAGATTATGTTCTTAGTACCAGAGTTATAGTCCCATAGAAACACATTTTACCAAAAGTCTCCTGTAATTTAGGAGGAATCTCATGTATAGAAAGCATTGTAAAATCTGTACACAACAATGTCCCCATCTATGTATCTCTACAGAATTAAGGCAAAGCCTAAACCAGAGGGTAATTAGAGCTACCTATTAGGGCATTGTGTGCTACACATTTTAAAGTCTGATGGGGAACATTCCCTCTCTCAGCGGCTCAGACAGGCTACCCCCGTTACTTCTAAAGCCCTCTCCGAGAACTGATGGGCTGGGTGCCTGAGAGTCCCTCTAAATACCCGGACGCCCGTGGTCTGGCTCCAGAAAGCATGGTCATGTTCTCCAGAAGCGCGCTGATTTGCTGGATCTTATTAACTGCCATGAGTTATCCACTTCACTTAACGTGCCTCCCTTTATGGAAAGGCAACGACAACACTGGTCATTTATCAGTGGATATTTGTTCAAATACCATCCTTGGCAGCTGTCGTATGTGCTCCCTCATATTCTTAAGAAGTTAGTTAGCTCATTATCTAATATCCCTCCTAGTCATGGACATGCAGAGTAAAACCTTCAACTACTGCTGTACATCACCCACCCACCCACCCCCCACCCTCCAATAGAGCGGGATTTTCCCACTTGGAACTTTGCCAAATTCTTCTTAGCCTATTAAGGAAAATGTAGACCAAAGAAGGAGAAACCAATCAGTCTACATGATAAAGAACAGAGAATTCAGAAGTTGCTATCACAACGTACCACATCTTTGGAGAAAACATAACAACAATAACATTAATAATAATCACATTTAGGCTTCACTGACAGAAACTATGCTGCGTGATTTATATATACTACTTCACTGTGCTGAGTGATTTATATACACTACTGCACTGATATGTTGAAGTAATCCTGCAAAATAAAAAACTCAATAGAAACCAGTAAGAGAGGTTCTGTAACTTACTAAAGATTTCATAGCAGTAAGTGACAGTCGGGATTTTCAACTGAGGCGGTCTGAGTCCAAAGTATTTAGCTATTGCATATACTGCCTGTTGCTAATTGCTTGGAATTACTTAGAATTTCTCCAAAAGCCCAACGTTACTCCTCTCTGTTGGTACAGTTTTGCGATTGGGCAGCTAGTGCTCAAGGAGATGATTAGTGGGGTTAATCCAATATTTCAATTGTAGGCTTTCCAGGCTGAGTAATGATCTGTGGTATGAAATAGTTTTTTGAAAATGTGCGCAAGCTGTAGCTCTAATGTTCTTGGCCTGGACTGGTGAGAGACATACGAAGAGAAGAAAGTATTTCAGTTATAGGCGTAAAACACTGTTAACCACTAAGAAAATACTGTTGAAATTATGTTTGCCCAAGAAATATCTGCCAAATATAAGATGAACGGTTGGACTTGAGTAATATTATTGGATTACGAGGGTGCCTTTAAACCATCTCATCTAGAATGGGGCAGGAAAGCGCCATGTTTCTTAATTAATGCACAGACATAATCTTACTCATTAAAAGGAACTCCTTCTTTAGGCCACTGGTGTTTGGGGAGGTCAATTTGGTCCTGGACCAAATTGTCACAGTAATAGCTGCTTGCATCATTCAAGTCTTTCGTCATTGCAGGTGTTGAGCTAAATACTTCACCTGCATTACCTTGTTTAATCTCACAACAAACCTGTTGGGCCCATTTCACAGATTAGAAAACAGAGCAGAGATAGGAAGTGACTTGTCCAACTTCACATTTGTAATAAGTGGCAGAGCTAGGTTTGAACTCCAGGCCGCCTGACGGCTGTGTCCGCACTTAATGAGTGTGTCACACTGCCTCCACTCACATCAGAGGGTAAAGATGTTGACTGGGAATCAGAGCATCTAGGAATCGGTCTCAAAGCCACCCACCATTGGTCATCTGCCACCCACCATTCAGGAAATGCCATACAAGTTACTCACCACCCAGATCAAGATGCAAAACAACAACCGCCCTATTTCTCCCACAGTTTGCTTCCATTGCCTGAAAAAATGTCCTACATAAAGGACGTGATTGATCATGACAGTTAGACTCTCAAAAATATTTTCAACTCCAACCAAACGAAATTAATTCATCAAACATAATCAGACTTGAATTGCATTTTATGGAAAAGAGTAAGACTTTGATAAATAAAGATGTGTGGGGAAGAACATTCCAGAAAAGATGAATTGCATGAGTGAAGAGTACAGAATAATTTTGTAGCCCTTCCCCCAAAATATCAAATAAGGATAGAGTTCAATATATACATTTGATAAATGACAGGCAAAGTTATTTGGATTTTTCCTGCAAGCAAAGTAAAAACACTGTTTTCTTAACATGGGGGTTATGTCACATGTGATTGCTTATTTTTTGGTGGTAATGCTTAAAATAAAGTAGGAGAGGGGAAAAAAAGTGAAGCCAGGGAGACCGGTAATCACACTACTTCGCTAGTGGGGAAGTGATAGGCTATGGGCACAGCAGTGCAAGGGTTTGAACACATGTAAGGGCCAATATGAGAGCCCTAAGCAGATTCTGGAGGCTGGGCAGCAATCAAAAGGGACAGAAAGAAAGAGATGAAGAAGACTTGGGGATTTGGAGCCTGGGTGCTTGGGAGAAAGAGGCAAAACAAAGGAAACCCAGCAGAGACGTCTCTGTGAGGAAGGAAGCGGATGCTGAGAATCTATTGTGAAGAAGACAAAGGTGCGGTTGGAAAACAAAGAGAACAGAACAATGGCGAGAGCAGAGGTCCCAGAGAAGACAGAGTAAAGCCATCTAGATACTGGTGCCCTTGACAGTAAAGTCATGAAGCCGGTCCAGGGAATAACGGGGCAAGGTGTGCGGTTCAGTGCATTTCTGTATTTGGGGGGTTGGAGAAGGAACATTTCAACAGGAAGCCAAAAGAACAAAAGAGATGGGTTCTCTTTAAAAAGGTTCATTAATTTGAAACTATGTAGCTATACATATAAACATATACGTGTGCATATGTATACATATGTATATGTATTTATGTATACCTAAATATATTCACAGACACATGTGTGTGCGGATAACCGAATTCCAAAGTGAGGGATACAAAGAAAAGCATGACCAAATATCAACTCAGCCCTAGCGCATCTGTGGCCTTTCTTACTACCCGTTGTTTTCCTTAAAATTTGAACAGGGGCTACTTTCCCCAGGTTGGCGGATTGTTAGAAATGTCCTCCATGCCCTGATGAGTTTATTTTTCCCGATGAATAATTTTCCTTTAGACCCATTTTGGCGCCATTCATTACATAATTTCCCTCATCATCATCTCATTTTGCTTCCAAAAACATATTCTCAAGTGCCTGGCGATGTAATAAATCCTCTCCATGGATGCTACCCAGCTCCTGATTATGTGCAGAATTGCTGAGCTGCAATGTGCTACCAGCTCTAATATTTCTAATGCCTCTTGGAGTCACACCAGCATTAACCATTTATAAAACACCAACTGCTGCTCAGTATGTACAGATGCAATTGCGTTTCACCACTTGCCAAAACAACAGGCCTTTCTGAGATCATTTTTCTTTTTTCAGTTTCTGGGAGAATACAATATTGGGATCTGTGATTAGCTGCCAAGTTCAGGCTAGTGGTAGTTGTTTTTTCCTAAATGATTTTATTATATTGAGGATTTGCCTCAGGACAGAATGTAATACAGAGACAAATATATAAATAAAGATATAAAGATATTTTCAGAGGGTGGCCCCTAACCCCATTCCACCTTCTAGTGTTTGTGTGAAGTGCACCGATACTTACGAGGGAATTTAACATCTTACCGAAAAGGCAAACAGTGAGTTTATTTTGCACTGGGGATATGCAAAATGATATTTGAGTGCTAGATCCAAAGCCACTTAAAAAAATTAAACTAAAATCAAAGATAGATAAAATCGTGGTATAACATGGTCTTCCACTGGTCACAGAGTGATAGAGCCTATTTTGTAATGACTTAGGTCATTTCCACGTTACGTAGAAAACTGGATTCAACGTGTTAAGGACACTTAGTGTTACAGGTAAGGTCAGCGGAACATTAGAATCCTTTACCAGCATTGGGCTAATAGTCCCACATTGTTGTTTCCTTGGGTATACTAATATTCATCTGTGCTGCAGGTGTTTTTCTCTAAACTCAAAGTCATTGATTGGGTTTCCTAACCTAAAGAATCATAGATATTGGTCAAGCAAACAATAACAAATTATATTGATCCAACTGGGAGCAAGGCAGCAACAGTTGATTTGGATTCTTTTCTACTGCTAAAATTCAGAGATATAACCTTGAGAATTGACTTGTGCAATGGTAGCCGTCAGTGGCCTACCACATTTTGTATTTATGGTATTGAATACAGCACTAGTTTCTAGGGATGCAAAAGAACTCTGATATGCTTCACAGTCTATGTAGGTGAAAGGAGATCAAGGAAAGCTTCCTTGTAAATGAATATGAGTGGGGTGTCAACAGATGACTAAAAGCTTCCCTGGTGAGAAAGAGGAAGGAGAAATAAAGTTCTAAAAAAGGGAAACAACTCGTGCAAAAGCTTAGAAATGGCTTCTTAAAAATTTCTTGGTTTTCCATGTCTAAAGACACAGGATAGAAGTAGGGAGAATTATGAGGCAGTGTCAGAGGCAAAAAGACAAGAAGGGAGTTTCTATTATTTTCAATGATCACTCAAGGTGAGATCAAGGAATTACCCCATTCATAAAATTATTATGCAAACAGGAAGGACATGTAAACATAGTTTCCTGGAGAACAAGTGTCTTTTATGCAGAGAGTACATTCTCTCCTTTGCCATTACTGCAGTGCATGCTTTTAATAAAGCTGCTTTGACGAGCATTCCTTGTAAGCAAGTAGACTCAACCTTGATGTTCAGCTTCAAGAGCGTAACACCTGTTACTTAAATCAGTCCAAGCATGATCAAGCTTATGGCATTTGCCAAAGGAAGAGTCTGTATCAGAAGAAACTTAGATTAGCCTTCTAATAAAAACCAAATCCTTTACAAATTTGATTATTTAAGATACACAACTAAGGACCTGAAGGTTCTCTTGAACCAATGACTCAGCAATGTTCCCAAGTGTTTCTCAATCATCTGTTTGATCTTGGGAACTCTGGGGTGGATCAGGTTAGGGTTAGAGTGAAACTCTGAGATACCCCGTGTCCCTTCCTACCCTCCAAGATCCTACCAAGAATCTTGACAGGAAGGCAAGATGTTGACACAATTGACAAATTACATGTGATTCAGACATGACCATGTGTAACTGAAATTCTAAATGGACGTTAACGAACCATCTGGCTAGGCACAATAGTGACTCCTAAAAATGTCCACACCCTAACATGGCAAAAAGGGATTTCCCAAATGTGACTTGGGTGACAGGTCTTGAGATGGGGAGATTATTCTGGATTACCCTGGTGGGCCCAGTGTACGCACAGATTTCTTAAAATTGGAAGAAAAAGGCAGAGTGGTGAGTCTAAAGCTGACAGTGTGAGAAGTATTGGAACTCCCATGGGCGTTCTGAGATGGAGAGGCCACGTGCAAGGACCTGAGAGAGCTCCCTGGGAACTGGGAGCCTCCAGACACTAACCTGGAAGGAAACGAGGACCTCAGTTCTGCAACTGCATGGAAATGAATTCAGCCGACAGTTGAATGAACAAGAAAAAGGTTCCTATAAAAAGCGACAAAGCCCTGCTGGCAGCTTGGTCTCAGTCATATCAGGCTCATTTCAGATTGCTGATCCACAAAACTGTAAGATAATACATTTTTTTGTAAGGTAAAAAATTTATGTTGTTTCAAGCCAACAAGTTTGTGGTCATTGGTCCTGGCGGCCTAAAATACAAATACACCAACCCAAATGTGTGGCAAAAATAATTATTCTATTGGTATTTAGGGAAAAGGAGGGAAGGTTATAATTTTTAGGAAGAGCTTCACTGACATGTAATTTGAGCTCGCTTTGAAGGATGAAGGGATTTGAACCTGGTTTAAAAGAGATAGCATTTCTTCCCTAGAGAAGGTCACAGAGGTGAGTGAGTATGAGTCCGGCTAAGCCAGAAGGCTGTGTAGAGAAAGGGTTGGAATTGAGTCTGGATTAAGAATTTATATTTGAGGACTTTGCTTGTGGGATGAGAAATTTGAGCTATTGGACAAAATTCTTATTTCAACCCGCCAGTCCAGAGCAGCTCCTGGAGTTTCTCCACGATCCCAGCCTGTGCCGACCAACCTCATGGCACCTCGCTGCCCTCCTGTAAGAGTCCCAACCACTACAGTAAGAATTAACATCCATCGAGTGATTACAGTACACCATGCACTGTACTAAGAGCTTTGTTGACTGTAATCTGTATGACAAGCCCTCATTTTAAATGAGTTCATTGAGGCTTAGAGAGATTTAATTCACTTGCCTAACTAGGGGCAAATCGAGCGTTGGAATCCAGGCAGTTTGACCCTGGAGCCCGGGATCTGAGCCATTTTACATAGCTCCGCCCCCCACCCTGACAATCAGACACGCTATTTATTACTCCTGCCTGGAGAATATTTTATGATGTATATTTTATTAGGCAGCTATAGACCCAACAGGTTTTGCATGCTAAGGAATGAAACCGAAAAACAGATCCAGTTAGTTATTCAGTCAGGTGAGATGTCTATGATGACCCCGCATGATTCATCCAGAAATTGTTTACTTCTTATGGCCAAAAACTCCAGCTGGGAGGGGCGGGGCGGGGGGGAGTATGATTCAGTGATCAAATATAAAGCTCAACTAAGTTGCATCTGAGTGAGAAAGAATGCCTGGCATTTGCACAAGCAGAGAGGCTGCCAGGCCAACAGTTAGTTTCATCTGTGGCGAGGAGCAGCTGGGACTCCCGGAACGTCGTAGGTTAATAGAACTGCTTTTGTGTCGTTGTGCGGACATGCCTTCCTTTGCCCCCATAACTCTCCGTATATTGGCATGACCTGGAGGAAACTGGACTTTGGAGAAGGACTTCGTTAACTCTGTGCTCTAGACAAACAACGAGTGGAAGACTGAGCGAGTGAACATTGATGCTGAGCATTGTAGCACGTCGATGTCAACTAATGCTTTCAAAGAAACAAAGTCATTACTTTCTGTCCTGTGACAGGCAGCCTGTCGGGCAGGACTTTGTTGAAGTCCAGGATATAACGCTGAACGTTGTAAGTCAAACGTTCGAACTTTTGAGTGAGCTTTCATACAGCATGGATTCGTTTGCTGCATCACAAATGTCCGTGTGTCTAAACAAACCCATCTATTTTTACTGAAAGGCAGAAAAGTCTGACGCATGCTAGGAGAATTAAAATGTATTTAACTGATCATCACAATTAATTTTAGTGGCAATTAATTTGCAAAAATAAAAAAGAAAAAGAGGGAGAACGTTATAGCTAATAACATTTTACTGGTGACACATAAATGTTGTCACATGTAATTGTTTATCGACTTGAAAACCAACCTTCTTCCAGGAAAATAAGTTGCTGCTGTTGTTGGACAGAATTGGATTTTAAAACTCATTTTGATTGGGTAACAAGGACCTAATAAGTGCCATATATATATATATATGAAATTTCCACACATGAACCCTCTTACCCTCATCATCTTACTTAACTTTTTCCCCTTTGGAGGCAATTACAATTTTTTTGCATCCTTTCAGATGCAACATCAGCTGTACATCAATGAATCTATGTAGCTATACACCTAACCCTACACACAGGGAGTGTATTACTATAAAATAAAGATGAGGAATAATAATCTACTTTTTCACGAATAAATAGAAGGCAAGCATTTTTTCAAATTTTCTTAATGTGGCTATGCGTAAAAATAAATGTAACTCAAAGAGTATGTATTACTGTTATTATTTAGTCTTGGTGGCTGGAAAGGACAATTGAATGGGAGTTAAAGCGTACGCTCAGGAAGCAGATTTAAATGTTTATCTCTGCCATCGCTCTATGCCTTGGTTGCTTCATCTGTAAAATGGGGATACAGACATTGTGTACCCGAGGATTACTGAGACAATCCAATTAATGTGCTTAGCACAGTACTTGGCAGATATTAAGAACTCAAACTCTAGATGTAGGAAAGCCAGCTTGACAGGGGAGAGAGACAGTTACTGAGTGTGTGCACAAGCACTTAAGTCGAGAGTGCTTTGGAAAAAGTCTTTGCCTTTATAATCATCTTATCTTGGGTATTTACTCTCAGAAAACGGGATATGGATTTCTTTTTAAGCTTAGAAAATGACATTGGAAAGCTCATTTACAAATCTGGAGCTTGAGATTTAAAACTTCTTTGTAACATATTTTATTTATTTATGTATTTATTTTACAGAGGGGAGGGCAGGGGAGGGAGAAAGAGAGGGAGAGAAACACCAGTGTGTGGTTGCAGGGACCTGCTCTGCAACCCAGGCATGTGCCCTGACTGGGAATCGAACCAGTGACCCTTCAGTTCACAGGCTGGCCCTCAGTCCCCTGAGCCACACCAGCCAGGGTGAGATCTAAAACTTTTTAAGTACATTTCTCACTTTTCTCCGGCAGTGCATTGAAGTTATGGATGAAGCCACATCAGAGTTTTCACATTTCAAAGACTCGGCGTCTAAGTGAAAGGTCAAGGGACCACTGCTTTCCTGTGACTCCAGCTTTTGCCCTAACAACTGCTCAGGCTACCATGAGTCCTTTTCCTTTGGATTCCGTGATACTTCTTTGGTACCTGCTACCTCTCTTTATCTGCTCTCTCACATGTGACAATATAATATAATCTATTCTTTCAAAAGACTCAGCCTTCTCCTTCTAGACCACCACCCACCAACATAAAAAAAAGTTAAAAGAACAAGAGGAAAATACTTTCAACTGGAGCAGGTAGGCACATAAGCGCACGTCTCTGCCATATTTGTTTTCGCCACCACCACCTGTCATGCCTCAACTCCTTTGGTCTTACCAAACGTACCACAGAAGAAAAAATGTGGGCAAGTGCTGACAGAGAGGTGGGAGAAACTTAACCTTCTGGCAAACAGTAGTCAGGCCCGAAAATAGAACCGGGAACACAGATCCAGTTCCCCACCACCTCTCCCCAAAGGACCTCCCGGATGTCAGTATCACCTTGGCTCCCATGACAACCCCCTGACGAAGATAAATAGGTGTCAAATATGCTTTTGCTCCTAGGACCTCTGGGCATTGGTTCAAAACACAAATGCAAAACTCAGGCTGAGTCAATCGCCTGATGTACCACTTAACAAAAAAGCCACAGAAGGTAGGCTTGCCAGCCCACACTGCTGGTCTCGCCTCTGCAGCGTTGTCAGCACCCTCGAAAAAGTAGGTTGATAACACTAAGAAAGCAGTTTCTGTTGGCATTTTCACGCCCTGGGAGACAAGCACATGTTCTGTTTATAATACAAACATGACTCTGGAGTTGGAGCATCGTTTGGGGATGCCTGCTGATTAAAAGATCTCTGATCACAGGATTATGGTCACCGTTTTAAAACTTGGTTGAACCTGCAGCAGGGGAATCAGGGCCTTTCTTTGAAGAGAAGATCAGACAAATAACTAGTGAATTTGAGTCATGAAGCCAATCCTTCTAAAAAAAAAATTAGGGCTTGCCCCTGCAACTTCAAACTCCAAAGTAAATTCCTGGGCCCTGGCTCAACACAAGTCCAACAGTGGATCCTTTCTATTTGATCGGGGTGTTGTCTGCTGTGAAGGAGAAAAGAGACAAGTAGGTGCTACCTTGGGGGCCACTTTTGCCTTTATGATGCCAAAATTTTAAAAACATAATATTCTGGTAAAGACAAAAATCTGACCACCTGTGTTAAGTACGTTCAGGGTATTGCAGAAGTTAAGAATTCAGTGCTAGAAACTTGTGGTCTTTATCTATTGGTCTTCCTTTCTCTGCTTTATTATTATTTAAAATAATAATCATAAGTGTACCACTGAGCACATTTCAAAGTTAAAGAAAATCATATCCATAAAATAAAACACACAGTGTGAGACCAGATACCCATCATATACTCCAAATATATTAATGATACTTTTTCTAGCTGACTTGAGTTCACACTGACTATCCTATATTCAGATCAAATATATTTCCTGTATATATTCTGTGTTTCTATGGCAAAATTAGTCTCCTGGAAGGTAGAAACTCTATGGAAGGAAAAGAGAAGAGGTTTCTCCTGCAGAAGAACTTAGAGGAGAGGAGAGAGATGTTTGAGGTCCAATATTGTTATGTGTTCTCCAGGTCTCTGAAAGTCAGAAGTTCTGCCTCTGGAAGGAAAGAGCCCTGAGGGAGAAAGAACTGGGAATGTGTTCCTATTCATGTTACATGGGGGTGAGGGTAGGAAGAGCTCATAACCCCTGTCAACTCAACTATCGGAGCTGAGATTCCTTTAGTCAATTGAGTTAAATCAAATGTTTCCAGTGCCTTTCTTGCTGTTTTAGGTACTAATCCCCAGTCTCAAAATAATATTCTGACTCTCTCCCAGAACCATCCTCCGATAGCAAAATGTCACGTAATGAGAATAGCCCTGGAACCAAAGGCCTTGGAGGGAAGCCCAGCTGTGTGGCTTTAAACTGGCAGGTGACCCTGAGCCCTGGGACCCACAGCCTCCTCGCTGAGCGTGGAGCTTCACCACCTGGGTAGCTGTTCACATCCAGGTACTTGGCTACCTAAGCAGATTTTTTTTTTTTGCTTTATTTTATTGTTTTTCCTGTCCTGGAAAGTTATTTTACACGTCTAAATGTCATAGCACATAGCTAATAAATTACTGAAAACCAACCTGAAAATGTATGAGCTGTAATCTCAGACCGCTTTGGGTTTTCAAGAATTATGAAACATCAGACTTCACTTTTCCCCACCTTTTCACATAATGTATTCAGAAAAGCACAGTGTGATGGGCCTTAGTCTCGCCTGAGGCTCTGCTGTTTTTGCATACGAAAGGGACTAGGAAGAGGGGGAAACTGTGATTGCGGGGAGAGGCTGACTGTGGGAGCTTCCCCACCAGGACTTTCCTTCCCACTGGTCTGCTGTTTCCGCCTGTCTTCCTGGGTTCACGAGAAGCTGTATCTAAGGGGGTGACTCTTGAAGGTCATTCCTCTCTCATCAGCCATGCTGTCTCTGTTCATCTTCCATCCGGCTTCCCTCTCCAGCTCTCTCTTTAAACTTAACACGACTGAAGTTGAGCAAATCAAGCTACCCTGAAGGTTCTTTCCTCCTCCCCAGTGGGCGCTATTTGAGTTTTATTACTTTTAAAGATTCGCCCATGCTTTCAGTGACATCAAAAGCAAATGACCTCCGAGAGTGGCAGCTTTTAGGTTTAAAGGTTTGTCCTCTAAAAGCAGAAACTTGCCTGTGAGGCTCTCTGCACCTTGAAAGATTGCAGAGCCTCTTTGGATGTGAGTCTAACAGTTTCTATTCTCCTGTGAAACATGAAGATGTTTGCACCTTTGCTGAAATCATAAAAAAGACCCAGGTAGAGATTTTTCCATTACGAGTCTCTGTTCCTGTCATGTCATCTCAGGTAGAATAAGTGAGCTCTCATCACAGCTTTGTAAACGTGAAAAAACCCCTGAGTGATGTCGAACAGCACAGCCACCTCGCCTTCTGTCTGCACAACACGTCTCACGAGGCCCCACGAACGCTTCCCACAGAACATCATTCTTCCTGCTCTTCCTTCCGCGTCTCTAGGGCTGCTTCGTAATAAGAATGATGCACTGAGTACAGGCATTTGTGATTCTCAGCCACCAAAAAGCCCCTGCCCGAGCTGGGGGTGGAGAAGATGAACCAGAGCCAAGGCACAGCTGGGCTGCCAGGTGTCCGGGACTGACAGCTGCTGTCTGGGGTTTGCCTGGTAAGGGCCGCTGTCTTGTCTTTTCCTCTCCATCGTTCGGTGCTGCTGCGTTTCTGACGGGCCATTCAGTTCTAATTGTCTCCACTTGCATCTTGCCTGATGCTCTAAATACACAAATAGTCGGTTAGCTTTAAAAATGGCAGGTGGAATAAAAATGAATTGACCCAGGCCAGAGACTGTGAGAACCAGGGCTGACTGACAGCTGTGGTCAGCGGGTAGGGTCTCATCCCCAAAAAGAAAAATGCCCATAATGGTCATCAGTTACCTAAAGAACAGTGGGCTGTTGGTCAGGAATTGGGAAGGGAACTCCCTGACCACATAACAAAGAGAAGATAAAAACATCACTGCCACTTTCTGCTTGTTTAAACCAAGGGCAATCCTTAAACCTATGTTATCAGCGATTGTTTTATTGCAACTGTAGCCCACAACTGATCTGCCCTTTACAAATGAATGTTGTCCGTCTTCTATGAGCTTTCAATAGTGCTGAGCGGTGGCTTTGTCTCTTGATTGAATTTCTCTAGCAAATTCCCTACAATTACTAACAAATAGTTTCAACTCTCTTCTGTTTCCTAGAATTCACTCATCTTCTCTAACTTTCAACAAACTTTTGGTTCTTTACTCAGAAAAATCCAGGTCATATTAGTTATCTTTGCTGCCTGACAACCAACCCCAAAACAACCACCATCTAGTTCATTCGTGGTCCCTGGCTCATTTGCCAGGGCTCAGCCAGGAAAGCTTATCTCTTGCCCCTTGTCGTCAGCTGGCATGGCTAGCTGGAGTCAGTCTGGGCAGGAGGATCCCAAATGGCTTCCCCCAGCCGGTCCCTTAGCTGGGAGAGTGGAGTCGTGTCAAAAATTTGCATAGCAGAGCAAAAGACTTAAAATGATCAAAACAATTTTTAAGAAGAAAAACGAAGTTGGGGTCCCCACAGTACATACTTGAAGGCTTACGGTGAAGTTCCATACTTAAGACCCTATGGTGTTACAATGTAATGGACGTATAAGGTTGATGAAATAAAATGTTTATTTTGTTAGCTACTTTTTGATAAATTCATTCCTATTCCTTTGAAAAATAATTCACTTCTGGTTCAGCCATTTCTCTCAGGTTCCTCCCCTATTCCATGACTCAGCCGATTTCCACAACAGCCTTCCGCTCTGAGCTTCCTCTCTCTCTACAGAAACCCTAGCTTTCTCAGGGGGCTTCTGGAGCTTTCTTCTTGCTAACCCCACTGACCATGTGGTCTCAAAACTTATTTGCCCTGAGTATCTGAGCAAATAAATAGAATTTACCACCTCTTCCCTTTGGAAACTCTCTTTCTGTCATCTTCTTATAGGACATCTTTCTGTTTCTCTTTTTCATTGTTCACTTCTCTGTTCCTGTCTCATTTGGTGAGCTTCCTTTTTCTCAAAGCCCTAGCTTTGGTCATTCCCAGAGGCTGCTTAGTTCTCTGCTTGTCCTTCTACAGGTTCTTTCTTTCAGTTAGGATTCTATATATTTCATCATCACTCTTTATGTTAACAGCTCTCAAATCCCCAAATCCAGCCTCAACTTCTTTTGCAAAACTCAGTGTCTATTTTCATCCCTCAAGTGACCATAAAAATGGCTTCCTATGGATGGTCTGTCCTGTCTTTATGTGCTCCAGTAAACATATTGGTTTTTATCTTACAAATGATCACACACTTTCTTACCTCAGTGTGTTGCTCTCACTCTTGCCTTTCTTTTTATCTCAGTTAATAAGACCACAATTTCCTCTGCTTCAAAAACTGGAGGGGAATCTCCATCTATTCCTAATTAGTCACCAATTCCTGTTGATCCTTCTTAAACATTCCTTACCTTTACTTTCTCCCCTTACGAAGCAAGCATCCAGCTCTGTCATTTTCTAGCTCAGAGACCCCTGATGGCAATAGCTTCCAATTGCTCCACTTATTTCTTATCTCCAAACATAACAGTCCTCAGAACACCAACATCTCATATTCCAGCCTCATTTCTGAGTCCATATGTATTCCCTAATTATTCCCAAGTAAAAATCTTTATTTATATCGTTCTCCTGCCCACACTTAGTTTTTATTCAATAATATTTTCTGTGTTACATTCTGACAATAAAAGAGAAACTCAGAGCACTAACAAAGCTCCAGAGGGAGGCTGACATGAAAGCAAATCACTATAATGAAATATAGGAAGTGGTATAAAAGTAACATGACTAAGCTTTTCAGCAATGCAAGTGAGGGGCATTCAGATCTTTATACGCGGTGGGAAAAGATACAGAAAGATCACACATAAGAGCAGATGATGAAGAAATGATGGGAGCAGAGAGAGTGACATGTGTAAAGGCCGGGAGGCAGGACAATCCATGACGCACCTGGACAAGAAAGAGCCCAGTGTGTTCACAGTGCTCTCCTCTCACACCTGTTAACTGCGTGCTGCCTGACCGCCCAGGCTCACCTGTAAATCTGTCATGTCCTAATTCCTGTTATGCTAATTCCCATCTCCTTCATGAACTCTCATGGATAGCTTATTTCACTTTTTTTGGTAAGGATTTAGCCATAAACTCTTTTGATTAACCAACACGATAACATGTGCTGTTGTGGTGGTGGTATTGTTGGGTGTTCCTCACCAGATTACATGGCTCTGAGGGTAACGATAATGATTTTCACTCATCCTCCTCTTTTTTTTATTGCTCCTCCTTTCTGTCTTATTGTCATGTACACAAAAATTCCCTAAGATCATATTAAATAGACTTTTTATATCTGGGGAATAGGGATCACTTAGATGTCATTAACTTCAGTGGTTTCCAACCTTAGCTTCTCCTTAGTGTACTTGGAAGGCTTTTAGCAAATACCAATTCCTCTAATATCGGTACCTCACTGGTGTGCAATTGAATCTGAAATCTTGGAGAAGAACCTGACCACCGATATATCTATGTATCTGTATAGATCTATATACATAGTGCATGTTTAGGCTATATCTACAATTATATATGAGTCTGAGGGGAAGCTATGGTTGAAAAGCGCTGATACACTCTTTTCTTTTTCTTTTTTTGATTGAACTGAAAGCCGAGAGAGGTGGGGTAGCTTGATGGAGGTCACCTGATTTGAAGCAAGGTCATGAATGGAAGTCTAACCTTTGATTCCTGATCAGAAACTTTGACTTATTCCCTGCTGTCTCCAAAGAACAAACTGTCTTCTTTTTGAATGAGTTGATTGAATTGTTCTCATTTCTTTGCTCCTACCACGAGGAAGGCAACAGTGCATGACATTCTTTAGGTATTGAGGGGTCTTCTCCCAGACTTGCCAGTTTAGCTTTACCAGAGCAAATTCTGGGTGTGCAAAAAACCCAGAAATGAAGAATTGCTAAAGTCAATTCTATTTTTTAAAACCATGGACAAAAATATACATCAAGGGCAAAACTTTATTGGAAGGAAGTCTGTCTTAAATGATACCGGTGTAGCTCTAAAATTGCACAAGGAAGCTGAGGATAGCCTGAAGTTTCTCCAACATATCACATGGCTCTGCACGGGCCAAGCCAAAGACACAAGGGTGTCCTTCACATGACACTTGAGTGACTCTGATAAACCAGAGCAGGTGGGAGCAATGTGAGCAGATGGAAATGAGGCCGTAGCACCGAAATGTTTTGCCTCGTTTTTTTATGCTGCTCTGTTTGTTCCCACTGAGTACTTTGAATGCAGAGCCCCATGTCGCCTCCTTGCTTTTTAATCTCCCGAAGTGGGGCATTCAGGACTTTATCTCCCTAAATCTCATTGTAAACTACCTTGCTTCCTTTTTTTTTCTTTTATACCCTTTGATGCATTGTCTAATACACTTCAATTCCCAAAGATCCCTTTCCTTGTGAAATTATTTACTTCTTTTCCTAGGGTATTGCTTCATGCCTCAAAAATCTGCAATTTCTCAGCATTGTTTCCTATTTGCTTCACAGTGATTGAGAATGCTTCTTTTAAGTTCTCCCTTTATAAGAAAATCTATAAAGAGTAAAACGTTCTGTGGTTTTTTTTAACTAAAGTAAACGTGCCCTCAGGAAGGCAGGTATTGATTTGTTATCTCCTCTGTCCATGGAGTAATCTCATAGCCACTGACTGCAAGCGAAGAACACCAACAAGGCCTTGTTTATTTCCTTAAAGGCGAGATGTAATGACGTGGGACATTGAAAATGTATATGCATAAGATTTATGTAATTTGGGGCTTTGGAAATTATTTTTGCACTTAAATATGAATACATTTATGGGCCTTGAGGCCTAGGATATAGCTTCAAATAAAACTTTGAAGATGATCCTTGAATACTTGGCCCAGAAGCGTCCACAGGCTGTCTTACCAACCCCCTCCTCGATAAGGAGGAGAGGGTATAATTTGAGAACATCTCCACAGATAGCTCACCTGTCAGAAGAAAGATCCTACAGTGTATTTAAGTGCAGGAGCAGTAATCAGTGAAGTGTTGAGGTTTCAAATCTGCTGAGATAGATACGAAGTCTAAATTTAGATCAGATAAAGAACAAGCTCTCAAAAGAGTATCCAATTTAGCAAACTACTCCATGTATCAGCAACAATGGGAAGACGTTTGCCATCGACATGCTACCAGAAAGAAATGTCTGCATAAAAGTCTGATCTTTCCTTCTTTCACTTAGAAAATGTCTATTTCAATTATATGACCCCGATCCCCAGTCCACTGTTTTTTAAAATATACGGTGGGGGAGTAGGTTTGATCCCGTTAGCTGCTCATATGTGAAGTCATCTTGTGTATATAAGACTTTGGACTCTGGGCGCATTTTCCCATTTGTTAAGTTCAGAGGCTTTGGAAAAAATAAATGTATGTTTGTTAGTCCTGTGCACTCTTGACAGGTGTCATTATCCTACCCAGTGAAGGGGTCAGGTTCTGAAGAGGCACTGATCTGAGCGACCTAAAAATCTTGAGAAACAACCATCCTTCTCCAAGTGTGTTGCTTCAACCATGTGATGGGACTACGTACGGCACTCAAATCCTACCGTGGCTGGGAGAAGTAGCTGAAATCATAAATTGAGGTAATGAGTCACTGGCAAGTAGTAAACCCTCAACTGATAGTGATGATCACAGCTAATTTTAGTTAACATAAAATATAACATTACTACTTTATAGTTGGGTCAAGCTTGCAGTGAAGTATCTATTCCTAATCATTTTTTAAAATAGCATAAACCTAATTTTCCTTGGTGTTCATCTACCAGACCAAGACAAATATTGAAAGCAGCAATCATTTCAAACTTTATATAAGGAAAAAGCTACAATCATTCAACAGGTGCTACCAGCCCTGAATTTGGATGGACCAGAAATGGGAAAGTACAAGATACGGATTGAAGCACAGCACACTCAATATAGCCTCCCGGTATTCCCTTGTTGAAATGACAGCACTCCGTGGATTTACGAGCCTGAATAACCTGCTAGAAGTGATTGCTCTCTTGGCGGCTCACCGGAGTGAAGCATATAGTGTGTGCCGCAACACGACGTTCCTGGGGTCATTCCATAAAAAGGCCTGTATCTGTGACTTGGATAAAATCATGTACACACGAACATCGCCCCACGGCTTTGTGTGGCACGACGAAGTTGGAAGGCATGGCCAACAGAAGACATCAGGGAATCAAAATAACAATCCAAATAATCCCACCAGAATGTAGTAGTGACGTATAGGAGAACAAATATAAAGTCTAACTTTCTGATTCAAAAAGAGTCACTGAGCAGAGACAGGATGGCAGGAATAACCTGAAGTCAAATTTCTCAAACAGAGATCTAGGAAATACTTATCCAAGATGATAATGTAGCCCTCCTCCCCCCCCAGACTATATACATCGTCATTTCCCCTCCTTCCCCCTGATTTCATACTAAAACACATCCATCTGGATAAGTAAAGGAATTTTAGTAAGAAAATAACTAAGTGGTTGATGTATGCCGAAACACAAAAAGCAAACAAAACACAAATATCTATTTTGACTCCTCTCTTCTCTATCTTCTGGTTGTGACATCAGCGTTTACACACACCTTCCCCATCACTAAAGTTAGAAACCTCTCTGACACTTTGTCATCTCTCCGTTCAATCACTCACAGATGGTAAACAAAGAGAGATTCCCGTACAATTTGGTGTAGAATTGCTTCTGACTAGGTCTGCAATGGCCTTTTCTCTTGGCATCTGATTTTCCCCCTAAATCCTGCAACAAGAAACACACAATTCCCTCCCACCTTGGAAAGACTTGACTTAATGTTAAGGATATCCTAGAAGAATCTGTAACCATTAACTTTGGGGCTTACGTTTCGGAGAGAAAAATTGACCGGTAAGTGTATTTACTGTCACAAAACGACAGGCACGGTTCCAAGACAGGAAAGCAAATGGCCACAATGGCACCCACGACTTATGCCCATTCTTGATCAAATAACTGCTCGGGAAACACTCTTTTTAATTTTAAACAAGTGATTCATGCGTCTAGAGTACAGAACATGCATAGCACATACTGCAAATAACCAGCTGGTGATTGCTCTCCAAGTATGCTAGTTAGAATCACTACCAGAGCTGAGTGTCCCAGTCCTGAAATGACATTACATTTACTGAGCTGTTGTAGGCAAATTTCTAGAAAACTGTCTGAAAGGCACATAAAATGATTTGCTGTTGGAAAAATCCCTTCTTTGGGGCCTTATCATTTTAGTAAGCCTGTAAATGGCAATCTCTCAGAGAAAGAGACCATCGAACCAACGCAGCAAAAGAAACCATATCGCATTGGTTGGTTTCCAAGGAGACTGAAGGGAAGATAAATTCGATTTTAAATGAAGCTTTGGCTAATAGAATAGAAAAGGATAGCGATGAGGAAGTCACCACTTAATTGCATTCACCCCAGAAGCCCATTTAGAAAGCAAGGCTGTTGTATTATATAGTTCCTAAGGTCCTTGATATTTTGTAATGGTAAATTAACCTATACCTTCCTTGTTCTATGATCGATCATATCAGGAATTTCCTCTTTGAAAAACACTATTTTAAATGGGGTCAACCTGCTAGGAAGGCGGAATTCTAAACTGGACCAATAAAGAAGGAGTGAGATCAAGCTGCTACAAAAACTTGTGTATTCATCTGCTTGATCCCTGAGCAGCCACCGATCCCCATGCTGAACTGTCTGAACCACACTCTGAGGGAAGAATCACAAAAGATAATTGAAGAATAAACTCTCTGCCCAGGCCAATTGGGTAAATTGCTTTTGTGCTTTTCCATGACTTGCTCTTGCCAGACGGAATACTTGGCACTCACAACAGTGGCCTTGGACCAGCTTTTGGAGCAGTGGGGTTTTTGAAAATGATTTATTTTTTCCATCTACAGACAGTTACCCTGGCACAAATTGCTCCTCTGAACGATGAGCCCAAAGTCTGTTCCATCATAGTTTGCGATTGTAAAAATCTATCTGCTACCATTTCTCTTATCTATCTATCTATCTATCTATCTATCTATCTATCTATCTATCTGCCTATTCATTTATTTATTTTCGCTCTCTGTATCTAGGAGAGTATGAACAATATTTTAATGAAGGCCACATTTTGGCACCTAACATGTATTAACCCAAGACCTTCAGAGATGGCTCTGTGACTGCGATAAGCTAAATACATCTTTCCCTTCTACTACTGTTCCTACTAGAAAATTCCATCTTCAACAAATCATGTTAATGGGGGAGAAGCAAACAGAAAGAATGGAAAGGTATAGCCGTGTTTCCCTAGACTAATAAGCAAACTTAGACTGTGATATGTGAATGCTTCGTCCTTACTATGAACCTTCCAAAGTAGATTCAAAGCAAATCAGGATGGCCATATTAATGTAGAATGAGCACTATGGTGATTGAAGTGCTCCTGTTAAAACTCGGCGTGGTAACAATGCAGGCAAGATCTCAAGGGGTATCTAATTTCTGCGCAAATACACCTGCCTTTGGAAAAGAAACTTAACATTTCTTGAGAAACAATTGCACGCCATAAATGTAAATCTTGATAAAATACTTAACACTTTTGCCAAAATGTGGCCCACGTAACTTGCCCGCAAGTATTAAATACCCCACTGGTTTGTGGGAGAGCAAAGATGAGCTACTGGATTCTTTACTCTAGAGTCCTGCCCTTGAGCAAGTAACACTCCCTCCTTGTGAATCATACGGGGGATACAGCCATCAGTGGTGCTCGGGTGGGGAGGAAGTGCGGCAGGAACGTGATTAACAAAGTGGAAAATACAGAATGATACGCACGATGTGATGTGACCACGTGAATCTTGGCCAGGATCAGAGCCCATCCAGCAAAATGGGGCATGAGAAATGTGAGAAATGGTGCAACCGGCCTGTACAGATCTGCCGAGAGGGAACAAGAAAGAGCCTGACAGTTAATTATGGTTAATTAGTTTAGTTCCATCTGTCACAACTGGGAGAGTTATAAATAACTTTACAACATGGGATATTTACAGGAGTCTAAATGTAGTAATCATTTTCTGTATCTGTGCATTGTATATTTGGGGCACCTAAACTTTGAGTCAGAAAAGATTCTGTTTACAAAGTGGACTTTATCAGAAAACGTGTGTGTGCGTGTGCCGTCCTGCAGTGGCCACGCGAAGGACAAACTGCACTGGCAATCAGTGTCTCTGAGTTTCCGACTCAGCCCCGTAACTTCTGACAAGTCCCTTTTCTCTGAGGGTGGTCAGCCTCCTCGTGTGCGCGCTGAAGCCGTGGCATCACACCTAAATGTCCTCCTTTGAAAGCTGGGAGGGCACAGAGGACAATTATAGGAAATAAAGGAGGGGAAGTGCCCTTAGCACGGTCTCTGTGTTGCAATGTCAAGTTGATACTCATGGTTATTGTTCTGACTATAAATCTGAGGAGCTAGTTGAACCGGATGCCCCCCGAGTTTCTTTTTCTAGCCTCCCCTCATCTTTGTTTCACGTCATGGTCCCTTGGTCCATTTTCAAAAAAACCTCTATGTATATTTCTCTTTTTGTATTATTAGGAGGAAAGCCATATAGCTTGTTTGTCATTATTATCCCACATTTGCAAAAGATTACAATTGGCATCTCTTTTTAATCAGTGAGTCATAAAACCAAAGTACTTTTTTAAAAGTTTTTACCAATTTATAGTTCTATAAGATGTCTACGAATTGTATCTCTTTATCTTCTGAAGTTTTAACTATCTCAAAAAATATTTTTGAAAAATAAGCTTGTTTGATGTGTTAGTCACTGCAGTGAAAAATAACAAAAGAGACTTCTAAAAATCTTTCCTGATTAAGTCTACTCAGCTATAATAGCTTCTATATGATGTATTCCCGTGATTCAGATATTCATTTTCTACCACATTATATTGCAGTTTTAATTCTGATGCTTTGCCATTCTCTTAGCATTGCTTAATGTGCTTGTCTTCCTCTCCCAATTAGAGTAAAAGCCCCATAAAAGCAGCTCAGTACAATCCAATTTAACGAATAGTTAATGAATGCCTACTTTGTATAAGGGGGGCAGTACAACGCACTAAGTAAGAGGAAAACCAAAATGGACAATCTTTGCTCTCAGGGAGTTCAGAATTGAGTCAGAGGAAGATAAAACTTTCTACAATTAGCAATGACAGGAGTCAAATCTTCTGTCACTTATTTCTTCATACAATAAGTAATGAGCAAATAATGATAAGTAATAAATAATACAATGAAATTTCACAACAATGCATTGCAACTCGGGGGAGGGAGAATTTGATCATGGCCAGAGAGACCTGGAAATACTTGCAGAATCAGATGATTGGAGCTTTGATGAATCGGTAGGGAAAGAACCCAGGTAGGAAGAGAACGCCATTAACAGCGGGGAATGGAAGTCATAGGCAAGAAAATGGGGCAGCCTGCTCATTGCGGCTAAATTGTACAGTTTTTTCAGACCGCAAGCCAAAGAATTATAGAGAGTCCTGAAGGACATGCTGCCTGAGGATTTTATTCTGTGATTAACGATTACTCCATAAAAGTTTGGGGAAATAGTAGGGAGATGACTCCCCATGGACCAAAGAATTGTTGTGCTGGTGGAGACATCCACTGATCAAAATCTATGAAAGGGCACAGCTAAATTCCCATTTCCACCATTGTCAAACACAGGTTATCTTTGTTTACAAAAGCAAAAAAAAAAGAAAGAAAAGAAAAGAAAGAGAAAAAAGAAAGAAAGAAAGAAAGAAAAGGATATAACAAATAGTAAATCCCCTAACAACTTGTCCCAAGGTCATGCTTAAACTTCTTCTAATAAGATGGAAATGTGTTGCCTTCACTGGGGATGGTTCTCATTAAGAGTGAACCTCTCTCAGTCAGCAGGTGGGCAAACCACGTGAGAAAAGAAGGGATGATTCACCTCATTTTGAACTCGCCCACTGTTTGATGGCAGCATTCACAAAAGAGGGAGGCAATTGGATTGCTAACCCAGACATCTGCTACATTGACAGCTCTCTATTATTCCAAATATAGCACAGTGTGATCCTGACAACTCTAAATGGGGCAGGACCGGGAAAGGGTTTCTGGGAGCAAGCGGCAGAATGAACGTGGTGGTTACCTGGATGTGTATTTTCATGGAAGATTATGTTTCAGCCCATCATTCAGACATCCATCCAATAAATATTTAAGAACCTTCCCGACAAGACAAATTTCACGAGACACTGTGTTGAATATAGGACAGTTGTCACATAAATCTTACCCTCTGAATTTTATAGCCTAAGAGAAGAAAACATGTCATTTTAGAAAGTAACAGGCTTTCGTTGGATTGATTCGTATTGACTTGATATTTCAGTCTTCAAAGGCTTTGTCCACAAAACAGTTACACTCTCCCTCCCAGCCCCCAACATATTCTCTACCCTAATTGTCCATTTGGCCCCTGGGAGTGGAAAAAAGAATCGACTTTTCCTGTGCCTCTCCGAGAGGATCCAGTTGACCTGGGTCACAACTGCAGTTTCATTTGTGAGTATGCAATCACAAATAAAACACTTACTGGATTACAGCCCCTGGCCATGCACCACTGGCGAAAAATGCGGGGTCATACAGTAATTAGAGAAGGGACTGCAACATCCGGAAGAGTGTCCTGGCTACATCAAGGTGGGGTTTTGCTGTGATTTGTTTTAAATACATCCTCAGCCCCTTTTCAGGACGAAGGCAACTTAATAGTCTTCTGGATTCTACATTAGCTAAGAGTAATTCTATTCCTTCCTCCCTTCCTTATTCCTTCCTTCCGTCCTTCTTTCCTTCCTTCTTTCTTTCCTTCCTTTCGTCTTTCCTTTTTCTTTCTTACCCCAGCTCTTCCTGCAGCGCTATCACATACCGGCGCCTCCTCTGCTTTCGTTTTGGGTGACTGCCCACCCCCATCACATCCTGTAATATCTGACACTCTGAGCTCTGGCTGCTGCTCTCACCCCTAAAGGGTAAAACAGCAATAGCAAAACCCTCATTGAGACTGGTCTTCTCACTCCAAATGTCCATCTCTGAAATTATAGCCACAGAAATCTTAGAGAGGGACAAGGAGGGATCTTTCACATAGGGGTGAGTAGGCCCTGAGGCCAAGTTTTACATTTGCAGCATCTGGCTCCCTGAAGGTCTTCAAAGCAGGACTTTATTTTTATGCTGCCTAGTCACCAAAAGGATTTCAAATGGCTTATAGTAAAGGATGTGGTAATTCCTCAAAATTGGTATTGCCTGCTTTGGCCAGTTTAAGCAGTGTATGTATCCTAACCACAATGTATAAAATACAATGTGTGTGTTTTAACTCATCACAAGAGACTAAATAAAACTTATCTCCAGTCTCCACGTTCATGTTCATTGGACTCCAAGCAGCATTCTGACAAGAACAGTGACAGACAGGGAGAGACACTGCCTAAAATAGAGGGAATAATAGTGTTTATGGTGCAACGTGTGTTCACGCTACAACAATGATTAAATTATTGTGCTTTTCACAAACAAATGTGTCTAGACATCCAAGAGGAGTAGGTTTAAGGGAATCTTTAGAATTGCATTTAATTTTTGTTTGTCTAGTAAAAGTTTGTTAGAAAGAGAGAGATGGAGATTGCAAAGATAGAGGAAATAGACACAAGATAAAATTAATTTGAAGGTCAGATGACATATCCCAGTTACCCTGCCACTTAGTTTAGCAGCTGATTCATGCTTCATACAGTGGGCTGTTCTCCCACACAACTGTGAGAAATGAGACTATACAGCTCCCCAGGCAGGTGGAGACGGATAGAGAGGGATAATCGACAGAAAACTTTAAGAAACCTACAAAGATCTATTGTCATGCACTGGATGTAGCTCACCTGGGACGATTACTTTAGTCTCTTTTTCCTTTTTCTTTCCTTTTCTTTTTTTTTTCAGTTCAAAATATTGCTGGTTGAGATATCCAAACACACTTAGGAAGTAGGAAACATATTTTATTAAAGCTCATTTTTTAATATTAAAATTATTGGAAACTGTTCCTGCTATATTTTGTTAAGCTAGACAAATGTGGAAGATATTTCATTCAGTATCTTTCAGTGACCCAGCGATCTCTGACAACAGAAGCAAATTCAATCACATATTTTCCAACAGTACATCTACTTGGGCCTAACACTGCGGGATTCAGGAATAGGACTGCTGGTGAGAAAGGTTACTCTCTACTCTCATACGCTGAATAAACTAGCATTTTTAAAAGTGAACTGGAGGCAATTTATAATAAAAGTTCCATATACTATAAAACACAAATGATTAAATTAAAAGAGTACATAAACTATTTGGGGAACAATAAAGCACTAAACTAAGTTGTTTTGACCTAGATGCAACAACTGGAGATCATAGAGACTTGAGAAGACTGTAGACTAAAGGGATGAGCTTGTTCTAGAAGGGTGCACTTTGCATTGACACAGGGACCAAGTTTATTCCATTAAATAATTCACCAGGATTGCTGCTATTGTTATTGAGTCTCCAACAGCCTTTGCAGAGACGGAAGGAAGAGGGATGCGGATTGGCAAAAGCGGAAACTAGGATGAGCTAAGGCGAGGAAGAAGAGAATTTCGGGCTCTTGCATGCCAAGCCAAAGGTTTTTACGCTAGATTTAAATCAAGCTGGGTAAGAGAATCGGATGACAAAACAGTTGGTTTCCACTCTTTTCTCAAAGCTCTTTGTTTATAATGCTACATGAGTCCTTGCCCTATTGCTTTGCTTCTTTTGTTGTTGTTGGATTTTCTTTCTTCTTTTTTTCCGCCTCCACACTAGATTGCAAACTACAGGGTAACCAACAGCACATCTTATTTCTGCTTGGCTCCACGGCATGTAGCAACATGTCTGCTTGGCAGTAGGTGCTCAGTACCTGGGTTAGGGGATAAATTGGATAAAAACTCAGTAACAGGGTCTGTCGGCTTCAGAGATGGATTTAAATATATCAGTACTTACATTTGCAAAAATGCAATGATAACACAGTAAATCACAGTTTCAAACAATAGTCCAATGAGAGCAATTCGCTTCATTTACGGACTAGTAAATGCCGAATCAGGAGATCTGTGGAGTGTTGGAAGCATAATGTCACAACTGCCTGTGTTAAATATCGTCACATTATTTTTATATGCATAATAGCCTTATCTTATCAAAACATTGTCACAGTGACCACACAGTCTTAATTTAGCAGCACTTCTATTGTCACTGTTTCACCAATGAAAAGATAAAAGCGTTACATGGCCAGGGGTTCCAGGTGCACTATGTGAAAGCCTTGCCATAACCTTGAGGAAGCTAGTCTCACTTCTGTTTTAGGGATAAGATGACTAAAACTCAGAGAGAGGAAATTAAAAAAAAAAAAAACTGGATCTAAATTGTACGTGTGGTAAGGTAAAGCTAGGGTTTGAATTCATATGCGTGTGCATGTTCAGATTAGTGCTATGTCCATGGTCCATGTTATCACAGAGAGCTCTGTTGATTTTAACATTGTAGAAACATACAAATATAGGTTTCCTTGGATACATGTTTAATGTTTTGGTATATATGTTAAAAGGATGTGCAGCCTTATGATGAAATTAATTTCCAGTGTGGTGAGGCCAATCATACCCTCTGGTTTTAGCAGTGTAATGAGAGTTTCCATTGTTCTACGTGCCCCCCAATATTTAGAATTGGCAGGCTTTAATTTTTTTCTAACCAGATGGTTGTTTGTTTTCATTTGAGAATCCATACGTGTTTTTACATTAGGATGTGCCTCAGGCCCACCAGTGGCCGAGTCCTTTTCCTAACACCAAGCGGCAGAATGCAGCACCCTGTGGTCATCACTCCGAGCGTGCCTGCTCCCCAGTTAGGGAACCATGTGGGCACTGCAGCAGCCGCAGAGTCTGACAGGACTGTGGAGTGTGATCAGTATTCTTCCCCTCTCCCATCCTGGAGCCGTACTTCACCCGGACCTCAGCATGATCCCAGGAAACCTGGTGTTTTCACGGGAGGATGCTTGCCTATTGCCATTGCTCACATTTCCTTGTCTGAGTTTATGAGAATGTTCAACACAACAAAGGCCAGAGTTCCTGTCCACAAAATAGATTACAATCTATCAGTGTGAGAAGGACAATGCAGCTGGTGCAGCACAAGCTCAGTCCTCGCTCATAAACACTGCACCGGCCTTAGAACACGGGTGACCGACAGCAAGGCATGTTTATACAGCTCCTTCCAAAAATAAAGTTGGAGAAAAAAATCAGTGCAATCATAATGTCATCATTTCCCAAATTCAAAAACAGAGTGATGTTTTTGTGTTCGATTTGAAAAAGATCCCCATTGAGAAATAAGGTCCCAGATACTAAAGAGAGGAATCTAAATACAGCAAAACTGGTGAACCGCAGAAAGGAATAAGGTCTCCATTGACAAAGAGAAGCTGCAGAGACAAGTCCCTTAGATTTATTTAACTCTGGATTCTTTTATTCCACAGAGTACAGGTGTTTGAATGTCAAAGCACATGAAGAAAGCCAACGCTAAATCTTAGTCCTCCTAACGTTGACCTGAAAATGTATAATTTAATTGACTTGGTTATAGGCATACTTGTAGGAAACAGTATCACTCAGTCAAACCAGTTGAGCTCATTAGTCCTCGTGCCTCACTGGTCAATAAATTGACTTTGCCTCATGATGTTTCTCTCAATACTAGAAAGAAATAAAGTTCAGCATTAAAAGAAAAGTCAGTAGCTTTCAATACCACTAAATCAAACTACTCCAAGTAGCTTCTGTTTCTAACCTTCATTCTTATTTTGAGTTTTCATTATGAAATACATTTGCATGATATTTTTTAAAATACAGAAAATAGAAACTAAAAGACACAAAAAATATCTTACTATACCCAATCCCACTGCCTTCTGCAGAAGTTACCACTATTTTTAATTTGGTATCGGTCTTTTCAAACTGCTTTCTATATCGGAGTATTTATTTAGAGGTATAGCACACGGTTTGTGTTTTTAATATCTCAACCTATGTGACAGAGTGCATTATTCTACAATGCGCCTCCATAGTCCTAGCAACACACCTTAGAAAACTTTAATTATTCTCAGTCGTTGCAGGATAACCTACAGTGTGGGTTTCTCCAGTTAATTTTACTACTCTCCTGGGAATTCACTGACATTTGCACCATGGCTAATTTTTGCTCCTTTACTAAAATGCTACATTAAATATCCTAGTGATATCCTGTGGCTGCTCCTTTGTTTCAGAAATTCCCAGATAATATGCCTACTCAAACTGAACTATAGAATGCATGCATTATTAATTTAACCTGAAAAGCTGGGAAGAGTGGTTATACATAGTAATCACTGCAACTTTTGTTGAGTACACATTGTTTACCAGGTACTATTTTAAGTTCCTTACAGGCACTGACTAAATGACCTGTAAAATGACCCTATGCAGTGTGCAGATGATGTCTTATGGAGCTGTGCAAACCTACTTGAAACCAGTACGGTTTTGCAAACCAATGTCACCCCAATAATAATAAATAAGATCAAGTAAAATGACCCTATAAAGTAGCTACTGTTTTTAGCCTTATTTTGCATATGGGGAAACTGAGGCATGGAGGGATTAATTGCCTTGCCAAAAGTTATAAAACAAGAATGGAAGAACTGATTTGAACCCATACATATTCTTGGCTCCTGTACAAGGTCTCTCCAGAAAGTATTCAGCCACGCACTATGAAAAATAGAGACATTTACCGAAGAAGATTCAAGAAACATTGTACATAGGACAATGATGCTTCAGTCCCTTTCAAAGTAGGCACTTTGGGACCTCACATAGTTCTCCCCATCACCATTCGCTGCCCCATAGTATTTTCCTGAATCTCATTGACAGTCTGAAATCTCTTCCTTTTCAAAAGTGATTTTAGTTTTGGGAAAAGTCAGAAGTCACAAGTTACCAAATCTGGGCTGTAGGGGGGCTGAGTCACCTGGATAATTTGATGTTTCACCAAAAAACTGCATGAGATGTGATGCATGAGCAGGCACGTTGTCATGATGAAGTTGCCAATCACCAGGTGCCCATAGCTGCGGCCTTCTGAATCATCTGAATAGTTTCCATGGAGGAATATTCAAGCTTAACACAAAATTTGATGCAGATTTGTTGCTCTACTCACTTAGTCATTTTGAATGTGATGGCCACACAGTACACATGCTCACTCAGCAGCATTTACTGCCCCCACTGACTAGTACAGTGAAGTTGTCATTGTTCATGCATGAGCATTCCAGTCCGCTCTCCTTGGCTGCCAGGTTACATGGATGTCATACAATCTGTTCTTGTTATATTAACAATGGTTGGACTTTTTCTGGACAGAGCTTGTATTTCTAACGTTTTGTTGTCCTGTCTCTAAGCATGACTATAAAAGGGATGAATAAAGTAAAGTTCATGGGTGATTTCAGAAGCTCCATTTTTTTTTTCTTTTTGGATGGGGAGAGGGTGTGTGGGATTTATGTGGTGACATCTGAAGTGACACAAAGGCTCAGCCAGCCCAAATTAACAAGATTAACAAGATTTAAAAAGAGAAGAGCTGAGGAAATAAGAATCTTTTAAATATTTAGATGGATTCCAACGACACCATTTTATTCTTTAAATATGTGTCCCTGGAAGGCACATAACTGTGTTACACGTTAAGGATGCTGAGAATCTGGAATGCATCCAGGAAAAAGGAAAAACAGATTAAATCGATACAAAGTAAGTCCTAAGGATATAATTGAATAAAATCTGGGTTGTTCAGTGACTGTTTAGTATTAATTGCACACATGGTCCTGTTCTAGATGGCAGAAACGAAGACGAAATACTCTAATCACAGTCCCTTGAAGTATCTGCTCATTACACATTCATGGAGAAAAAATCTGGGGTAAATATCTGTGGTTACGACACAGGAATAGATAAACTTCATGTCAAATTCCATGAAACAGTTATAGGACACCCATTTTGTGCAGGACACCATCCATAGAGTCATTTAATTCCCACAAGGAGCCACTTGCATGGCCAAGGAAACAGATGCCCTGAGTTATTAAATAGTGTACACAGAAGCAGGGCTAGAGACTGATTCAAGCTCACATCCGCCTCACTCCAAAGCTCAAATGTTTCTTAGATCTCCCCACTACAATACACATTGCTTGGGAAAAAAGGAGATAAATGAAAAACAATTACTCTTTTCAAATAAATGAAAACTTCTTCTAAGAGGTTCATAGAATGGATGGTTAATCTGGGGAGATTTCAGATGAATATACTGAGGAATTTTGTGTTAGTTGAAAATATTCCATAAAGGGAAGTCTCACTCCAAGAAAGTGTGTGTTGCTGAGACTAATATTTGTATGGTTTGCTCTAGGATACTCACATACCTTGTCAAATTATCAAAAGGTGTCCAGATTGTTTGATATATAGTTATAATCCTCAGTCCCCTGACTCCTCACAATACCTCAGTCACCCTAGTTCCACCCCTGGTTTACCTCCATCTGCCTCCCCATTACCCAGCAACAAATAGTAGTAGCACCTATAACAAGATGGGCCTTCCGGAATCCTTCTTCAGAACAACTGCCCCTGTCCATTCTGATTGGTTGATGTGCATGACATACCAGTTATCATTTTGAACACATCCCTACACATAACCATCTGACCTTACACGTTCAAGTAGCCAACTGGGTCATGTTCTCTCTCACGGTCTCTTTCACCTCCATACCATTATCTTATGTTACTCAGTAGGGGATTTATAAATCTGAATTATTGCCAGGAACTGAATTCAAGCCAGAAAAGTTGTTTTTTCTTAAAGTCTTTCCATCATTATTTTGTTTTTCTTTCTATTTCTATCAGCATGCCTAAAGAACAGTCAGGGTGGGGATGCTAATCTTATCTGGATCCTAAACTTTACTATAATAGATCATATAAGAGTGATCTACACCGTCTGAAAGAATCCACTCTGTCTTAAATGCTGAACTATTGCAATTGTAACTTGACCTGTATGGTAAATACTCAAGCGGAGACATAAAGGCAATAGAAACAATGCTAACAAACATGGATGAGCAACTTACCTAGTAAGCCTTCCCAATTTTTATTTCTTTTAATCAAGTAATAAGGGGAAAGGGAAGAGTAGCATTGACTTTTGAGTTTCTCAATAAATATTCAACTAATGATAATTTTCTCTATCAAATCACATCCCACAAACAGGGATATGAGGAAGAAGAGATTGGTTCAGAGGCAGCCAGTAAAATCCCGTAGGGGTTAATTTGTTCATCTCTTTCCTCCAAGGCCAGGATTCTTTTTTGTAACTCATAAGAGATAAATATTCCCAAAGAGATTGTGGAGGAGAAAGTCAAGTTGGCGCAATGGAGCAAATATTTTAACCATCTTGCAGCTAGGACTTCTGGGGACTTAAAAAAAAAAAGTCTACTGCTATGTACTTAATTGTTCATGCAAACATGTAGCACAGGGTTAGAATGCATGTGTGTGTACTGGGGTTAGGGAAAACCAGTGGGAACGAATGCATGTGAACTGAAGTTTCAGGCAAACTTGCTACCTTTCTCATGCAGAAGAGAACCACCATTGCAAATTGCAAATGTATTCCCGTGCCCACATTACTATTTATTTATAATAATTTTCAGTTATATATTTCTGCTTGCTCTTGTGGTACCATATGTAGTGGGTCATTTATATCACCTCTTGCTCATGAGCTTAGATCTCCACTCCTTTCTCCTTTACAAGAAGAGCAAATTAAAGAAACGAAATTACTTTATCAAAGTGAAGAAGACCAAAGCACAGGGCACTGAGTGACTCAAATACCTATTCTACTCCCACCGGGATGTGGTGACGCCCTCACACAGCGTGGTCTTTGGGACTTCCATCTTTTAGTTTCTTTATATCTCTGCCCAAGGTGGTAGAACCTCGTGTCTTCTGCTTTCTTAAGCTGTATAACGGTCCTTTCTATCATGTCAGAGCTAACCCATATTCCCCCAACACCCTCAGTCTCACGCACACAGAACTCTAACTCTTTGTCATGGTCTAAGCTCCTGCTGACAGTACTTGGTCAAGAATGGAAAAGGAAGGCAGCTTTAACCCTTTGTTTTTGTTCAATTGCTGTATCAGGAGTCTACTGTCCCTGTATAAGGGCCCCTTCAGGAAGAATAGAAGAAATTGAATTGATCCACTTTTGGAATCCAATAGTCTTTAACCCAATTAGCATGTCCATTCCCAGCCTGAGCAAACTGCATCCCATTGCCAGGATAGTCTAGATTGTTGTTTCCAAGATTAGTGATCCTCTAGCTAAGCTCTCTTAAGTTCCTTCCAGGTCTATTTAAGTGTCTGTAATTTTACCCCAGGATCCTCCTTCTAAGCCAGGACTTTGGCTCATAGATACAGACAAAAATAATTTCTGGAGAGAGTATGCCACAGGCAACCCTCATCTCAGGAAGGACAAGGGTCCTCTCCATTTGAAGCGAAGTGTCATTTATTAATGTCTCAATATGCATTCCCTGTCTACAATTTCAGGGGGAGGGATTTAAAATAAACCTTGGGAATAACTATCTGATTCTGTGTATTTTTCACTGAAAGTCTGGGCTGTTTGAGACTTGTCCACTGCCTTTTAGAAGACGGCTTGAGCACAGGTCTACACAGAATCAGAGAAATAAAATGATGGTCTCTAGAGAGTTCTTCCATCTCTGTAATTTATTTTCTAATATGAATCTTTCTTTTTTCCCTTGCCATTAAATAATAAAACATGCTACTGGCTAACTTAATTATAATTTCTCTAAGGGAGGACTGTGCAAACGAATGCCCTAAGACACTGTCATCGCTGAGTCCGTTTAACAGCTATTTTAAACCTTACCCTCTTTGAGAGGGGAATTTAATATCTGTGCCTATGATTGGGTGGGCGCCCAGAGCTGAAGACAATGTAGGTGACTCTTCACAAAAGAGCAAGGAGCATACCTATTAATAAACACTCAGAAAGCACTGACTGAGTCTTAGGCATGTTAAAAATAGGAGGAGAGCTCTGGGGGTGGGTTATTCTAGAAGTAAAAGGGAAGCAGCTCCATTCTTGCAACTGGAAGGAGTCTTGCGACCAGACAGGTCTTCTACTCAAGGTCCTTTATTAAGAGATCCTCATTTCTTCAACTCCCTGCTTCCATTTCCTTTTTTTTATAAGACAAAGTGTAAAGTTAGAGAAGTGATATGACATTAAGAAAGAAACACGACAGCATACACATTGCCAAGGTAACGTTTGCTCAGAAGCTGGTGATGCTTTTACCCAAGTTTTGCTGGTCTTCTCACGCACACTAGGACAAGGTTCCCATTTCTAAAAGGCAGTGTGAACTTCCAAGCTTTGGAATGGCTCTGCCCATTCAAGGTTGTGTCATCTCGTGCCAGCCGGTACCAATCTCCTGCACAGTCTGGTTAGCTGGCCAGCATGGTGGACACAGCGGGAGAAAGGCAAGGCTGAGAACCCAGGTTCCGGGCCACGAGGAGAGCAGCCAGTCTGTGCTATCCGCTTATATATGTCTCGTCATTTCATTCCCAACCTCATGTTAACCTTTAAGGAACTAGAAGAATTCTCTGTACCTCTGGGAACAACTATAACAAAATGGAAATCAGTCCTTACCCTGGCGTCTTGACCATAATGATACAGATTTAACTTAACATCTAATCTTTCCCTTCAGTTTCAAGAATGACAAAATAAAATAATAATCCCCTTTCTTTTTTTATGGTGCAATATCCCATTAATGTTTGTGTGATACGGGATGCCATCGACTCCTCTGATCGCTCCCTTCTTTACTCCCTTTCTTTCTCCTTGAATCTCCCAGCACCTCTTATTCCTCCCACACTAATTTTTGAAATAAATATGAGTTACACTAATTAAAATTTGAAAGATTATAATCAGTACAAGTCCCTGGGATTGCCACACACCACACCTGGGAATTCGTGGTTTTGAGCAGGGGTCAGGCCAAATCAGCTTCACCTGCTATTTTTGTATGTCTCGTGACTAAAGACTGTTTTTCCTTTTTTTTTTCTTTTGAATATTTATGGACACTTTATTCACATGGACAGTGATCTGAGAAGATGGTGGGTTTGCACCCTAAGAGACCGTCTTAAATTCCATTTTAAAATGGCCCTTTTTATAAGGAGAACAAAGTGTTTAAGTGAGGGGTTTGGAATCCAGAGAAAAGTTAATTGGATTAAAAAAAAAAACCAAAAACACTGCAGCATTCTTGCCCTGGGTGGTGATCTTTAGCTATTTTAAATGAGGAAGGAGACTATTTCTTAAGATGAGAATATTATATGAAATTCAAATATCAGTGTAAGAGAAGTGTATTGAAACACTGCCCTGGACATTTGTTTGTGGCTCGTCTGCGGCCACTTTCCCGAAACAACAGCAGAGTTGAGCAGCTGCAACGAAGACTTCAAAACCTACAATAATTCCTAGTTTGCCCTTCACAGAATAGGTTTGCCGGCCACCGGTTTACAGTTTCACCTTTATTCAACCATCTAAGTTCGATATCTCTCCAAAACAAGGGAGTTAAGAATCTGCAGGAGTCATGGATTTAAAGTCACTTCAGCAGCAGAATTCTCTCATCTTTCTCAGGTGTCCACGGAGAGGAGGTGAGCTTTGATTTTTGAGCTGCATTCTGCCAAAGGAGTTACAGGGAGTTGAGGGCATATTTTACGAGTTGCAGACACCTGGGAGTGAGGTGGAAAGAGGAAAAATGGATATTCCGAGGTCGGAACGTTACAGTTTGCTCGGCCGACGCTCATCTGTCCCCCTTGGTTCTCTCCTCACGCCGCTGTGCGTCCCTCCATCCCAGCACTCACGCTGCCTGACAAACACCAGTTGGCACATCTGGTCCCCTCACTAGATTCTGAGTTCCTTGAGGCCAGAGACTTCATCTGATCGTTGCAGCCCCGTCTGGCACCAAGTGCACTCTCCAAAAATGTTTGCTGGATGTGTACATGAATGAACAAATACATGATTTTAAAAGCTTTCCCCCTGTCCTTTTCTGCTTTGATCCAACCTTTACAATAACTCAGCATGATGTAAATAGTAATGTCTTCATGTATTTGTTTTATATCCTCTTCATATAAATGCACATATATATTTTCCCAAATATTGCATATTTAAAACCCAGACTTACAGGGTTTTCTCAGGGCCAGAATTTAAAAACCGTGTTTTTGACTTAAATTCCTTATTTTTTTTCTCTGCAACTTGATTTTTGACCTTGCCTTTGAAATATTGAACAACTGACCTTGGTCCTCACGTCTGTGTGTGTCGAACTACAAGTGCCCCTAGTAGTGTGGTATGAAGAGGTAAAGAAGGACCATGTGACCAAGGAGTCTTTCAATGGATGGGGGAGATGGAAATGATGGAAGCACTTGTGCGTTTTTTATAATTAGAATCCAGAACGTTCTGAAATACATTAAAATTGCATTTATTTTAGCAGCCCCTTCGCTAGGATAAGGAATGCTATTGTTTTTTGTTTTTTTTTAAGAACTTGGGAGAGAATGTTTTGGTGAACTTGTATACTGTACCATAAATATTTTTGCTAAAATTATAGAATTGTCTGTTTCCTTTCAAATTGCATCAGGACCCAGGCAAGAGCGATGAGCTTTTAATGTGGAAATTTCATGCGTGTGTTTCAGCTTCTTCCTTTTCTTCTTCGACTTTGCCAAGTCTCGTTTTATGTTTAGTAAAGATTGATTTATTGGTGCCTTTTTGGCCTAACTGATGTTATTACGCAATTCCTTACCAAATTCAGGGACACAACCATCAGTTTGCAAACTTGTTTTATTGTAGACAAAGAGAGGTTTATTAGACTCAGTCTGATTTATTTCCTGCACTGAGTGATTTTTGCATAGCCTAGAGCCCAAACCTTCTCTTTTCCTTCATTTCTTCTTTGAAATTAAAAAAAAGAAAAGTAAGTTAGTGAGACACAATGTAACTTGTTCTGTTCTTCGGGTGCAGAAGAAAGACTAGCTGATCTACTTCTGTTTGGAAACTACAAAATGATAGAAATTGTTACTTTGGATGGCCTGAGAGAGGAACTTCTTGAAATGTCAGGAAGGCAGATGAGAGAATGCCAGAGGACAGTCCGTGAAAGGAAATTCGCTCCTCTGAGGCAGAGGACGGTACTGAGAGGCACTTCGGCTGTCAGGCGGAAGGCCCTATGTCCAGGGCCACTGTCCCGGCCTCAACACTGTGGCCTACCCTTGGCGGAGTGACTTCAGATGTGGTTTCAATCTCATTGAGTATAATTGACATGAATGCTTGTTGGGTCAACACCCCAATACTATATCCAGCAGCACCTCCTTCCCTCTGGGCATTACCAAGAATAGACTCCAGTCCAGCACAGAATGAGTTTGCTCCAAGTTTCTCACCAAACATAATCCTCACTTGTTTTCAAACAGATAACTCCTGAAAGGACCATGACCCATACACTTCAGTTTCCTGAGATGTGTGTCCAGTTGCATAGGTCTTTGCTTCCCATCAGTACCATTGGAGCTGTGTTTATAATCCAGTGGATTATCTCATAGTCCATGTTGATTGACTCAGGAACTTCTTAATGTTGGTGGAGAAAAAAATTGAGAGTTATCAGCCCGTGAAAATGGGTAAGACATCATTAGGGATGGCTGTTAGGAGTAGAATTGTGCACCACCCCCCCCAATTTGTATGTTGAAGTTCTAACCCTTAGTACTTTTGAATGTGCCTGTATTGGGACACGGGGTATTTAAAGAGGTAATGAAAGTAGATCAGATCCTTGGGACACGCCCTAGTCATCACCAGAAGAGCTCAGGACACATAAAACACAAAGCAAAACAGAGGACGACCATGTGAGCACACAGAGCGGAGTCAGCCATCTGCAAGCCATGGAGAGAGGTCCCAGAAGAAACCAGTCCCACCAATAATCTCCCACTTTTGGCCTCCAGAAATGTGAGGAAAATCTGTTATGGCAGCCCTGGCAAACATAGAGGAAGTCAGCCGTCTAGGAAGTTGCCCTCTTCAGGCAAAATTACTTTTTCTGGGTGGAACGCTAGTTAGACCTCATGCAGACGTAGCCTGCGCTCTGGTGCCAGGGCCTTGACATGTTAAGCCCCCCACGTGCATCCCCTTGCCTTTCTGTTGTGTATCCTGGCATCAGGCCTGTATACTGACTGTTCCATGGGTGTGAGAAAGCATTCACAGAAGGTCTACAGGACGATTTGCTTTGAAGAGATTATATTGGTGAAAACGAGAATAATCTGGGCATAAAAGAACCATTGTTTTAGTCCCGACATGGATACGCTGAAATCATGTTATCCAAGGGCTCTTGCTCTTAAATGAAGATGGCTACTTGATATAGCAGGAAAAGCACTAAATTGGAAGTAGGCAATATCTGCGAAGTCCCTTAAAGACCATGAAGTGCTATACAAATGCAGCCTGATCTTGACGATGGCCTTGGGAGGTAAGCGGGCCTGATGGTTCCATTGCCATTTTTTCAGCCAACGAGACAAAGGCTCAAAGAATTTAAGAGATTTGTAAATTAAGTGTCTGAACTGCAAACTCAGGTCTGATTGGAAAGCTTATTCACTTGCTGTCCTTCCGTACAGATTCTGTAGATTTAGTGCATTCAGGGAGGAAGTGAGTGAAGGGCACGTAGCACATTCGGTTGTGGCAAATGGTCAGTAACGTTAGAGAAAATTGATGCTGTGATTAGAGTAAAAAGCTCAATAAAGGAGCAAGTGTTTGATCGGGGCTAGAGTCCCGCTTGGGTATCAGCTATTGCCTTAGTGTGCTCGACTCCTGGCAGAACAGCTGCTGGCTCTGGCTCCCCTACGGCATGCTCAGCCACCAGCTTAGTGACATGCATCAGATCAGGGGGGAAAAAAAGAAGAAGCAAGTATTTGCAAAGGGCTAGTTAGTTTTACTTTATTTGTTACTTAGGGAGGGATCTTCACTCAAATTCTTTTTGATAGACATTCTTCATTAAAAAATCATACACCATGCATTAGTCTATTTTATTAAAGAGCACAGTGTTATACGCATAATTTGCATTTTACTATATTTATTCATTATGACATCATTCGATTTTTAAATTGCACCACAGGCCATTATGGACAAGTAGGGAGTGGTTTGAACCGATTGTGACCTAGAAGCCGACCTGAAATAAGCCACATCAATTTAAGAAAATTCTGTGCAGACACTTTGTAATCAAAGAAATTTGAAGAGATTCCTTTTTTCTTATAACGGAAATGTATTGAGAACTTATGCGTCTGGCACTATGATAAGCAACAGATCACTGTAAAACAAAGATAATACCATTCGAGAAAGTGGAATGTGGGGCAGTGAGAAATATGCATGGGAAGAAGAGATAAAGAGAATTCATTACAAGGCCTTATGTCATTCAGGTTTGATATGAGAATGGTCATAATAACACTTTATTGATAGTTTAGTAAGTTTCTCATGGACGGCATAGAGTAGGGTCATATGTTTAGCCCCATTCTGACACTTTCTGTCTGTTAATTGGGGTACTTAGACATCCACCTTTAACGCAACTGTGGATATTCTCAGAGGTAGGTCTACCATTATCAGATATTCCTGTTTCTTCCCTCTGTTTCCCTCCCTCCCCCCGTCTAAACTTTCTTACTTTCTTTTAGGTTACTTGGACCCCTACCCCCTTTTTGATGTTCCATTTTGATGTTTCAATCGAGATTTTAATTATACCTTTTTGTAGTGATTTCCTTTTCATGATGACTCTAGGGATTACAATCTACATACTAAACGTTTTTCAGCCTACTTACACAGTTTTACCACTTCAGGGTGAATGTGGAAAACTTACTAGCATGGAGGTGCCTCCTCCTTGGCACCAGAGTAGTCACATAGCACCTCTGCATACTTGAAAAACTCCGGTCAGAGACTGACACAATTGCTGCTGTCCCTAGTAAACCTATTCTGAAGAACTCTAAGATAAAAATAGTCTACTATTTTTACCCAGATACTTATTATTTCTGTTGCTCTTCTTTTATTCCCAATGTTCCAAACTTCTGTCTGGTATCACTTCCCCTTTGTCTCAGGACTTCACTTAGCACTTACTTCACACTGTCTGAATTTTCCTCCATCCAAGAATGTCTTTATTTCACCTTCATTGTTGAAGGGTATTTTTACTGAATATAGAATGAGTTTCTTTCACCAATGAAAACATGTTATTCTGTTTCTCTCTGGCTTTTGATAAGAAATATGCAGGAATTTAACTAATATTACCTAGAGATAATGCATTGTTTTGCTCTGCATTTTTTCAAGATTGTGTTGTCTTTAACTTTTCAGAACTTGGTTAGGATTCATGTGGTGGGCATGAATTTCTTTAAGTTTATCTTTTTTGCGGGATTGCTCAGTCTCTTGAAACTGTGGGCTTTTTCTTTTGCCAAATTAGGAAGTTATCAGCTATTATTTAAATACACATATATATCGGTCTGGCAGAAGTCCTGCTTGAATATAGTTGGTAGGGTAATTATACTGGTGCAATAATTTATAGCTTTAATTTGAACATATCACCTAAGATGCCATATGGTGTGCTTGAGTGTGATATTTTTATGTTACAGAACACCATGCTTATGATTTTGTAATAAAAAGGGGGTGTTATTTGTGCCAGACCTTGTGTATATTTTTGCATTGATTTTTTTCTCATTTCTTTCTTTCTGATAATCTGGTGATATAACATTACCCTCTTTGTTATTCTCCTACATTTTCTCAATCCTATTTCCCTCTAACATTCAGATTGGTTAATTTTCACCAGTTTATATTCAAATTCATTGACTCTTCCCTCTGTTGCCTCCAAACTGCTATTGAGCCCAACCAGCGAATTCCTTAATTTCAGTTCTTGTGCTGTTCAGTTCTAAAATTTCCACAAAGTTTTTCTTTATATCTTCTCTTTTTTTGCTGAGACTTTGTACTTGTATTTCTATTTGTTTCAGTGTGTGTGTGTGTGTGTGTGATTGCTTATTACAGCATTTGTATAACAGCTGCATTAAATTTTTGTCAGATAATTCTAATATCGGTGTCATCTGCCACCATGTGATTTGAGATTTTCCTTATTGGAATAAATGGACTTATTTTGACTTGTATGCTGCTCACTATAATATTATGTAATGAGACCCTGAATCTTTTTCTTTTTTTTTTAATCCTATGGAAATGTTGATATTTTGTTTTAGCAGGACACTAATCTGGTTATGGTTGAAGCTGAAAATCATAACCTGCCTTCTGTAGACGGTGGCCCCAAAGTCAGCTTGGCTCCCAGTCTTCGCAGTGTTGTTTGGGCGTCGCACATCTGTGGTGCCCATCGGTTCAGTTCTCAAAGTGCGAGGTGACCTAGATAAGGGCTATTCTTTTCAAATCTTTGCTTATGACAAAGTTCTTTATAATCATGATTCCTTGCTATGTTAATTTTAAAATAGTTTAAGATCCTTTTATTTTGATTAAATTGGTAGCCAGTTATTGTTTCTCAGGCACCTCATGAGCCTATCTCGATCAAGTGACAGAATCTCCTGTGTTAATTCATTCGATTTTGTCACCCCAGGATTTGGCCCTAAAATCAGAGGATGAAAGAAGGACATCTTTTACACCTAAAACCCTCTTTAGGACTTCTTAAAGGGCCCCTACAAAATCACAGCAATATGTCCTTTCATTTTATTAAAAAAGAGAGAGAGAAAGAGAGAGGGATGCTAGAAATAATTGTGATGTTCCATGTTCCTTAATTAGCTTAGCTCTATTATAAAAGCTGCATGGAAAGAACTGTCAGTTCAGAAGGGATGTTCAGCCTTTCTTAGATTAAGTTAATGTGGGTAAAAATGTCATTAATATATATTTTTTCCATGTGATGTACTTTATGGGATCTTTCAATGCTTTCTCTGTTCAAAATATGGTCTCATCCTAAAGGGAAATATAGATTTCTCTCTATGAAATGTTTTTGTACCAGAGTCCAATAGAATTTTACTCCCACCATTAGATTTTTGGTTCCCTTAATAAATTAACCACAGCCTTTCACTCTCATTATCAAATAGGTTTCTGTTTTCCTGTGGGGATTGCCTGCAGTCTCTGCTTTATTCTACAGGCTGGAATTTGTGTCTTCAACAAAGGCAAGTCTCCGACTCCTGGGAAAAGATTATCTGAATGTTTGATACGTCCAAGTGCAGGCTCTCGGTGCAGGTTTCTGAGCTAACGCTGCTTAGACAATTTCCAGACTGCTTTGCTGGCTGAGTCAGGATTTCCAGGACTTCTTTCAGCGGGAAGCACAGACACTTCATGAAAGCAGACCGTTCACTCCCAGTATCCACCGGAACACGACTCTGTTACATACCATATACTGAACTAACAAAAAAATCATATCATATCCGCGTGTTTAAACAAAATCCAGTTAGCTGTACTCCTTAATAATATGCATGGATACACACAGAGGTCTTTTCTCCTCGTTCTTTCCCAGTCTCTAAGTATCATTTTAGTAGGCCATGCATTGGTAAGCTGAAATCAAACATTTTTAAGTGGTGTTATGTCTTATTGTCTCTTAGAATTCAGAAACAAATACTTTTACTGAGCTTCAAAAGAATTTATTCTGCTTTGTACCAGGACACAATTGGATAAATGAATTGTGCATAGCCCAAATCACATAGGACTGCTATGTTTGAGAATGATTTTCATTTAATCAGGTCTGACAAGCCCAGTAATTAAGGAATAAGGATTGGCTTTATTTGAGGAGCCATTGCCTTCAAATTCTTCTGAAAACAGGGGCCTGGGCTTTGTTCCCAAGTTATAAAGGAGCCACTTCCTAGAAGGTCAGGGGCTTTAGAAGAATTTTCAGACTTCAAGAGAAATTATTCAAATGCATAAGTACTGTGAGTGAAATTTAGTGGAATAAATGCCTTGGGCTTGGTTTCCTGGTCTCAGGATAGAAAAGTAAGTGAGAAAGGCTATTTCAAATCCGATCAAGATTTCTTGTGAAGTTTTCTGAATAGAAGTAAATTTTTTTGGCAATTGTCTTTGCTCAATACTGTAAGGTCTAGATTTTCAGAGAAGATTCAAGGAGGTTATATGGTTAGTTTACACTCTTGCTCCAGCCCAAATGTAACAAGATCAGCTTTTTGTGGTCAGAAGCAAGCTTTGAACATTTTTTGTAATCACAGGAGCAGAGTGGACAGGGGAGAGTTTTGAAAAAAAAAAGTTCAAATAATCTAAAATAATCCAAAACGTCAAGATAGACAAAAGAGGTCACTGGGAGTTCTTTCAGAGAAGTGCTGGGCCTGACTTTCTCTTGTCTGCTTAGTTTACATCTCTGTGTGTGCCAGAGAGGAGCTTGTAGACGTTTGCCCAGGAAAGATGCAGATGGTTTCTGACTAATGACACAGCAATTCCAAAAGCCCTGCAATACATTAATCAGTTTTTTATTGTGTCTCATTCAGCAATCTCAGCTTTTTCAAATTAAATTATATATATATATGTACATGTATGCATGTGTGTGTCTATCCACGTTAGCATATGTGTGTTAACATAAATCACATCTCCTTCCTGTTAACCATTAGTTAATAATGAATAAATTAGCAAATGATGAGTTAATGTTAAGTCAAATTCTTGACATCTGTTTTTATTTGACCCTTGTTTGGTGAATAAAGGGTAACGGCATGTCTACAGATTTAGCTTATTTTTTGTATGTGAGGTTGACTTTTTTTTATAGGATAAAAGCTTGATGACATCATCATAGGAAAAAAACCTGACGGCATAGTTGAAGTAATGGAGACAGTGTAGATTACTGGTACTGGAAAATGAGTAAAGATAGAGATGACTGGAGGCAGTAATTAGGATTCAACAGATTGAGGATTGTTTGTTTTCTCGAGAGAGTAGATGTGTTGATTGGCATGTTGGTTAAAATTACTATGTAGACAGAGCTAGGGAAGATGGGAAGTGGGAGAAGAAATTTGTAGACATGTACAGGAATGGGATAGGGTCAAAAGCTTTGGGATAAGCTTTGGGTGGAAGACTGAAATCGGATGGAAGAAGTGCACAGGAGTACTGATGCAGAGGTAAAAGGCATCATAAAAGGTAGTATTACTGAGAATATGAAATTGCGGTGATCTGTTTGCTGGCAGACTTTCTCCAGCAGCCCAATACCACTCAAATAGAAAAACAGTAAAAAGAAGCATTATTTCTGTGCATCAATAAACTGAAAAAAATACATAGGAGCTCATGGGACCAGAGGCCACACTGGATTTAAAGATCAGCTATGGTGAGAATAAGCAAACGCAACATTGAAGAGCTATAAGCTGAACTATTAGAGTTTAAGATCAAAAAGAGGCCAATCTAGAGGCCAACCACGGGAGTGAGAAAGTTGCTAGAAGAGTAAAGGTGAATTAACTGAAGTGACAGATTAAGGAAATGAAAAGGTGACATGTTGGATATGACTTCACATCCATATAGACATTGTCCACTTACTTTGGGTGGTGACTATAAGTTACTGGTAAATATCAAGTAAGTCGCTTTATTAGTAGAGAAATTGACAAATGTTGATAAAGAAGGATTAAGTGAAGTATAGGTGAATAACTTGACCTATAAAGGAAAGAAGGTTGTTTGTTTGTTTCCAAGAATATATAAGAATGGATTCTACGCTGCAGAATAAGGGAAAGCGTACCCTAATTTTGGACCATGCATGTCACATGTTGTGTGATGAATAAGGACCAAGCACTAGCTAGACAGGACTCATTGAAAAGTGGAGTCCACAGGAGAGAGCTAGGTTGCAATTAATTTCAAAATGTGGAGTGGAGCGGATTGTAAAGAAGCATGTATTAGGAAGCAGTTTGTTTATAATGGAAGCGTCTGGGAGGTTCTACAAATTACATGGTTTAAATCACTTGCCAACCAGTGAAAATTACTTTACCACTGAGCCTTGTTTATCTATTGGGGAAGAAAGGGGTGATAATACCATTCACTCCACATAAAATACTTAACCAGGACTTGGCAGGTAATGAGCGCTTTGTCATTGAAGATAGTACTTTATGTCCTGCAACAGAGATCAGCAGGAGGCCAACTAGCCAAGGAGAAATGTAGAGCCAAAGGGGGAAAAGAACCCAAAAGAAAATGGGTGGCTGAAGTGTCTACATTGGGGGGCAGAGGAATGCTTTAAGAAACAGACTACTTGAGCAAGAATTGAGCCATGCCACTGAAAATGTGATTGTGTAGGAGGTTGGGAAAATATTTTAGAGACAGAAACAACAGAACTTGGCAGTTGCATGGAGGTATGTGAGACGGGGGATGAAGGAAGATGTCCAGGCTTTGAGCCGCTGTGACTAGAATGGAGATACCATTGACAAAGGTAATAAATCGAAGAGCAAGCTGAGTCTGGGAAAGGGGCCTGGAGACTCAGGGATGACTCTGTTTAAATAGAGTGACTTGCTTATGCTAGCTAAACATTCAAGGGAACAGAACGTACCCTGTGGGCAGCTGGAAGTGGGAGACCAGAGATTAAGGCATGTGACAGAGACTGGCTCAGAGCTCGCCAGTCCCACTTACTCCCCCTACATACACAGGGAGATTCCACCTCCCAGCTTTGCTTGCACTGTGTTTGCAGCCGTGTGGGTAGTTTGACAACAGAACGGGACAGCAGTGCAGTACACCACTGCGAAGCCTGTCCTGAAAACTTGTACATCATTGCACGCTCTCCTTTCCCACCCAGTGATGAAGAGTAAGTTGGCATGGCTCAGCCAGACAAGGGAAGAAGCCTACCCTTGGATCACATTCAGGGATGGAGACACCTCGGTAGTGGACTGCAATATAAGAAGGCAAACATGTATTGCTTTAAACCAATGATATTTGAGAGTTTATTTCCACCTAGCCTACAGTGACTAATAAAATCGTCCAGATTAGAGAGCTACATCTTCTAATCCACTGCATTTGTTCCCAAATAAAAATGCATGAAGTGTCGGCATCTGCATTACCTGGGGGTAGGGGTGAGGGAGGAGGTGCTTTTAAAAAATGCATATTTCTGATCCCAGATTGAACCTGCTGGTTTAGAAGCTCTGGTGAGGGCCCTACAAATTTATTTTTAACAAGCAGCCTAGGTGATTCCGAAGTGAACCAACTGTCTATCTAGGAAGATAATGGGAGTCATTAACTTGAGAGATTATCAAGAAAGAGGGAGAAAGAAAGTAGAGGTGGGGTTGGGGTTAAGGGCCAAGATAAAGAATTTAGAGAATACCTGCATGTTGGGGGGTGGGGGGACAAGGAGGGGATGGAAGGAGAATAATCAGCTAAGGCTGATGTAAAAACAAACAAATAAACAAGGAAGACAATAATGAAAGTAGAAGATGAGAGGAGTGAAATTCAAGTGCTTGTGGGGGATCCACAACGTCCAGGGTTTTGCAGCAATTCTTCTCAACCTGGGTGTGTTGTTCAATGACAGACTGCAATCTGTCAGGTCTGGAGTGAGGCCACAGATTCTGTATTGCTGCCAAGCTCCCAGGTGGTGCTGACCCCACAGGCCCACAGGCCGCACTTTGAGTAGCAACACTTTGGAGAAAGGGATACAGCTTAACAAGGAGTGAGCCCCTGATTTTCTAACAACACTTTGGAGAAAGGGATACAGCTTAACAAGGAGTGAGCCCCTGATTTTCTAACTAGGATGTCGGTGGTGACTTTTAACAATGAGGATGAAGGAGGAAGCCAGATGGCACGGGTTTAAGGAATGCATGGGTGATATAGAAATGAAGGCATATTTTGGGGCTACACTTCCTTGAGGATTGAGGCTAAAGAGAAGAGGAGCGAAGGACAGAAGCACGCAAAGTAGCAGGATCCTGCACAGGGAAAAGATTTAATGTAAGTAACTTTGTGGGCTGAGATACAGTACTATTTGCTGATTTTAAAAAAGGTAAAGAAAATATATTATATATCTACCATCTACTGCTTAACAGATGCAAATCCAATTTTACTTTCCTTAACAAAGTCAAAAATCAATAACACTTCCCCAATATCACAAAGACTTTAAAATGTTTAACTATCATTGTCTCATTCCACTTACACATCATCATTTTCCAGCTTATTTCCACATTGCTCTCCTCCATGCTCTTGAAAATTAAGTCTTTCCAGGTAAGTGCAATATCCTTCTTTCTGAGTAGTCTTGCTACTCAAAACGTGGCAATTGGATTAAGAGGGTGGATACCACTGGAGAACTTAGTAGAAATGTGGAAGCTTAGGACCTAGATCTAATGAGTTAGTGACTTACAGGCACATTCAAGTTTGAGAAGTTCTAAGTGGGACCTGAGATGCTACATTTCTGACACCTTCCAGGTAATGCCCACGCTGCTGGCTCTGGCCCAAGAGCTACAGTTTGCAGCAATTCATTTAGCATAATTTGCTGGTAAGAAATAGTCTCAGGCTTTGATGCCTGAAAATGTCTTTATTTTACACTTATCTTGGAGTTATTTTTTAGTATGACATGAAATTAGATGTTGAGTGTTATTTTCTCTTTCATTTCAGAGGTACTTCCTCTGTTTTCTGATTTCAATTGTTTTTGAGAGATTTTCCAGTCATAAAATTGGCCTTTTTCTGTAGTTAACCTGTGTTTTCTGTTTTGGTGTTTTAAAAATGTTCTTGTCTCTGAGGTTCTGCAGTTTCTTTACTGATGGTTTAATTGTGAATTTCTTTCTTTTATTTTTAGTATTGCTTTAAATCTATTATGATTCTAGAATCTAAGAATTTGAGTTATAAAATTTTTTGGAATGTTCTTATTTGCCCTGTGTATATTGCCTACCTTATATTTCCCCTATTCTCTCATTCTACAATTTGGAGGATCTCCTCCAATTCTCTCAGCCTCTCTCTCTTTTTTAATATACATAATTTTATTACAAAATTAAAAAATACAACCTTCTAAAAAACCCAAAAGTTACAATTGATACTTATTCCAATGAATTTTCCCTGCTACCATACACAAGTCAAGAAATTTTTAAAAACCATTAACTATTTAGAAACATTTAACATCAGAAGCCTTAACATGAAACTCTATATAGTAGCCCCTCAAAAAGCTACAACCTGCATTTTTTAAAAAGTATTTTCTCTACAAGGAATCTTATCAGCTATCCCAAACTCTGCGCAGTTTTACACTGCAGCTAACACTGAAGTGCACTTAAATTCACATTCTTAGCGAAACAATCGCCTCCTCACAAATGCACACTCCACACACATCATTACAGCCCTTTATTCTTCACCTTTGTCCTCCTCCTCCTCCTCCTCCTCATGTTCTGGTTCATTCTTCTTCTTTGAGCCTTGGGGCCTGCCAGAGCCTTACCTTCCCACTTCACCTTTGCCCTTAGCACAGTATGTGTAAAGGAGAAACCTTTTCTGTTTCTCCGTTAGCTTAGCTGCTCTCTGTTCCTATGGTTGCTTACCTTTGACTGACTGTTCAGACCACATTTCACCGAATTTTATTGCAGTACCCCCAATGAATCAACCAGCGTGCTCACATTTAATCTTTGGGTGATAGTCAGAGCAAAACAGGAAGAAGGCAAATGGAGTCTTAGCCTCCTTTTTTTTACTGAATTGGTTTTACTGTATTGCATTCTGGGTAATTTCTTGAGCTCTATCTTCCAGTTCACTAATTCTTTCTCCAACTGTGTTTTATCTTTTCTTTAACATTTACATTAAGCTTAATTCCAATGACCATATAACCATATTTTTCATTGATAAATATCCTCCCATGTTTTTTCAATATTATAATATTTTTTCATATATTTTGGTCCATTGTTTCTTCATTAAATCACTCCAAACATATTTACTTTTAAGTCTGCATGCAATAATTCTTCTATTGAATATTTTTGGAAATCTAACATGTTTTTAAATTTTTTTATTGATGTTCAATTACAGTTGTCCCCATTTTCTCCCATGACTTGCCCCTGTCCTGTCCATCCCTAAATCTAACGTGCTATTTGTGCAGAATCTTGCTGACGGTGGCTCGTCCTTAAGCAGGACTTCCCGACCTTTAATGTGCATTGGCAGCACATGCACATCTTGTCAAACTGCATATTTCGATTCACTCGGTCGAGGGCGAGGTCTGAGATCCATCACTGCTAGCAAGTTCCCCAGCGATCCTGACGCTGCGGGTCCGCATGCTGGTCTGAGCAGCAGTACGGGAGCATTTTACGGTTGTCTGTTGTTTACTTGTGCTGGAGGGACTTACGTGGGGAACTCTGTGTGACCTGGATCGAACATCCCTCTGAAATTTGTCTGTTTTACCTTCTGTGAGGAACATTACACTGGGACCACGATGTGCACATGCTGAGCATTTGAAACATGGGATTTCAGGACCCCGCAAGGAGTCTGAAGGTGTACCCCGAATCGGCATGAGGGTCTCATTATTACTATGAGCCTCAGAGGAGAGTCTTCCTCCCTCCGTTTCCTCTAATTTGGAGCCAGAACAAGCAAGCCCAGATTCTGTGTCTTATCTCTCTGCTGGTGGGCAGACATGTACTTTTGTACTCCCTCATGGAAGGTGTAATCCTCCAAAAATCATGATTTTATTTGATGGGGACAGGTTCAACTTCCCACCTCGTGTTGGCCAAAAGCTTTTTATTCTCTCCTAGTTTCTTCATTAAACCCAAGTCCTCAGGAGAGCCAAGTAGTAAGTGGAAGCTTACTCTACGGCTCCAGCTTTCCCTTCATTTACGACTTCAGGGGATGTTTTTAAAAAATATTTTATAGTATTTCTAGATGATTCATATTGAAGTGTATTTCAAGATATCTAGTACACAGTATAGTTGGAACAGAAATCTGGTAAATATTTAGGAAGATTGTTAAATAGGATGGTTAGAATTTTTAAAATGCCTAATATTAACAGTTAAAATCCTAAAATCTGGAATGTCTCAATTCTAAAAGACTCCTAAATAGATGGAATTTTACTTTAGAATTTTGTCAGCTAAACTCCATCATTATCACACTGAATTCTTCCCTTTTTAACTATTTGTGTTGGCATAGTATAGACACAGCCTGAATCACCATAGGGAATAGAAACTGGGTTTGAATCTATAAAAATAAAAATTAAAAAAAATAGAGAGAAATGATGTGCCATGAAGACTAATACTTTTTTTCTCTCTCCTAGGGAAAGATTTAGAACCACAATGATGAGCAAATTTAATTTCAAATACTAAACCCAAGTATAGATATGTCAACAATGGGCATTTACAAGTGTGTCTGTTTCTGGTAAGGAAGGCACTCTTAAGAAGATTTTCTATCGGTGCTTTATTCTAGTTCACAGGTGGCAAACGCAAGGCATGCAGGCCGAATCCGGCCCTCCACCTTGATTTGTGCCTCCAGCCCTACACCTTGTTTCTCCCCAGCGGCAGCGCCGAGCTCTCACTTAACTGTTAAGGAGTAGTTACAAGTATACAGTCCTAAAATTACATCCGGCCCTTTCCAGGCAACCGTGAGGCTGATGTGGCCCCCGGTGAAAATGAGTTTGACACCCCTGTCTAGGTTGTTACAATGAACTGGCTAAGAAAACAATAGTGGAGGTACTTTCTATCTCTAATTCTTTAAATTATTCTTAAAAATAAAACACAATCTAAGCAGGGTTGAAACATAGAGGAAGATATGCTCCAGTAGACAGGGAAAAATAATAGAAAGAAGGCCAAGCTGTGAGTGATAATTTAAAATATAGTAAACAGCAATATAGTCCCAGGCAACTGTTTATTCATCCCTGAACTCTAGTGACGAACCAGTGAGATAATTTAGAGCAGTGGTTGAATGTGACGTCTCTAGAGACAGTCCAACTGACTTCAAATTCCATGCTTACTGCTTACTAGGTATAAGATCTTGCACAATTCATTTAACTTTGTTCAGCTTCAGTTTCTTCACGTATTATTAAAAAAAGGAAACAAAGTTTATAATGTTGAAATCATTATACTGAGATCATAATGTAAGGTGCTTAGCATCTGGTATGTGCTAACAAATAATATGATAATGATGATGATGATAATAGTGGTGGTAGTGGTGATGCTGTCATTAGAATTAACTAGGGTCTGGCCAAGAAAGCTGGGGATTAGATAGAACTTGATTGTTCATTCATTCATTTGATCATTTATCCGAAATCTAATACATACCAGATATTGTGCTAGGTATCTGGAATTTTACAGTGACCAAGGAGCTACGAAGAACTTACTACAAATGGGAGTTTCCACAACTCATTACAGTTCATCACTTGTATGGCCTGCTCAACCCACCAACAGTAAGACCACGTATGGATGACATCAAGGTGTTACGACTGAATCCACTGGTGTATTTCCTCACTTGCTACTACTGGGATATGAAGAAGTTGGCAGTGATAGCAGGAATGGCAACAGTGTGTGGCAATAAAAGCATTACCGAAATGTGAGAGACTATAGCTAATTCGGAATTACCCACGCTTCTCCAAAGCGCTTGACTCTTCCTGAGGGATAGTCTGGTTCAAAAGAAAGTGCTCTGAAATACCTTGAAGTCCAAGTCCTTGAGTGTTGACGTGACCACATCCCAGTTGTAGGAAAGCTAGTGCATGCATTCTCCTCTCTGATCTTCAGTTTCTTCATTTTATTCAGGCCTGTGCAGTTAACTGAGCTAATGGGAAAGCACACAGCATAAGGGAAAATAGTGAAGATGTTGGGTATTTTCAGATCCTCTCTTCAATTTTCACCCAAACCATACAGAGGCTTCATCAAAGCATTCCCTTGCCCCTGACTTCTGCTTGAATTTGGTTAAGAGGAGACAGTGGATCAAAGTGAGGACAGCAATCTCAGAGTACGTATCTTCTCACACATCCCACGTGATAGGTGTGCCTCTAACTAAGTCCCTAATTACCATCAGAGGTCCTCTCGGTGTAGTTTACTCTCTAACTTCCAATAGTTGCTGCCTCCCGACATCCCTGAGACAGTAACCTGCCCCAAGCCTCAGACATCAAAACACTCCTTCTTGCGGGCTCCAACTCTGCCTGTACCTTTGTGCTAATGCCTGAATGAAACCGACTCAAACATGCCCAATTCGTTTGTGCCGCTTGTTTCCTCCCAGGGTCGTGGCCTGATGGTGCAGCTCTGCCCTGTCAGATTGGACGCAAACTTCATCTCTTTCTAGCCTTGTGAACTTAGGTAAATTTATTTGCCTTTCTCGCTTCAAGTTCCTGATATGTTGTTTTGCGCTCAAGATTGTTGGATCATAATAAGCATTTAATACATGATAATGAATGATAAGTGCAAAATATTTTTTCAAATCTAAACTTCTATATACGTGGAAGATTAGTTACTAACAATGGTTTTATTAAAACCTTGGTCAGTGCCCCATGTCCTATCATGGAGGAGTTAGGAAAGAACAATGTTGCAAAAGAAAGTAGTATCAGCTGTTAAAATAAATGAAAACTGACACAGAGTTCCATACTAGCCCACCCCCAACACGACCTCCAGAGAGTCTCATCTGCCAGCGGTCATGCTTACATACAGTTCCCCACCAGGCTGAATAGGGCTTGCCCGTGTAACAAATAGGATATTGCAGAAGTGACGGGGTGTGGCCTCTGAGTTGGGTCATAAAAATCCTTGTGGCTTCCAGGGTCACTCATTTTGAAGAATGTCAGCTGCCATGTCATGGGAATACACAAGCAGCCCGATGAAGAAATCCATGTGGCAAGGAAGTGAGACCTCTGCCAACAGGCATTGTGAGCCTCCCAGGCATGTGAGTGTGCCGTCCTTAAAGTGGACACTTCAGCTTCATGCAGCCTTCGGATGACTGCAGATACTGTGACATCTTGACTACAACTTCACAAGAGACGCTAAGCCACAATCGCTTAGCCAACCCATTCCTAAATGCCTGTCCCATCAGAATCATGAGGTGATAAATATTTACTCGTCACTACGTTTTGAGGTAATTTGTTATGTGGCAATAGATAACAGATTAATTTCCCTTTATTCCAACATAGTTGTTTGAGTACTAGGGAATCTTGAACAAAAGCTAAGCCCTGAACTTCTTGATAATAATTAATTCAAATGTTTCAATCTCATGAGAGTCAATACACAATGATCTTCTATTCTAACGGAAAAAAGGCAGCATTGTTTCTTTTCATTCTGACTCCTGAGTGATAGATGGATCACTTCATCTTGGACTGAGTTTAGTCTCCCTGCAAACAGAAAACAGCTTCCACCTTTACTCCAGAGACCTCATTTTATAGTGCGGCCACTCCTGGACACAGGAAAGCAGCTCGACAACGTTAATGCTGTTTTTACATTTTCCCACATTCCCTATAGTATTAATACCGCATTTTTTTATTGTATCACATAATCATTCTCATGACTGTTTAACTTTTCCAGTTATGTATATTGCTAATCCTGTGACACCCTTTCTTACATACAAGTTAGACAAAGTCTATGTATTTGGCCTCTTTAATTTCTGCTTTAATCTTTATTCATAAATCAGTTGGCTCATCTTCTTTCCTACTCATTCCAGTGCTTTGAACTCATTCCAACTGTATCAAGAAAAAAGGAGTCCCTATTGAGCAACGTGGTTTGACCGCAATGTTATCTCAGCAACGCACTGAATGTTTGCTTACAATATTATTCTTTTATTTCTCGAGGCAAGGTAACTCCTAAGAATGGCAAATATTTGAGTTTTAAAATGTATTACCTGTTGTCAAATGTATAACGCATTCCAGTAAAACATGCGGCAACACCAGATGTTCAAGGTAGAGCACCTTGGGCTCGAGACTGCTGTTTCTGGACTAGGGAAGAATTAAAAGGTGAAAAGATTAACCAGGTCCCTATGGTTACAAGTTTCAATTTTTTAATATCTGCCCTATAAAGGATTGCTTCCAAATATCGAATTCAAAGTCTTCCACCAAAACAAAATCTGATATATTTTTTCAAAAATTCCGAGAGCTTAGCCCCCCTGCATATGTCGCCTTTGCACTATTCCATAAATAAGTATATTTCAGGTCTTCTACTTGATTTGGTTTGGTTTGAAATAGCACGGCTGCATGGCAGAGTGATTTGGAATTCAGGAGCCTTGGATTTTTAATATTATTATTCCCACCGATGAACTCACTGTCCTGCGAGACATCGCTTACCTTCTGTGTCTTGCATTGGAATAGCATTCCCACCCTGTCTATATTCATAACCAGAATGAGAACATCACTCACTCTTCCTTTTGCAAAGATTTACTGCCAAATAATCTAGGATACCTATAAATATTTTAAATATAATAACAACTGCACAGTTTCTGAGTTGTCTCAACTAAGCCAACCATGTTGAAATAAAATCTCATTATTACATAGATTATTTACATCACAAAAGGGATAGCTGAGCTTAGAAACTTATCAGAAGAAAGAAAAGATAAAACACACAATTGCGGGTATTTTAACTCCTATGTCTTAATGGTAGATATTTATGTTAGGTCACAAGGGTGGACTAAGGTATGCAAACTCTTACCCCTTTTCACCAGCAAGAACATGATTTCAGGTAACAGGAGGCACACACCACGGTTAAAGGGTTGGAAAAATATGTCTTTGGGATGATAGATTCTCCACTTTAAAGTCATAGATTGACATCAACAATTCTCAGAACATTGTTTCTCAGTTGGGAAATCCTTTCCAATCAAGTGGTCCTGGCAAGTGAGGCAACAAATGAAATATCTGCCATTCAGGGAGGGGTTCACAAGTTCTCTACAAAATGTGTTGGATGCTCTGGGTTCGTTGTCTTCGATTACAAAATGAGAGTCACACTATAGGCAAGATAGATTTTTGAACTTACAAATCACGTGAGACCCGGCATGCAGAGCCCTTCATATCATGCCTGGGCACAGTAAGTTCTCCATAATTAAGTTCTCACATAATTAATTTTCTCATATAAGGGCATCCTTGGTTTAAAATTTGGAAAAACACAACTCATGGGAAGTATCATTTTTAATAGGACCAGTGTGATCCTCTAGTATAATCCCTGCAATTGTCCTTTAAAATCACGTACATCAAACAGGCCTCCCAGCTGCTTTGGGTCGCTCCACTGCCACCATGGAACACAACTTTAATGTGCCTCTCCTGTTATCTTTATGCATCATGTTTTAAAACTCACAGCTGAGCTTCCCAAAGGCTGAGCACACGTCAGAAACGCAAGAGAATAGCTAGACAAAACAAAAAGAAGAAGAAAACAGAAAAGCCTTAGGTGCGAGTCCGTCTGGCCCTAATGGGAGAAGATAAAATGAAAGCAGATGGACGCTTATACTTTTATTTGTGTTTCACTGAATGGAGCAGATAATCAAAAACATTTCCCCACTGTTGGTTTTCTAATCTCCTCTGTCACCTTCCACCAAAATATTAGGCCAGACAGAGGTCCTCTGTGGTCCTCATCTCCTATCATCCTTTGTTTTAGAGAAACATATGCTTTTGTAATCACTGAAAGAAGCTGAGTAAATATTTTCAAGATAAGCCTGGAAATCTTACTGTCTCTAAATCATCAACAGGACAAAAAAAGAGAGAGAGAGAAAGAGAGAAGGAGAGATAGGGAGAGGCAGTTTCCTATTCAAACACGTTGCTTAAGAGCTAATGGGAGTATTATTATGATGGATAGGCCAAAATCTTTGTCTTCAGGAACACTTAATGGGATAGGAACTGACCAATATTTACATTGGAGGTAAAGCTACATTTTATTTCCTCTGGAGTCAAATATTACCGAATGTGCAATCCATTCCTCAGAGTGATGCTGCCTGTGTTTCACCCCAACACGTATGTCTGAGATTCCCACCAAATCTTGCGATCCATCCCCATTTACAACACTCCCAAGCTTTAAGATCCAGCAATGAAGGATTACTGGAATGCTCCAGTTCTAGGGTGGGTGAATAACAAACTGTAGGTGAATCCTGCATTGTCTTTCAAGCTCTGAAAACTATCAATGCTACAAACTCCACGAGTGCACAGTGCCTGTTCACATAAGACAGTCTCCACCTAAATCAAAATGGCGGGCTGAAGTTTTCAGACTTACCCAAACAGTAGCCATGTGTTTCTGTCACTCCTGATTGTGGTGGGGAAAATAAAGGTGTTATGTAAACAACAACCCCAGTTGATAAGTGGAGGATGACTTTCTTATTGTACTTTGATATTCTCATACTGAGAACAGAGAAGTTTCAAATATGCGCCTCTCTTGCTGCATTCTTTTCCTTTCTGGTTTGTGACAGGAGCATTAAATTAAAGTGAAGGAAACCAGGTGATCCCTGAGATTAAGCAGTACCTTCTAGTGAGAGCTTTGGAAGACCCTTCAAATCCATGGTTTCAATGTAAAAACCAAATGCTTGAAGTACAAGACAATGGAGGCTGGCTCAGAATGCCATCAGGTTTATTACCCCACGATGAGTACCGAAGTGTTGTCTATATCCCTTCCTGCCTCAAATTCCTTGCTTCCCGTTCTTCTGTAAAACTGCTCTGATTGATCAGGGATTTGCCTTTGCCATCCCACCAAGTCCGCTTTTATCGTGATCATCAAGGACTTCTGCTCTCTAAGCCGTAGTCAATTGCTCATTTGACACAGTTGGCCACACCCTTCTCCTGGGTTCCCAGAACATTGTATTCACACACCTTTTCTCTTGTCTTTCTGGCGTTTTTCCAGTGTCTTTGCTTGTTTCTCCTCAATTCTCCAATCTCTAAATACAGGCCTGCTCAAGGGTCCAGTTTTTGGACCTCTTTTCCTTTTTCAGTCTATACTCACTCCCTCAGAAATCTAGACTTATACTTCCAGCTACCTACCTGAAGTCTCCACAGCAGAAATCTCAAACTAAGAATGTCCACTGTTGCACTTCTGATCTGCTGTCCAAAATCTTCCCTACCTTATTATAACGGCAAGTCTAGTTACTCAGCCAAATATCCGGAGTCATCCTTGACTCCTCCCTTTCCCCTATAGACCAATCTAACTGCAAATCTTGCTGGATTTAACTACAAAATGTATACCAACTGTGACTCTTCTTCACCATCTCCATGGCAATCGCTGTGACCGTTCATCTTCCTGTTTTCTTCAAGAGGCCCCTGCAGAATGCTAATCTCCCTGCTTCATCACTATAGGCTTTTCTAAGAATATAGATAACAGCAAAAAAAAAAAAAAAAACCCTGCAAAAATATGTTAGATCATGCTACACCTCTGTGCAAAACTTTTAGTGTCTTGCAATCTCACTGAATAAAAGCCAAAGTCCCTATTGATATGCTATTTTCCTCCCTCATCTCTTCTTATTCTTGCTCATTCATCCCAGTGACACTGGCCTCCTTACTGTTCCTTGAATATTCCAGGCACACTCATGCCTCAGGGCCTTTGCGTTTGCTGTTCCTCCTGCCTGGAACACTCTTCTGCCACATATCTGCATAGTTCTGTCTCTTGCCTCCTTCAAATCCTTGTTCAAGTGTCTCTTTCTCAATGAGGACTTTCCTGAAAAACTTGTTTAGAATGTAAGCCCAAAGCTCAAATCAGCAATCATTATCCCATCCCTTATTGATTTTAATCCATAGCACTGATCTTAAATGTAGCTAAATTTACTTATTTGTGTTATTCATCATTTAGCTCCTCCTACTAGACTCCATACTTCATGAGAGCATGAATTATTGTCAGCTTTGCTCAAAGCAGCTTCTCTAGAAAAAGCTTCTAGAAGATGCTCTATGATGTTTGCTGAATGGATAAATAAATGCAAAACTGAGAGTTTATCATTATCCCTTGTAATTTCTTTCATTATTTAGTCCCTGTACTACTCTAACTGGTCCCACATACTGACCCACATTCAAGCCTGGGCACTTCTGCATTTAGTGTGCCTTAGAAATCTTTGTCATTCTTTCCACCAAATGTTAGGGTGTCACCTTTTTCTCTGAAGGCTACTGAATCCATCCCTGTCTAGTTGTTATTAACTGGTGATCATGTGTGTAGCCTTTTCTGTGGGAGTTGGCATTTCCATCATGGTTCCTAGAGACTCAGTGTCCTGTAATCCAAAGTATGTGTCTACAATTATGAATACAGTCCTTACACTTAATGCTTCTGGATTTGATGTTCTGAACAGATTCCTTCTTTGAAGCATTCCCTATAACGCAAACTTTAATATGCCCTTTAATAGAAACAGAAGGCTCATTTTTCTGTTTTATCTGCAGCAGAGGTGATTTAAATATTAAACAGAAAGATCTTATCACTCACAAGACGGACAGATCCATTAAGTCCCAGAAGGACTTTCCATCAGGATTAGAGCTGAGGCTCTGTGGTACATGGACTTTGCTTTAGAAATATTGCCTAACTCTAAGTTGAAAACATTTTTAAATAGGCAGTAATGGAGTAAGATCTGACCCTCTTTCCTAATATCAAACAAATCTCTTTACTCTCTCTCGGCTCACGGGCCAGTCTGATATTTTTCCACCCAGTCTCTGAACCCCATCCTGTTTGCCCTAGAAGAGAAGTATTTGTGTTTTGCAACCCTCTTAGGTAGAGGCTTTTAATCTCGCATTTGCAAATACCATATGGTCTGAAAGCCAATTCACCATTATTCTAAGACCTCAGGGCCACCTCCAAACAATACTCCTTTATCCTGATATACAAATAACCGTTTCTTTGAGACAGAGCTATTCATCCTGCAGGGGTGTCAAACTCATTTTCACCCGGAGGCCACATCAGCCTCCTGGTTGCCTTCAAAGGGCCGAATATAATTTTAGGACTGTATAAATGTACCTATTCCTTAACTAGGGGCAAGGAACTCGGCACTACCACCAAAGAAACAAGGTGCCAGGCTGGATAAAACAAGGTGGAGGGCCAGATTCGGCCCGCAGGCCTTGTGTTTGCCACCTGTAAAGACTATGGCTGTCACCAAGCAGGGGAAGACACCTGGAAATTATGCACAGCATGTGGGCCTCACCTGTCCCTCTTCATGCCTTAGATGAGTTTCCGTGGTTTATTTCTTTCCTCAAGGCTGACAACTGCACTAGCGTTATTTGTAATGAGGTTCTTCAGACCATGAATTCTATCAGGTTTTCTTGTCGAAAAAGTCCTCATGTTGTCTTTATTATCTAGACTGTATTTTTTTTTTACAAGATATAGGATTCTAGATCAACAGATTTTCGTGTGTTTTTGTTACTTGTTCAACACTGCAAAGACAGCATTTCTTTGTCTCCTGGCCTTCATTGCTTCTGTCGAGAAGTCAACAGTATTTCTTGTCATTTCTTGTATGAAATGGACTCCCCCCAGTTGGACTGTGAGGTACCTTGCTATAATGTTCTTCCTACTTACACGACTTGGGTTTATGGAGCTTCCTGAACCTGGCACTTTACATTTTTTAAGCAAATTTGAAAACATTTTCACCACTATTTTTGCAAATCTTTTTTCTGTCCTCATCTGTCTTCCTTTTCTCTCTAATAACTCTAATTACATGTATATTAGATTATGTGATATTATCTCATGGGTCGGTGAGTTCAGTTTTTTTAACACTTTTGTTTCTCTTGGTGCTTCATTTTCAATAGATTCTATTTCTCTCAAATTTACTGATTTTTTTTAGCCAGGGAAGTTTTAATCATGCAAAAGCTAGACAATATAAGTACAGCAAGTATTGCTATGGCTCTGGAACCTCAAGACCCAGCCACTCATTCACCACATTCTATCACCTTTAACTCCAGCTACATGTTTTTAATACAAATCTTTCCCTGATACTTATACTCATATATATACTTGGTATAAGTCTTACTCTGTACATTTGAGGATGTTATAGAATTATAGTTGTTTTATTGTTTGTTTACTTTTTTCTCAGTATTTTTATAATCAAAAACTTATAAAATGCAGAATGGAATAAGAAAAATTGCAATATGACTACCCCGAGACTACTCACATAAACACTTTTTAAAACATACATAACATGAAGTTTACCATTTTAACATGCTTACGTGTGAAGCTCTGTGGCATCAAGTACATTCACATTGCACAACCATCACAACGCCCATCTATAGAACTTTTTCATCATCCTCAATTGCACCTCTGTGCCCATTAAATATAAACTCCCATTTCTTTCTTCCCTGCCCATGGTAAACACCTTTCTGTCTCTATGAATCTATTTTAGATACCACATACAAGTGGATTCACATATTGGATCCACTTCCATTCACAAGTGGAACCATATTTGTTCCTTCACAACTAGGTTATTTCACTGAGCATAAAGTCCTCAAGATGCATCCATGTCAGAGCATGCATCAGAATTTCCTTCCTTGTTAAGACTGAATAATACAGATTGTATGTGCATACCACGGTTGGTGTATTTATTTATTCAGCAGTGAGCACTTGAGTTGCTTCTACCCTTTAGCTATTGTGAATAATGTTGCTACGAACACGTATACAGATATCTGTTCCAGTCACCACTTTTCTTTGCAGCATATACCTCATGTGAAATTGCTAGATCACATGGTAATTTTACATTTAATTTTTTGAGAAATAAAGTTCACTGATCTTTTGTTCTTCTGTGTCCAACCAGCTAGGCAATCCACCCAGTGGTTTTTCATGTTTCTTTTCTCATGGTTTTTTTTCCCTAGGATTGTCATTTTTCTTTTTTTTCAATAATTTCCATTTTGCTATGAAGACTAATCTTTTCCTTCATTGTTTTTATATTTACTTTTAAATTATTTGGCATATTTATAATTCTTCATTATTAAAGTCTTTGTTTTCTAATTATGTTATATCATTTGTGAGTCTGTTTACATTTACTGATTTTTCACTCAGTTAAGGTCATATTTACCAGATTTTTTGCTCATCTAATTATTTTTATTATTATATCCATTACATGGTTTTCTTTTTGTTTATTCTTCCTAGGTCTTATGGAGCTTCTTGGATTTCTTACTTTTTGAAAAGTATGAAAAGTTCATGCTTTTCAACAAATTTGGGAAAAAATTTACCATTGATATATACTGGACTTACAGATATCTAGGTTTTGAGTGTTAGGAGTTTGTTCCCTCTTCACTGAGTTTTGTTTTGATGAGGAGTTAATTTACTTTTCTATCAGTTTGATCATTTAGGGTTTGCTGTGAGGCTTTAGGATGTCTCTGGCTATACCCTTCTCCTAATGTGTAGACTTAAGTCCACTGAATGCTTATGCCGTTCAACAAGATCTCTTCACTCTAGCTGGCAGAAAACTAAAGGTTGCACAGCCCTGTCCATGCCCTGATCATTGATCAGCTCATAGCTCCACAGGTAACTTTTATTACTTAGCGGTTTGTCTTTGTCCACGCTCATGGAGTATCATCTCATACAGCTTACTATTCACCAAATACTCAATAGGGTCCCTGTGCAGATTTTGAGAGCTCCTTCCCTACCCAGTTCTTTCTTCCAGTGCTCTGCCCCAGAAATTACAGCTGTATCAGTAGCCCTGAGCTCCAATTGTCTCTCTCTCTCTTCAGCTCAGCAAGACCGCGGTTGTCTGATTGGCTCCTCCCTCCAGCATGGCTGTGCAGCAATTGCCTGTAGGCAGGGAGTCCTAGGAGTGTGGTGCTCGCCTTCTTTGTTGACCTCTTAAGGGTCACAGAACTGCGCCACAGGATCCAACATCCAAAAACAGTAATTCCATATATTTTCTCTGGTTTTATGGTTGTTTGTAATGGGAGGATTAATGCACTGCAGTTACACCATCATGGCCAGAAGCTGGAATCTCTCCTTTGTTATTTCATTCTCAGTTTCTGTTGTCAGGTTTATAGTTCTACCCTCTTCTTAAATGTTTTCAGGGTGTTATTTTTGGCACTCTCTTCATTCGATTCACTCTCCGAGATGAGCTCATCGGCTCCACGGCTTCAATTATCATTAATATGCTAAGGACCCCTTCAACCTGTGTCTTCTGCCAAACCTCTCATTCCTATTATTTCAAATGTGATATTCAGTTGCCTACTGGACCTTACTACTTCGACATGCTAAAACATCTCCAAGTCAATATCCAAGACTGAATTGAATATCCAAAACTCTTTCTTCTTGTATTCTCTGTTGTGGTAAATAGGCACACCATCCACCAGGCACACAAACCGGAAATCTGGGGTTTATCCCAGCCTCCTACTTCTTTCTCCTATCCAAGTACTAACCAGGCCCAACCCTGCTTAGCTTCCGAGATCAGACGAGATTGGGTGCATTGAGAGTGGTATGGCTGTAGACTATTTCTTTCTAATCCCTTACATCCAATCAAGTCTCATAGATTCTACTTCTTAAATATTTGTCAAAACCACTGCCTCTCTCTATCCTCACTGCACTATCTTAACCCAGCCTCCTAATTTCTTAAGAGCTAACTCTCATAGAGCTTTCACTATATGCCAGTTACAATTCTAATCACTTTTGCATATGTTAATGCTATAAATTCTTGTAAAAAAAACTATGTAGGATGGGTACTATTATTATTGCAGAAGAAAAAAATTGGGGCACAGAGAGAACTCCTCAAAGGGTTGCACAGTTATTACTTAAAAGAGCTAGAGTTCAAATATAGGCAGTCTTCCCCAGAGTCTTTGGTCTTAACCAATGGTCTGTACTGCTTCTCAAAATTGTTTTTACCTCCAAATCAAAACTATATAAGTAACCTACACTGACTTTTCTTAAATGTGAATTCGAGCATTTCTCTCCTCTAATTAAAAACTTTCACGATATTCTCATCTTCGAGGTAAGATGTAAACACTAAATTTTCCATATACCCTACTCTGATCTAAGACCAAGAATATGTTCCCTTTTTACCCATTTTGCTCTTCCCTATAGTTAATCCACTTTTATTATAATGTCTCAGACCAGGTGTCCTCTTTGTGGAAATGTTTCACCACATCACTTCCCTTACCCATGTCTGGGTTTGAAGCTCACACTTCATGTTCCGTTAATGTGGTAGGTTATTGCTGTCTTACTGTCTGCAGCACTATTTATACCATCTGGCAGACCCGGAGCTCTCTAAGCATAGGGACAATGTCTTTTTCCTCCATGATTTGTTCCCAATGCTAGCAGAGTATCTAACACATTCTGAATGTCCATTAAATATTTAAATACATGACTAAATGGATAAAAATGCATAAAAACAGCTGCATTCATCCTAACTCAAACTCCTATAAGGAATTTATGTTACCGCTAAGTGAAGTTCTAAAACTAGTGAATGGAGATGCCTTTTAATGAAAGTGATGAATCATCCTCAGTTGAATTACTTCTAGATTTTAAAATGCCAACCTCTTGACCTTTGGTGTATTTGAATGACAGACATCTTATCATAAATTTTCGCAGAAAACCATTCACAGTGACAGAAAACTTAAGAGAACAATTAGGTTGTTTAGCAGCAAATCATCTTTAATAACTGAAGAAGAGGAGATGACGGAGGTGGCTACATGGCAATTTCTCTTGGTGCGCAGAGAGCTTTGGGATGCAACCACTGAAATATTTCTAGTAACATGTACCTTTTCTTCAATCTGTCTAAAATTTCTTGACATCCCGGTGCACAGCTCTAAGTCATGGTCTAAAACCCAGCCTTAGATGGATTTGAATAGGTTGGTTTAGTTGCACAGCTCCTGCCTTCCATGTGCCACTGCACCCGCACGCTCTCCTGCCACCAACCCCTGGAACCCTATGCGTGTGGCATCTCCCTGTTCTCTGTCCACATTCAAACACTGTGATAAGCTCCGAGAATCCTCTGGCTAAAGAACTAGTAAATTTAAAGTTTTAATTGTTTTTCTAATTTGTCTAGAAGATAAAATAGGATTCAGGTTTGTAAAATCTATTTAGGAGTAATGTTTCTACAGGGAAATTCATCCAGTGGGTAACAAAAAACACTTCTGGCCTGAATACCTACATTCCTTTCCCACACTTCTTTTGTTTTTTGTTAAGGAAGATGAAAGAATAAATATATCTGTTAGGAAATTGTGCTGATGAATTCTTTTTTTTTCACAGAGGTATCCATTTCCAACAATTTCCTAATGTTTATCATAAGTTGTTATTAACGCTAATCTTGCCGCCGCCAGGCAGTGACCCCCACCTGTAGAGCGGAGATAAATGGGGTTTGTTTCTGAAATCCCAAAGGTCAATATAATTTATCAATAAAGCTGGTTTCCCCTGAAAATCTTTGTGATCCCTATTCTATCTCCGTTAATTAGACACAAAGATGTCCTTGCTAACATCTCGTCCACTGGCTTTTCCTAAATGTTGGCTTTTGCTCTTTACCATCTTTAGTGGACATAGTGAAATATAAAATCAGAGAGGACAAAGGAACCACTCACAGGAGAGGCTCCAAACAGATATTTCTACAAGAGAAAGTTGGGTCAGCAGCAGACCAAGCCAAATGGCTCTAAATTCAATCAGCATCCTACACAGCACGTCTGTTTTCCATACCTTCTAGGAGAAGTCCAGTGGCAAATGCTTAAACATGTGACCATGACTTTGACTTGAGCTTGACTGAATCCAATCTTCTTGATAAGTCTTGCTCTCTCTCTCTCTCTCTCTCTCTCTCTCTCTCTCTCTCTCTCTCTGGTGCACATTCTCTCTCTCTCCTCCTTTCATTTCTCGTTCCCTCTCCTCTCTCTCTTTCCTTCTGCCACACACACACACACACACACACACACACTGCAATGTCTCCTCTTTCCTTCCACAACATGCAAGATCTATTTGGCATGAGCAAGACATTTGCACTCTTTCCCCTCTTCTAAATATGCATATGATAATGAGATGATTGCAGATGTGAAACTTTAAATAATAATTATAAACCTTGCCTCCAAAAGTAGAACAAAGAGTGAGTATAGTATGTATCATGGTTCCATAAACAGTTTTTTTTCACATTTTTTATTGTTGTTCAAATAAAGTTGTCTCCACTTCCCCCCCACCACTCTCCTCCACCCCAGCCAAGACTTTATCACTGCCTTCTAAGTGAAAGTGTTCTCTGGCCTCGGGGTTTATAGAGAAGCAAACTTGTACTTATAAGTTTGTAAAAATACAAGTTTGTAAAAATATGCTCCTGCTTTTGACACTGGACAAGTAGTTATTTCACAAGATGAGTAGCTACATCTCCTGTGACTTTTTTAGTATAATGATCATCTCAGAGAATATACTTACTAGTTTTAATAAAGAGACAGTGGTTATATCAAAGGTTTTTCACCCTCTATTGGTGCTATTAAAGGGGCTCTCCTCAGTAATGGTGGAAGCTGGGTTTGTATTTAGAAAATTGCTCAGGATTCTCTCTCTTCTGCTCCAAAAGAAAAGAATTGGCTCTTATTTAGTATCTTTTTCCCCAGTGCATGCATATTTTATTTTCAGAGACACTGTGACTGATTCAGAGCTACTTTTGTTCATCAGTTCTAAAACCAGAGAAATTCAAATTCCGTAATCTACACACAAGGCAGGACAAAAATAGGTTTACCATTGTTTGTATGGAAAATGATGCAACAATTATAAGTAACAATACAAGAATAAACTGTGTGTGCATTTGTCAAACACAGGAGGTGTTGCTCAGGATCAGAAGTGTCCCCATGTGTATGTATGTATGAGGTTGAAATTCAGAAGATTCTTTTTGGTGTGACTTGAGCAAACCCCCCAAATTCCATTTCATGCGGCCTCTTCAGTAAGGTGAGGGGTTTGGACTCCTACTCCTCTTCTAGTTCCCAAGCTCTTTCATACACAACACAGCATAGTTTGTAAATGTTGCCATACGATATGTTTAAGGCACAGGTATCCTGGGTTATGTCTAAAGCATGTAATGCAGACATATAATATGCCTTAAGTCATACTCAATATGTTGTACTAAATCCTTAACACAAAGTTTATCCAGACTCACCTTACTCCTTCTATTTGAACCCATAATTATAGGATCCGAAGGCTGTGGAGTGAACTTACTCCCAGCCCTCATTTTGGTCACAAGGCGTAATCTAATCCTCTAAAACTGTGGAGCACTAAAAATCACAGTTAGGCTGAAAAATGCCAAAACAAACATGTTTTTAACAGATTCAGGGAAAGCAGAAATAATGTGGTGTTTTCCCTGGGAAATCGTCTGCACTGTCCAAAGCCAGTTACAGCAGGTTTCTTCTGGCCTGGCCTATTGACCATCCAATGGAAACACTTGCTCCAAAGGGAACGCAGAAGGGACCGGCAGGGAGGCTGGGCGGTAGGCAAGGCTTTGCATGGTGCCCTGGCTGCAGTCTAGGTTGAAGCCATGCTGGGAAGTCAAGCCTTTCCCCTTCCCAACAGTCTCTTAAATGATGTTTCTTAGTCCACTCAGCCAATGGATGGTCTGTTGTTTTAACAACCACACCTCTCCTCCCCAGGGTCAAGTGCCTGGCTGGAAGAGGAGAATAGCTACATAATTTATCTTATTCCCTGGTTCATTCTTGAGCTAGAAGCCATCTGGTGCCTAAATATCCATGGGTGTTTATATATGAGGATACTATTCACAAAATGGACAAGCCTTATCCAGAAGATCATTTTCCACGTGCATGTGCGGGCATTGAACACAGAAATTTCTCCTAGGTGTGATCAGTGCAGACTTCTCAGAACTGTGTATTTGTAAAAGTGTTTTGTAAGAAAAATACATTGGAGAAGAACCATCAGGATAAAAATATAATTATATAAGCAAGTGAGCAATGAAGTGTGGTTATTCACGTGTTCTATTTATCCTGCAAGTGATCCAGAGCACACTTTTTAAAAATGCTACTTTGCCTTCTGTCTGCTTCTCTCATCATTGGAGGCCACTTCTTCCTCCTCTCCTTTCTATACCCAGCCTCTCCTATCCCAATGTACAGCGGGTTCATGCTTAGTGAACGCAAATACATTTTAACATTAACATAACTTGGAAGGCAAATCCAGTGTTCACACATAGATGCTTTGTAAGCATGGACAGCGTTTGAATTGTCTTCTCTTTGGCATTTCTCCTTCAATGTTCCTCTGCACTTATACAGGGAAGTGACCATTGGTACGTACAAGAGTGTATACGTTTCTGTGTGCATGAAGATGGCTTGCACTATTCAAGAGCATGGTACTGGAAAAGTCCACATGTAACACTAAACACTCAAAGCCATGTACTAACATGGACATGGGAAATCACTCCTCCAATGAGATTTACTTTTTCCCCAACTGTTCCATCTCAGAGGTATCCCAAAGATGTTGTTGAATAAATGGTTGAATGACTACTGGAGTGAAAGTGCAAATGAGTGAATTCTGCAGCAGCTGATAGTAGGTTGTGTTGGTGGCCACCATCCAGAGTATGCCTATTGATGAGCCCTTTTGCTATGAAAGGTAATATCCGGAAGAGAGATCTGTGAGATGCAATTTGTAGGTGATTTGATTTGTTCTTGCTGTTTGGACTATGGAAGCTAGCTAGACAAAGTGAGGAATCTCTTAAGCCTCCTATTAGCAGAAGGAGGAAGGTAATGAACTGAGGTCATGTGAGGCTTTCTTTGAACACATGCAGGAATTTAACTGAAGTGAGAATTTGAAGTACTCAGACTTACACTAAGTGTGATACACTCATTTCAACGTAGTTATGAGTCACTGGAAATCTATTTAAACACCCTGTGCATTGAGGCTAAGGTTAAGGGACACAGGCATGTACATAGACTAGTCCCACCTTAGGTTTGTGCTCCCCCCAATTCGCTGATACCTCTATCAACACATCATTCAGCCCTGAGTTGGGCAACTGAACCACACAAGAGCCTACAGGTTCTATCTTATGATTCTAGAACACTAATGATAAAGTCCTTAGAAAACACACATTGACACTGATTGAGTGATTGAGACATGATTTTGAGCTCAGCAGCCTGTGGTTCTGCTTTTTTTTTTTTTCCAGTTTTGCTGCCTACCCTCCCACAATATCAGTGGTATAAATCAACACATGTTGTACTCGCCAAATGGGAAGTTATCAAGACAGAAGCTGGCGTTCCCACTGGCTGCAGAAACCCCACTTAGGCCCAGCTCCCCTAAAATGGCACAGCAGGCTTTCTCCTGGCAGGAGAATAGAATCCTCAGGCTCCCTTCCCCTCTTGGCTCTCTCCAAACTTATACTCCCAGGAAGGAAACAACCACACTCTTTGCAAAAGATTAAAATGCTCATTTCACTATGTAAAATATGTCTCTATGCCACTATCATCATTGTAAAAGAAGTATAGAATAAGAATAATCATTTCTTTTTTGTTTCATCAGTTGAACTTCTGATGTTCTTTGACAAGTAAAGGGAGGGCTTTGCAGAAAGGAAAACAATGCTTATAGTAGATTATTGGGGGACAGGTTTGTTTTTATTTCAATTCTGTTTATTTTGCTTCATCTCTCTCCAATTCTGGTAAAGAAATAAGTAATTGTTGTCTTAAAAATTAAATGTCATGATGTTTGAATTCCATTGGCTTCTGATAAATAACTTGTTGCTGAGGACTGAGGCTGCTGGAAGGTTCTCAGAATCAGTTCCCTGGTAGCCAAGAATGGGTTGAGTAGGACCTCAGCCTTGATGTGGGTTGGATCATGTTTTGAGTCTGAGGCTAAATTGCCTTCTTAGCTCCTTCAAAAAAAAATAATAATACTGATTTAACGGGATTGATGTTGTGTCATCACTGTTCAAGTGCTTAAAATAAATGGTGAATAATCTGGAAGCGGGGTCGAGGGTTTCCTGGGCTGGCATTGTATAAAAGAAGTAGCTGGATGTCGTTTGTATATTTGTATGAAAATGAGATCAAGGATTCTCCAAAATCGAACCAAAGCAAACTGCCCACAGCCTTGTTTTGATAACTAAATAATAGATGATTTCTCTTATTATTTTTGTCACATACTTAATATTCTTAATAAGGAGAGTGTTTTGGAAGCTCCTTTTAGATCAGGGCAATGGACAGAGTTCTATATCTTGCTACTAATGATCAGCCTCTAAAACTTCAGAGAGAGGAAGGATGGTAAATCCATGCGTGGTGTGTACAGTGTGTACAACAGCGTGGAAGGTGGACTACAACACTGATTCGAAGTAAATGACCCTGTTTTCCACATGGATTCATGTAGTGATGATAATGCAGAGGGTCACCTCAAACAGTGTCCTGATTTAATCAAGTGCTCATCTTTGTAGATAATTATGGCACCACCGACATCGGTAGCAGAAAAGCCACACAATGAACTTTAGGAGGTAAATTCTTACCATCCAACCTGGCCCCGACTACCCAATGGTGGGATTTTCTGGAGAAATGTATTGTAGTGAATTAAACTATGCAGTTTGGAATTTGATCAGAAAATAAACAGCAACTGAGTGAAAACATATTAATAGGTCAAAAACCATTTTCTTCACATTTGAAAAAATATACATGTCACCCTTTATAAACCTATCTTAAGTGGAAGACTTTCATGTAACGGGATGAATAATATAATCATATTATTCAGGATTTTACATATTTATTCCCCAGCTTAAAAAATGTGTGCATAAAAATCATTCATTATGGTGAGCATGTTAAACAATTATAGTTGTTTCATCAGGGAATCAAAAGAACAGATTGTTCCCTCTTCTTCCTGGCAGGTTATATGCCTTTATTCTTAGTGATTCTAAGAAATTAGGAAAAAATGACAAATTCAATTAACAATGGTAGATGTACTCATACATGACAATTGCTTTTGAATTAATTACCATTGGCTGCTACTAGTTTAAAAAGGCCTGCCCTCAAAACTGCTAGTAAGAGAGCATCCCATGTAATCTAATTTAGATGTAGGGTAAAGCAGGAAACCAGTGGGCTTTAGAAATGTGGGGGTCTTAACAATTTTCCCAAGGCTCAGCTTAAAATATATAAGATTCTATTGTCATTATAGTTAATGCCAACAGAAATCCAAAACCCAACAGTTTACTCCATACTACTCTTCTATGGTTAACTTCGTAAGATCCAATTAGCAAGTGGTATTGTATATCATATTTCTAAATACACCTTAACCTCAACTTGGTTTTACAAGTTGTATTAAATACTTGCATTGTCACAAAGTTGCTCAGGTAGTAGAGTTTGGAAACTGCCAGGAGACAGAGAGAGAGAGATAAATACTATGAACAGCACACAGTGGGGCTATACACAGAGGGTGTGTAAGACCAGTGATGGTTTAGAGAAGTGTTCATAGATGTCAGTCCTCCCCCACCCTAGAAGAGAGCAAGTGGTGACATTGTGTTATGCAAACGACAGTGGCTTCAACAAGCAAGGCTAGACAATCAGAGAAATGTTCCTCGAATTTGGGGTCATATTGAATAACTCCAATTTGGTATGTCTATAGTTGGTAAGAACATCATTGATGGTAAGAATTCAAACAAAATATACATATTCCTAATGATATCTGATTCATCTCATCTCTGAAAAACAGGCATGTTTGTTGGTATAGTCTTCATTAATTTAATGCCAAAGTTCATGAGAGCTGGTTTCCATTACATGTGGCTAAAAGTGCCTTAAGGCGTTTGGGAGATGTTTTCCCTGATTTCAAACATTATACCTAAATATTTCAAAGTGCTCTTTGTATCTGAGGTCAAATATCAACAAACTTTTTTCCTATAAGGGTCTCAGAAATCTGCATGTGGGATGTTAATTATTCTTGATGTCACCCTCTGAAATGAATCAAGGGAGCCGAGGGACATGTTTTAACAATACTGATAAATGATTTTTCCTCTGAGCATTACATCATATTTGCTCTGGCAGAGAAAGATTTCACCGGCTGGCCCACTTCTCCCAGAGTGTTTTCAGTTTGCAAGGGAAAGGGTAGCCTGTGAACTTGCTTACACATCTATTAATATTTTCCAAAACACAGGACTTCCATTCTTGCTTTTTATCATGCTGTCAATGCCCAGGACACTGGGCTGATATTGTTTAGGGTACCTGTGACTTGCCCCACTGTTAAGCAGCCCCTTGGAAGAGTGAGCATTAATTTTGAAGCATGAAGAACAGAATCAGCACTAGCATTGGACACGTTCTCATCATGTGGTTGTTTATAAAATCACATTCCATATCTATCCTGCCTCCTGTAACCCTGAGGTTCAGTGACAGAAGTGTTGTATGGAAGCCTATAGCTCACCAGCAATTAAGATCATGCTATTAACACCTCAGAGTCATTTTCCCCTCATGGAACAAAATGTGAATTTTGCACTTGTTGATTTGTCAAAAATGGGATTATTCTCTTGTCCTTTGCCAAAGTGGAGAGTTCTTGATTCCTCTGTTTGACACAAAAGACAGTTGAGTTTTGATAAATAGACGCTTTGTCAAAATTTAGTCCCATATGTGAGATGAACTGGGAAGCTTTTTTCTTGGAAGTTGTAGTAAGGAGAAACATTGAAATACTTAAGTTCTTTTCTGAAAAAATAAGCAGAGTATAGATTAATGTGCTCTGTTCTTTTTGTGTGTGTCAACTAGACTAACTCTTAGCTCTGTATGGAAAGTATTTGCTTGCCTTGTATGTCTGAAACGTTATAAATACTTGTTAAATATTTGTTGAAAAAGTCATTTAATTATCAGCTAAATCCATAGAAGCTGGTTATCTATACCAGGTATTGGCAAACCTTTTCCTTAAAGGGCCTGATAGTAAGCATTTCAGGTTTCATGGGTGACAAATAGTCACTGCCAAAGAAGGTGAAGGGATTAGCCAAAGTGTGGTGATGGCCAGAGGGAAAGGAGGCAGGGGCCTGGTGGAAGTGAGCAAATGGGGGACATCTGTAATAGTGCCCCCCATTAAAAACAATAAAAATAAAGTTAAAAATAAATAAATAAGCTTTGGAACTTCCAGCCAAGATGGAGGCATAGGTAGGTACACTGTACCTCCTCACACAACCAAAAGAAGGACAACAACAAATTTAAAAGCAAAAAACAACCACAACTGACAGAAAATCAAATTGTATGGAAGTACAACAACCAAGGAGTTAAAGAAGAAACATTCATCCAGCAGGAGAGGCATAGACAGGCAGCCAGGCGGAGAGGAATCCCAGCAAGGGGGTGGCTGGAGGACCCAGCAAGGTGGTGGCTTGCAGACATGGCAGTCCCACATTCGAGTACAGATAAACTGGGAGGACCTACTGGGGAGCAAGACGGACCATGCAACCCAGGGTTCCAGTGGGGAAATAAAGCCTCCAAACCTCTGACTAAAAACACCTGTGGGGGGTGAGGCAGCAGCAGGAGAAACTCCCAACCTCACAGGGGAGTTTGTTGGAGAGACCCACAGGGTCCTAGAACATACATAATCCCACCCCCCTGGGAATCAGCACCAGAAGGGCCCACTTTGCTTGTGGGTAGCGGGAGAAGTGACTGAAATCCGGCAGGGAGCAGGGGAAGTGGCCTTGTTCCCTCTCAGACCCCTCCCCCACATACAGCACAGCAACATGGGTTGCCCCACCTTGGTGAACACCTAGGGCTCCACCCCCTACTATGTAACAGGTGCTTGAGATAAAGAAATATGGCCCAAATGAAAGAGCAGATCAAAGCTCTAAAAAAATTTAACTAAGCAACAAAGAGATAGCCAACCTATCAGATGAACAGTTCAAAACACTGGTAATCAGGGTGCTCACAGACATGGTTGAGTATGGTCCCAAAATAGAGGAAAAAGTGAAGGCTATAAAAAGTGAAGTAAAGGAATGTACAGGCAACCAACAGTGACGGGAAGGAAACTGGAACTCAAATCAATGGTTTGGACAAGAAGGAAGAAATAAACAGTCAATCAGAACAGAATGAAGAAAGAAGAATTCAAAATAATGAAGAGAGGCTTAGGAACCTCCAGGACAACTTAAAACATTCCAATATCTGAATAATAAAGAGCCAGAAAGAGAAGAGGAAGAACAAGAAGTTGAAAACTTATTTGAAAAAATAATGAAGGAGAACTTCCCCAATCTGGAAAGGAAAATAGACTTCCAGGAAGTCCAGGAAGCTCAGAGTTCCAAATAAGTTGGACCCAAGGAAGCACACACCAAGGCACATCATAATTACATTATCTAAGTGGAAAGACAAGGAGAGAATCTTAAAAGCAGAAAGAGAAAAGGAGACAGTTACCTACAAAGGAGTTCCCATAAGACCATCAGCTGATTTCTCAAAAGAAACTTTACATGCTATAAGGGACTGGAAAGAAGTATTCAAAGTCATGAAAGGCAAGGACCTACATCCAAGATTACTGTATCCAGCAAAGCTATCATTTACAATGGAAGGGCAGGTAAAATGCTTCCCAGATAAGGTCAAGCTAAAGGAGTTCATCATCACCCAGCTCTTATTATATGAAATGTTAAAGGGACTTATCTAAGAAAAAGAAGAAGATCAAAAATATGAACATTAAAATGACAACAAACTCACAAGTATTAACAACCAAACCTAAAAACAAACTAGCAAACAACTAGAACAGGAACAGAATCACTGAAATGGAGATCGCATGAAGGTTTATCAGCGGGGGAAGGGGAGGACCTGGGGGAAAGGTACAGGGAATAAGTAGCATAAATGGTAGGTACAACATAGGGGGAGGTTAAGAATAGGATAGGAAATAGAGAAGACAACTTATATATATGACCCATGGACATAAACTAAGGTGAGCAGAAATGTGTGTGGGAGTGGGTGTGCAAGGTGGAGGGGAATAAAGGGGGAATAGTGGGACAACTGTAATAGTATAATCAATAAAATATATTTTAAAAATTAAATAAATAAATAAAAATAGTAACTCAAAAGCAGCCAGAACTGTGTTTTAATCAATTTTTTTTAAAAAACAGGCTATTAGATCTGCAGGCTATATTTTACAGACCCCTGACATGTATACATAAAATCAGAAAAATGAATACTTCTGGGTTCCTTGAAAATCTTATTCTCATAACTTTAATCAAGAGCTTTTTAGAATAGTACATGAGGCATTGCTCATCCTCAACACTAGCCACCTAAGGAAATTTCTTTTAAGGAAATAAACATGCTTTCCAATGGATTATATCTAAAATACATAGTCCATGAGGATAACTATTGCCCAGGAAACAACACTTTTTTCCATAAAATGTTAATTATAATAAATATTTACCCAGTTCTACATTCTATGGTAAGAACTTCCTAAGCTTTGATGTGTTGACGCCAAATGACACTCACTGAGTGAGTTTATCAGTTCATGCTGCTCCGACACCAAGGACTGGCCCCAAAACACCTGTGACTGGTGTGACTCTTACTATCCCTTTCTCAAGGAGCTCCATCTGAAAATGAACAAAGTCTGATGCAAATAAAAAGTCATGTTTTATTGCATCACTGCATCTATTTGATAACATAGTGAAAAAGGGAAGTTAAAAACCAAGTAACATTTTCAGTCTGGGAATTTATTGTCATGGAAAGAATCTCTTACCTGATTAGTCATCAAGAAGACAGGCGGAAGGAAGGAAGGAAGGAAGGAAGGAAGGAAGCAAGGAAGGAAGGAAGGAAGGAAATAAGGAAATTCTAATAGCAAAATCCTTTTTGTTATAAATTTATTTATATTTCCTAGAGGTCCTTTTGGACAGGTGAGTTAGGAGATGAGAGTGTAGATAACTTGGTCTTCATACTCAAACTATCTGTAAAATGTTGTATTACAAAAGAAAATGTATTTGCTGTAGTAGACTGATGTTATTTGTATCCAAATGCCACCTCGGAGCAACATTTTTATATATGATATTAATATCACGAATGTCATGTGATTTATAATAATCGAGTTTTTACATGAAGCAACATAGGAGTAATATTGATGTGAAGAAGACTGAAAAAAAAAACAGACAAAACACTGAGTCGTCCTGAAGTAAGAATGAACATTACCCGATGCTCTGCTGCTGCAAAAGGACACCACCAATGGCTGAAAGCTGAACAGATGCACAGGGAGAGCAAACAACCATTTCCCTGTGAATCATCTGTTTATTTTAAAATAATTATCATTCGAAATGGCTTGTGATCTCTAGGGTTTAAGAGATCTGTGCAAATGTGTGTCATCCAGATTACATCTATTTGCTCATGAAACACAAAGAGCTTTTCATATAGAAACCTGTTTTATCCCTTTTTGAACTTGAAAAAGAGAACATCAATACCAAATTCCATTTCCTTTCTTAGATGCCTACTAACAAATGAGCTCTCTACCTTAGGATATAAAAGCTTTGCTAAAGAAATTCCAGTGTGAGAGTAACTGCAGGCCTAGGAGTGTTAAAGGGCTTAAGAAATGGAGAAGTTCCTGAGTGGAAAGGAAGTTCAGCAATGAAGAAGTTGCAGGGGTCATTGAATGGCAAAGACATTGGCTCCAAAGCAAAACCATGAATCTGAGTTAATTATGCTGTCTTCTCTTTTCGAGCTAAACTGAAAACTGAAATTCAGAAAAAGGGTGCTTATCACGATAAAAATGTTTTCCAATCACACTTGTGTGTGTCTCAGGCTGTACACAGATGCGTATGGTAAATATCTCCCGGTGTGAGTGAGAAATCATCTTTAACCAAAGGGATACTTTGATCCGATGCACCATGTCACACACATTTTCTTTTAAACCTGAGAACTACATCTCAATTTAGGGTAGAATTTTTGTTAAAAAATCAGACGTTTATGTATATTGGGAACTCAGGTATCATTCTTTATCAATTTATTGATTTTAATAAATCCTCTAAAGTAATTTGAACCTCATGTAGCTAAAATATTTACTGATATCTTTTTAGTCACTTATCATAATTAATTAAGGAATTTATTGATGTCTTGCCAAGTCAATGGGAAAGTTTAGGAAGCTGAGTAGGCTATTTTACTCCTTTACAGTTCTTGAAATAATGTTGCGTTTTAAGTGTCTTTTTCAGAGTGGAAAATTGAATTGAGATGTACTAACAGAAAGAGAGAGAGAAAGAGAGGTGGCCAGGCACAAGTGCTTATTTTTTTCTCATTAGAATGTAAAATATCTACAAATCTTCCTGTTCCTTTCCACACCTGCACTTTAAAGGCTGACCTTACAGAAATGAGGAATTACAGACACCGTCAGGAACCAAGCAATCAAGTGGATGGTATCTGAGTGGGGTACACGAACTCCAAAGGAACATGTCACAATAGGATGAAAATAAAGAGCTTTCTTACAGGCATTTTTATTTAAAAATAATGCCTCTCCGCCCCATCTGATGAAAGAAGTTCAGAGCCCATCAAATTAGTCATAATGGAAACTCCTTTCATTGAATGGCATGGAAAATGGCCTGCGGCTGCTGGAGAAGAGGCAGGGTGAGCTCATGCTATCAGAACTCGATGGCTGTCAAGTTATCTACAATCCAGGATTCAGAACTGACTTTAACTCTCACAAACTGCATTTGAAAACATGCTCCAGAATTAGCACACGTCGTCTTACTGAAATACAGACATGCCGCCCATAAAAACAATCAACTGCACAATAGATACGTCACACAGGGCTTTCTGTCATCTTGCTTTCAGGCTGCCCATTTCCTTGGGGGTTTTGAGAGTGAATCAATACAAAATAAACACATACAAACTTATTTTGTAGAAGAGATGCAAGTGTAAAATAGTTCTGGTAGAGTAGTGGGATTTTCAGAATTTTGAATTAGCAGGTGTCTGAGATTCGGAAGTTTGAATGCAATTTTTAAATTTTAATGATCGATTCTAATTATTCTCGTCCTATACTGAAAGTTCTGAGAGCTTGTTTGAATAGGACCCCTGTCCTAGCCACTGTGAGGGGCCACACATTCAAGTGATGAGTCCCACTCAGAAATCATATGCATCAGCAAAACAATTTTAAAAATGAAATGTATCATTTATGTCATTGAATGCACACACACACACAAAGCCACACCTATACCCACCCTAGAACATAGACAGGAGGAAATGCAGAACATCCCAATGTATATCTTAGAATAGAAATATATTGGGCATGCTGAAAAGCCACGGCATCCTTAGAGAACTTGACATTATGCAACTTTTTATATGTAACATGTATATTATTACTTATTATATTTTATTTATTATTTATTATAGTGAAATGTTGCAATATATTCACTCATCTTGCTAACAGACTCTTTCCAGAGCCTTAGATGTTGGGTTCTGAGGACAATTGCAGGCAGAGATCTGTCCACTGCTGCCTGACACTGGTCCTCGGAATTCCTTATTTCCAATGAACAGAGCGGAGCAGCACAAAAGAGGAACAGCCGCTCTCTCCTGTCGCTATAACTTTCTTGTTATAGAGGGAGTTCTGAAAGCAAGCGAAGGCTTCATGTACCAGGCTCTGCAATGATGAGGAATCCTCCAAAGTCCCCTGGTTTTTAAGCTGTGTCTGAAATGTGTGTGTATGCGTTGGGGAGTGGGGTTCATAATGATTATGAAAGCATTAGAATGAGGCTTCCAAAATTGCCAACTGAGAAATTGTGACCTTTGTCTTTGATTGATCATGAATTATGAAACCACTGAATCCTAACCCAACAACTCCGCAGCCATTTGAATCCCCCTTTATTATGATCACAGTGGTGTATAGCATGTGGTGGCGAGATTACTGAATACTTATCTTGATGCTCCAGTGGCTCCTTCAGCAATAGATGAGTCACTACCATTCAGCGCAGCCAAGTACTTATGAGTTATGTCTCTAAGCAGGGTGTTCCCTTACAATGCAGTGTATCCCTATATTCAAGCTCATCGCTTGGAAGATATTGAAAAGCTTGTAACATCGCAACTCCCCTATCTGTAAAGTGAGAATAACAAAAATAGCTAGTTCATAAGGTTATTATTAGGAATAAATGTAATAGTGCACACACTGTACCTGACAGTGATCAATATGTGTAACCATCATTTTTGTTATTTATAATCCATCATCAATCACTAGGGTCATTACCATTTGATACAATCAAATTCATTGATGTACACCTCTGAAAATAGATTTCCTTATGTTGAAATCTGGTTCCTTGAGATGTCTTCCCATTAGTTCTAATTTAATCCCTCATGGAAGAAAGAAAGAGGAAGAAAGAAATGGAGGGAGGTGGGGAGGGAAGGGAGAAGGGAGGGAAAGAGGGAAGGAAGCCAGTCGAGTGCTAAATGGTTACATTTAGTTACTAACATGTTCCCAGTACAACTTCTCTGTTTTTGCTCTGCTCCCAAATGACCTCCACACTTGAGGGAGAGAGAGAAGTGGATGAGGGAAGCAGAGAAGGGGGTGGAAAGGAGACCTAGTCTATGCGATATTGGCTAAATATGTCTATGTTCTACAAATATCCTTAACTGGTATGATCCCTTCACTATCCTGTTCACTCTTTTCTGATGATGCTACAATTTTCTGCATGTCTTTAAGGGAGAGTTAGCCTGTGTGGAAACAGTATTTTCAGATACTCTGATGTGTTTAAAAAATAATTATGGAAGGTGGCAAAGAGCCTAATAAGAGATTAATCCATTGTAAACGTTGGTCATTGTTACCCTCTCCACAGAAGTGTTTCTTTTCCATCTATTCTCTCTGTGTTTTTTAACTTAAATTATTATTAAACTTATTTGTCATGAAAGTTTAATAGGAATAATACAAGGGTTGTTTGGCTCGTTTATTTATGTGGGAGGGTAATGTTACAGATGTAACAGATTAGAGTTCTTAAGATAAAAGCTGTCGAAATGCGTATGCAGACAAGTAAATGGGTAATGTTGGTGAACATTATGAATGATTTTGATTGATAGACTTGTGCATATATTTAAATTAAAGGGGAATAGCACAGTTCCTATATAATTTATTGGTTCAATTCAGTGGTCAGGAACATTCTAAGAGTGGTGTGGAGACCTTTTTAAAAACCTTGATTTCAGGTACTTAGGTGGCAAACATTTTTTCCTGTTAAAAGTTGTAATTTATTAGAATCCAGGACATTTTAGAGCTATAAAATTAGGTGATATTAAAATATCAGATTCCCACATACAAGAGAAATTACATAATATAATACTTTCTCAGTGGCTTTGCACTCAATAATTGCAGCCTGGTTAAAAAGCAAAGCTTGAAATAGTTTTATAATATATTTTTAATTATTAATAATAATTCTATGACAAATTAATGCATATAAATGTATGTGTGTATTAAAAATTAGTGGTGTATACCAAACTATGAGTTACAGCTCTCTTTGAGAAGCTATTTATAGAGGCCTTTTGTATTCTATGCTATGTTTTTCTGTAATATTTGAATGGTAAGTATATAATGAATGCATTGCTTTTGAAATGATTACTTTGTAATCAGGAGGGGAAAACAGATCTAAAATACTCAAGGCATGATTCATCCATATTGTAACACAACGATTCTCTTTTTCATTTAAATTAGCATTTATCAAAGGAACAGCAACCTAAAAGCTGACATATATTGTTACCTACAGGCCAAACATATTAACCATTGAGGTACACTGTACATTCACTGAAAGTGGTTGATCGTTCCATCATAAAAGAAACATATCCAAGAAGGTCATGGTTTATGTACAACCTACACATTTTAGAATATGTTTATGACTCAAAGCCAAATGGTCCTGGAAAGAAAAAGTCCCCCTAAGCTGTGGACTTTCAACTATTGAGCTCTGGCCCAGGAAATATCCTGGGCAACCGAAAGACAGAAGAGCAGCTAGTCTCCAAGCAACTCAAGTTCTGTTTGGCATGTAGCTTCATAAAGCTTAATGAGCACGGGTTATCTCCTCCTCTTTGGGAGACACCAGCTTCTGTGGGAACAGGCTGTTCTGGGCTTGGCACTATGCGGATGCAGGGCTCATAAAGCTGCGTGACCCTGAGCCCGCGTCGAGCATTGCAGTCCCAACGAAACGTCTAGTCATCACACTCTGGCTACATGGTGTAATGAATAACGAGGACACGGATACCCTACTAACTACTCTGAAACAATTTCATTCGTCTGAAATTCTGCTGGTGCGCATGCCCGGAAGCCTGTCATTCATGGGAAGGACAAGGCATGTTACTAAAGTCGGCAAGATTATCACTCAGGAGCTGGACTGTCCAGGTTCAAGTCCTGGCCTGTGTGTGACACTGAGCAAGTTCCCTCAACTCCCTGCATCTAAGTTTCCTCATATCTTAAGTGGCAAGAGTAACAATGACTATCTCATCAGTTGCTATGAAGATTAAACGAGTTAGTATTTGTAAACCCAACAGAGCCTGTACCGTAGTAAGAGTGTGTAAGTGTTGGTTAATTTTTTCTGAAGCACACATCTTCACTGTTTTTGGCATCGCTCTGGACAATGAGAATTGGGTCCCTTCCGTAGGTTTTAAATAGTGCTATCTTAAAAACTCAGATAAAGTTCTGTAAGGGTACAAATAAGGAACAAATTACTTCTATTCAAGGAAAATCATTTCCGTAGACATTGCACTGGGTTTCACAGCAAAAGTGGGAGATTATTTGACCCAGAAAGGTAAAAGAGGGACATTCCGGGAATAACAAAAACATATAGTGACCCACACAGACAACGTATACCCCCAGGGACGTGCGAAGTCACCCACCGTACTCAGAAAACATTGTCGTGTCAACAAAACGCAGGTGATCAAGACCGTTAACTTCATGGTACCTCCATGGTAACTGCTGGAACTTTTATGTGTCAATGAGTAGTCATCGAAGGTTTAATTCAGTAGGAGAGTAACAGAAGCAGATTTGTGTTAAAAAATAATAATAGTGAATCTGGCAGGCACACACAAAAAAATGCTAGTTGGAATGGCAGAGGGGGCAGGAAGAACAGGGAGGAAGTCGTCCAGGTGAGAGGCCAGAGCCTATATAGGGCAGGGGCAGTGGGAGTGATGGAAGTGAAGAGGTTCTTGAGATCATTGGGAGGTGAGGCTGATGGACTATGCTGACTGCGTGTTGGAGCGGAAGGAAGTAGCAAGGACAATATCCACCTTTCTGGCTTGGGCAATTGGGACATGAGTGGTTCTACTAGGGAGCAGTGGAGGGTGGGATAGAAGGGAGGCAAGAATTACCTTCACTGTGAGGTGGATCTGGAGTTGCCTAGCCAGCCTTATCCAGTGGAAATATTGAACAGAAGGCACAAGGTCATGGTAATCTCAAGGGAAAGATTGGGTTAAGGAACACAGGTTCAGGAGTTACTGCACACACGGTTGACAGAGGCCATTAAAGGAATGAAATTAAACAGGAGAAAATGGGTAGAACAAGAACAGGGATGAAAGAACTTTAAGGAAAAACAACATTTAAGGGGTGGACAAAAGGAGTGGCTAAAAAAAATTAAAAGAAAAGCTAGAGTGAGGAAGATCAAAATAAAGAGGGTTCCTGTTTGGATATTTTTCATTCATTCAATTCATTCATTCAGTAAATATTTATTGAGCACCATTATGTCCCAAGACATGGGGATGCAAGGAGGGGAGACACAATGTAAAGGAAACAGACCGACTTCTTCTTATCAAGGAGTTTTAAGTCTACCACAAAAGACGATTGAAGACTATTCAAAAGAATAAATCAAATAAATATATATTTGCAAGGTCACATTCATGCTTGTGGGCACTACCCTTATAAGACTTTAGATTAACACCCTTCTCATCAGACAGAAACTCACTCTGCTCAGTGGCTGCAGCTCTTTTCAAACACGTAGTGTGTTTATAACTTCCCTGGGCCTTACTCGGCCACACGGTGCTCTGTTTGCCTTTCCCCCTGTTGCACATCATATATTATTATGTGTTTCTGTTGGTCAAAGAGCAGCCCGCACCACCAACAAACAACCTGGTGTTTGAATATGAAATGAAGGGCTTTCAACAGAGAAAAATATTCACTGCATTTCACTCATCACGCCCTAAGTCTATGTTTTGTCCCTATATGTTCACATGTTCATCATTATAAAACATAGCAAATGCATCTAATTTTCATCATGAACATAAAATTGTTCATAACCCCATCTCCCAGAGATGGGCACCGTAAATGTTTTGGTATGCTTTGGGAAGAATCTCACACTCACACAGATATACTGCATTTGATATTTTAATTATAGCATTAACTCAGGTCCATATTCTCTTTTTGGTTCTGTGGGGACGTTTGCATTGTGTTTAGGTACCAAACTACAGAGTCTAAGGCTGATGAAGTCATTTTCTAAAGAGAGCTGCTTTGTAAGAGGCGAGGTGAGAGGGCTAGAATAGGTACCTTCCTTACAGCCTTGCCCTCTAACTTTTCTTGGAATCCGGGCCCTGAGATTCTAAAGGGTAAAAGAGGCCACAGTAGGAGATGAGCCAGCAATACTGGCGTTATCTAATGATGAACCGTGACTTGGAAGATGAGTCGCTAGATAACAGCGCCGTATCTACACACCCGCACTTTGCAAAGTGAAAAATTCTATTTATGGTCTTATCTACTAAGGGCACATGTGACTTACTACAAAAATCAAAATCAACCAGAATGGTTCTCCTTGTGTAGATAGAGCACACGTCTTACCCTGTTAACGTCTGAAAAACTTAAAACCTTTTCAGGATTTTAGTCATTAGAGATTGAGATTTCTGAAGGATATGAAACACAGAGAAATCAAGCCAGGGCCCTGCTGCAAAAGCCACAGTAATCAGAAAGCGAGCACAACCTGCCTGAGGAGGACAGCAAAGTGAGGAAGACGAGGGGAGAGCCCCCGATTGCTACAACTAAGAGCGTTGATGTGCCCCTCTTGTTCATTCACGGGATCTGGTTCGGGTTGAGTGAGAGGGTAAAAAGGGATTATTCTGTTTTAAATCAAAAATACTTGACTTCTAAAAAAATAGCACTTTCACTTTCCTTTATGTTACCTTCTTTATCGGCAAAATAAAATGCTAGCTAAATATTTTATTTCAATAAATAGACACTTATGCTCAGAGTTCAAGGAAGGTCTGTTTGCTACCAAAATGGACATTGTGGTAGCGATGATGCTTCCTGTACGTTATCAGATGTAGTATTTTTTTTTAATGTTATGTGTGGCCCAAGGGGAACAGGTGATACTCTAATTTGTTCATGTACATGGATATTTTCCTCTATTTATTATTTCAGAGGTCACGGGAGCCACATTGTTGTGCCCAGAAGACCAGCCACATCCTGAGGGCAGTGAGTAGGACGGGGGTCGTGGCAGGACACGTGTGTTCTCAGAGTCCCTTGGGTGGGTGTTCCAGAGTACTGCTAACTCCTCTCTTAACATCCCCTCGTTCAGTGAAGTAGAACTCATGGATAGGTTTTCTCCCACATGAGAGACTCCGTGGGGAAGTTTGAAATAAAAACTGTTAAATTTGTGCAACGGGATTAGACATTTCACAACAGGGTTTTATGTTTTCGTGAACCTGCAAGCACTTCTCGTTTCCAGTAAGGCTGGAACTGGCCTTTCTTGCTACATTTTGGCACTTCCAGTCTGAGATAAAACCAGGAAGTGTAATCGAATATGAAAGCAGGTTAAGATAGAACGAGTTTGACAAATGAAATAGAAATCCTGATTATTGACATAACTTCAATTACTGGACTGGGTAGACATTTAAGAGACTTGATCCCACGAACTCAATCTCTGCCTTAGAATACGAGTAATAAAATACGACGACACCCACAGGATACACGAGACGGAGAGTGGCCCTAATGTCCACTGTGGACTTGCAGTCATTATACCGTGTTGGTGTAGCTTACACAATTCTAACAAATGTAACTCTGAGGGGGATATTGATCTTGGGGGAGGGGAGGTAAGTGTGAGGACAGGGCATGCAGGGGGAAATGTCTGTTAACTACCTCTCAATTTTTCTATGAACTTAAAATGACTCTAAAAAAATTAAGTCTTTAAAAAATACTAGGATACATTCAATGGAGAATTTGACTATGGTGAAGATATGCTCCTGTTGTATCCAGGGAAACTTCCTCCTCTGAGAAATAAAGCTCCTAATGTAGACACTGCCAGAAATACATACACGCATTTAACCTCCATCTTTCACAAATAAAGTAATAATATGAGGATTCGTGTTAAATTACGCACCGATGATCTAAGGATATTGTTTCCTGCCCAGGGGAGCCTGCCCTAGAATTGGGCAACGCACGAACTACTCAATTCCTACAGTGACTATTCTGACAACAAGCAAGAGTTTGGTCCACACTAAGATTTCCCTGCCCCCCTCCCAAATTATAAATTGCACTCTCAGTAAAATATTTCTGATAAAACCCCATGTTTTCCTTCAACACTGCAAAGTGTTGGGTGGGAAGAATCAGACAATGGCTCTACCCCGGCAGCAGAGACACAAAACCGGAACCTCCAGCCCAGGTACCCAGGAAGGTTGTGGACGCAGCAACCATGGGCTGACGGCAGGGGCAGGGGCAGGGGCCTGGGTGCAGGGGGAAAGAGGAGGGACATGGGGGCATCTGTAATAGTGTCAACAATAAAACAACAATAATAAATAATATTGGGATAGCTTTAAAAACTAAGAGAAAAATAAGAAAGCCCACAAAATACTTCACCCGAGCAATACGGCTCTTAAGTAATGTACTTTTTGAGTGAACTTTTCACCAACGTGTTGCAATCTTCCATTTTCTTAGGATATAGTGTGTTTCAGGCCTGCATGAGGTTAGAAAGGACAAGTTGCCACCAAAAATAAGACTTTGTGTTCTATAGCATCTGTTTATGACAGTGTATATAAGTAAGAAGAGGTCCCACCCCTGTATAAGACCAAGAAAAATACATATCTGCTTGTGAGCTGGCTGTCTGAAAATGCTACCGAAGGACAGAATGTGGAGGTGGAGCCCAATATAAATGCCATGCCAGAAAAAAAAGAACCACCCACGAAAATCTTTCTTTAAAAAGCACCCATTCCTAAAGAAGATGCACTGTGCGTAGGTGCACACACAGATTTACTACCTACCCAAAGTAGCCTTCTGACAGTAACTTCTTCGAGGGAGAATCTTTAAACCTTGAAGTTAAAAAAGATAATAAACAGGTTATGATTCTTAGATACCTGTTATTGTTCCAAATGTTTAACAGAAGCTGGGTGTGGTGGGGACATGCAATTCTGTTCCCAAGAGTTGCACCTTTGGAGAACGATTGGAGAATCAACATTCAGAGATGGACAAGATAAGTCCCTAAGCAGGTCAGCTTTCAAGTGCATCAGTCATTCTCTGCATTTACTTATATTAACACTTTGAGATGGGTAATATTTGTGTTCTGCATACAGATATAATTTACATGTTAGAGAAACATATATAGGTACACATGCATATGTGTGTATAGTAATATTTTTAAATGCATGGGAATGCAAATTGAATGGGATACTTTTTCATTTGCAGACGTCCTGTTACATTGCAAGAGTGTATGTCACATCCTGAGCTCCCTGGCATTAAATACTAGAGATAACTAGAAATATCCTACAGTCAATATGAAATCCAAAAACACCCAAACATATTCCCAGTGCCCCCTGGAGATCAGTACAGCCCCAGCTGAGAACCATTCCATGAACACGGGCTGAGAGGCAGGCCATAGATTCTTCCCTTGGGAGGTCCTGGTGACCTGAGGTTACCATCGCTGGTCACGGCACCATATCTGGGCCCAACCACCCTTTGCAGGGAGCTCCTCCCACCATCAGGGGTAGGCTTGTCAAGAAGCCCTCTTGCAACTCTCCCGCCTTATAATGTTTGCCTTAACCAGTGCCTGAAGGTGACCCACTGGCTTTGAATCTCTGAGATTGACAAGTGAAGGGAAGCATATGAAGTCAGAGAGAAATTAACTTTGGATTGTGTTCAAACCGTAAGGAACAAGCATACACTTATACCTTCAATCTAGGTAGATGACCCTTCACTTTTAGGTATTAATTTTTTTAAGTTTAAAGAATTATTTCAAATAGTTTAGAGATGTTAGCTCTTAGTTTCTCTAGTTTATAACTTTCAAGTACTTTAATGTGATTTTTTCAAAAAATGGTTCCAAAGTACTCTGGGAAAGATAGATACAGAAAATATAATTAAATTAGGATCTGTCTAAAATGGGGAAAGTTAGACTCTACAGTGTAACAATCACTGTGCTGGATGTTTTGTATAATTTTTTTTCTTTTATATCTTCACAGGAGACTGGCGAGGTAGATACTATTATCAACAATTTATACCTGAGAAATATAAACCCAAAAGAAGTTTAAGAAACTCTACCAAGTAAGACATTTATCACTTTTAAAACACATGGGTTTACAAGCTAATGTGTTTCTAACTTTGACACCAATACAAATATTTATTTTGACACCAATTAAAATACAAAAACATATTCTTCTATTGAATCTTCATGGAATGCAAAGATAGCCCCGTTGTTGAAACTAACACTACATCAGTTGTTTTTAATGATTGCTCAAAGAAGTGTGAGAGAGAAGCTATACCTGTTGATTACTCTAGGACTTCTCAGGAGATCGGGACTACTGCTCTGCAGCCTGTGAGTTCAAGATGGCACACAATGAACCGTCCTGGCCCAGAGGTAGATAATCCCAGAACATCATGTGGGCTCTGGACATTTGGTAGAGAACCAAAAAAGTCAACGAAGGCTGCATCTGTATGTGGCCAGGGTGTAAACCTGGAAACAGGGAAGGGTAGGTGCCTGCCACTTTCTTCTCACTTGTCTGTTGTCCTCTCTTCTCCCCTCCTTCTCTCCTTTCTTCTTTTAATCATCCAAGCGATATTTACTGAGCACCTAACAGTGCCAGGGGTTCTGCTAGTCTCAGTTTTGCCCTGTCTCTCGGAGGCTTCTTACCCAGGACATCTTCTCACCTCTTCCATTTGCACACTGCTCTGAGAACATTCTTCTTAGATTTTCTGTCCTAAGAACAAATCTTCTTAGATTTTCTGTTCTTCCCACTCTAGTCTGAGGATCACAGGTCCTCTGTTCCCTGATAGTGTTTGTTGTTGTTCTCCTTTGTTTTCACTACTCTGGAAGGACTGGTGCTTTTCTTCTCCTCTCCAGCCTGCCTCCCTCAGCACATTCTTTGAGTTGGGACGTTGAGGCCTAGGAAATGGTGGTGCCTCCTTAGATCCCCCCTCCCTGTCTACTTATTGCTCTGTGGCTGCTGAAGGACTCCACAGAACTGGGTTTGGTGGGATGTGTCCCTGGGCAAACTCATGCTCCCAAATTTTGTTTTTCTAAGAAAATGGTCATCAGTTGGAATTTTGGTTTTGTCACTTTTAGGGGGGAAAAAACAGCCACATTGCTTAAGATCTGTAGGCACAGTTTCTCCCACGGGCCTTCTTCAGAATGAATCAACTTCCATCATATCGACAGGTCCATCACTGTTAATGTCACTGTGCGGTCATTTCCTCATTCCACTGAGTAAGATGTTTCTTCTTTTTTTTTCTTTTTCTCTAAATGTTGTTGTTTGGGGGGTTCTTTTGTGGAGGACTCCCACATACATAAAAGTGCTCTGACTCGGCCATCCCTTTTTAAAGTATTGACTTAGGCAGATTAAGTGCCTATGGAATTAGTTACTGCACTTAAATGTCACACAAGGCAACCATGGGTCAGCCTGCTTACACTCAATGAAATAATTTTGATGGCTAAATGCCCATTTATCAATGACACTATGCCAAGCTTTACACAGCTATAAGAGTTATAAATCTCCACCAAAGAAGGTTAACTACAAATCCAATAGGACTAGATTAAAGAATACAAAAAAAAAAAAAAAGAGTCATAGAAACTAAAAATAAAAATGTGAACAAAATAACTAATTACACATTTCCTAAACATGGTTAGCCTTTCGGTGATCAATATGGCAGTGAATTTTAACTTTGTCAACACTGCTTTCATAAGAACAGACACTTCATATAGGAGTAGTCACACATTTGGCATCTACTTGGCCAGTGTTTGAAAGTTGCTCTTGCATGTGCTGTATAGTATTGTATAACTCTTCCATTCTAGAGAATTTTCAACTGACTTTTAAGAGTTGTCCTTAGACTCACTGTGCCCTTTTTATTGAAACAGATGAATGGCAGCTTTATAATTCATAATATAAGTTGTCACCAATGAATCCGAGGGCCAGATCCAGGCCCTTATGGGAAGCAGGGGTTAACATACAAGTTAGGTAATGCAGAGTTTGTTTCCACCAAAGCCTGCACTTCGTGCACAAAGAAAACAGTAAGACTAGCGGTTCCTAAGACACTGCAAAGGAATAAATATGGGCCAGATCAATTCAGATAAATCTCAAATAAGGGAATGTCACTTCCCCTATGTAGTGTGGTCACACAAACAGTGGTCCTTTCTAGTAAACACAGGTATTAGTATTGATTTGACTCAAAAAGGCCTGGGCTGACATCCTTGCTCACCCAGTGACAATTTAATTTTGAGAAAGTTTCTAAAATCTCTTTGATTCAGTTTCTTTGCGTGACGATGAGAGTGGCAATACTTCTAAAGTTTTGTTAAGGCTTAAGTAAAATCATGCTGTGTGTCAGGGATTCTGAATAGTGCGTGGCATATAGAAAAGTTGCTTTGATATTCATTTTTGTTGATGTTATATTAAGAAAGTATCTGACTAACTATAGCAAAAGCAGGGGGAAAACTTCACTCCAATTACAAGCCAACTCAGTTAAAAATAGTTTTTCTTTTTTTCTTTATATAGGTATCCGTCTGAGAGGTAACCTGACATTTTGGCATTGCAAACACATTGATTATTGTGGCACTAGTCTGAAAACCAAAGATGAAGCAGCTTCTTAATATCCACGAACACAATGATTTCTGATTCCTTTTCCATGATTTTCTTTCAACTTCAACATCGCCGAGACTCAAGCAACTGTTCCAGTTTGACATAGTACATGCGTAACTTCAGTCTGCCATTTCCAGAGAACAGCTTTATTTTTACTCCGACGCACTATTCGTTTAGTATTTGCTAAACTGTTTTTACAAAAATGCCAAAATACTTCACCTCTTGGGGACTTCACTACTTAAGAAAGAGAAAATGGTCAGAACTCTCTAAAATTCAGGCACACGCTATTGACCAAGATCACGGTGGCCCTTTTCAAATGTGGTGTTTTTATGAAAGTTTTTCTAAGTTTCAAAGGTCGTCCAGAATTATCCTGAACAATTTAAGCTTTCCTGTCATTCTTTAAAAGGAAGACCTACAGTTAACAAGATTGCCAAAGGCTAGGTCTGTGGCCTTGAGGACTCGTTTTCCTTGCCATTAAAAATATTTATCTTTAGTTACTTACCCTAAGTCATTGTCTGGCGAGTATAGGAGACGAAGGCTGTTTAGGTAACACATATCTATATCCTGAGACACCGTGAACGTGGCACTCCGGGCAGTTTGGGTGTGTTTTGTTTAATTGACCGAGGCCTGGTCCTTACGCACAGGGCTTGCGTTAATGACCCAGAGAATTTTGTTTTCCAGGAGTCTCTCGATTAATATAGGTAGCTTATATTTTAAGAATTATTTTAAAGTTCTTAGGGAAAACTGTTTACTCATTATGGACCCTAAGTAACTCTAAACTGAGGTTTCATAGAAACATCAGATAACGTCATTCAATCTGTAGAATTAATAAATCCCTTTCCCCTTCTCAGGCGAAACGTCATGGGGCAACAGGGGTGGAGCTTTCCTTCCCATCTAAGATTGCCACCGGCAAGAACGGGACAGAGGAAACTGTTTAAGATACAAGGGAAAATGATACATGTTTACACAGGGCTAATGTAAGTGTGTGCGGAGGCATAAAACATGTGCATGGAATGAAAAGCTGGGAGACCTGCACAGTCGTTCCCACGAGCACTCAGACCGAAATGAATTTCAGGTGGTGGTGGGCATCAGTTCCCAGTTCAGCCCTAGTGGTCGTTTTTGACAAACTCTGGAGAGCTCACCGGGTCAGGAAGACCACTGGAAGCATTTGCCATACATCCGAGAGACAGTTAATGGCACCTTTTCGATTTTCTCTATAACATTATATCCCTGCTGCTGCTGAATTTTAGAGTTTGAAGGCGACATTTTCCAAAAGATGTTCCAGATTGGCACAATAAAAGGAAGAAAGATTGTGACAGACTGGGTCTTATATGAAAGAAAGAAGTATTTATTTCTAAAGGTATTGTCTTTTTCCTTTTTAGTCCCCTAAGCAAATCACTTGTTACACAGGCCTTTCTGGAAGGCCCTTCCAGACCCGCAGGGGCCAGTTTGTTGGCCTGCAAGTCCAGACGATTAAATAAAACCTGCATTTAGCTGTCTTAATCCTTTTAGACAAGGAATCTCAATCCGTTCCATAGCTTTTCAAGAATCCATATTTTCTAAGGTTGAAAAAGCTTGCCTTTGTCTCTCTTACATTTAAGCTACCCACTATGACACCGTTTACCTCAAAAAGTATTTGCGATGATGACTATAAATTTGGGAATGCGCATAATGCAGTTTGCCCATGAAAATGGAAGTGGCAATGAAGGGAATGATGGTCTGGCAGCCAGGCATAAATATCCAGGAGATAGATTTTGCCATGGATGAGGCAGAGATGTAGCCTTGGAAGATGCAAGTTTCTCAGCTTCCTGGGCCAGTGAGGGGTGGAGGAGTCCATCAGAGAAAGTGTCAGTCCTAAGCACGGCGGACCAGTGGCACTGCCCCACTGGCCAGGCTGGAGTTGCTCTTTCATGGCATGGGGAAGGTGATAAATTAGAAGGAAATACCTTCTCCTTGTCCTTTCTCACTGCTGGTGGGGCTTGCCATAGTCACAGTGTCTTAACAGGCTTCACAGTGGATCGCCCAGGTTCATGTTCATCTTATTGGGTGAGTTTGACCACTGCACACGGAGACAAGTTCCTCGAAGATCTTAGGTACCAAATTCAGCTGAGCCAACAAAGTTCACGGAATATATGCACTTCTACAACTGGTGTAGCACTTTGACACACCAGTTAATGAAAAGCTCATAGGACATAGAAAGAAATTTTATATCTGACCAGGATTTATTCGCCTCATACCCCATTTACTCTTTGTATCAAAAACTCAAATTGCATGGCAAAACATATGATTGGAAAATACAGAACATATATGGATTCTAGCCTTGCATGATTCTAGGGAGCTGGAAGCATAAGGAAATCCTGAAGTGGAAGCAAACATACCTTCCATAAATCAGAAGGAATCAAACCGTGGTTCCGTTTAATGAATATATCAAGATGCCTGTTTCTGGCTGTTATATTCATCAGCTGTGGGCAGTGATTAATTCCTGGCCTCCTCTATATGCACTCGTGCTGTATATAGGAGGAGGAGGGACAGCCTCTCTACCCACTGGAAAGTAAGACATATATAACAAGGCTAACATTGCACCATGGGTCAAGTTGCAGCAGGAGCGATGGCAAATGCATGGGAATGAGTCAATGCAGGATTAGAACAAAGAATGTAATTCATGGAAGCCTCTCAAATGTACATGTTGGGATGTGCTGAACAGTCGACTTGAGTGGATTTGTAGCAGCATGTGAAGATAATTTACATAAATGTGAACTCATGCCCAGAAAACAAATGTGGCTCGCAAATTCACAGCCCTGAAATCATGGAAGATGTACACAGAAGCAGACACGATTGCCAGTCAACGCTACTCCCCTTAACTACTATTAAACGCTCCGTGAACTCCAATAATGCAAGGCCAGGATGGGACTGAATGAACTGGCCTCTAGTTGAATCGCTGAGGGGCCAAGCCTGTGCCCCTTTCCACCTGGGACTGAAAAGATCACGCTGTTGCATATGAGGGTGGCAACTTGGATTCCATTCAACTGGAAGGGTGTAGGAACATAGACAGAAGTGTTACTTTCAATCTCTCTGTCTTCTAGCAGCCTACTTGATGTGTCCACCTATAAATGTCCTGCCCAGGCCTTAAAACAAATGTGTATTCCTTCCTCTTCTGACCAGTCCTCTCTCCTGACTCCTGTTTCTTCATTTAGCTAGGCTGCAATGAACCTTCAACTCTTCCAGACACCTTTTTTTCCTCCCATGATTCAACCAGTTGCCAAGTCATGTATATTCTTCTCTACAGTGGCTCTGGAATCGATCACTTCCTTTCCATTCTCAAGTTCAAGCACTTACTACCTCTCCCCTGAAATATTGCCATAGGCTCTTAACTAGTCCATCCAGCTCCTGTCTTCATCTCTTCCTCCTCCAGTCAACTCGATGTATTTGACACTTCATCTTTCTAAAAGGCACTATAGCTGTTCCAGCCTCTTACTCAGAAAACCTCAGTGCTTGCCCACAACCCTCTATTTCAAGTAAAATCATTTAAAATCCTTAAGCTACTTCCTGAACTGATTCCCCATTAACGTCTCAAAGTAGCTACACTCTTGGCCAGGGCTTCTCAACAGTGGCTCTGTTGACAATAGGACTGGATAATTCTTTGTTGTAGGGGCTGCCCTGTGCATTACAGAATGGTTAGCAGCATCTTGGTCCTCTACCCATTACATGCCCACCCAGTGCAAGCTGTAAAAACCAGTTAGCATTCCCACCCACTCCAAAAGGTGAAAACCGAAAATGTCTTCAGACATTGCTAATGGTTCCCAGGGGGCAAAATCCCTGCCCTAGACAACAGTGGGTCCCTTGTGCTTATCAAGAAGAGCTTTAGGTATTTTGTGTCTAGATGTGTGTTTGCAGTGGGCCCTTGGCTTCGAATGTCCTCCCTATCATCTCCACCTATTCTGATCATAGCCATCATTTCAGGTTTAGCTCAAAAGCTCCCTATTACGCAAGTTGTCTTCTGTCTTCTAACCAGGCTCCTTGAATAGGTTTTCCTTCATTCAGCCTTGGAGCACCATAGCATTTTATGTATTCCTTAAACCATTTATCTCATTTTCACTGTTTCCTCATAACTTAGCTGCTAAAAACATTAAAACATTTAGACCCATGATTTAAATACTTAAATATCTATGGCATGAGTTATGTAAGCTACTCTCTATTCTGTTTGAATTTTACTTTCTTCATTTCTTTTTTGCCTCTAACAAACCAATTGTATCTCCTTGTATGAAATTTCCACTGGCATATAAAGACCAAAAAATGATCATCTTTATGTAATTATCTCAAGGTCACTGATAAGTGCAATAATGTGAGCCACTCTTTTATCAAAAATGGTACAAAATAAACCACGGCCTCTTCAGAGAGAGGAAATAAAAAATAAATTAGAGTTAGCTGGACTTCAGAAACTATCTGGCCCTCCTTCTTCTGCCCCTTTACTTGAAAAAGGATGGAATTTTGGAGGAATAAATGCCTTTCACAGAGTGGTAGACCTAGTCTGTGCCAGTCATGGACCCAGGGCTTTTGTTCAGAATTTATTGCACTAGGCATGTTCCTCACATAGGGCCCTTGGGTCAGTATTTTGTGTATACCACTTGAAGATGTGTTAGAAGTGCAAATTCTGGGGTCCCACCCCAAGCTTACTGGCTTAGGAAGTGGCTGGAGCCCAGCTATCCACGTTTGGTGTAGAACAGAAGCTCTGAAACCCCAGTGCGTCAGAATAACGCAGAGGATCTGTTTAAGTGCAGAGTGGTCCTTTAACCACATGCAGTGTTGAGTAAAGGTAAGTTGTGGGTTCGCAAAACCAGACTATAAAAGGCAGCTGTGCTCAATATCAAATTAACAACCTGACCTATTTCCTGGAATTTACAACTTAATCCAGATTCCTCTGTTGACGTAGTAAAAAATTTTATTCCCCTTGAATCACTGTAGTGTCTGTTCCATCTTAATTAAGAAAGCACACTGAATTTGCATCAAATTTAAAATAAAAATGCACTAAAATTCAGTCAGCTCTGGTTTTTATCACGTAACATAAGATGCAGAGAGATGAAAGCATATTTTTGTCTTATTGAAAATAGATATTATGCAAACAAATTATAGGGGTTTTCAGAAAGATGTGTTTAAACACAATTATTAAACATGCAAAGACAACCACTAAAACGAAAGATGGAATATATATTTATATGCCAATAGAAGAAGAAGTACAGACAAACATATCCCTACACTAAAGAACAGGAAAGAAAGAGAGCAAGAAAAATGGAAAAGATGTCAATTTTCATAACAATCATAACTATTCTCCTCAAAATTGGTTTAAAAATCAGACAAACATTTACAGAAGAGAATAAAGGGAGAAAACAAAAAGATGCGCTGGGTAAATTCTTTAAAACCTAGGCCAGTGCTGTCATGTTAATGTCTGGCATAGCAATTCAAGGCAAAAAGCAGAAAGAGAATTAATTTTTTTATAAAGCTGTAATTCTCCAATAAGATGTAGTAGTCCTCCAAACAAGCACACCTGATGATGTAACTTTGAGAGAGACAGAAAGTGCCACCAGAAATGCGAGTAGAAATGGACCATGTCACCGTCGTGGCAGAGACCGACACACGTGTATCTCTATAGTCGGAATGTTCAACAGATAAAAAGCGTTGCAGCACGTTGAATACCAGAATTACAGAAAGAGCAGGCATGTAAATGCTTAGAATTTGTGCCTAACGAAGGGCAAGTAACGGTACTTTCATTTCCCATAGTCCTGGCATATGTACGAAAAGTGGCCATTGTGTTTTAGAGAAAATAATACATTACATGTTTTCTGACCGGAGTTCAATAAAATTAGAAATTAAAAACAAAAGGGAAGATAGACTCCTCCCGTCCCCCCAAAATACAAAAACTAAAACAAATATTCAATTGGAGATTTTAAGACTCATTTTGATAACATTTTGGTCATTACAAACTACTTAGAAAAAAATTTTAAATGAGAATGCCACACATCGAAAATCTGTATGGATTTTGGTGAAAGTGGTATGCAGATGATATTTTATAAATGACTGCATTTATAATGAAACAAAGAAAAAGGGAATGGGAAAAATAAACTATGTGCTCCACCCAATAATCTTGAATGAGATCCAAAAAAGGAATAAATTTGTGCTGTAAAAATGTGGAATTTATATGTAAATTATAAAGAAAAAAATACCACAACCCCACTATTATTATTATCATTTCCTTTCCTGTAAGTATAACACATATAATGGACACTAAATAATTCAGGCCAAAAGCCTAAAATTACGTGGTGTTTGTACAGTCTCTGGGCACAGTTTCCCCTTTGATCCCACCGATATCCACAGAGAGAGACTGCTTCACAGCGACTCTGGGAATCATCTCAGAGTCCACGTGTTTTATGTGTGTACGTGCAAGCGGTGTGTGTGTGTGTGTGTGTGTGTGCTAGGACAGGGTGATGGGCAAAATGGGCCTCCTCCTAATTTTTTGTCAGAAACACTGCTTTCTTTTTAAGAAAAAAAATGTCAAAGGAAAATAGTCGTGCTTCATTTTCGCCAGTTTTCTAGAAGGATTCCAGTGACATGAAAATTTGGTCAAGATTTGACCGCAAAATGAAGTGACGAAAGCAGAGTGGGAAGTAGTATCTGGAAGGAAGTGATAGAGAAAGAATTCCATGGAATCCAATGAGGGGAAATCACTGTGGACACCGACATTCAGAGAGGAGGTTTTGTTATACAACCAACCCTGGTGGAAACAGCTCCACTCCCATGTGAGAGAGCGAGGCCACGTTCCCTAGGCTGGAAGTTCCAGGAAGAGCCTACCTCTTGTTCTTGGGAAGCAGTTGTTATGTTTTGGGTTAACAAAGCCATTTCAGTCAGCAGAATGCATCCGGGGCACCAAACGTGTTTCTTGTTTGGGCATTGACCCTACCAGGAGGTCTGCCAGGAGACTACACTCTTTTCTGGGAAAGAAAGAGAATAAGAAATGACCAGCATGTCCCAACAAGCTGTGAAATCCTATCCTTCTTGCCCCCTGAATAGAGTCCAAAGCCCCAAGAAAAAGGAAATCCACTCTGTAATCTGATAGGTTTGTTACCGAGCGTTTTGCCAAGAACAACGCCTTTCCTTCACATAGTGCCAGGGTCCAGGTGCATAAAGGCCAACCTTATAAACTCCAGTACAAAAAAGAAACAAACAACCACAACAACAAAACCCCACAAGACCTTGACATTGAATGCACATGGCATAACAGGTGATGCCGTGGATTTTCTCAGCCATGGCGGAGAGGCGGGTGCTTACATGTCTTGCATAGTCATGTATTGGAGGTCTTCTGGCTTGATTGCCAAGGTCAGAGCACAGATATAGAAATCTAAAATTGGAGTACTGTAATTGTTGTTCTCATTCTCCCTCACTCTACTGCAAACTCTTTGAAAATCGTGCCTTTGAATCTCCAACATCTATCATGGTTCCAGATGCCTGGTGTTAGGTGAAACTTTCCTGAATAGGAAGAGCTCTTTTTCTTTTTTCGGGTGGACTTAAATGTTTTGAATTTGGAGTAAAGACTATCTATATTAGAAAGTGAAGAACTGCTACCACAAGTATAAAACTGACTAATATACATACAGAATTTTTTATCGTTTATGGAGCACTTTTATAAAAACTATCTCCTTTTACATCTCTCAAAATTCTGTTTTTATTTTTACTTTCTAATGTGAAAATCAAGGCTCAACAGGCTCCAATAACCTGTGAAAGGCAATTTTTGCAGCTCTTTCTCAGCAGAAGACGACTCCAGTTACAATTAATATCTCACTCAGCAGAGTTAAATGCATCTTCATGAAATAAAAAGATTGGGAGACATCAAATCCATGCGCCAAACTTAAAGGAGTTCCTTTGAGAATTTCTTCAAATTGCAGATTTGTTTGGGGAAAATGTATAGGCTAAATGTTATATGTATTTATATTAACAGAATTTTTCAACAGTTCTGCTACCAAAGATTTCATGGAAAGAATGTCAGTGGGCCGGGAGTCTGGGCTGGGAGGTCAGCAGGGAGCTGGATCAGAGCACTGGGAAGGCCCCAAGATCTTGACAATTGGACAGTACGATTTTCCTCGAGGGGCCGAGGGTAAAACCAAGGACAGGATGCACCACAGCAGAGAGCTGTGGGACCTTTAAAAGGCAGGACGGACTTCTAGAAAAGAAGATCTGGCGGCCTGTAGGTAACAAGGTGTGAATGTTTACCTAGCGCCCTTTCTAAAACTAGACTGGCCCTGTTGTTTAAATGCTGACTGAAAGCAGCTACAGCTTTATAAACAAAACAAAGCAAAATGAACAAACAAAAAAAAACTGAAGGAATTTCTTGAGTGTCTAAGGTCAGAAATGTTTGTTCTCATGAATCTAGAATTTCTAGACCTTTGTACCGAGTGGTAATAACCACTAAGGGGATACTCCTCAAGCACAGTGTGAAATGTCTGCTTGGTTCTGAGTTTAGATGGTTTGTTTCTGGGTGGGTTTTTTTTTTTGGTTTTTTTGTTTTGTTTTTGCTGTTCTCGGGTTTGGTTTTGTTTCCCCCACATGAACCCCAAGAAAGCCTCAACTTCTCTTTAAGTTTTTCCAAAATAACCGGAAACTCCACTCTTGAGCAATGTTGGCTTTACAGAAAATGTACATGGAAATTGAGGAGCATTCTCTGCACACACTCCCCAGGAAACAACACCTAACCGTTCCTTCTGGTCATAGCTCGTGCGGATTTCTTTCTCCTACCTCCCCCCACCAGGTTTACTCCTTTCACCTCCTGAAACCCAGTGAGCTACTAAGCAAAATAAATGACCACGTGGTTAGCAAGACCCTCCTTGTTAGAAATGAGCAGCTTTATAAATGCACAGGGTTTTTTTTTTTAATTTTATGTAATAACTGTCCCCTTAAAATGGACAGAGTAATGAACTCCCGTTGAGTGGCAGTTATATGCCACTAGGTTAAAAGGTCTGGAAATCCTAGATTCCTGAAAGGAAAAATCTTCAACCTTTGACACAAGGAAATTCTTCAGTTCCTTTTTTTTTTTTTTTTTTTTGCAAGCATGTAGCTAGTTTCAGTAGGCATTTAAACAGCACCGCCAGTCTAGTTTTACGAATGGCACTAGCTGAACCAGCCACACTTTTACCTGCAGGCTGCTGGCTCTCCCAAATGGGAAAACCTCTTTCATGTGTTATTCATATAAAGGACTTATTGGCCTTGCAGAAAGCCTTAGTGGAGGCCCTCATGCAGTGTAAAATGCTAAGAAGGTATCCATGGTCCTCCAGAACAAGAGAACAGACAGGGCGTATTCACAGACAACGAATAGGATTGTATTCTGCCTCACCAGACACGCCTTGTACCTTTGCATTTTCCTTCCTAAGTAAATTCTATACTGCACACAACTGCATGCAAATCACAAGCAGGAAATAGCAGTCTAAGCACTTTTCGAATCATGCCAACGAGCAGGTTCAGGATTGCCTTGTTTCACTAAAGGATACGAGGAAGAGGAGATAATTGCTCTTCCAGCAAATTGAACCCCTCAGCCCCTCCAAAAGTGCAAAGACAGGGGCAAACTCTCTAAATTCTGAACCCTTCCTCCTGAGTGAGATAATATTGCAAGGGGGGCACTCTGAGACGCTTGTTTCTCCCTCCCCCACCTCTCCAATGGGAAAGGAGGTGTTTATTGCAAGTAGCAACAGGATTTTTTTAAAAAGAAAAAGAAAAAAGGAGAAGGAAGAGGAAAAGGGGGAGGAAGGGAAAGAGAAGGGGAAGGGGAAGGAGAAAGACAAGAAGAAGGAGGAGGAGGGGGAGGAGAATTATTCTGTTAGCCTTTTCCACTAATTGCTTTTATGGCATTCTCCTTCCACTTCATTTTTTTCATTCTAAAAAATGATCCTAAACCTATAGGCAAGTGAACCAAAGGCAAAAGGACCCAATGTGAACATACGCTGGAAATGGACCTTGTGTTAGCAGATTCCACATTTAGATGTTGAGAAAGGGCCAGGGAAAGGTAGGGATTCCAAAGACAGTCTCACACCATTACCTTGGCAAAATCTTGGGCTCCCTTCAATTAAACCTTAGATGAAGACTCCTGCTTGAATAGTTCAAATGTTTTGAAATAGAAAGGGGGAAGCAAGCTGCAGACTGAGCAAAAGTACACACTGTATTTATTATAACTGAACACAGCTTTTTATATAATTACATCCCCGTGCACATTTTATTTTTGGTTCTTGAATCAAGTCACTCAGATGAAATTAAGGAGTATGCAGGAGAGGTGTGCTTCAATGCTTCTTTCTGTTTCTATGGCAACTCAGGCATCTTCTTCAGCTGCCTCACTGAGTGTGCCCAAGGGATGGGGGCTGCAACTTGCCGATGATTCTGGAAATGCCAGGGAGGAGCACTTCGTGGGTCTCACACCAAGAGAGCTTCTGACAGGACAGGAGAAAACCTCCTGCCCGCTGATTCAACTTTCCCTCGCTTGCACATGCATGGCTGCCCTCTGAGAGCACTTGGTTTTGTAGGGATGTGTACACACTTGCCTTTGAACTTCCTCTGTTGGTAAATAATCTGTTTTTACCAGTCTGTGTCTAAGTGCCAATTGCAACTCCTTTTAAGGACACCTCTACATGCTATTTAGTGAAATACTCTCTTTGTTTGCAGAATCAAGTGAAAAGTTGCTTCACTGCAACTTCAGCTGTAGACGTCTATTAGCAAAAATTAGAAACATGAAAGCCAAAAAAAAAAAAAAAACAACCCCAAAAAACCCCACCAACCATCCAGTGTGAAACTTGATTCATGTGTTTGTTATACAGGAGTGAACCCAGATACTTGCCCCAGGGGTGTCTTTCGGATCAAGTGTCAGGATCAGGGAGGTGATGAGTCGAAGATGATGTCACAGACCTAATCTCAGCAGAGTCTAAGGTCCAAGAGGTCATTTAACATAAAGAAACAGAGGAGCAGCTTCCATGGCAACAGAGTTTTGACAAAATCAACTTAAACCATTCCCAATAAAATATTACAAAAATATCTGACTCCATGGCGACATCCCTGAAAAAATATTTAATGAAGCAAAGCTTTCTGTACATGGAGGGCAAGAACCGCATTGTCGCACAGCACCTCATAGGCTGCAGGCACTCCATAACTGGTAGTTACTGTTATACGTAAGTTTTTACTATCTAAAACCCAGAGACTCACCTCAAGGGTAAGACAAAATGAACACACACCTGTACGGCCCATTTTCCAAACTGTGATTGTTGCTGACAAAGTTCAGATCGAGAACTTTGAGGGACCAACACCAACCATATAATAGTTCCTCAACAAATTTTTGGTCACATTGAATAGTTTTTTAGACATCAGACCCCTTAAGAGCTTCGATCTCTCAGCATATAATCTCAAACCTGAAATCAAAAAGATCTCTGAAAGTAAGTACAGTCACCATAAAACCCCTACATTCGAGGCATGTCTTTTTGTCTTACCTGCGTGTTTCTGGCCTGCCTGGCATTCTGATATTAGTTAGGTGGTCCTCGTAATGAACTATCTGCTTTTCTCAACACAGCAGATCAGAAGGAGAAACCTAGATGGTGCCTGGGGGCTCCTGGCCCCAGACAAAGCAGCAGCCGATGGCTTAATGGACAAACCTTTACAAGTACACCCTACCAGGAAGAACGTGTGCCACACAAGGAAACGTTAAATGACACAGACCATCTTTGAATAAGGCAGAGAATTGTATGATATTCTAGAAAACCAACCTTCCAAAACAATGAATGCCTTGAGGCTACAAACTTCAGTTATTTGGAGAGAGCTACTTATATGTAATTATTCATCATTAGTATTCTTACTAGTTAGGTACATTCCTGTGTGGAATCTGGCTCACCTTTCTCCAACTCCTCCTGTTCCAATTTCTTCTTGCCTGTCCTTCCCCTCCTCTCCCCTGCCCCAACTATTTTGCTTCTCTTGCTTCCAAAGTAGATGACTGACTCATCCCAGTTTGCCCAGAACTTCCCCAGTTTTAGCACTGCAAATTCTGCATCCTGGGAAAGCCTGTCTGTCCCAGGCAGACCAAGACGGTCAGTCACCTTATTCCTGAGCCCGGTATTGTGATCATCTTACTGCACCTGCATCTTGCAGGTGTTACCTGGTAAGTAGGTAACTTCTGAAAAAGGCATTGTAACAACCCTTGTACAGTGGCTCAAATCAGCAGGGCACTCAGATCCTGGACCGAAACTAATTTGAAAAGAAGTCTCTGGGGTCTTGAAATATGCTCATCATGGGCTTGGTTCTTTACTTCAGTTAAACTGCATAGAGATAGTCTTCCTTCCTTCCTTTCTTCCTTCCCTTCTTCCTTCTTTCCTTTCTTTCCTTCCTACTTTCCTTCCTTCCTCCCTTCCTCCTTCCCTTCCTCCCTACCTCCCTTCCTTCCTTCATTTCTTCTTCCTTTCTTTTTATCCTTTCTTTCTTTCCTTTCTTTCTTTCAATGTGGGGAAGCTAATCTGCTTGATTTCATCAGTTTGCCAGCTCTAAAATGGAACATGCTACAGAAAAAGTTGTTTTCTTATTTACAAACAGCATCCAGAGAGGTGCTACTGACCAAGGCCAGGGTTTGGAGGCCTTGTTTGGATGTTACCAGAAAGAAGGCGTTAAGCAGAAGGACTCTGAACCCCCGCCCTGCTTTCTCTTTTCATCTATATTTTATAAAAACATTTTCAAGGTAGAGACGAGGCTTATAGCTCTCAAGTCACTGCCTGGAGTCGCCATTCTCTCTCTTGCAGAGCGGAACAAGTCACCAGCAGGATGGTGCTACACCTTTGACTGTGTACAGTGGGAAGGTGGCAGAAGCCCCTGGCATGGTGGGTGCCTATAGTTTGGCTAGTCACTGAGCTTTGTGAGTTTGCCTCTGGACAGGCCCATGCAGTTCCCAGTTAATTGAAATTAATCCGAAGAGTGAAATGTACCAAACCCCACGACCGATGCTTAAATGTCTAGCCTACCCTTTGTGAGTCGTTCCCTCTCTCCAAGAACTAAAGGAGGAATTGTGCTTCCTCTGTGGAGAAAAAAGGCATTTTTATTACCTAGGAGAATAAAACTGAGAGGCAGAAAGACTTTTCACTAGATAGTGAAACTTTTACCAAGAATCACTCCAAATGGAAAACACAGAGTTGTGATATAAAGCACAGCCCAGAGCTGAATGGCCTCAGTTTAAATCTCCGCTCTAATACCTACTAGCTGTGTGTGCTTGCACAAGACGCTCAGCCTCTCTGGGCCTCAGTTCCTTCATTTCTTAAGTGGGGATAAAAGCAGTGCCTACTCCACTGGCTTGCTGTTAAGATTATATTACTTAAAACTCATAAAAAACCTAGAACCATGCTGAAACATAGTTAAACATAGTTAGATGTTTGCTAAGGAAAAAACATTAAGGAGCAGCCCTTATTTCTGAATGCAGGTTTTCTCAGTATTTCCAATCCTGAAAAACAGTTAAGTTATTCCAAATTTGCTAGAGAGGAAGCGGTACTTTGAGACCATGTGTCCTTGGTAACTTTGTGCCTTCCAACAACATATAGCTTAGTGGTTTAAACTAGGTTTGGAGGCAGAAAACACCTGAATTCTAATACCACTTCATGATTCATGAGCTTTAAAATCTAGCCTCAGCTTCTTCATCTGTAGCAGAGGTTGATCAATCTGGCCCACCACCTGCCGTTGTAAGTAAAGTTTTATTGAAACACAGCCACACCATGGGTCCCATGCTATTTGTGACTGCTTTCCCGCCACGGGGTCTGAAGCGCAGAGTTCAGGCAAACACTCTCTGTTCTGCAGACCAAAAACTTTCACTGCCTGGCCCTTCACGAAACACACTCGCCTACTCCTGAGCTCTAACGCAACAATACTGACCTCCTGATTTGCTCTTTGAGCATGAGGTAATATCTAGGTTCCAAGAAAAGGGACTATTGTTATTAAACAAAAAAAATCTAAACCTTAATTATATTTTTTGTTAGTTTTGTTTGCTTGTTTCTTGGTTTTTTTTTTTTTCTATCCCCTCTCCACCTAGGTCATTCTGTCCGAAAACAAAATATGAGCTTGACTTCCTCCAACTAGGATTAAACTAATCTGCCAGCCCACTGCACCTGCCTGAGTGGGCCATTTCTATGGCTCTATTCACACAAACCATAGGGTTGCTCTCCCATTGTGTACCCACATTTGCTTTACAGCTCAGTGATTCTCCGTAAGCATGGAGGAAGCCCAAAGACCTCGCACCGCTTTGTTATTCAACATTGAAGTTTTTATTTAGAAATAATAAAATAAGACATCATATATAAAAATATGTACAATCCATGGTTTGTGCAGTACAATAGGAAGACGGTAGATACAAAAGGACGGCAAACAGGAAGCTAATAACTATCACGTTTGTACGAGGCCGGGTTTGTTCAACTCGCCACAGGCCAGAGCTAAAACCCAACGTCACTAGAAAAGAGATTCTAGTTGGGAGAGTGCGTGGGGGTGGGGATGACTCGGCAACACTTTTTTTTCACCTTAACATTAGTGGACACAGAGTGAAAAAGAACTCACTCTGCTTCTCAGGACAAGCTTCTCGCCTTTACTGAGTGGCTTATCATATAATAGGAACTGACATTTGGTATTCGCAAGGGTAACAATTTGGGGGGATACAGTTCGTGAAATAAACATCAAGGTTTGGGATGGGAGTTTGTGAGGACGAAAGGAAGGGAAGGGAAAAAATAATTCATTAACAGACTTTTGTTTTTAAGGTAAAACTTTCTCCAGGAATTTGGAAATGACTACAGTGCTATAGTGTGACATTCTTTAAATGTCTGATTCAAGTATATGCTTAGAGGGATAGAAAACTATTCCTTTCTCAATAATCAAAATAGAATTCGCTTTGTCTACATTTTATTTAAAAATAGGATAACCAAGAATCTATGCCTCCTCCCAAAAATATAATGCCCAGCCAGATATGGGCAAAGAATTCTTTAAAAGGGAATAAGTCCTAAGTAAATTCAACGAGGGTTTGCTGGCAATAGAGAAGCAACATGTATCCAGGAATAGACCCCAGACATTCATGGTGAGCCCCTTCAACCTGCATTCGAATGACATGTGTGCACTGATTAAGGAGACCTGGGCAGTAAGGACAAATGTTTCAAATGTTTTGAAGGTAAAATGCAGCAAAAAAAATATTGTGCATTACCTGTGTCGTGGCTCTTGACAAAAAAAAAAAAAAAAAAAAGCTTGTAACTGTTAAAATACTAATAACTAGAAAAAAGCTTTCAAATGAACAGTCCATGCTGAAATAAATAACCGGAGAACGTAGCAATACAAACCTTATAAGGCTGGTATATATTTGCTAAAACCATGCTAACCGGTAGCATATAGGTACTAGCTCTCAGAAATTGCTGCACTGGAATTATACTTTCTATGGCAATTTTTTTCCCTTTACACACTTCTATTTACATTTGGCTTTAAATATGAAAATATCTGATAAACTTTATAAAATGTACACTTTAAAAACATAGCTTCTGCAAAATTTTCTTGAAAAAAACAAACAAACAAACAAACCTGTGCACCAGAAGTTTTAGATTTTTTTTTCTCTATTTCAGAAAGAAGTTGAAAGATTTCCCTCCCTCATTCCTGCCCCCCATGCCCGCCCCCTCTTCAAATATCTCTAGTCTTTTTAAGTGGCAGCACTGTGTGGCTGGGAGGAGCCTTGTCTGCGGTCACCCCCACTCTCCACTGCATCTTCATGTAATTTACATATCACTGAATACTCTTTGGTTTGATTATTTTCCTTTGCAAAATATCAAGTAGCAGCAGCTGAAGCCCCCGGTACCCTCTCACTGCCAACGGCTGAACCGCCGCATCTCGGGTCGATTCTCTCGTTCACTCAATCCCAGTCCCTCCAGTTCTCTGAACAACTTCCCAAACCTGCCTTTCAATCTGGATTTCAAACAGCATCCACTTGCTTGACACCTCTGTCTTGGTTTCCAGGAAAATTAACGCCACAGTTTTCAAACCCAAGGACTTGGAAGGCTGACAACAGCAGGTGCTGTGACCTCATCGCAGGCACTGCGTTCGGATATTGCTGCTCTAGACCCAGAGACTGTCACAAACATCGATTCACAAAATACAGGAATTCTAGAACAAGCTGTTTTTTAATGGCATACAGGGACATAATACCATGAGAGAGTTGGTTTTGAGACTCCAATCAAAAAGAAAAGTCAGCAACCCCAGAATTCACAGATAGGGTACTTCAGACCAAGAAAAAAGTATTAAGCTACAGTGGGCGGAAATTGTTTTTAGCAAGTCAGGCAGCCAGGCAGGACAGGATTCTGGGAAACAGTATCCATAGTCACCCACTTGTGGGGTCCACGGGGGACAAGGACCAGCTCAGATTCAGTTGTGAGTGGGTGCACATAAAGGAGAAATAACCCTTTTTGACCATTATCTCCTTTCCTTGTGATTGTACTATGTTTTCTATGGCTCTTGTTGACCCTAAAATACTGAGACATTTTCATTCCTACCCTCTACCACTAAGTGATTTTCTTCTCCCTCATGAATACTGGAGCTGATGTACTACATCCAAAGAGGCTCGTCCGCATCTCGCCGCCTCCCCCACTTTGGCATTTCACCAGACAGAATGATCAGAAGAGCCAGCCCAGAGAGCCGGTGTGGCATCTTGTCTAAGGCAAAGTCCATCTGGAAATGTCCTGGGAGTCAGGGAAATGAATTCAACTGCAAGGGCTTAAACCAATTTACCTTCCGTGGTGGGTGGCTCAGTTTTGAAGATGCCATCTAAATTCAACCAAGATCTTATCTTATTATGGAATAAATTTTGGAATGTGCAAAAAGGGAAAACCCAGAAAAATCTAAGAACATGTCACCAACTCTCACCTTATGTGTTAGCCTCACCAGCACTACCTGGCAGGAGAGAAAGGGTGTTTAGTGTGTGTATGTGTGTGTGTGTGTGTGTGAATGTCACTTCCCCTTTCTTCTTCCTCTTTTAATACAAAAGTTACATGAAAGAACAAAATTTAAAAAGCACTAGACGCTGTGTGTACAATGTCCTATTTTCTAGAGGGCAGTTCAGGTCTTGCTGAGGTTCAAAGTCATTGTTTCTTGATTTCAAGGAAGCTTTTCTTCCCTTTTAGCATGAGCTCCACTGTGCAAAAATGTGCATTATCTTTGGTATTTATTTTAGGTAGTCTGACTTAAAATTTGAGATAACCCATTAGCATCATGAAGGAAAAAAAAAAAAAAAACCAACCCAGAGGCTACCATTTGGCTAGTGTTACATAATGCCCTTATGTAACTGGAGAGAGAGAAGAGAAAAAGAGAGAGGGAGAGAGAGAGAGAGGAAGAGAGAGAGAGAGAGAGGGAGAAAATCAATTCTAGCAAACAAATTACTGGCCTCGAAAAATCAGGCTCTCATTTTGGCAGTTAATAGCCAAATACTTGCCACTTTGAAGCGCATATCATGAGCTTTCAACAAAGTTCAATACTGACTTTTAAATTACACTAAAGAAAAACTACACTGCAACAAAAATACAATTTGTGTTCATGTAGTTTTTAGCAGCTTTTCAAGATTAAGGCAGAGTCTTGCCTTTGTTATGCCATTAAAAACATTCTTGTTCCCTAAAGAGAAGCATTCTGGATAAGTCAAATACCCAACCAAGGCTTGCCTGCAAGTTCAAGTCTTGTAAAAACACAAAACAAAACATAAAACCCCCATAACTTATTCTACAACATGTATATGTGCCATCAGGTCATGGGGAGTCATGTTTAGTGCTTTCCGTTAATCTTTGAGCTTAGAGTCTTTCTCTGAAACCATTGTGCTCGCCTCAGTCCCTGGTGGCCACTTGCCTTGACCCACCTCTTCGCCAGTACCGTCGTCTGAATCACTGTTTTGGGCCTTTGACCAACAGACTGTGTTTTAACGTAACTACTCCAGAGAAAGAATCAGTAAGTCATATCTCCGATTCTCGCCGTAAGGGCCTGGGCTCTAGAGGTACGCTTGCCTGGTTGTGAAGGTCAATGTCAGGGGGTGTGTCTGTACTTGTGCTTTCTGGAACACCATTGTCACTGTCATCTTCCTCTTTGCTCGTGAGGGCAACTTCATTTTCATAGCAAAATGAATTTGCATTTGAAAGGATGTATTTCTTTTCTGCTAAGTCTCTGGCGCTGCAAAGGGGTGTGTTGGGTACTTCATAAGTCTTGTGGAACCTTGAATAGTCCACTTTGTAGTAATGCTTCTCTTCAAAGAGGACGGGCTCGTAGCGGTGGCCCCAGAGGATTTCATTTGCCAGGTACGAGCTACGGCACTGTGTCGTCATGGCCGTGGCTTCTACCATGCCTTCCAGTATCACGACAATTTCAAAGTCTGCATTGTCAATGTCTTGTTTACTCAGGTCATACAAAGGGCTGTCTTCGTCGATTTCATGGACTATAGTGATGGGGGACACCAGAAATATACGGTCAATTCCACTGTCAAAGCCAACATTGATGTCTATTTGATCCAGGGGGATATACTCCCCTTCTGAAGTAATTCTGGATTTGAGGAGCTGTGCTCGAACATGAGCTTCCACCAGGTGGCTTTTCCGAAGATTGCCCACCCGCCACATCAAACAGAGCTTGCCATCTCTCATGGCGATCACGGCATTATGACTGAAGACAAGAGTCTCGTTTCTCTTCTTCGGTTTTGCCATCTTCGCCATGACTGCGCCAATGATAAAGGCGTCGATGATGCAGCCCACGATCGACTGGAACACCACCATGAAAACGGCGATCGGGCACTCATCCGTGACGCACCTGAAACCATAGCCTATGGTGGTCTGGGTCTCAATGGAGAAGAGGAAGGCAGCCGTGAAACTCTTGACCTCAGACACACAAGCTTTGCTCTCCTTTGGTGCATCCAGATCCCCATGGAGCAGAGCTATCAGCCAAAATGCGCAGCCAAAAAATAGCCAGGAGAGGACGAAAGCCAGGCAGAAGATAACCAGCATCCACCGCCAGCGAATGTCCACGCACGTGGTAAAGATGTCTGCGAGGTACCGTTGTCCCTTCTCACCCACGTTGATGAACTGAACATTGCAGTGCCCGTCTTTCTTCACAAAGCGGCTCCTGCACTGTTGTCGGGTGTGGACTTTGCTCTTCCCGTTCCCAAAGCCGTTTGCAACCGCCATGGTGGCCAGCTTCATGCCGTCTTCTTCTGAAGACACGATGCTATAGCGGTTGGTTCGCACACTGCCCATCGCTTCTGCCGTGGACTCCAGTGCTTCTGCTTTGGAAAACAGTCTGAGTTTTTGCAAAACCCTTTGGAGAAACAGTTTTGAATGCTCAGTGAGGACACACACCAAAAAAAAATAATAATAATAAGGAGAGATGGGGGTCTCCGGGAGCCTTGAGGTTCTACCAAGGTCTTTCTACTGACATGCAGAGTTACCTTAGTAACTCAGCTGACATCCAGAGAACAGGTCCTGCCAAAAACAGAGAGAGCATTCATTACAAAAGAAGTCATTATTAAGGGCTCTGCTTCCTAAGGTAACACTTCCTAGCAAGACACAGAGTCAGACATAGATAAATAAATGTTCCCTACGTTGAACTACTGGGTTTTTAATTCTTTGTGCCATAAAAGATTTTTTTAAACTATACTTAAAAGCATTAAATCTTTAAACCCAGAAAAGTTAGTTGTTTGTGACACTCTTTCCACGAAACTTTCAGGCCCCGTTTTTCCTATTATTTGCAAGCAATCTAAAATATTCTGTCTGTATGGGTCTACAGCTCCCCTCTCATTCTCTTCTTTTGCTTTCTCTGCTTGTGAGGCTCCCAAGTTATTAAGCAGAAGAAAGACTTTCTAACTCCAAGGTTAATCCAAAACTCAATCCATGGAGATTCAAGAACTTGGACACATCTAGAGAACACTCCATGCGAATGCAGAATGTTAGTGTCAATTGAATTGTAGGTACATTATGGGAGAATATGACAAGGATGAAATCAGAAGGCACAGGTTATTTTGTTTAAATGATGGAACTGAGCAGACAAGTCCTTAAAATCATCTGAAATGGATCCCAATTTCTGGCAAATGTTTGGGCTGGCTTCCTCCTTCCGCACACTTCAAGCAGCCACTCTGAAGAAATGCCTGATAACATCTCTGTTAGTGCAAGTGATTCTGACTTGAAGACGCAAATTTGCTCTGGGGGAAAGAGAGCAATTCTGTTGCCTAGCAATCAGAGTCCTGAAAATTCTCTGGAGATGGGACTGCCGTGTGTAAGGACAGGCTCGGAAGTAAGCACCTTTGTGCCCAAGGACCAGGTCTTCAGTGGATTGAGATAAGGCAGGAACTCATTTCATATGAGTCCAGTTCTTTGTTTTCCCAAACACAGGCAACTGTGTAGGAATAGATCATAAATGTCAGTCAGCTTACTTTCACTTCCAGGCGCTGTTGTTTGCTGTATGTTCCTATGGAGAAGGCACTCACCTTTACCTAATGTGAACAAACAGTAGTTCTCAGTTTTCTACTCTTGCCTTACCCTATCCTAGGTAAAAAAAAAAAACAAAAAAAAAACAAAAAAAAACCCCTATCCATTGATTTTAACTTTCCTTCTCAGCTCCAAAGACACTATTTTTTCCCTAGATTAATTAACAAAAGCCTAAGCAAAAGTCAGGGGTGTTTTCTTTATCAAATACAAATTAATATAGCATAGAATTAAAAAATAAAAGTGATTCTCCACATTTCAAGCAATGAAATCTCTCTCCTGCATTAAAGGCAGACAAGGAACAACAGATAAAAAAGATCAGAAATCCGTTGAAGCCCTGATAATGAGGATTGCACTTTTGCTTTTTCCCCCCACCAAATCATATTAAGATTAAGCAGCTAACGAAACCAATCGCAGCCAAGCCACCTGCAAACAAAAAAGCAAATCATTTATCTTATTTTTGTTCACCCCCTTACAGAGAGGCAAGGTGCATTGTCTTTGAAAAATGCCTCGCTACAGTCTTTTCTCTTCTCCCTCTTCATCCAAGTTATTATGCAAGAATGTGCCCCAACACATTTTTCCTGAGATTAGTCATCTGTGAAAATTGCAATGTGTGTTACATTTTGGCAGCTTTTGACACCTAAATGATGCCCGATTTGAAAGTGTCTTTGAATTACTTTATAAAAAGAAGTTACTGTGCCTTCCCAGTCTTCCACCTGCTTCAATGTTTTGTCTGCTTCCCTAGGAAGTTTGTACTTGGACAAAAGAAACAAGACTCCTCTTCCTCGGGGTTCTAGATCCTGGACACGAAAAGAACTTTCTAAACAGTGCTTACGGCTCATTTGACTCATATGAAATTGTCAAGCATTTCTACACAAAACCAGATAGAGGTGACATAACACCCAATGCAGATGTATTTTTCCCAAACAAGGGTTGGGAAAAAGGCTTCACTTAAATAGTTCTTGTATTTTTGCATTCTGATGGACTTCAGAATTTTATAAGCTGACACCAAGAAATTCCCTTTTCATGATTCAAAATAATCCTTCCTTCTGAGTTAGCATTAGGGACCATGAGTAGACAGTCTCGAATTTCTTCCGACTTATTTCTGCACTTTTTCAGATTAAAGCATAACAACCACAGGAAATCTAAAGACTGAATTACGACTTTCCAAAAATCTTGACCCCAGGACATTAGCCTGAGTCCCACAGAGCTGCACACGACCAGCCTCCTCTGAAGAGCTTCCCACATTTAGACCCTTGAAAAGGGCCTGGACCGAGCGTTGCTTTGTTTCCATTGCTAATGCCAGGGTGTGCTCCACATGCAGAGCATCACTTACAAATGTTACCATTTCCACCTAGAAAGGGGAGAAAAGATTCTGGGGGGCAAAATGGAGACTTTTGCCGCTTTGAATAGATGTGCTCCAAAACAGATTTATGTGTGTGCGTGCGTTTAGACTGTTGTGGGGCTGATTACATAGCAAAAATCTAGAACCTGCCAAAGTCTGATAGGTTAATTGTTTTAATATTCCACTGTGAAGAGTGACTTTCCGATTAGCCTGCCCAAATGCCAAGTGGCTTTAGGCAAGTGGACAACTCGCTTGCTCTTCTCTCGCTGAACATCACCAATCCATGAGCCATCTGGGAAAACTTCCATTAGCAACAGGGCTTCTATGCAACTTGATTTTAGGAACAGATTCAAAATGATTTTTGGAGAAAGAATCGAATAAGAGCAGATGAGAACACTAAGTGAGGTGACTACTTGATGGGAACAACTCAGAAGAATTGATATTTGATTGGATGAACAATGTGGGAATCCCCCTTTCAGCCAAAATACTGAAGGGCCTGATGTAAATTTGAAAGACACAAATCATCATTTCACCCAGGCTATAACCAATGAGGTAGAAAGTATTTCTGGGAAATTGAGAGGCTACATGTGGTGCTGTTCATGGTAAGACTATTTATAGGCTGAGCCAAAATTAAGCATAAGCAATGGAAAAAAATAGTTCAGTGCTTCAATCTTAGGTAGATGTTAAGGGACAGAGAGCTATGGGTAAAAAAAAAAATGTCAAGGAGATAACATAATGAGTGACCCTAAATCATTTTTATCATATAGGAAATATTTCCAATATGGATTATAAAAAAACAGAAAAATGTAATTGTGAACAATAAAGAAGAACGAATGTGTCCCATACTACGTTCGTGGTGTAGTGAATAAGGAAGTTTCTCGCTAAGGATGAGAGCTAGGTAGTACAAGCTAGGTAGTGTGCTGGGCTTAGAGAGAGGTCTGCTAATGAGTGTTTAGAGCAGCTATTCCCCAGCTGACGCCATATAGACCAGCCCGGTGTGCTCTGGGCACATGTTGCTATGTGAGCAACAACTGCTAGCAAAGCAACCTCTTAGAAGCTCAGTAAACAGAAGGTGGGGGGGGGGAGACACGGAAGGGGAAGGGGATATGCAATGACCTATGTGATCACCACAACATTTACAATTAACAGGCGTCAGCATCACTCAGCATATACAAATGCTGAAAAATATACATTATGAGGTAAACAAAAAATACAGAAAAACTTAAAGCGGCTGATCTGTTCAGGTGAAGACATGGTCAACCTTTCAAGCGATTCAAAAGTCATACAAGGACTCTACTGCTAATTGGAGATTCAACAACCGGAGAGTCTCAAGGAAGTGGAGATACTGTGGGTTCCTTTAATGACAAAGTCACAAGAGTTTAGAACAAATATTCCTAGGGACACCAATAACATGAAATAAAGCACCCCCAAAGCATGAGGGGGAAGGGCTAAAGGCAAAGCGAAATGACCTTGACCCCAACTCCCACCCCTCCCACAGTCCTTGAAGTTACACCTTTTATCCCTGAGCATGGAGATTTTTCCAGATAATGGCAAATATAAATAAAACACAGGGGGTTAGGGTGGAAGTGAGCAAGAAAAAGCTAACAAGTGCATGCTAATATACAGCAGACATACAACAGTGGTTAGTGAGAGAAAATCTGACAGCCTTGTAGGTTATTAAATGTGAAAAAAGTGATAAAAAGCAATATGTATTCTTTGCATACCCAAAACACATTTTCAAATAAAGTCTTATTTCTTAACAGGTAAATTCTGAGTTTATTAAAAAACCCAAGATTCAGAGCCATATCCTAGTTACCATCCTACTGATACACTCGCCCAGGCACAAACATTTCCTATCTCTATTTTTTTTCCAATTGTCACGATGAGTCTGTGTTATGATGCAATCATTTTTTTGCAGAAAATGTCGTTTCCACCACTAGGCTCCCTAGAAACCACGCTGTCTTCAACTTAGGTGTTAGTACTGTTAAGAATTATAAGTTGCTTAGGGGAGAGCGACATAATGGTGTGAAAGTTTTTCAGTCTTTAGGCTCAATTCCAACTCGAGTTCCTGCTCTCTTCTTCCCCAAAGCAACTTTGAGACGCTTGCTCTTTCGAACTCGATGCTACACTTGAAGCAATAACAAAGAAAAAAAAAAAAAAAGCCAAGGATCAGGAGAATTGCGGAGTACCAAGGTCTGCCAAGGTTTGAGACCAGTTCTCTACATACACACTGTCTGCCCCTTCCTTTTTCTTCGTTGGAGAGTCAAAGTAAAGTTCCCTCGCCCTTGTCTCCAAACTCAGTATCTCGCTACAGCTGGTGCATTGGAAGTTATGAGCACAAACAGATGCTGCAGCGAAATGTTTCTATTGCTCAACTGTTCCAAGCATGTCTCAGTATTTTTAGATCTGGGGATGTTCTGGTGCGCACACAAACTCTATAGGCATGATCTGGGACTCGGGAGCTTCGGTGAGCGCTACTGCAGCCTGACAGCTGGGCTCCTCTGGAGCAGCGGGGCAGGGCAGAGTCGGGAATGGCAGCTCGAGTCCACTCCCCAGGACACACAGGCAGCGACACAGAAGGAGGAAAAGAAAACACACAGCAGCCCTTACCTGTTGCTGGAGCAGGAGCATGGGGACATGGAGTGGAAGTTGGGGGGCACAGAAGCATGTAAGATCCAGTAGTTTGTAAGAGCCAGTGAGCCAAAGCAAACCAGAATTCCCAAGACTCAGCTTGCCGGCGCCAGGGAAGACTGCGCGCTGGCCAGGGCTCCAGTGCGCTCTGCAATATCCTGGGCTCTTTTGAGCCGGCCCACGAGATACCGGCCTGCCTGGCTCCGCCCCCCGGCCGCTGCCGGCCAATCGCAGAGGGTCTGGCCGCGCGTCCGGCCCAGAGAACCGCGCGGGGAGGGGAGGATGCTACACCCGCGGCCCTAGGTTCTGCCAACTAAGAGAACCTGCCGCGGCTTCTACCGCCTCCAGCCTCCGAGCCCGGTCCCGGAGTCAGGCCCGGGCTGGGCAGGAGGAGCTTGCGCTCCATCTTGGGCAGCAGCAGGTGGAAAGCTCCGCTTCCGGGCTTTGGCGGCTACCTAAAATTGCAGCCTAGCCTTAGGCAAAGTTTCCTACCCTTCTCGGAGGCCCACACTTCCTTTTTTCTATCCTCTGTAGCTACTGCGCCGTGCGTGCTTCTGGAGGGGCCTGAGAAGTGCTGGTGCCAGTGCCAGGGCGAAACGACTGCAGCTAGGGAGGACTGCATTTCAACCCGGGGGCGCCCCCCTTCCTCCCACGCCCTCCGAATCCGCTGCAGAATCTGCACTACGCGGAGAAGCCGCAAATTAAATGGGGGAAGGGACCGCAACTGGCGCACAGAACCCAGCTGGATTTAGACGCACGCGAGTGTTGCAAGTGCATAGCCTCTGGGCTCTTTCTTCCCCACCGTTCGTGAATTACTTACAAAGCGCCTAGACTTCTCCAAAGGGTGAACGACTTCTTCCCTCTCGCGCTGTCCTCCCTCAATCTCTTTCTCCACCACCGCCCGGCACGCTCTGCTGATCTAAAATCGGAGCAATTAGAGAGTAATGAATTCTCTGGAACAGCAACTCCTACAGACACTCACGCTTTGCCCTTGCATCAGCGCCTTCCAGCCCTCATTTCCAGCAACAAGGCAAGAGCGTGTAGACCCTTTAAAAAATCTATGTCAAGTGCAATGTTAACTGGGTCTGGGTACTGGAACTTCGCAGATTAATCTGTGTGAGTTTATGTATGTTTGTGTGAACTACATAAGACATGCATAATACATTTAGTCGTCTTTTCCTAACATCGAGTTTGAAATACGTGTGTGTGATTAATGTTAACTTCCTCAAGCGATCAGATTTGTCTTTCGTGCAGTTTATTACTCCTCTAAAAGGCCTCTCAGAGTCGCCAAACTACTTCAACAATCTAGTTCTTATTCTGGGCGGCACAGCCCGGGTGCATTTGTGTTTGGAGAGAGAAAGAGGTGAAACGCACTCTACAAAGGAAGGGTTTGCGCCTGTGCTCACCTCCGAGCCTCATACCCTCACATGGCCTCTAGGAGGTGCTGGTGAAATATGCTTAGGTTTTGCCAACACGTACTTAATCCTTCCTTAGCGTGTGCCTCTCTTCCTAGCACTGAGCAAAATATTGAAATTAAAAGGGTGTGGAGGAGTTTATGCACGCGGCGTCACTGCTCTGATAGCCACATGCATTCCTGTTCCATGCCACTTGTTGAGATTACGCAGTCTCCAAGCCCGTTTACCAACTGCCTGGCCTTTTAAAGCCCTGTACGAGGGAATGATGCCTCACACGAGGGAGGTCTACCTTAACGTTTATTTATTTAGTCTTGTGTTATTTATAAACAGCTTGAACGAACTCTGCAAAATAGATGGATGTCTAGGAACCCAGGCTGCAGCCCGGAGCTAAAAGAACCTGAAGACAGACAAGCTAACTCTAGATAGCCCAAGAACAGAGAATGAGTTGCAGCTGATTTGATAACCTTCTTCTGAAATGTGTTTTCTGTTGGATTTCATCTAAGAAACAGGTGGGAGAGGTCTAATTAATTCCTTAAAGCAGGTTAAGCCTAAATGGAAAGAGGAAATTAATCATTTATATATGTTCTCTTCTTTTATTATGATTCAATCTGTGCATCTGTAGATGGCTAAGAATTTTCCAAACCATATGAATTCAGAGAGGCAACACTTCTATTTCCAGCTGTTTTTGAACCTCAGTCATCCAGAAGAAGATGCCATTTCTCTGAAACTTGGATTGAAATGGTTTCATGTTAATACTCTACTGTAAATAAACTGAATGTACCACAGGCCAAAGTAGTTTTATATGGTAGGAAAATCTTTAAAGAAAGGGACACCAAGTTATAAGATTACGGTTGGTTGTATATATTTAGTTGTGGGAGGAGGGGCAAATAAATATCCTACTCTCTCTCATCGACGTTCCTCTCACTCTCCCATGGACTTATTCCTTGAAGTAGAAAGTTGGAGAACACTGGACTATTTTAATAAGCATCTTCCTAATCTCGATGAAAAATGTTACCTGATTTAGCTAAATAAAGAAATATGAAAGATAAATTCAGTAAGTGAGACTTTGTAAATGCATTATAGCATTGTTTAATTTCATTGCTTCATTTTATAAAGGAAAACAATATAAATGTGCATTTTAATTAATAAGTGACTTTTCCCTCTGTCCCCATGAGGAAAATGCTAGTGTTCCAATGCAATCAATGTTTGGATAAATATACTCTTTGGAGCAATGTGTGATACAGATTTCTGAAGTCAGAGGACATCATTTTTGGCTGCATCAGTCTTTATTTAGCAAAAATTCCCATTAGTTTTGGGCACCAATGCAGTTGGGTGTTGGGATCCATCTGCGGATTAAATTTTTCCAAGGAAATGACAATTACACTATTACTGATTCCCTCTATGGTAACCACCTATGAGAGCCAAACATTAGTCACAGTCCAGATCTGTAATCTGATCGTGAGTGGTTGTGTGACGCAGAAGGTGATTGTCCCACTCGGAGCACAGACCTTTCCTTTGTCCTTACATAAAGATCTCCAGCAGTTAGGTACAGCTTCAGACTTCCATTAACCAGATATGCAACCAATTTCACAATGGAGAGAGGTGAGAAACTCCTGTCATTTGCATCTACTAGGTATTAAGAACCACTTATTAAGCTTTATAGCAATAATTAATAGTCATAATAAATAAGTGTCAGATTGACTTGAAATGTAGACAGGATGAGTTGGCAATCTGCTGCTACGTGGCCAAGCCACCTACTATGGTATTTTAAGGCACTGAATATATTCTCATCTATTAGAAAACAGTTTTGGCAATTTCACTTATGGCATTGGTAAGAGTTAATCTTCATATTAAAACAAATAAATGTATTTGTGGAATAGCTACTTTGTAATTTAGCTATATGCTAGCTTATGATATGGGAGACATAAGAGCCCTAGGGGAAACAATTGCTCCCCTTTAATGACTCACAATCTCCAATTGAGCAGACAAGCAATGCACCCATGAAATCAAATGACAATATAGGGCAGCCTGTGATTAAGTGCTAAAATGGATCATGCAAAGCAAAAATTGCAGAGTTTCTGAGGAGGGGAATGAAATGAAGTTGAACTTATGGAGAAGTCTCCTAGCATGGAAGACTTCATATTATGACGTGCTACCACGTGCAGTTTGGTAAGGATGCTGAGAACATACTAGGAGGCAATCCTGCGTGTGTCCTAAAATGCCTGTTTGTCCCAGACCTGTCTAATATGTGCACGTAGCCATTTGTATAAATTCGAAGCAGCTTCTTAGAATGTCACACATGTCACTGCTTACACAGACACCGTGTCCTCTGAAGCAAATGTTCCACAAGCCTTATTTGTCATGTGTCACCACTGTAACCCACAGTGACTGTGCCTTATTTATCTGGTGTACCTGGGAATGCAACATATCACATACGGGCTTTTCTACACTGAAACTGGTTTGGGTGGGCATTCTTTTCCCCCATACATTGCATGCACCCTCAGTCTCTCCCGCTGATTGCCTCTGTAGCACTGGGTGCGTATTTCTAGCAGAGCAGCGTTTGTTCGTCTCATGCTATTACCAGTGTTTTTTCTCTGTATTTGTTCCTACCCACCCATAGTCATATTTTCCAAGTCCACTGCCGTGCCTTTTTTCCTTTATATCCTCATTGCCCTGCATATAGCCAAGGTAAAAAAAAAAAGTCTGTCATATCAAATGTCAGTTGAATAAAGAAATGAATGAAAGTCACAATATTTTTTAGGATAATATGACTTTTGTACAATGACTCAGTTTCATTTTAATAAACATAAGCTGTTTCATGTTACCTGGAGTAGAGCAGGCCAATCAGGGCACAGTAAGAGCGGTGTCCCCTACATCAAATGACCCCAGACTAAACTTACTTAAGCCTTCTGCTTGTTTTTCCTTCTTCTCCATCAGTGACAGCCTTCCCTGCTCATTTTTGCTTCTGCCAATGTGCCTCGAATCTATCAGGCTGTTACCAAGCTCTGTCTAATTTGCCGATTCTCGTCTGCACTGGGCTGAGAAATTATGTAACTGAGGTTGTTAAAAATATGTATATAAAGTAAAAGCAACTATGATCAGAGGTTTTTAAAGTGGATGTATGTTTTTGAAATAGAATGAGGAGATGCTAAAATTGGAGTTACCTTGTTTTGTTCAGTCCTTTTTTGGGTAAAAAGCTTCAGGGTATGGATTTATGACATCTATTTTAGCTTCTCAGAGCCCTTCCATGCTCTAGTCCTTGTATTTGCTGGGTTATGAAGAGTAGAGGTAAGTCAAGTACCCGCGTGTTTGCAAATATGCCTATGTTTATATGTATATGTACAATAAAATCACACTCTTTTTATTGATAAATCATCAAGGGCTTACTTACTGTGCCCGTGAATGTGGTCTTTATTTTCCATCAAATATTGTTAAAACTAACAACAGTAAGTGGGATTGCTCTTTAAGAAGCCCACACTTCCACAGCAGCCAAGATATTATTGAGCAAATTACATCTCATGCTTTGGAAGACTTTATTTATCTCATGTGGGTGCAGCAATTACACTCTGAAAATGCCACATAAATGAAAAAGTAAGTGTCTGAGCAGTTTAGGAACATACCACAGCCATATCTGGCAGTATAGGTTGGCCTCCGACAAAGGGAGGGCAGTAAATGGATGGTCAGTGTCTGAATAAATGCGTGAATAAAGGGCTATTTTCATTGAACATTAATTTTGAGCCTCTAAGACACGCATGGGGAGTTGACAGTTTATCCTTCAGACAGGGAGGAGCACGAGAAACATTCACCCGACTCTCCTTCCTTCGTTTGTTCCTCTGGCTGCAGTCCCAACATGGGATTGTTTCTACTGTCTTGGGGGGTTTTCTTCTTTTTATCTTAGATGGTTTGCCAAATCTCAATTTTCATTTATAAGGAAATAAAGATGTAAAAATTATGTTGCAAGAAAGCTCCCTGTGTGAGTGGAAGCTGTTGATGTGCATTCTGAGCCTGCCGATTACAAGTCCTGAGTTTCTTCCTCTGTGTCCTGCAGGGCTGAACTTTTTGTAGCATCTCGGCTCAGAGAGAGATGCTATGAAGTCTAGGAAGCATCGAATAGGACCTATATTTTTCACAGCACTTAGCGATTCCCCCAGATCATTTCCACCCCGTCTGTCATATGTAAAGCTTAGTCTTTCACTGTTTCCTAATTCCAAACGTTTGGCTCAATGTCCATGCTTCTCGGGGAGAGTTTCTTCTGTTTTAAAAATAAATTTGATCAGTAGGTAAGGATTTGATAGAATCTTTTCCTCCTTCATTTACTGGGGTGTGTTATGCAGGCAGATGCCCTTAATTGATACTTAATTTCAGGCTTTTGATAAATTTATCTTGTCACATTCAAAGCCCTGTGTATAAGTGACAAAGAAATAAAACTTGTATGACAATTATGCAAAAATAAAATAGTGTACCTACTGTCACCAATAACATTAATGACAAATGATAACAAATAACATTAATAGCATTATATGATTATTACAAGAAAACCCAAGTTACATCATTACTCATTTTACAGGTACTTACTTAGATATTTCAATGTATTAATTAGAATCAAATCCAGATATTTCCTCTCCTGCATTGGGATTTGAGCTACATCCGTCCATTTTAAATGTTAAAGAAATTCAAACGAATTAGCACTCCAAACACGTGTTTGAGAAAATTATTTCTATGATTAGCAATAGAGAAACTAAATTTGTTACACAGACTTAAATTCTGTCACCGCGTTTCAGCTTCTGGTCTTATTAGCACAGAAAATCTCAATTCAGAACTTGTATTTACATCAAAAATATATTATTTTATATGGTTTGCGTAAGTCAGTTACCACGTTTTAGCAAGGCAGGAACCGACCCTACGAACAACACTGTTTTGTAACCTGACTGTCGTCTCCCTGCATGGACATCAAAATACGTGAAGACTCACACGGCACCTGTTAAATCAATCAGGAGCGCTAGCTTTCCTGTTCACCGACACTAAAATTCATGCATGTTAGTACACGCCATCGTGCTTTTTAGAAAATTTATGAAAAATGATACATTTCTCACTTGGACAAAGGTCCAGTAAGCCCCAAAGCTGTTGCTCCTAACGTCTATTCTTTTTATATAAAAATGTAGAGCCTCCGTAGTGGAGAATGAAGTGAAGGAATAGTGTATTGAATAAATCAGTTGGCAGGAAGAAAATCTGAAGCAGACCTGCACATCAGAGTTATTTCTGGTGAATCTGTGGTGACCCATCTGAAAACCTCAGGAGAGGATGAGGAGGGTTAAGTTTTGAGCTGTAATTATTAGTCCTGGAGGAAGAGCTTTCCCCATCACTGAGACTCTCTTCCTCAGTGACCTGCTTTCATGATTTGGATTTTATGATGTTTAGAGTTCAGTTATATTTTACATTAGATTTGCAATTTAAAAAAATCATCTACTCACCCATTGCACGCACATATCTTATGCATTAGAATATGAAAACTTCGAAACTTCAAAGGCAACGCTCTCGGTAGTTTCCAAACGTAAAATAACCTATAAAGCTCCGAGGCTAGTCAGCTTCAATATTTCAGTAAAACACCAGCTATGGACACAGAACATAAGCAGTTTCCTGGGAGTAGAAGACGATGAAAATGTTATCATATTTCCTGGCAGAAGTTACCTGAACGTCTACTGGGCAAAGCATCTTTTAGCACAAGGCTTAGTCACCAATGCCGTACCTATAGGCAGTATAATGGAAATGTATGCATATCTCCTTAGTCCTGGGCTCAAAAGGAATCCATGCTCTTCTTCCCTAAGGGAATTAGTGCAGAAAACTGATTACTCCTCTCTCTGTTCTATCTTCTTTCCTCACGCATTGCTCGCTTTGCTTCATTTTACCTTTCTGTGGCCCCTATTTCAAATCCTACAAAAAAAGGGATTGGGACCCAAACTTAGCCAGAGATGCAGGCACAGTGCTCAGAACTACATCACTGTCATAATTTAGCGTTTGGTTCTCCTCTGGACCTACCAGCTAGGGAACTGCATGACTCTAGCCCCACAGGCTCTGCTGAAAAGCAACAAGCCCCCAAAGCACCAAGCACACTCGATAATATAAAACCAAGCCATACCAGGCAGGTGAAACAGCCCAGTTGGCAAATAATGATAATAACAATAAGATAAAATTATTTTTGAAATAATTTCTCCAAAGGAAAAAGCAACTTCTGTGAGTTGACTTAAGAGACCATAATATAAAACAACACAAAACAAAACAAAAAGATAGAAAAGAAAACAAGATAGAAGCCTAGGCATTGACAGACATTGTCTGTCTCCTGTCTCCTGAACCCTCCTCGAGCCTGCATCGGAAGGCAGCCTGACCTGCGGCCCATTTCCAGCAACATTAGGAATGGGAGGTCTCTCTGCAAAAGGCCTCACCCCTAACTCCACTGAAGACCCCCTCAGGCTCTGAAAACTTTTTCTCACAGGACAGCTTGAGCGAGTCTATGAGTTCATGCTCAAAGTGAATTTGCTAATTTCCTCTCTGTGCAAAGACCAGGGTATTTATTTCTCTTACGTAATTTCCAGGGAGTCCGTTACATGACCCGACTTCTATTCTGTTGGCCGACTCAGAGGCCTTACCATCAAACAGTCACTGTTGGTGAGAACAACCAAGAACTGATATATGACTGCAAAGGAACTTAACAATTCCTGGAAGGAAAAGGGTTAAGAGCCAGTAAAAACAGCATAAATTTACACATAACCTAGTGCGATTACACTTTGATTCTCTTCCTTGCAAGGAACGACAACAATGCAACCTCCAAAACTAAGGCTTCTGGTCTAAAAAACCTTCTCCCCAAAGGACACGTTCCACCCACTGCAGGTGATCGCAACAGCCTTCTGGCTAGAAAGGTCCTCACACAGAGAGATGCACTTGCTGCTGGGCTTTCTTCCCAAGGGACCCGAAAGACTCACGACAGCATGGGAAAATAATTTCAACTATTGGGCTGAAGGGAACGGCCTTGTGTGATTGGTTTGTGATGGTTTGATTCCAGCTGACAGGTTCTAGAATTATAACTGCTTTGTCCCAAACTTAACTCATTAAGAAGGGGGATGGCTTCAATTGCCAGAGGACTTGGCTTCAGAAAGAATTATGAGCAGATAAAAGCTGACACACTGGCTTAAAAGTTACAAAAAAAAGAAAAAGAAAAAAGAAATAAAGAAATAAAAGAGAACTGGCCCTGATACCATTGCCTTTCATCAAACAACCAAGCATCGTGCTCTGCCTTCTTTGTACAAATTACAGGAGGAGGACTGTCTAAGTGAGGGAAAAGGAGAGGATGCAGATTTGTTTTCCTGCAAAAATGACATCCAGTGCTCCAAAGGGTGAATGAGGCACATGGCTCAGTCCTCCGTCCTCACCTAGCAATGGAGGCTTCCCTAAATGGCCAAGCTAGTTGCAAATCGAGCTCTTGGGAAGGCAGTCAGTTGGGCCACTACAAGGGGGAAGAATGGGGCTACAGCTTCTCTCTTCCCTGCTCAGATCCTTTAACTGACCGACAGTCCCCCTTTCCATTTTTTTCTCTATTTCCTTTCTCTTCTAGGTATTTTCCATCAGTTGGAGAAAAAGGGCATCAGTTGTCACACTGATGGGAGAAGTTGCACTTTTGACCTTGGCCATGGACTCGCTGGAGTGGCTGTGTCTTTGCCTGCAGAACCCCCTAGTGCTAGAGGGGCACACAGCAGCTGCTTTGGCAGTGCCCCACCAATGCTCTCCCGTTCTTTTCTTCCCCTCACCTCCTCACAGATTCCTCAAGGAAAAGCTCTTGAGGCTTCCTGACCATGGAGCTCAAACACCTAGATCACTAGATGCATAGAGGAGTTGTTGAATACTGTTGAATACTGTTGATTGTATTAGAAGTTCTGATGATGAACAGAACTAAAACAGAAAAGGTAGCCACCCACGGGAGAAAAACAAAATTGGAGATGGCATCATTGAGTTATTTTTGTTCAAAAATCAATTTTTCACAAAACTGACTTCTTTGTGTGAAGTACCTTCCCTGGTACCAGTTATGGCCAACTCTGAAGGGAGTTCTTCCAAACACGTCCCCTCTTCCTTTGTTCATGAGAAACACTAGAGAGCTGAGCCTTCGTGATGGGAAAGTATCTGCACGAAGAAAATGACCCGGAACAGAGATAGATGCTTCGTAGGCGAATATCCTTGTGAAACAAGACCCATAGGAAAGAAGACCTTTGTCTGGAACCTGGGCCTTTCTGATACTTTGAGTCAAGGACGTCACGTTTCCCACGGTGCTAGGTGTGCAGACTACAGCGCTCAGGCCTAATCTGACTCACCATCTACACAACTCACAAGTTGGGAACATTCTTACATTTTTAAATGGTAGGGGCTAGAGAAGAAGGATGAAGAATAATATTTTGAGACACTGGATTATTTTATCAAATTCAAATTGCTGTGTTTATAAATGAGTTGTACCAGGTGAGAGCCGTGCTCATTTGCTTGCACATAGTCCCCGACTGTCTCTGTGCTGCATGACACGGCTGCGTGGGGGAGAGGGACTGGCCACGGCCCACAAAACCCAACACAAGTACTATCTGGCCCTTCGCTGAAAGAGTCTGCTGACCGCTGGCCCAGAGTCACGCTACGGAACGTGAAGCCGAACTGAATAAGAAGGGTGTGGATGCTATTCCTCATCTCTGCTCCTGGTAGGCTGCATGCAGTAAATGTGCTTCCCTAGAGAACGACTAGCCATTCAAACCACGTGGCCATATTGGGTAAATGTTCAGGATTGTCTCTTGGAGTCGATTAAGTAGAAACACAAAAGGCGGGGGTGGGGGGTGGACTCAAATGGAAAGAGGGATGGGATTTAAAAAATAATAAATGATTGTATTTCATGCGGAGTTCTAGGAAGAAAATTATCAAGCATTTAAAAAGAAATAAAGCCAGCTCATTCATTTCAGAGGAATTTTTAGTTTCTGACTCTAATGAAATGGAAGTGGTGATATTTATGACTTCAAATAATACAGGACTTCCCCAGATCCTCTCTATTTAGTATGAAAACTTTTTATTTAAAAATGGACTTTAGTGGTCTTCAGGGTTAAATATTCATCAAAAATCCATGGATGAATTAATTCTCTACTTTTAACCTTTTTTTTTTTTATTTTAGGAGCATGGAAGAGAGAGCTTAACAAGCTCTTCCTTCAGGTGCCACCCAGCTACTTCCTGGGATCTCTTTGGCCAAACTAAAATGGCAGAGCCTTTACCTTATTTTATTGGACCTCTCGACAATCTGATCTACTAGAAATAAAGGTGATAGAGTCCACTTCAAAATCTCTGCATAAATGTAAGTTCTCTGGGAGTCATATAATATAAACGATGATGATACAGTTATAGGTCAGTGAGTCATGACCTTAGACCTCTGCCCCTGGGTGGTTTCAGACCGTGGCGTTTAATATGACATCATCGTATTATTTCTCCTGTTTGTTTTTGCGTGGTACTGTAATCTGACGATCCCCAAAGGTTGATGTAAAGGTGGTGTTGCTAATTACTACTATAAATATCCTCATTATCACTGTAGTTTTCAGTACAGGGAATGCTAAGCTAGAGTCCACTACGTTCTTCACAGCCCATAATGAATTGCACCTGAATGTAAAAGCAAGGCTGTTCTGTCTTTTCAACACAATGTTCTTATAGGAGCATAGAGTCCCTTCATTTAGGCTCCTGGAAAGATTAGGTATACTGGCAGCTATCCTTGCAAATAATCAGAAAACAAAAAACTAGTGCATTTGATACTCTTAAGAGTGTTCCCTTTGTATCAATTTATAAATAAGCACACCAACAAGTTTTTGTGAGCCTCTTTCTTGCTTATATGTTATAATAGTCAACAAAAATCAATAATTTACTGTAGCTATATGATGAATAGCAGCTTTACCATAAACTAAGTATAAACATATTCCCTATTCAAATATTACTATTGAATCTACAATGAGAGGCGCAAACTACACATTAAATTAGAGCTGGTTTGCATCATTATTCATTAGTCAACGTAGCAACGCATAGCCTAACGTACAACCAAACACAGCTTTCCAAATGTTTCATTTATTCACTGAAAACCCCCTGACCAGACTTGGGTCATCCCTCTCTGTCTTTATAACACTTTCAATGAAAATTGAACCTGTTCAGCTTTTATGTTCTGATAGGTTGATTAAATAGCCCTATTAGATTTTAAAATTACCTATGTGCTCACTAATCGTGTGTTTTTAAAGTACGAAAAGTAAATTTTAAAACACTTGTTTTAGAAGGGCACCAAAGAACATACCCCAAACCAAGGCGGCAACGAAGGCATTAGCCCCGCCCCCCGCACGGCTGCCGTGGAGAGGGCCCACAGCAGAGGAGGCTAACGGCAGCAGAGAGTGTAGCGATGCAGGCCGGGCTGGCGTTGACTAAAAAGCCCCATTTTGCTTGACATTGTACATAAATGTGTGTGGGTGGGGGGAATCAAATCCATGAAGAGGAAAAAAATAATTTAAACTTTCATGAGGGCCGGCAAATGTTTGATTGAAAATTTCGTTGCTCAGTTGATTGCTATTTTGCTCCAGCATGAACCCGCTGTTCTAGAACAATTCCAGTTTAAAACAGACTCATGTTTCTCTGGCTCAGAGAACTCAGCACTTCGCCCCTTCCACCACTATGCTTTACTAGGACAGACAAAAAAAAAAAAAGCTTGACCCATGGGCTAGTGTACACCAACGCATTGACACATTTGCCTTCAACCGTTGTAATATATGACCAGCTTGAGAGAGAGCTGGAGAGCTGGCATGTTACAGAGTCAGAGGTTTTGTTTTGGGGGTTTTTAATTCTCTGTGGAATAGTTTTGTGATAGGTGTTCCTCTTGAGCCAAAAATGGTGATCTAGCCCTTCGCTTCTAGATCTTCAGGATTAATGCTTCAAAGGCAGATACGTTTAGTTCTCTCTTTTACTGAATGTGGGAGTGCAGGTGCCACTCACACAAAGAAAATGTTGATTTGAAAAGCTGGATTTTTTGAAACTGATACATTCTTGCGAACTAAACTTCACGACAAATGTTCTAGAGGGAGAAAAGCACACAGCCACGCTGGCAGCTGATGTTGCTTTAAACATGTGATCACAGACTTCAGAGGGGACTTGGGAACCGCCTACCAGCCTAGTTATATTTCCCGAGTCCATTCACACTCCTGGTCTCTGAAATGAGTGTTTGGCCCTTTCCTATCTCCATTCAAACCTCTGATATCCTTTACTCTTAGCTGAATCCTCGCTTCTCATTACAATGGGAAAACAAAAGCAGAGAGAACAACATCTCCAGCCTCAGCCCCCTGGACCTCAACATGAAATCCGCCTCCACGTCTCTACCTGCACATACTGTTTCTCCTCCTGTACCTGTGGCTACGATGTCACCCCTCCCTCCCTTGTACACTAGATGCCACATCCCTTCTCAACTATTCCAGGACTATACTTCTTTAATTATCTCCTCTCTCCTACATCGTCTATTTTTTCCTCTCTATGGGATCATTCCCATCTGTTCACAAGCATGCTAAACTACCTCCCACTTCCAAAAGAGAAAGAAAAATACAAAGAAAGAAATGAAATGAAAGGAAAGCATCCCCTGACCCCGTATCTCCCTCCGGCTATTATTACTTCATGTATCTTCTCGACTTCACATCAAAACTTTCCAAAAGTTGCCACTATTTCCCACCTCTCGTTCTCCCTCTGACCTCTGTGAGTCAGCGTTCACCCCAGGCATTCGTTCCAAAGGCTTTCACAGGAGTCCCACAGTCAACTCTGTTCTCGCTCAGCTCACAGGGCCTCTAAGCCACACTTGAAGGTCAGTGACTTCTTGGATCACTTCCTCTACTTGGCTGTTAAGTAGCCACTCTTCTCTGTCTTTCTTTATACCTTGCAGACAGCTTGCTCCTTCTTGTCCTCTTGTAATGAGTTTCCTCATGTTTCAGCCTCAGTTCCTGGCAGATTTCATGCAAGCCCGCACCACTAAAGGCAGATATATATACATGGGACTTCCGCACCTATCCTCAGGTCCTACCTTCTCTGCAACTCCAAACTCGCAGATACGACTTCCTACTTTTTCCCCCACTTGACTATCCAATAAGCATCTGAGACACCTTGGCCAACACGGAACTTTTCATTTTTGCCTCTCCCCCAGACCCTCAAACTCCTCCCTGCATCAGGCTCTCTGCACTGGCTTAGAACTCTCTGTCCCAGGTATCCACGTGGTTTACTTGCCCTGGTCTAGCTTTAGGATATTCTCCTCTGACATTCAGAGCAGATGTTCCCTCCGGCGAGGGGCCTCCCCCGGCCACCCTGCCTGAAACGGTGCCCACCGCTCTTGGCACGGGCACACTCCTTTCTTCTCTTTTCATGGAACTTCGCTGTGCCTGTCATTAAATTCTGTGTCTGTCTCCTTGCTTTCTCTCTCTCCTCCTGCACTGGACGTCCGAGAGAGCAAGATCATTTTTTAAAGAATTTAGTTCATTATTGTCCACACAACGTCTTTGATTGACAGGCTAAATGCTCAATGTATGAACACATAAATTAATGAATTTTAGAAAAATCAGGTACCACAACTGAAACTCGTATTTCACTGAATGTATTAATTCTACTTTTGGCAAACAAACAGCCAGGGAAGGAAGGAAGAACGGACTAGTCAGAAAGATAAAGCCGTGGCTTAGAATGAGATTTATTGCTCATTGCAGCAAAGTCTGGGTACAGATGACAAGAAGTAGACATGGATTTGCGTGTGGGTTCTGCTATTTAATGACGTGACAACAGGCACATGTCTTCTGATTCTTAGCGTTTCATAGAAAAAGTGGTTAGAAGAGGTACATGGGAGGTTTTTCTGCTTGAAATTTTATGAGCTTCATCTCTAACTTACAGTGACGTGATACCTCTCAATGAGACCCTATTGGAGTGTCTTCTGGGCACGTCTCATGGTGAATATTAAGAATGGACACCTTTTTAAGACAATAAAAACGAAGACGGGCACCACGTATTGGCCACTTACCCTGTGCTAAGTATTATCTTAAGAACCCGCGCTTGCAACGCGTCCTTGATTTGTGACAACCTTATGAGATAAGCGCTTTCACCCCCATTGACCAGATAAGCAAACAGGCTTAGAAGTTTGAGTAGTTTGCCTAAGGCACACCATTAGACATCCCCAGGGCTAGGGTCCAAGCTGACATCGGTGGACTGCCTAGATTTCCATCTAAATTAAATTAGAGAGTCTAACAGAGAGAGACCCAAGAGAAAGACAGAAGAACTGATGATAGAAAGAGACTGAGGGAGATAGAGAAATGGCCAGACATAAAGACAAGGAAACAGAGACTAAGAAACAGATGAAGAGACTCAAAACCACCTGTAGCATGGCAGTGCCTCTGAGAATTTCTTAAGCTCTCTCCTTCTCTATGTGCACACACCCTCCGTATGAGGGAATTGTTGGGACTCCATTTTTCTCCCCGAGACCTTCATCCTTGGTTCAAACTATATCCTCGCTCAAACGAGCCCTGGTAATATAAAACAGTGGCCATGAACATTCCTGAATTCGTTACCAAACATATTATTTGGTCCCTAGCAGAAGGAACACTGCGGGCAGGTGGCCAATCCTATCTTTCTCTGTTCTTTACATCTGGATGCTGGCATAAGTGGACTTTGGAGAACAGAAAAGTCCTTTAAACAAGTATCACAACGCTTCGAAACACATGGAAATTCTGAGATTATCATGCACATGTTGATGAAACAAATCTCTGCTCATAAAATCGTATTCACTGCGCTGTTTCTATATATACATTAATGTAATTATTCTAATACAGTCATTGATACCTAAACTGATAGCTAAACTCTGGCTGCTTTCTCTTGCTATAAATAGATTGCTGGATTATTTATTAGATCTCAATGGACATGATTCAGACGATCATGTCCATATTTGTAGACAGAGAACGGCCACCCAAATGAACTCCGATTTCACCTTCTAAATATGTATTCTACATGGAGGTAGCAAAGGAAAAATCTACTTCACGCAGTCCCTACTTAGACCGATGGCACTTGCTGCTTTTCAGTGCGAGCAGCTTTTCTGAGTAGCGCAAATTACATTTCATTCAGAGGCCTTATTGGCAATGTGATTCCCAAATAGCATCCCATAGAAGTGGAGGGGAAATGAAAACAGAATGGATTTACTTCATGGAAAGAAAACTTGTGTTCCCTTGTGACCACAAGGTGGCACAATGGTGACCGAGAATTCTCACCCTCCTAATAGAATCTCAATTACCAGAGGCTTTTACATAATTGTTACTATTAATAGTTGTTATTATTATCCTTATGTCATTTCCAAAAGCCAACATATCACCCTAGCCTTCGGTGAAAAAGATGGAGTGTTTTTATTTATTTTTCATCTCTTCCCTCGGCTCACAAAATCATGAGCATTTTGCTTTCGCCCAGTTCCCAGTCCTAGGAAGGACAAGTGGGTGTGCGCATTCCTCACTTTGTTATTGTCCGAAGCTGTAAAACAAAGAGTAATAACTCGGGTACTATGTTATACTTCTGGAAAAAGATCGAACTTGACATTGTTCGATGGACCTGATGTTGCTCAGATGCACAGTTTCATGACTGTTCTCACACTCACCTGTGATGTAAGAATAAAAACAGCCATTCTGGGAATTTGGGGTTACAGTAAAGCTTCAGATTTGTTAGTTACCAAGTGCCATTCCCCTGCTGGGCCCCACAGCAGGCCTGCTGTTGAGAGGAGTGCCCCGAATGTTCCAGGGTGCTGCCCAGTGATTTACGACTGGTACTGAGATCAGACCATATCCCTCATGCTCCGGGGGGGGGGGGGGGGGGGGGGAGGGGGGGTTGGAGACCACTAGTGTGTGGGAATGTAGGTGCTGCTGTCATAGTCAGTTATACTTATTTGGGGGGTGGGGGTATAAAAAAGTGGCCACTTCCGCCCAAATGGAAATAAAACACGGGCTGGCCAAGCATACTTGTTCACCTTACTCACTGCACAAGTCACCCATCTGAAGACGCACCTTTAACAGTAGCACAAAGGGTTGGTACCACCCTTAACTGAAACACATTTTCCTCCAAGTTCTATCGATTAAGGGTTCTGGCATTTCATAACACTTTTTTAATCCTCACCCGAGGATATGTTTGATTTTAGAGAGGGAGGGAGAGAGGAGAAGCATCAATGTAAGAGAGAAACATTGATCAGTTGCCTCCCGTACACATCCCAAATGGGGATCAGACCTGCAACCCAGGTGTGTACCCTGACCAGGAATCGAACCTGCAATGTTTTGGTATGTAGGACGATGCTCCAACCAACTGAGCCACCCAGTCAAGGCTGGCATTTTATAAAATTTAATAACATGTCAGATGTCCTTTGTTAGTCTGTCATAAATTTAGGTCACCCTCATCAGAATTCCAGGGCTCTACTTTAGTTTTTCTACATTTTTCACACCACCATCTGCTTCCTTCCTCTGTTATTACAAAAGCAGTATTTCATCTTTTTAAAAAATCAGACCTGTGTCACTTTTAATTCTCCTGTTTAAAATAGGCCCAGTTTTAGAAAAGGACATTAAAATAGAACTGAAAACTAAGTTCAGCAAATATTATCACTTTAACTGAATGGTTGATTTACTATCATAGGAAGTATAAAATGTACATCACAGTCGTACAATAAAGAAGGGTTTTTTTAAAAAGCAGAAAATAACGTGAAATTAGAACTCACCTGTGTAATTCAGCAATTACCATAATTATGAGACTAGAAAAGATTGCAGCCCATTACATAGGCTAATGAAAATAATATAAAAAAGCCAACAAGAAACAAACAAACAAAAAGAATCAGGACTAAAAGTAGAGTGAGGGGAAATCACTACATTTTGTGGCTACAAGGAATCACAGAGTGATTTAAAGCGACATGCAGGCCGTGACGTGGGTAGAAACAGTGGGCCAGAGAGGTCGAGTAGCTTCTCAGTGACAGTGCTGGGGACAGAACCAATGACTCCTGGGAGAGGGAAGAGAATACACTTAGAGAACTGGCCTCAGACGTCCAGGTGAAAGCACAGGTATTTAGGAAAAAAAATAATTTTGTGATCATTAGCAGAGCAGTAGCACCCTATAGCTAAGAATGCTTTTGCTTTCAGATTCCTTTGCAACACGCTACTAGCGATATGTAGAAGGAAAACACGGAATATTTCTTTATCATGCAACTCCTATGCGCCGGAGTTGTGTGTGTGTGTGCATATATATATATATCTCCACACACATATACAGCCTGCCTTCCATATCCATGGCCCCCACATACAGGGATTCAATCGGTCATGGACAGAAAATACTCCAAACAAAATGTGTTACTGTAGCTGATGTGTACTCTGTAGTCAGGCCTACGATGGCTGCATCTGAGCATGCGCAGGCCTCTTTCTTGTCATTACTTCCTGAACAGTGTATTATAACACTGTAAACAGCTGCTTACACAGCATTTATATTATATGAGGCATTAGAAGCCATCTAGAGATGATTCCAAGCACACAGGAGGACATGCATAGGTTACACACAAACAACTACCATTTTCTGTAAGGGACTTGAGCACCTCAGATTTTGGTATCCCAGGGGTGAGGGTGGGGTCCTGGAACCAATCCCTGCTCGATACCAAGGGCAGATTGTATGCATAGGCATGTGTGGGGGTGGGTATCCTGGGATAGCCCACAAGGTAAATATTATCGCCATTTATATTCATAAAGAAACTGAGGCTCAGTGACAATGACAAAATTGCCCAAGATCACACAGCTGCCAGATGCGTTCGATACCCTCCTGGCACATGGAGGGGGTGGCTCTGAGTCCTCTGGGGGGTCTGCAGGAACATCACAGACCAGCAAGCTTACCCAGGCTCAGCTCGCAGCCAACTAGCCTGTTCGGGTTGTGATGGGCCATGTTTGGCTAATGAGCCCGCCCTCCCAGGACCCCTTTAATTTGCCGGAACATGTTCAGAAGCTTGCACAGAATGAATGGTATTATGACATAAAGTTGCCAAGTACTTTTTGAAACAGCTTGAATTGAATGCCCAGTAGGTAGTTTACAACGGGGGGTCTCCTACATGACATGCAATCTAATTCTCCTTGGTCTGCTACTATTCACTAGGCCTCCTGTGCTTCTGAGTTGAGTTTTTGTTCTCAAAGCACCATTTTTGCTGAATCCTGATGCCTTGTGCAATGGAGAGGAAGTGTGGTTTACATAATCCAACGTGGTTTCGGTAAGACAGTACACAAATCATTTATGTTTGGGTGGGAATAATTTATATACCTTTCAAGTCATAGCTTGAAAGTTATGGAATGTAAATTAACAGCCAAAACTCTAAAAGAGATGCAGAGTTTGCTGCTGGTAATAACACCTTGCACTTTATCAGGCCTCATATGTGCCTGGTACTGTTCTAAACACTTTGCATATGTTCTCTCACTTAATCCTTACAACAATGTGTGTGTGGAATGATGCTATTATTTCTCTCACTTCACAGTTGAGAAAACTGGGGCACAGAGAGGTTAAGTAAATTGCCCAGAGTCACACAGAAGGAAAACAGTAGAAATAGGACCCACGCCTAGGCAGTCTGGTTCCTAAGCCTGCTTTCATGATCGTGGCTTCATACAACAAGAAAACCATAGTGGTGAGAACCAAGCATCAGAAGCTAAGTTACTCCAGGACGCACAATTGATAAGATGAGCAGCTGTGGTCCGCCCAGTCTATGGGACTGTCTCAGGTTGGGCTCTTTTCCTTGCAGGTCCTGCCTCAAGAATGGACCACGTCCACGTAGTACAAGAAGAGCCCCGCTCCTCACAGTGTTTGCTGGTTCCCTGAGGCTGGCCCTGCCACGGACGACGTGTTCCAGCTCCCGAGTCCACCGTGCATTAGCATAGCCCTGAAAAAAGGCAAACCTTTTCCTTTTGAATTCAATACTTTTTGTGTACATTTCGGATGAGATTATCCTCATTGCTCTTAACAGCTGTTTTCCACATTTCTTTTCCTTGCCTACACTCTAGCCTGTCTACATAATTAATGATAAATTAACAGTTCAGTTCAAAAAGCACTTCTAGAAAATAACAGGCTTTTATTTCATAAAGGGTCTTGAAATGAGTGCCTTTTCCCAATTAATAATTGCAGAATAAAAACATCTCAACCTCGGGCAGCATCAGAACTACTTATTGTCCATGGAGATTCAAAGCCCTTGGTTCCTCAGTGGACCCTCCACGGCTGTGTCTCTTTGGGCACCTAACTCCTCTAAGTTGGAGGGATCCTCCTATGTAAAATGAACTCTGATTAAATGAGCTAATGTTTGAAAACATCTTTGGTTCTGGAATTGGCTAGCTCTCTTTTTACCCTGGCCCCTAGGGCTAGCTAGCCTCCCCTCGCCAGGCAAACTGGTATCAGATAGAATCAACAGGCAGCACAATAAATAATTGATCTGAAACATGTGCTTCTAATTCAAATAAAGAGCCTTTACCCATGGTGCCCAGTGCTTGTGATCCAAGTATTTTATGTGGAAATTTGAAGGTTTCTGATAACTTTCTGTAAAGAAGTTTTCACAGGGTCTGAACCTCTTGGGGCTCTTTGTGTCTCAAGTTCAAGTTTCTCAGATAGTGATTAAGGATGTTTTATAGGCCCCTGTGGTAAATTATAGCATAGAGAGAGAAAGAATTCTTTGGCTGTGTAATTTAGCAAGACTTAATCTATCTGTTTGGGTTTTCATCCTCCCAGCTCGCTGAAAATGTTACATGATTAACCTGTTTCTCCGCGGCCCACTGAGGCGCCGGAGTTCCCAAGGACGGTCTGACTTCAGTGATTACCCCGCTCAGGTTACGGTATCGTGTTTACTTAGAAGCCCCTCCACCTCAGTCCAGCTGCTTTTTCTTGGGATGACAGACTCGAGATCCAGCATTCTTTTACTTTGCAGTGTGAACCAGTGGGTCCAAACAGCAAAGGGCAATAGTGTATTTACTTTTACATTTTCCTTGTTAGGTACTCAGCAACCAGGAGACGAATGAACTTGGAAACATGTAGCCATGTCGATTAAGTCTCCGAACTCTACCCTAAAGACCCCCAACATTCCTAAGGAAAGGAGCACAGGGTGACATGACAGGACAAGATGCCATTTGTCCCCAGCCAAATGTCATGACCCAACAACAGTTGTAAGAGGACCACGTGAAGTTGGTTTCATCAACCGGGCACAGGGAAAGAACTTGGGGCTTCACTGGGACATGACGTTTTTCTTCCTAAAGAAAAGCTGCAAAGCAGTGCCGACCAGGCCTGGTTTCCTGGCAACACTATGATTTTGTCTCTCCGGGGAAAAGGCCCCTGTGGGAGGCCTTGCTTGTTCTCTGCCCACAGATGTATCTCAGCGGAGTCTCTAGGACAAGCTTTCGTTTTCAGAGACCTCAAAGCCAGGAGAACCTTTGCAGGGAACTTGCCAAGCGCCTCCCCACTGTTTCCTCTGTGTGTCTGAATTACCCCTACTGACATTCTGTGTGTGGGGCCCAAAGTTACTTTCTCCAGCAAATGGGTCATGTTGCTCCTTTAAAAGTGAAAGTGAGAGAGAGAGGCCACACCAAATTTAGAACTGAGGCAGGGCTCCGTGATTGACAGAGGACCCAGGGTCGTTTCTAGAAGTTCACAGGCAAAGTTTATTTAGACACACACACACACACACACACACAAAAGGGCTTGCAGAACGTTCAGAGCAGAAGAAGCAATGCTTACAGTCAGGGGAGCTAACAGCCTGCTTTAAACGGAGAATTTGGTTTCTAATCTTTTAAATAGGTGCAGCCCAGAGAATCTACTTTGCACAAATGAAATACAAATATCTCCAGAAAGGATCTAGATTTCTTGGTAGATGTTTATACAATTGAATAAATTGATGCAGTGGGCCTCCCTGGGGGTGGGAAACACAGTCCCAACAGAGTTCTGCTTTGCAGCCTGAGTCTCGGTGGATTTCAGGTCCCTAGCCCCAGTGACAGTCTCATTAAAACACAGAGTGTCACTCTGGGAAAGGGAAGGAAGGAGCTAAAGGACAGCAGGCCAGGCAGTCCTTTTATCAAGGTCACTCAGCCCTAGGTGCCTCAGAGGGATTTCCAGGCCAAAGTAATTCTTTTGTGTTTGACAGTAATAGTGGCATTTCCTCAACTTCCCAGAAACTACGTGGTTTCCACAGAGACCCTGTCCATCAAATGTCATGTACAAGTTGGCCCTAATGTGAACATCATCTTTTCCTCGCCAGCCTTTGTTCCCTGCGGAATTGCCTTTAGAAACCTCACTCACTGTGTCAGGAAGAAATCGTATTCATGTTCGCTCCTGCAGAAGTCTGGAGCTACACAATCTCGGGGTGCACCCCGTTCTCCTCCTTTTCCAGCCTCCCTTGGAAGGCATGTCCTCATTCCCATTCTCACAAGAGTCCCATAGAAGCTGCAACTACCAAGTGTGAAGTTCAGAAGGATGGATGCAGGGAATAAAGGGGACGTGCCACTAAGTCAGCCTTTCTGAAAGGTCACATCCAGAGTTCTGCTGACACCTCGAGGGCCAAAACCACGCCATAGAAACCTCAAACACGCGCAACCCCACAGGCGAGAGGAAGACTGAAAAGCAAAGTTGATTTTTTTTAACCTGGGCACATTGCAGCTCCAACTGGGATGTTGTTAGAAAGACGCACAGAATGAGATACTTGATGGCCTGAAAATTAAAAATATCCCCCCACTGTTTTGCCACCAGGATTAAGTATCTGTGCGAAGACCTCACAGAGCTCGGTGAATGGGTTGGTGGTCCGTGAAAATGGCACTTGCTTCTCCCTCCCGTGCTTCTCCTTCCCCGGGCTCCCCCCTGTAGCCTGTGGACAGGCTACAGCACGGAGTGAAGCCAATGCCTTGATGCCACAGTTGGTTTTCCATCTAAGTTCACTGAATACTTTCATCTGTAGGGAGAAATTAAGAAAAAATAGTTGACCTACTTCTCATCACTGACCCAGCATTTGAAGCTGGAAAGGCCATTTTGCACAGCGCCTTCTTGCAATGCGGACAGAGCACTTAACTGCAATTCAGATACAGCTGTTCGACAAGCTGTCCCAAACCCAGGAGGACGGCTGGCGGTTCCGCCTGAGTTCCAATTCTGTGAGAAAAGGATGGCATCGCTGTGCGTCACACCCGCTGCCGACCTCAGCGGCGGAGCTCACACCACCTGGAACACAGGCACACGTGCGCACTTTCTGTGTTATTTTTGAGATCTTTATTATTGAGTATCTGCTCGGGGTGTCAAAGCATGTTATAAACTCTAAACAGAAAATTAGAGATAGATGTTACATGGGAATGCCAAGTTTACATTCTATTCTGGGTAAGGGAATTTGACAACAGAATATATTTGTTGAACATCGATGTCTCTATTGCAGTGCTCACAAAGCAAGGTCATGGGTAGACAGAGTCCAGGAAGCAAAGGAAAGTGAAACAACACTAGTAGATGGTAGTAGGCAAAAAAAAAAAAAAAGCATTATTTGTCTCTCCAACGTTAAGCTTCAAGACAGTTTTGCAACTTGTGACCTGAACAAATCTCTCATCCATGAAAAAACAGAAATAAAAAATTTGCACGTGTTCAGTTACAAAGTAACTTTGCTGCTCACAGGCAAAAGGAAGAATGCGGGGAATGAAGGAAGGGAGGAAGAGAGGACAGAGGAAGGAAAAAAGAGAAAAAAGAAGAAAAACAAAAGAAAACACTTTTTATACCTACGTATTTGACTTTTTTTATTGGTCATCTTGAAGTATGTAATATAGTTCAATTTACTTGTGTGCTTTAATTTAAATAGAAAGAGAAGGGAAGATTTCAAAAAGCCAGAACTATGTGTGTATATGTATTTAAATAAAATAAATAAAAATCTATGGCGTATATTGATTGCCAACTCAAAAACAATGTCAAAAAATACAGATACTTCTGAACGTAGCTAATAACTCCAACTCACAAGGCAAAGTGACTCTTCATCACAGGTGATTGAATCTGTATTTAAAGTAGTCACGATTAACATCTTTTAACCTGGAAAGCAAGTGTACAGATGTACCCCATGCCTTCAAATTTAAGCAATTTGATAACCCTCAGCTTCTCCGTTTAATAATGTGCATGAAATTCCTTTAATTATATTTTACAAAATCCTCAATTTAAATGATTGTTCTAAATTCCATAGAAAAATTTCTTAAAATCCACAGCTCCAGGTGCTCATGTTTTGTAAGGTGACCAAGACTGACAGCACTCACACCTGCTCCTGGGTACAAATACATACCTTCCCCTGCCTCCCCCGCCCCCGAGGGGGCAAAGATTCCTTCCCCATGGAGCCAGCCAAAGCTGCTATACTTCAGCACACCCCATGCCTTTCTTCCCAAGGGGTCCCAGTATGTTTATGGCTGCTGTCCGCTCCCTCCCCCATCTCCATGATCCTGTTCCCTCACCTTGACCTTGGGGAAGGTGGGAGGTGGGTATAAAATACCTGCTTGTCAGAAAACCTACCAAGGTCAAGGTTGCCTTATTTCTGCCCTTTCTAGTTGGAGTCAACCAAGGCACCTGAGAGAAATACTGCTCTAAATAATAACACCATCTGTTTTTCTGCCTCCTGGGTTAGAGGAAAAATGGCTCCTAGCACTCACTGACCATTACCTGGGCAAGTGGCTGTGGAGGAGCCATCTGAATTGGTGGCATTGTCTATTTCTCACAGTCACTAACTCTTTTTTCTGATGCCAAGACACAATGAGGGCACACAAAGGGACTCAAATGAAAAAACTGATGTCACACTTCAGTATCTCAACATTGCAATCTACTGAACGCATGCCTTGCATATCTTGGTTAGATGATATAACTTTTTTATAGGAAGCCACTCGTTACACTATCAATTTTGGTACATTAAAATTATTATTGATGCTGATTGCCTATTCTATTTTTTATGTATTCCAGCATCCTACCTTTCTTTCCCCTTATTGAATATTACACCTCCAATTCAAGATGCAAGCATATGAAATAATAAAAGGAGGTGAAATTCATGAGTCAATTAGACTCTTATGAATTATATTAGTAGCATCCCTAGTACAAAATTTGCTAGCAAGTAAAGTTTAAATGATGGGTACTATGTCATTTTTAGATTATCTTTCATCAAGTTTTACCTGTTCTTCTGATTCTTCATCAGCATCAAACAGAACTATAACATTCTCTTAAAGCCCCTTTTATAACTAATACTCGCCCTAAGGTAATTATTAGATAGTAAAATGATTAAGTGCAATTACAGTGTGTGGCTACATTTGGGATTCTACGGAGATTCTGTTTAAGGTCAGGAGAGCTTTCTGGTAAGGTGCTTCCTTACACTCATCGACGGCAGAGGTGGCCGTCTCCTCTGGGCCTTCACAGCTGTTGACGATGGCAACTGCACTGAATGACCTTCTTCTGACCTTGGTTTCTGACGCGCCGCCAGATCCTCGGACTGGGGGAGCCTTTTCCATGTTGTGGAGCTGCTGGTCTTTCCAGTCCAGTTGTTTGGCACTGCAAAAGGGCGCATATACCTCCACGCTGCCCTCAAACTGTAAGCAGTTCACTTTGTAGTACTTTCTCTTCACCTCCAAGACGTCATTGAACCTGTGGCCCCAGAGGATTTCCCGGGGGATGTAGGAACTCCTGGACTGGTGGGAAGTCCCCGTGGAGTCGCCGGTATAGATAAATGTCACCAAAATCTCAAAGTTATCTTTGGCCACTGCCTTCCGGTCCAGGGCATACAGCGGGCTCTCGTGGTCAATTTCGTGAACAATAGTCACGGGCGTGACGAGGATGATCTGGTCGTTGACCAGCTTCAGGTCTTTGAAGGCCATGGTCATGCGCCCGTCGCTGTCCTCCGAGTAGCGGAGGAGCTGGGCGCGCACGGTGCCCTCCACCACGTGGTTGGGGCGGAAGTCCCCGATGCGCCACATGAGGCAGAGCTTCCCGTCCCTCATGCCCACGAGCGCGAAGTAGCTGAAGCGAATGGTCTGGGCTCTTTTGCGGGCGGTTGCCATTTTGGCCAGCGCGGCCCCGATGATGAAGGTGTTGATGACGCAGCCGAGGATGGACTGCAGGATCACCGTGAGCACGGCCACCGAGCACTCCTCCGTGACGCAGCGGGACCCGTAGCCGATGGTGGTCTGGGTCTCCAGGGAGAACAGAAAGGCCCCTGTGAAAGAGTGCACGTTGTCCACGCAGGGCGTGATGTCTGGGTTGTTCAACAGGTCTCCGTGGTGAAAGGCTATGAGCCAAAAGATCGAGCCAAATATCAACCAGGAGAGCACGTAGGACAAGGAGAAGATCACAAACATGTGGCGCCACTTGGTGTCCACGAGAGTGGTGAAAATGTCGACCACGTAGCTCCCCCATTCTCCAAAAATGTGCTTGAAGTACACGTTGCAGCTGCCGTCTTTGTGCAGCAGGCGCCTGCGGGCTCGCCGCTTCTCCGCGATGAGGTGCTCCGGGGGGTACCCCGGGTATTTGGGGTCCACGTTCACGATGGGATAGCTGCTGCCGTAGTAGCTCATTCCTTCCTGCGCCCTGCGGGCATCCAGCTGACTTCTGAAACTGAAATAGATCTCTGAGCCTTGCTTTCTGTTGGTTTGGGTTTCCAGTTAAAACCTGAAAAAAAAAAGAAAATTAAACTCACTTTAGCTTTCATTTCCATCTTAATAGCAATTTGCTGAATGCGAAGCAATTGTACGCCATTTGAAATAGCTGACTTCACTGGAATGACAGGGGCTCTCACTATTGATTACTCATTTCGGTTCAGGATTCAACTCAGTCATTATGGGAACAAAATATGAATTAGGGAAAATAACATTTTTATAAATGCATGAAGCCTGAGTAAACACTATGATTATCCCAAATGAAGCATCACTACTGTTTCTGAACTGACCTAAAAAAGAATTGTCTTGTTTTTTTGTAGACTCTTCTGGCATGAAAGCATTTAGAAAACAAAATAATCTATAATATAAAAAGGCAGAATATAATTCAGATATTTGTCTAGCAGTCTTATCACCTTTCTGTTTAAATAGATCGTTTTCTTTAAAAGAAAGAGACATGTAAAAGTTTCTGTCTTCACGTGAAAATGTAACTTACACACTGGTTGCTATGATGTAGTCCGTTGCCCTTAGCACCTGTTGCTTCCTCTCTCTTCCACGGAGCTTGTTCTTCCTTGTGCACTTCCCAGGACCGAGCAGAACTGATTCGAACACTATTTCAGATTCAACTCCTTTACCCTAGCTCTACCTTTAGTCTAGAGAGGAAAAAAAAATCTCTCTTAACCCCAGAGGAGTTAAAACCACTCCCAGTTAGGCTGTCAGTAAGGTATAAAATTGCTTGTGCCTTTGTCTCATAACATCCATCTTTTCTTTCTTTCTTTCTTTCTTTTTTGGCACTGGAAGCTCTTCTCTGTCCTTCTGAATAGAAGCCCCAAAATTTGCCAAAGTTGCTAATCTTATTGCCCTCTTAAAGGGAGCATACTTCCAGTGGACCCCTCCCTTCTGCTTTTCAGTTATGTTCCTGATTTTTTCACAGCCATCCCGAGGCAAAGCCCTCTCTGTCCCTCCAAATTCAGTCTTTAAAAAAATTAAGGCAGAACATACAGTTCTTAATGCTTTTAGCATATCATGGTCTAGGCTCAAGTCTGAAAGCAAGTTTTAAAAAATCAATGTTAAACGATCTTTAGTTACTTCTATGCAAAATTAAGAAGTCACTGCAGCCCAGTATTAATGGCTTAGTAATTATTCAAGTATGTTTTCTACACAGTCTACCTGCGTTGGGTGAGGGAAGGGAGTATGAGAAGAAGGTGACACTTCAGAGGATCCTGCGACTCTGGGGCACTGAACAATGAAGTCGGAATAATTACTGTTCCTGACATTGAGACCACCCCCTACATGTGAAACCAACCAGGACACTGATCACTAAATACTTACCCAGCCTGCCTTCCAGCTGCAGAAGAGAGGAAATAGTTAATTTCCCTCTAGTCAGAAGGCATCATTTTTCCTCCTCTCCAGGGATCAGACCACGTTACAATAAACACTTTGTTTGGTGGACCACTGTGAGGATGGACACTCGGCCAAAAAATCCCGCAGGGCACGTAGGAGTTTCTCTCTGCCCAGCTCCTTGCCAGGGGCCACGTCGCCCACCCTCCTCCAGGTCTGATTTTGAGTAGTTGCCCTCTCCTTTGTCAGCCCTTCATCGTGTTTTGGGGTGACAATCGTATAATTTCAGGATGTGACCCAAGTCTGAGAAAATGCTTACTGGAATGTTGAATAGAAGATATTTCCACGAATTTTGTCCACAACATATATCATTCCTTGTAGGTTCCAGGCTGACTTCCCAGTCTCCACTCTCTCACCTGGTCATTGGAGGCAGGAGAATGGAGCCAAGTATAATCAAAGACCCATATGATTTGAAACTCAAAAGCGTATTTGGAGATAGGATTGTTTTCTTACTGAACGCTTCCAACCCAGTTCCTTAAAGGGGCCTGCCCTGACCGTGGGAGTGCGAGAATGAGGAAAGCACAGTCCATAAATCAAGAGCTACTGTGTGACTGTGATCTTTTCTGCTGCCAACAGAAAAACGATTTTTATTTGAAATGGCATTTGGTTGGCATCATTTTCAATTCCAGCGATGCCAACCACTTTTATAAATAAGCCAGTTGAAAAACACCTGCATTAGTATGCTAATTGGCAAATGAATCTTCAATTAAGACAAGCGACAAGTGAGGAAATTTGAGGATGTGGAAAGTTTCTGAATCATGTAACAATTTCAGGGATACAAGTTTTGGCTGTGAGAACTCCGCCCCAAACGCACCACGTCCTCTGCTGTGGTTCATTACTGGGGTTGTTCCTTTCCACTTTCCGGAGAAACGTTTGGGGATTTGGGTTAGGAGCATGCACTTCATTCCCCCATTCTTAGATTTGCCAACCATATAAAGGACGCATTTTTCTAAAAGCCCATAGTTTTTAAGCTAAGTGATAGATTATAAGCAAATAATTTTCTTCAGTCTTAACCATTTTTCAGGCTACCTGATGAGTAAAGAAGTTTATGGTGGTCCTTTTGTCAAAATGGCTAGACAAAATAAGTAGTTATTAACCTCTTGTTTCACATATTACACTGATTAGAGCAGTTTTCCAATTGTTTACCATTAAATAATAGAAGAAAAGGCTTGTTGATTGGCTGGCAGTCTACAATGTTCGTGTTTCTCAGGATTAAAACTCAGCTTTCAAAGTTCCTTAACACTTCCATAATCACCTTCCATTCCATCATGGAAAAGCATTTGCAACATTCTTATTGCTGAATTTCTTTTCTGTATTTTGTGCTCCTTGCTCTCCAGAAACAGATGGTGGCTGTTGCACTGGTTGTAAATTCTTAAAAAAAAAAAAAATGGAAGTATGATCACTGTAATTTCAAAATTGTGGAGAATAGAGTTCAAAAGTAAATGCTGAATTGGGTAAGGTCCCCCTTCTGCACCAGGTTCAAACTGTTTCTCCAGGTGATTAATGGCAAAGGTAGAAAAAGGAGCGCAATTTCTTGGCCTTGACAGGAGTTCTCTTCTCAGTGCGGCCAGAGCAAGAGACAGAGCGCAGTCAGGGGGCGGGGCTTCCTGGGAAGGCCACAGAAGCTCAGGATAATTTGCAAAGACGCTTAGGATGGCGCTTCGGCAAGATGACCCCATTCACTGCCACTCACAGGGACACCTGACACAGAGGAAGTTAGAGGAGACTGCCACCCCCATCCTGACAGTCACTTTCCTCGGAAGTTCTTCCTTGTGTTAAGTTCAGACATCAAAAAAAAAAAAAAGTTCCTTAATGTACTTTGACTGGTGAGATCAGAAATTTGTCCTCAGTTTCCCACATCTTGGTATGACTTCCAGGAGAAGCCTTTACTGATCAGTGTATTTCAAATGTGCTATTCACATGACAGGGAACATTTTCACCAAAACAAGTAAGTGGCACCCTGTGTATCTGTTTCCGACTCTCGCTGTGCAAAAGCGCCTCTAATGGACTCACCAGTTTTGAAGCAATGTCTCTGCCGTTTTGCCCCAGCTTCTCAAATTCAGCTATTTACCAAGCAGGCTACTCTTGTGGATAATTCTTCAAGCTTAAGCTTTTCATTACTATGTTGTGGGCACAACACAATGGTTAAGACTTTATAATCTTCTGTCACATTGATAATAAAATTTGATCTTGTCTCTAAATCTACTTAATATAAACACGGTCACAGTAACCACAAATAATGGCCTTAAGTATCTTTGGTAAATTCATTTTATGACACCAACAGCCTTTCAGATTAACCAGTATTTTTTTATAATGCAAATGACGTATGTGAAGTCATCACTGGTAATCAAGTAACTTGCCTGGCGACTATTAGGTCAGATAGATTGTAGTGGGAACTTGAGAGCTGATGGGGTAGAGAGCAGAAAAGGTGGCCTAAATTCCAAGGGCAGGTCACTGTCCTTGAGGACAGGCTTGGGTGGAGCTTTGTGGTGTGTGGGGAGGAGGACTCAAGAATCAGAGAGAAGGCGTGGTCAGGTGGCACGTAGGGGTGGGCTCTGGTTGCTGAGCAGGGAAGAAAGGGGGTGTTAATGAGATGCAACAGAACCCAAACAAGTTAGGTTATTTTGCTCAAAACTCGTCCTACTGCTTGTTGCCTTGGAATTACGCCTGAGCCTTGTCTTGCCTGGAATCCTCCTGAGACATTCAGACACACTTAGGTGGGGCCCGCCATTCAGCCACGAACACCTGCTTCACCCGCACCTGCTGTCCAGACTTCTCCAAGTACTCTGTCTCCTGAACTGCACACAATTTCTCCATTGCTGACAAATGCATGGAGTTCTCACATGTCCTTCTCAGCTACTGCTATCCCCAGAGCAGGCCTTGGATTTTACCAGTGACCATGGATTTTACCTTTTTCCTGATATAACCTTATCATTTCTCCTTCTCAAGCAATGTCAGAAAGTTTTGTGCCACTTAATGATAGGAAAGGATGAATGTATAATATGTTATGAGCAAACCAGACTGGCAGCTGGTGCTGGGAAGGAGAAGTGAGGCCCCAAGTTGCCAGGACCTTTATCTGGAGATCCTTTTAGGAACCAGCTTTTCCCGAAGTAATAGTTGCATCCCAATTGTGAACCCTGCCTCCCCCCAGACGACACTGCGTTTTAAAAAGGAGGAGAAATGTGGAGGCCGGGATGATGTTTCTTCATTTTCCGGATGTCAAGATAGTACCAAAGTAACATGAATTATGATACTAAATTATTCTGGTCCACATTCAATTACCTTAATAAGAAATAGTCCGAAATAAAATGGGTTTTTTGTGTTTTGGTTTTGTACAGAACCCACGCGCTGGGAAGCAGACTCCAGGTCCAGGTCGGTCCTCACTGTCCTGAGCGGCTGTGTCAGGTGGCTTGTCTCCTCCGTGTCTTCCTCCATGAAACGGGGATGACACCTACATCTCTTAGGTGCTGGGAGGCTGCACGAGATAATTAGTGGGAAGCCATCTTTCGCTGTGCTGAGCTCGTAGTCGTTACTCAATAAATTTTCCTCAAATGTGAGTCCCATGAGGACTCGGTTTCCCCCTCTGTAAAACATCACAGCTTCTGTTTTAACCCTCTTGAAGAGCTTTCCACTTGCGTGGCAGCAAGGCACAAACTATGTGGTTCCCCATAGATATTTTTATTTAAGTTCAGGGGTGGCATCACTGTTTCCTGCCACTGCACACCGGGCTACTTGTCTGTCCTTCCACTCCTTCCCCTAACCCCCAGGGACGGGGTCATTTTTCTTTCCTTTTCACAATTGTTAACAAATAAGACATCCCCTATTCCTTGCTCCCAGCATACAGGCAGGCACCACACACACATGCACTTTCAACTTAGTTTAAGAATTGTATTGCAAAAATAATAATTTTATTGCTATTTACTCTGAGCAACCAGCCTAAAAGGAGCAAGACTGACACTTGGCAGATTTGAGAAGTTAAAGAAATTCACAAGGTAATTATTGTGGGTGGAAAAATGGACCTATGGAAAGTAACGTCACAGGGTGGTCTGATCACAAATTCCTAACTGGGCAGGTCATGGTGAGTAGTCACGTCCCGGGCCCAAAATGTTTTGGTAAAAGGTCTATTTTTACCTTAAGCCAGCCCTGTCTATTGTTCTCGTGCATCTGGGTTAACACACCTTTGCGATGCCAGAAGTAATAGCCCCAGGAGGAGGTATTAACCCTCATGAGAACACATGATCTTGTTAACCACTAACCATCCTGTAATCTAATGCCTGCCTTGCTTTCTCCCACATCCATGTAAATTCCCTCCTTAATTTCAAGCAACGAAAAGAAGCTGCAGAACTGTTACTCTCTGGGGCGTTTGAGATCTGGCTCCCCTGCATATATCGTCAGTTTGGCTCAAAGAAACTCATAAAAACATTTGCACATTTCTTACGTCCACATCATCATGCTTATTCTTTGTCTTAAAAGCCATGTACATTTTGTACTAAGATGGCTCTGAAGGTTTCTCTTTTCTTATCTTGAAAATCAGCCTGCCCATCCCTGTCTTGGAGGCATGCCGGCCCCAGCTGCTGAGAATTTACCTGGCGCTGAATCTGGGCTGGTGCAGAAGCTAAATGCCACGAGATCTCAGGTCCTGTTAAGAGACCAGAGCTCAATTTCCCTTTGTTGTGTAAGGAAAGTACTTTCCCCCAAAGGCTTCTAAAATTGTCCAGTGGAGAATTTATTACTGATTGTTTACTTGTTTGGTTTTTGTTCGTTTTTAAAAATGGAGCTCCTATTACGTGCCAGGCCCACCCATCTTTAGGAATCGGTGAACAGAGTCCCACCTGTATGGAATCTGCATTTGAGAGTTGGGCACCAATACACATGAAAACAATACAATGAGATCATTGCTGATCACAGTAAGTGCCCAGGAGAAAGCAAATGAAGTAGTGATGTGGAGAAGAGCCGGAGCGGGGCTGAGGGGGCCGCTTAACAAGGGCGGTCAGGGGAAGTTCAGCCCAGGACCTGACAGTCAAGCCCAGCCTTCACTTTTCTTGGCTCCAGCCTTGGGTGAACACTCTCAGCTCTGGCCTGGTGCTCCGTCCTGTTTGTTTGTGGGAGGCACAGTCACTAGCTGGTTGTTAAGGCGCTCTCTATTTATAGGTGTGATTTGGCTGCTCCGTCCTTTGTTCTAAGCTAATTTTAAGGCCTGGTTCTCACAAGAACCAATCATTACAGGAACTCATCTGCATTTTATCACTGAATCCAGCCTCTCCTGATCAGATGAAAACCTGGTTTTCCCTGGTTTATAGAATAGCCTTCTAACTCCTTTCTTGCCACTTTCATTCAAGAGTGATTATTTTAACCTGAAACGTAGACAAGCCTCTTGCTACCAAGAGGAGCAGGCCAAGCTCCACCCGGTCCTATAATCCCATGGTTAAAGGGTGGGAACATGGAAATCCAAACCCTCAGATCTTAGCTGTATGATATCAGCATCTTAATGATATCTTTAAGCTTCTCCGTATTTATTTAAAACATAGGGACAATAGTTGGCATCTCAAAGGTTTCTGCAAGGAATAACGAATAATATAAGGGGGTAAAAAGGCTAGCACCCTGAGAACTCTCATTATGTATAGTCTTCCTTTACCTCTCAATTTGAATACATATTTCTGTTCTGTTTCTACCTAGTCTGGGAGAGATGGATATCTGAGCCACATCTGGAAGACTGATAGGACTTAATTAAACAAGAAGAAAAAGAGTTTCCCAAGCAGAGGAACAGCGTTTGCAAAGGCTCTGTGACTCACAGAGGCAGAGAGAATGTTTTCCAAAGAACTGAAATTGAGGCAAAGGGTGGGCTTCAGCTGAAGCCAAACCTGGAAAGGGAGATAAGAGCAGGACATAAATGACCTACAGGTAGAGTAACAGACTTGGGTCTCTCTCCCAAGAACAGTGAAAGCAATGGGAGCATCCTAACCAAGGGCACAGCACGATAAAGTCTGCATTTTTGAAAGATCACTCTGACTGTCCAGTGGGAAGCTGGCTGGAGAAATTTAGAGCAGACGTGGTAGAGATAAGCCAGGAAGGTATTTCAGTGACCAGGTAAGAGGTGATGGTGGCTGGGATTAGGATGACACCAGTGGAGGTGGCAGAAGCTGCCTGCCATGTAGTGTTTCTTCACCCTGCATCTGGAGCAGGGTCACATTAGCTTGGAGTGGCCAATAAGAACTTCAGGAGCAAGACTTTGCTTCTTGAGGAAGTGGCACGGGGTTCTGGACCCTGTCGTTCCACGCATCTACGAGGACTCAAGAGGCCAGTGGTGTGGTGGCACAGCCAAGTCTCCCCGGGAAGCATACAAGTCACAGCTCCTAGAGAGACAGTCCTGAGATAAGAGTTTGCCTTGCCTCTTATTTGTGCTCAGATCAGGTTCTTTCTCGTCATACTTCCTCTGAGGCTATAGGCTACCCCATACCTTTTCAATAATATTTTCTTCTGCTTGTGGTAACAAAGGCTAGTGGGGTTTTTGCTTGAAACAGAGAAAATGAAGTTAAAATTCAGTTTAATATGGATGAGTATGGTCGAGTCACTCTCCTTTACTCCTATCATGTAAACTAGGAGCAAGTCCCGTTGGTCCAACTTCATTCCAATCACGCATCATCACAGTAAAACCCCCGGTCTTCAGTGGACCAGGTCTTCAAAGGGCCACGGCCTCCTGAAAGAGCTCTTTCTGCCCCTGCTATACTTGAATCTATTGTTCTAAAAACTAAACTCAAAATATGCCACTCCCCTGCTTAAAACCACCCAGTATCTTTCCACTGCAATTAGAGTGAATTGCACGATCTGTATTTTATACAGATCGCATACATCTGACCTCAGCCCATCTCTGGAAATCATCCCCTACTATTCTCACTGTTCACTGTGTCTGTCTTTTTCACTAACACAGGGGTCAGAAAACTATAGCCTAAGGGCCAAATCTGGTCCACTGCTTTTGTAAATAAATGTTATTGGAACCCATGCAGACCACTGTGTACATATTGTCTACAGCTACTTACTGTCCAGCTATGCTGCGGACTTGAGTAGTCGCACAGAGACCCCTGATCCTCACAGCCCAGCTTATTCACTATCTGAATCTTGACAGAGGAAGTTTGCTAAACTCCACTCTATCTTATAAGGAGGTTCTTGCCCCAGGTCCTTTTCCTTTTCTGCCTGCAAAACTTCTTATTATCACTGAAGTCTTATCTTTGATGTCATCTTTTTAAGGAGGGCATGACTGAGGAGGATGTAAACTAAAACCTTTCACGCCATAGTTTTGTGTCTCATTAACATGCTTTATTCATTTTTTAAAAGATTTTATTTATTTACTTTTTAGAGAGATGGAAGGGGAGAGAGAAAGACAGGGAGAGAAACATCAATGTGTAGGAGAAACATCAATTGGTTACCTCTCACACAGGCCCCAACCAGCCACCTGGCCCGCAACCCAGGCATGTGCCCTGACCGGGAATCAAACCAGCAACCTTTTGCTTCCCGGAATGATGCCCAATCCGCTGAGCCACACTGGTCAGGGCAACACGCTTTATTCATTTTAAAACACCACTACCGACTGAATTACTTATTTTTTGGCTGGATTGCCCACGGACCAAATTGTAAGCTCCGTGACAAAAAGTCCCCTTGTCTTATTTACCTCTGTATCCCCACCAGCTATAGAAGTATGTGGCAGGTAGGCACTCGTTAATTATACTTCGAAGGAATGAATTAATAAATCATCAAACAATACAGATTGAGCAGTTCCATAGTTTCAGGGGCTTCGGTCCTACTAAGAGCATGAACATTGCTGGTACTGTAAAAGCATCCGTGCTCACGGTTCTTCAGACGTCAGCTCCCAGTTCTTTCCGGTTACCTCGCCTCAACCCTGTCCAAGCAGCCAGTTCATATGGAGCTTCTATTTATTTTATTTTATTTTTTTAAAGAAAACTGCTTGTCACTCTGCTGCAGAACTCTCTGGAAATCGGGGAAAAAGTGCTTAGCACTAAAAAGTGTTTCATAAAATTTGTTAAAGCAGTGATTAAATTATTAGAAATGTGGTTCTCCTTATACTACGGCAGGTTATCATACTTGTATTTTACAGACTCAGGCAAATAGATGCACATCGATTTAATTTGAACTACTTCTGGAGGTGAGTCGGTTCTTTGTGAACACAGCCCACGAGTTTGGTACAGCCCCTGATCCATCAGTCCCTGTGGGTGCAATTTACTCTGAAGAAACGACCGTGGATGAGCACAGAGCCACGGCTACTTTGCAGGACTATCTGTAGCGGCAAATACCGGCTACGGCCTCGCCATCGATACGCGTGGGATTGCTTTGTGTCACTACTCAGTACTTTCAGTGCAGTCATTAAAAGCGACAGAGTAAAAACAAAATGACAGGAAAAATGAAAACATTGTTTGATGGAAAAAATAAAATGGGACTATGAAACAGCAGGTACATATACATTTTTAAGTTGTAATATATCTAAGCATGGAGAAAAGACACGGTGGCATACAAAGTGTCAATTGCGGCTTTCTCGCTTTGGTATGATAATTGTTCTCCTTTTTTTTCTGTTTGCCTATTTATATTTTCTGATAGTTTACAATGAACATGCATTACTTTTGCAAAAAAGAAAAAACAGGTATTTTCAACCGGGACTGTTGAAGTGGACTGATTCTCAGGCTGCATAAAGGAAAAGCAAACCAATAGCAATCGAAAAGCATTTATTAGAGCGTTTAAAAGGCAACTATAAATAGCCCAGAGAGGCAGACAGTCTTACAGACGTTTCAAGTCAGACATGGATGCTGTAATTTTTGCTGGAACAATTCACAGAAACAAATATAGTGACATTTAATTCATCTAAGTAAAACCAGATCTCATTTAAAACAAGGAAGGGGGGTTAGAGGGAGCAGGGTCAGATGTGGCCACTGGAGACCAATTGGAGAAACCATGAAAGCAGCTGGGAACAGATCGGAGCCCACAGAGCGGGGTTAAAATTAAACAGGCATCACACGCAGCTCTCCCCTCTCAGCGCCCCCTCCTCCCTTCCCCATTCCAAACACGTTAAACTGTTAATACCGTCCTTTCTTGGCTTGGTATACCAAAGTCTGTTTTAGGAATCTTCCTTTTATCTTAATATTTTTTGATAACTTTGGAAAGAAAATGTTTAAAATTGTGTTATTTTTCAACATTAATGCTCTAAGGTCTATGTTAATAGACTTTATTTTTTTTAAATATGTATTGATTTTAGAGAAGAGGAAGGGAAAGAGAGAGAGACAGACATCGATGTGAGAGAGAAACATCGATCAGTTCCGACCAGGGACTGAACCTACAACCCTGGCATGTGCCCTGAAAGGGAATCAAACCCTCAATCCTTTGGCATACAGAATGATGCTCCAACCAACTAAGCCACACCGACTGCAGGGGTTAACAGATTTTTAAGACCCAAGGAAATGGTTCTTTGAAATGGATAAATTTGAGGAGGGCAATTAAATATTCATGATGTAGACTTGCCTAAATAGCTGGCCCTAGCCAGTTCTTAATAATTCATATTCATGAACTTCAAAACTTTATTTGGATACTATTTGCCCCCTATAAGCAGTACAGAATGACAGTGTTTTTCAAAGCACAGTCTACTAACAACCTGCTTCTGAAATCCTGGGGTGGGGGGCAGGGGACACCTGCAGATCCTTGGATGTCACCCCAAGCATTCTGACTGCCTGCCCCAACCCAGTCAATTCTTATACGTCCTCAAGATCTTCTGCTTTAAAGTTTCCAGAATTGAGACTCTGGGTCAGGTAGGCATGAGACCGAATTGAGACTCCTGCTTGATCACTAGTAAGACTAACTGCACGTCTGCGTAAGTTCATCGCTTTGAGCCTCCAATTGTCCATCTGAAAAATGCAGACCCTAGGATTGCATGGGAGGGTTAAATGAAGCTGTTTCCAACCCCCCTTTCATAGTAACTTGTGTTTAATACATATGCAATTGCAATGCTTGTAGCTATGACTACAGTTCATTCAAATGTAGATCCAAGCGAGGGGAGAGAGAGAGAGAATCCGCCAGTTTTCTTCACCATGAATTACTGATTGCCGATTTCTCAGACTTGTTTGAAAAGTCCCTTCTAGACCTGAGTGCCACGACATCACCTTCAGGGAGACATGGCAGAGCTGCCCAGGAAAGCCATAGGTATCATGAAGAAGGGGCATCACTTTGTACTGGTCACCCGCTTTGCTTTCTAGAGGCCCAGTTACCTATGACTGACCTCCGGTAGCTCCTGTATAGTTTGATTTGGCAGCAGCTTTGCTTGAATCTAACTGTCTCTTCCCAAACAACTGTCATGTATGGGAAGCATATGTGGCGTGGCTTTTGACCTTCTCCAAGGTTGGTATTTATGATATTCCAACAGAAAACTGAGTCCTATCTTGCTGTTTTCCCATTTTGTGAGAACTACCTGCAAACTGTCCTCTTTGACAGTGTGCAGAGAGTCTATTTATTTATCGGTATTCAATCCACTGGGAATCACTGAACTCACAAATGTAATTCGCTAGTAGACCAGGAACCCCCTGGACAGTGTCTACAACTTCTTTGACCTTTAAATGATTGAGTTTCTGTGTTAAGCTGTCAAAATGAAAACTCAGGACAGCTTTATTGCGGAGGAAAATAAAGTAACTGTTATTGGCTGTTATCTTAATTCTCCTTTTCCCTTGTGGATACAGACAAATTGAAAAGGCCTTAAAATACAGGACAAAAGATCTCCCTAGGAAGATCCAGACAGATAGCCTACTGAGACAATACCTTAAGCAGGGCGCTGCTTTATCACGGGAGATCAGCTTTCTATTAGCCTGCGCCTGTCCAAGGGCACTCGGCACTAAACCATTGCCACTGACTGCAGACAATAACTGATGGAAGTTAGTGTATTTCATACTCTGGAGTTTCCACACATTTCATTTCCTATACTTGCTTGACCACATGCACTTGTGCCTCCACTGCGGTGCTCTGCAGGAAGAATGAGTCATCCTACCTGAGTTGGAGGGTCTCGTTGCATCATCTATGGATGCCTAATATAAGCAGAGGTGGCCCAAGTTAGTGATACTCCTCTTAAAAAGAGAAGGGACACTGTTCCCGGCATTTCTTGGGCTGGACTAGTCATTGGGACAGACACTGGGGAGTTCAGTGTGGGGCAGATGGCACTTTGCCCTTAAACCTGGTGGTGAGGTGTTTAAACCTTCACTGTGAGACACTGGATCACTTAGCTAAATATACCAATGCCTGTAAAAGAGCATGGAAACAGCCTTTGTGCACTCTTCAATTCAGCCCACATTTAAACATGCCTGAGGCACCATGCGGACTGTTACTGAGGATTATGAGGACTACTGTTGCTCTTGGGGAGCTCGTGTCGCCAAGAATACTACAGACAGTCTACCGAGACAGACTGCCAAGAGCGCACATGTGCTCTATGGCAGAATAACATCAAAGCAGCACGATGCTGCAGGAACCAAAGGAAGGGGTTACGTTTGAGATCTTTCCCCGCATTTACAGTGCTGTGGGGGTTCAGAACAAATCACCCCACGGCATGCCTCTGTGGTACGCAGTTTCTTTTGAGCTAAAGGCAACTTTAGCCACAGGCTCAAGACAAACTTCTGTCCCTCCCTTAACTACAAAGAAGAACTTGAATTAGGGGCCTTGCCTGAAGGAAGAGATGATCAGAGATAACCTCTTTTGACCTACTGGTAGGCGGGACAAATTTATCACCCTGCAATGGCCCTGTGAGGGCCCCAAGCCACCTGGCCTCATCCCTAGCTCAGGATGGCTTACACACTCCTGTTCCCATTCTGTCTCTGAACAATGTCTGCATGGGGGGCCTCTGACTCTCACGTACACAGGTTTCCTGTACATATGTATGTGTTAAATTTGATTATTTTCTTTTGCTAATCTGTCTCATGTCTGTTTGATTATTAGGCCTCGGGGGTAGTTTGTTCCTCCCCCGCAGTGCAAAGGTGCTTCCCCAGCATTCTGCTTTTGTGGTTAATTCTTGAGTTTCTAGACTAATGATGGAAGATGGTGCCATAGACAAGCCACAGAAGGGAAGCAGTCAGAAATCGATTTGCATCTGGCTTGGAATAAATCATTTGCTTTGGAAAGAATGCCCCATTTCCGTGCATTGCATGCTATTGAAATGATTTTCTGTTCCCTGAATTCAAGCTGTCAGACAGGCAGGATGTAATCAAGGGGAACATTCTGGGTAGTTGAGCAAAAGGCAGTTTAGGGGTTTTTATTTTTAATCCCATGGGCTAATTCATCCAGCAGATAATCTGTGTATGGAAATGTGAGTGGTGCTTGGCTTGAACAAATAGATTTCCCATATTGAAATCAAAATTCATTCCTGGCCAAGAACGTAGCAATATGGAGAAAGATTTCTAATATATTTTTAAAATTCAACATTTTTTAGCTACTGATTTTATTACAAGTAATTCCTAACCATTATAAAAGCAGCCAGCCTGGCCTTTTATTTGAGACTGACTAGAGAAGGGGATGCAGAGAAAAGGTAATAAAATTACCTTTTGTTTCAACTTAATCAAAATGCCACTTTGCCCCCATGTAGGGAAGATAACATTTATGAAAAATTCATTCAACAGATGAGCCTTGGCAATACTGCAGAAATTTAAAATCTTAACGGAAAGAATATGCTGTGAACTAAAATAGCTTTTTCCATTCTTCAAGTTTTGGACCAGAGGAAGAAATATTGGCTTTTTAACTGAGAAATGTAAATATTATTGGCATTTGAATTTCCACATCTCATGTAACTTCCCTATAGAAAGATAAATGGGGTGGCTTCATTGAAAAAAATTTAGAAATGAATTCTCAAATCAGATTTTCAACAGTTTGTGAGTATCCAACGCAAGCTTCTATATCCACAAACACTTAAAAGAGGAGATGTAATAGCCATGCATATTCATATTTGGCTAAATGGCGCCCAGAACTTGTGAAAACCGAAACGCAAGATGCCGCTCCTCACTCCCCAGCGCCACCAGCCCAGAGTTTCCACTCAGACTTCCTCTCGCGTTTGGCTGGGCGTGAAAATACAGTAGCGATGCCTGTGCGTCAAGCACAGCTGGTCTCCACTTCCTCTCCCCAGCAGGGCTGTTCATGACCCTCATCCTTGTCATTCAACTCGAAGAACGTTCTTGGTACAGAAGCACACACTGGGGTTTGTGATCTTGCCCCACCGGGGGCATATTTCTGAAGGCCCTTCGCCCGAGGAGATTTCACTGTCAGTGCAACAGAATGCACTACGGAAATCTCAGCCACCTCAACAGCGACGGCCAGGAAATCGAAACGTATCACCAGGAGTTCAGTGTGGTGCAGCCTTGAGGTCTGGCTCACAGGCGATTCGTGACACTCATCAAGGTCTCTCTGTGAGCCCCCAGCTTCCACTTTCAGGGGCATCTGCCCCTCAGTCCAGCGGGACCTCTTCTTTCAGAGCCTCAGTGCTGTGTCACTCGCCCCTAATCCTAACAACACTCCTGAAAAGTAGGCTTTAGTATATCGTTCATGTCCTGTACACTCACAAACTAAGTCTTAAGGAAATGAAGTCTTCACTGTATGTCATCATCGAGTTGGAAACTGAAAGAACTGGGATTGCATTTCATGTCTCTGCGACTGGATTATAAATGGTGAATAAAGGTTAATGTCATGTTCTTGGGTGTGCATATTTTTTGTAGTTAAGGCTCCAACCGGATTCTAGAATTATGATTATAAGCTATTCCTGTAACTCCAAACACCAGGATCGCAGGGCGATATTTTGGTATTGGTGGTTCTTGTCAAGCCTCCTTGAGATAGGTCTCCCCAGTTTACTGACAAGACCAGCTCTGGAAGTGCAAACTGGTTCACACAAGCACAGCTGACTGTCCACCAGCCAAAGCCCACCTGATAGAACCGTTAAGAATCTAAAAAAACTGTCAGCAAGGAAAAAGGCTAAAGGAAGTGTTCAAAAAGAGCTAATTGGTTGATGCCTTTTCATGGAGAAGAATGTTTCCTATTATAAGATTACACCGCCAATGCGTGGCCTGGAGGGAAGACTTGTTGCCTTTGGACACTTTTTGGAATTGAGCCAAAGTGTCTGAACACAAAGGGAAAAACAATGGAGTGTGGATGATGTCATAGAGCATCCTGAGGAAATCAGCAAGGATAAAGCTTCCTACTGTTTGGATCCAAAGTACACACTTAGTTTGGCATTAATTCCTTCTGCAGCCAGAAAGCTGACTCTTATGGAGGATTAGTCTTAATCATAAAGGCTCAGTGCTGGAGAGAAGGGTGGGGTGTGTGTGTATGTAATCTGGTTGCTGATATGGGAGTTAGAGAATCATCCTCTCCCCTCTCCCCCACACATGTGGCAGGTTGTTTAGGAAATCATTGCAACTAGGCAAAGGCCATTTTTACTGAGGTAGACAGAAAACAGTGCTCTCCTCAAGGACACTGGCCAACTGTGATCAGAAATATGCCTTCTCATCCAATAGTAATGGTGGTTCTGGTCCCGGCTCTGGCTGGGGAAAGACTGCCCAGCGTTGTTCTAGGAGGGCTGACCAATTCTTAGACATAGCGAAGGATCCCACCTGGAGCATGCTTTTCCTGTACAGAGCCTTACCTCCTCTGTCTGGCCTGTGTATCTAAAGAGGCAATATCCTTCTGCCTTAATCATCCCAGGGCCAGGTACCAAGCAACTAGGGACCACCCCTAGAGTCCGAAGCCTGCCAAAAGTTATCCACACTGGCCAATTATAGACCATAGGTCCTGCCCTGCCTTCCCTTTTCCGAGGAAACCCTGACAGGGCCGTGACCTAGACTTTCCCCTCACTCCTGCCACCTGCCTCCTGGCCACCCTGGTGTCTTCCCATGTGGTCTTCCCATGTGGCGTGCTGTGTCTCCTGGCTCGAAGGCCTGTGAGTATAATAAACTCTGTGTTTTCCTGAGCCTTGATGCCGTCTCCTCTCATGGCCACGCCTGACTGACTCTCTCATGAAAGAATACAAAACCACCTCAGGTTGGGATGGAAAAAACCCCACATTTCTCTCTTCATTTAAAAGAAACTGCACATAGGTAAAAATGTACTATCCTGAGAGTCTAGAATTTGCTTAAGTGGTAACACTGCAGACAGAGGGCAGCTGGCATTGTGAGTGTTTCAGCCTCCGGAGACGGGAGATCAGCGCTAAGGCTGGTGTAGCGGCTGGTTGTAGAGTACACCACTTGTAGCTTTTCACTCTGTAGCCTGTGGGCCTGGGGACCTGAGACAGTCACCCCAATGGCGTGGAGCACTGATCTGGCAAGAAGATAGTAATTCCTTTCTAAGTATCAAATCTGATATATGTGGCCTAACAGGCAATATACCAGCCAGACACCTAAGGTCAAAGGCCAAGAACTTGGGACTGACCTGGAATGGGGCATCTGCCGTGTGTAGAGGCAGGTGCAGGTATGACTGTGGAGGGCAGAAGTTCAGTTAAGCTACTGGAGGACAGTGTAGAAGGAAAGGGTGATATGGCTGTAGTTAATCAGCTTACCAGCCACCGGGTAAGAGGCCATGGAACAGGAAGGAAGGGAAACACAGAGCTGGGAGCTTGACAGAGGGGAGAGCAGCCTGCATGTAGCTATTCAGGCAGGCAAGCATTCCGCATCAAAGACATGTGACCAAAATGATCAGGCCCTGGGTGTGGGCTCCAGACTGAGAGAGAATAAGGGTTGGATGCCATCTTCAGCCTTGTTAAGTGTCACTCACTTGACATGCATGAATGTGTTTAATTTTACCACAAAACCCAAGACCTGGGTATTAATATCACCCACATTTTAAGGAAGAGGAACTGGAGCTTCACTAGTTTGGTAGAGTTATCCAGGGTTACGCAGGTAGTGAAAGTTGGGGAAAAGGGAGAACAAGAGACTCATCTCATGGTTCAAAGCTGTGATAAGAAGAAGAGCTGTTGCAACCAGAACCACGGTGAGGTGGGTTTTGCAAACTGATCTCAGGAAAAAGAGGAAACCCAGTCACTACGACTGGGGCACGGGTTCCGAGAAGAAACAACCACAAGAGGCGGTGGCTGAGCCCCTGAGATGCTTTAGAGCCACCTGGGTGCTCTATGCACTGACCCGTCTAAAAGCCAGGAGCAGAGGGTGAGGTCGAATGCTCTTAGCTCCACGAATGGGAGAAATCCACAGCAGGGAAACTGAGGCAATTTATTCCACTAAAAGCTGAGCAGTATCAGGCCCAGAAGACCAGCAAAGAGGAGCAGCGAGAATGGGAGGAGCAGCAAGTGAGCTTAAAAGTATAACTGTCCCAGACAGCCAAGGCAAAGGTTCCCACAAAAGCAGTTTTTTCATCCACAGAATTTCGAGGGCAAGTAGTAAAAGTTTGTTTAATTGTGGGTGTTTCATATCTAAAGTTCAATTCTGGATGACATGCTTTTTAAGAGAAGTCACTATAACGGTGGAGTGGCGCTGAAGATAGCCTAGGAAAAAGAACTGAAGGAGAAACTATTAAAGGAAACATACACATATGCATTTGAAACTCAATATAGCTTCTTGAGCAGCAGCTATATTTCCGGTGCCGTGATGTGGACACGCTGAGTGAGTTAAGTGAGACATGACGCCGCTCCAGGTTGGTCACCACTCTCAACTGTGTCTTCACACAGTCAGAAAGCAGTCTGGCTGTGTGATTACAGAGCGTGCAACCAGGAAACGTGGATGGGATTTATGGCGAGGGAGATTTATTTAATAAAAAGGTCCCATTGATTAAGGGACATACACTGAAAATAAAATTCATTGTGCTCTAAAATTGTGCAAGATACACAAATCATTTTTTAAAAAATCAGTGTTCTAATAGCTGTGATGTTTTCATGGTAAATTATGAGCACTCCCCCTTCCTTTCACTTTCACAATTATAATATAGGGACACTCATCACAGAAACCTGGGGCCTTTAAATGATGGTCTTTTAATTCTGCCTCTGAGTCATTAGGCTTGGAAATCTTCATTTTGTCATCTTTGTGGTTTGGAGGCTACACTCCAGCTCCAAGACCTTAGAGGGGTTGATTTAGTATCTGTGTCCAGAAGAATGATTTTATTATTAGTATTTCTAGCAATCTAGTGAAAATTGGGACTCTTTGCTCAGAATTTGGATGGTCAACTTGAAGAATACAGGGAAGAATTTCCTGAGTAGGTACATGGCTGACCTAGATACCTTTGAAGGTCTCCTTTCACATGAAGATATAAAGGTTTAGGTCGTGTTATTTTTCGTTAACTAGTAAATAGCATTAACCCCAATCTTACGAGATGAAGGGTGGTGAAAGAATATCCAAGAGGATTAAAAATAAACGGTGCCAGAAAGGCCTCATCTTCTCATCGAAATAAAAACACTTGAGTTTTTTCCTATTTTTAAAAAATAATTATGAGCCATATTGTCATGCCAACAGAAAGATCACACTGACCCGTGTTTTTGTATGATCCGTGCCTTCGTTCAATTTTAGCTCATCTGTTTTCATTTTAACTTTGTACCTCTGTATATGTCCGAAACTTAAAAGAAACAAAACAAAACAAAACAAAACCTCCTCTCACACTGAACCATAGATTTTCTTGGTGAAAAATTAGGGACATCCCAGAACAATGGCTGACAGGGAAGTTTCCAAGGTTAGGGAGAGGGCTCTAGATCAGGGTAGCCCCGATTCCCACTGTGAGTTTGGACACACCATCTCTTGAAGGTGAACCAAATTTAGGTTTTGATGACCTGGGTCCCAGGAAGGTCTTACCAGGTTCTTATCACAACCAGTCATTGCAGAGATGATATGTGTATAACGCAAACAAAATAAGCATTTACTTTTATCACTTAGATTTGATTTTTGGAGTCAGACTGATTTCCGTTTGAATCTCATCCCTACCACTTACCGTGAATTCAGACCGGTTATTTTATGACTTGGATCCCCATCCCTTTGAAAAGGGTAATGATGAGAGTCCACTCAGGTAACCCTACATAGTAAGTAGCAGGTGCCCTGTGAATGTCAGTGGTTTTCACGGGAAGCTTATCACTTCGACAAAACAGCAGCTTTGCCTTAGCTGATTTGAAACAGCCACGATGCCAATGACAGAGGCAGATGTTTTGATTTGATTTCACGATGTGAAATGACAGACTTGTCTGTATTAAACTATGTATACACAAAAGAATGTCCCTGGCCCTAACTCTCTTTTTGAACCTCATTACCCCTCAGGCCAGCCCATCCCAACATATCTTCCCTGACCCCAGTGGCATCGCTGGCCTGCAGAGACTGGGCTCATCAGAGGGGCGAGGCCAGGGATGGAATGTGGAGGTCTGAAATCGGAAAGCTGAACACCGCTGGTCCCGAAAACCACATCAGAAGCAGGTCAGGGCTGGCGTGCCTGGCCAGAACTGCCTTTGATATTGTAACAGTATCCCACCTTCCTCATTACAAAATCGCAATCGCTTGGTATTTTCACAAACCTGAGAACAAGAGGTATGTTTCTTGGGGTTGAGTCATTTGAGACAGTATTCCCAGCTTGGCTATTAACCCACATCCTGAATACAGCAGAGTTTCCCTCCTCTCTGGAACAGAACTAGTTATTACTGTTTCCACTTCGTTTGTTCTTTCTATGCTCCAGGTACCCTATCAAATGAGATTCAATAATACCTAAGAGGTGGAGATTATTAGTGGCTTCTGAAAAGGAGGCAGAGAGAAGCTAAGGAACTTGGGAGGGCCACGCTGCTAACAAGGAGCCAGTCTGGGCTCCACAGGGTTACAGGCTTTCAGACCCTCTGGAAACATTGCCCCTTAGCGCCTTCTGAATTCTCAGGATTATTTCAAGCTCATAAGAAAGTAAAAGAAGGGGGTTGCTTTTATTTAAAAAAAAAAAAGCTTAGAGAGTTTTATAAATAAAACGTGGTTATGGCTAAACCCATGGCCAAGCACCCACACAGTCCTGGAACTTACGAGTAGACAGGCTGCGTTATTTCAGCCTCCGCTCCTTCCACTAGTGACACGGGGACCTGAAGGCCTGGCTCACACTGGGTGTTATTTGCTCCATAGCAACTGTCCCGAGTGCAAATCGAAAGGGCAGCAAGGAGGAGAAGGAGAACATTAAACCTGAGAAAACCCAGTGCTTTTATGCCTAGTCAGACTTCAGCGCTCGAGGAGCTCACTATTTATGGCAGTTACCTTTCAGCAGGGCTTTTTTTTCCTAATGAGTCATTACAGTGTTTCTGTCTATATTTTTAGTTGTATAGATGCAATTAATTTTAAACTAATGACAGCATATTTTATCACACAGTTTCAAATTCTTAATGCCACTTTGTTGTCCCTTTGGATCAGTAGAAGAGTGACAAAGACATAAAAAGAGCTGGTTTTATGAATGATTGTTTCCACAGGAAATTAAAGACTCATCCTTTTCCACATTGCCCCATGTCAGTAAGTCATGTTCGGCTAATTCATCACGCTTTTAGTCTCCTTGTCCCTGAATGTTACTTCCCTTAACTGATCTATAAATGGCACGCACATTCTTAATCTGTTTGGTTCAGCACTCCCCAGAGATTATATGAGAGAAAGACAGACTATTCCCAGCCACAGACAGTAGAGCGATAAAGCATGCCTACTGGGCCAAAGGAAGCATCAGGCAGGTGCCCATTTGCAGGCGTTCTACAAAAAAAAAAAAAAAAAAAAAAAAACCGGCTTAAGAGAGCAGGTGAGCAATTGGCTCCGGCTTGAATCACTTTGTAACCCACTAAACGGTCTTACCTTAGTAACAGATAATGAAGTTCAGGTCCAAACCCTGTATCCTTTTCATCTTCTGAGAGCACTGCAGCTAGACACCTCAGGGGTCTTTGCTGTCTGCTCCTTCAAGCTCTCTCCCAGGCTGCCAGCACCTCCCGCCATGGAGATGAGAAAGCCCACGGGAGAATCTCACTCTTCTTTGCCTTTCCGGACACATTCACACACACAAAGGCCCCTGAGTTCTCAGCTTCTCTCTGGTGAATCAACACTTTCTTTAACTGGTTCCCATGCCTACACGTAGTGGACAGTCTTGCCAGTGGTGGCTTACAGAAAGCAAGACTCAAGGAGAAACAGCCTTCCCCCCTGCCCATCTACATCCCTCTCGATCAAACCCTTGTGAGCTTATTCAGTTACAAGGATCTCCCCAAGTCACAAAATGGCCCCCAAACTTATTACTGTCCCGGAAACCTGGACTTTCTCTTACGAATACCTCCAGGACTTGTACAACTCCTTCCGAGCGTCTTTCTTAAATGTAGGTGCTCTGTTACTGTCATTATAAAGATTTTTCTGTGTCAACACACACCCTGACCATGTAACCCTACACCTATGGCACACGGCTTCTTGCCCAACATCATCTCACTTGGGTTCCGAGGGAGGGTGTGCTCCCAGAACACCAGTGACGACCTCAGCAGTGGTTTCGGGTAAAGGGTTTAGATGTTTTTCTGAGTTGGTTTTGTTTTATGGCTTGTTTGTTTGCCTCCTCTAAGTTCGGGCTAAGGGAGGGCCTACGCTTCTTGCTCAGTGTCCATTTTTCACCTATAAGGAAGTTTTACAATTTGGGTGAAAGTGTCATGGAAATGTGGGCATTTATAAGAAATGGAGTGAACGCTGGTGTCGTTTGCTGAGATGATAGAACTGGGAGAGAAGGAAGTTTGAAGAGGGGTCTCCGTAGCCGAGGTCTGGCTGCGGCAACTGGATATGCACTCTGACAACCAAGTAAGAGTGTCAGGTAGATGGTCCAGTATTTTGGAGTTGAAAGAAGAGATGCAGAATGGAGGTGTAAGAGGGGGAGTCATCAGCACACGCGGTAACTGAAACTATGAACAGGGATGGATGGGATCTCACAGAGTGAGAATAGTTAGAAGGGAGGTTCCAGTGACGAAGCTCTGGGGCATCCCGTCTGAGGTTGGGAAGATGAGAGGATCCAACAAAGAGAATTGCTTGAAACTGAAGGAAAACGATGATGCGTGGTATGAAATGAGGGAAGTGTGACAAGAAAAAGGAACTGGTCGTCTGTCCAGAAATGAACGATAGGTCAAGATGAGGACTGAGAATTGACCATTGGATATGGTAATGTGATGTCACTGGTGACCTTGATGAAACACGTCCCAGTAGAGTTAGGAAGTCAAATGCCTGATTGGACCAGAACAAGGGGAACGGGGTGAGCGGAAGGGAACACCACGTACATCTCACTTGTTGGGAGGTCTGCTGACAAATGGAGTAGAAAAACACAGTGATAGATGGGAAGGAATATGGGGGTCAAGAGGGTATTGTTTTCATGAAGAGGGCTTTTTATTTTGTGTTGTTTTAGTGTGAGATGTTACAATTCATCAGATAAGATGTTGCTACGTTATCAACTTTTTAATTAAGTAAATGTCCCTCAATTACTCTTGTGTGTCATTTCTATTAAAAAAATAAGTATTTTTGGTGGGGCTGAGGAAGGTGTCCTGTTTGATCTCATGGTTTCACTACAGAATCCACAAGATAAACAAACTGATTAATTGAATAAAGTCATTTTAAATAGAGAAAAACAGTCCTGCACGCTGCACAATAAAGATACTAGCTATCGGACGGAACTGTTTATTGTACCCGGACTTGCCATACCCAAGGAGGAATTTTAAGTTGTTTCACACAGGCCCAGCCACTGCCAACACCGTGCCTCCCGAGAGACCCGAACCAGCTTCACAGGCCCCGTCTTTGCAGGCCAGCAGGCTTCCTATCATTCTGACTGCCTGGCCACCCCAGGATGCGGAGGAAGGGACTGAAGTCCTCACTACTAAACAATGTGTTCTTTTCCCGCTATTTATAAAACTCTCTCCCACTACTTGTGATTCTAAAGTTAGTTGAAACTCACTGACTTATTTTCTTCTCTTTGGCCAAACTGTGCTACAGTGGAATAGATTACCCTAGTAGATTTCAAAATCTGGAATCAGTAGTAAGTTCGTTAGCATGTACTTCCTCTCAAATTATTTAATTTTAAAACTGAACAGCGAGGATTAATAAGACTCTCTGTTTGGGTTTTTTTTTTTTTCTTCTGAATTTGAATGGACTGGTTTTCTGGCTGGTTGTACCGACTCCCAAACACACTCATTACCAAGCAATGACCCTGTGGGAACTGCCAAAATGTCTCGTCAGGTTCCACACAAAGTGTGAATCCTCAGGAGAGTAGCGATACAACAAGAATTCATCGCCTGAGTCCCTCAACAGTATCCCCCCAAGTGGGCCCTCAGTCTCTGCTTCAGCATTTTCATTGACAAGGGTCGCACTGCCCCCGCCCCCGCCACGTGCTCTGTTCCTGTTTGAGGATGACTCAGCTCTACCAGGGAGAAGTCCTTCCTGACACTCAGATGAAAATATGTCTCCCTGCAGCATTCACAAGTCTTTCCTGTCCTCACGCCGTCCCTCGTCCCTCTGTAAAACGCGTCTGGTACTACTTTAAACAGCCAGTTCTTCAGACAAAAAAAAAGAGTTAAGAATCTTATGGCTGCTTCTTACCTCCTAACTTACCCAAGTCTTTACTTTTTCCAGTGAAAAATTTATGAAGCATCCTACTATTCCTGGTATGCCTACTGATTATTTAATTTGTCACTTTTGAGAGAGAAGAGGATATGGGCAAATGCTAAATGCTGAGTTACCAAGGCGACAGGAGTCCACCAGGGCTGCTGGGACATTTGGTCAACTGAACTCAGAAGCAGTGGTGTGCCAGAAAACTTTAACAGTGGGCTCTCTGAGGGGGACAGAGGGCTGACTGGTAGAGTTTGTCAGTTTCTGTGGTTACTCCACACATGGCTGATTTCGCATTGCTAGTGTGATGTCTCAGAACGTGGGGCCTGGTAAGAGGTGAGCATGGTTGGCTCATGGGAGCTGACATGAGTGCTCAGCACGGCCCTGTGTGATGAGTCCTAGCCTAGGGTTCGCTCAATGTCCTGGTTGTTCTCCTCTGCGTGCCTCGTTTTTATGTGCAGCTCATAATCAGTCTAGATTCCACTTACAATGCCACTTCAAAGGCCTAATTCCATCAACATTCAACTTCAAAGTATCTATGAATGGGGGTGGCAGGTAGAGAGAAAGCCTCTTGTTCCTAATGTTTGGATAAGGGAAAAAATTGGTCTTTACTTGATATAGTAGGGTATATTCTCATTAAATTAAATATACCACTATGCCTTATTAAAGTTGTCATTTGTTGAATGGCATGGAAAGAAACGGGTTTGAAATTGCTGGCTTTTTAAGAGGGATACTCTGAAAAATGATTTAGACTTTTAAATGTTCCCATATAATTTAGTAAGCACTTAAGTCCTTATCAGATATTGAGGGAACTGTAAATATTCAACTTAAAGCTCTACTAATGAATAAACTTGTTTTCACATTTAGCCTTTTTTCACTCTTGGATAGGTTCCTACCCTCTTAGAAACCGTGGATGTGTTTGTTGTTGGTCTTCAGTGAATCCATTCTGCAATAGTTACTCATGAGTCACATTTCCCAAAAGGTGTAATTTATAACTTTATTCTATTCATATTGAATGCAACTGGTTAGGACAAACCATGTCAGCCCTGAACTGGAGGTAGCAAAAGTATGAGATAGAGTTGGAGTGGTGAGCCGGCATCTGGTAGATCAGGTTAAAGAATACTGATTGTTCTAAGGAGGGATTAAAGGGCTTCCACCAAGGGAGTAAGGCAATAAGATTAGCACTTAAAAGAATGCATTCTGGCAGTGGTGGTGAGAATGGATTGTCCAGACAACAGATGGGGGTGCAGTGAAAAAGATGTTGCATAACTTAGGGGACTAAAGCACAGGAAGGAGACTCAAGAGATATCTGGAAGTCTGAATCTGCTATCATCGGAATCTATCGGAGGGGAGGAGGAAAAGAAGGAGGGATGAAGAACCGTCCAGGAGGATTCCAAGGAAAGAACCTGTACAGCTGCAATCAGGTCTACAGGTTGGGTGGCAAGAAGTGGCGGTTTTATTTCCCTGTTAAATAAAGGGATGGAGAGCAGAAGAGACAGGAACAGCGATTTCAAGGGAATGGAAAACATTTGGAATAGTCACTGTCGGGAAGTTGCAGAATATATTATTGAGGCTGCATTCAAGGCCTATTCTTAGTAACATTTCTCAAGCATCTAATTGAATGTGTGTCTCTGAAAAAGTGTTCCAGGTGCTCCTGATAGGTCTTCCCACTTCCCTCTAATGACCTGTTCCTCTCATTTCTAATGAAACCCACCGAACAAAACAAATACCTTTTGATTGAAGAATTTTAACAAGATAACTTGTTCCGTTCTTGGTTTCCAGATTGACCACTAAATGGCTTTTAGTGAAATTCCCACAAAATACTTGTTTGGAAAACATTCGCTAGAGACGCCCCCTCCTTCCAAACACATCCGTGACATCAGGGAGGAGACGAAGCTCATAGGCAGCGCAATCGACGCTGTCCTGGGGTGGAACTCCGGAATCTAGTCCAGGGGCAAACCCCAGTGAGGTCACGTCTCGTTTGGGATTAAATAGCTAACTCTGATTCTGTGATCATATTAAGAAAAATGCACATAAAATGCCCAGGAATTTTTCCTTTGATTCAGAAATTAAGCTTACACACGTCACGTCTGCACAACGAGCATCTCACCGTGTCAGACGCAAAGGAGAATAGGGGACACGCTGGCTTCTTCAGCAGGCTGGGTCATGGATCTTGCGGCGCTTCTGCAGGCATGTGTTTACAGAGTAGGAATGTCTACACTCTAAGAAGTAAAGTCAATGTCCACAAACCTTCATCAAGTTGCTAGGTGTGACCTGCTCAGCCAGTAGAGGCCACTGAGGTCACTACTTATTCCAGCTTGCCTGACTCCAGATCATCCCAGTTCTGAGAGGCTCGGTCTTCAGTACAGCCGGTGCCCAGCACCTGAATTATGAAGACGGTGGCCTCTATTCTCCACATGATGTAATGCATGTATCGTCTTAGAGCAGAGCTTGTCTGATACCTCAGTGTGCAAACTAGCAAGTCACCTGCAATTTCTAAATCTTGGCTGCAAATGTTCTGTGTTGTCATGTCAGATATGAAAAGATTATTCACTTGGAAATAGGAACACCTGTTTTGTTGTAATAACTACAGTTATTATTTATTGAATACATGTTATATATTAGGACTTTCGTAACTGTTTTACAGAAATTACCTGTTTTAAATGTTAAGCAACCTATAAGATAGGAACTAATGTTACTAGCAATTTTTAAATAAGACTTAAATAGGTCAATAGACTCTCCAAATCTTCTTATGAATAAAAGTTACCATCAGGATTAGAATTAACACCTCCTACTATGAAAGACCTCACATTTCTCAGTTAACAAAGGCAAAAACAGACCTTCTTAAAGAAATAGAACCCATTCGAGCTCATCACAGGTGAATACCCCATTATCCCCAAGCAGCCCCACAAGGGAAACCACCCTCCAAACCAGACTGCACAGGAGACTCACGAGCAGGGAGACCTTGGCTGTGATGACTTGGAAAGAGAACTGAGTGATACAAACGCCAAATTATCACAGATTTAACAAAGGGATGTTGACCCAAGTTTGAACCAGTTCTAACAATGTTTCTGGCTTTCAAAATGATGGGCACTACTATCCAGTGGCCCTAAATGATATCTAAACTTTGGCAGGTTCATCTTGCCACTTAAAGGTTTCTATATAGAAATTATAGTAAACATTGTAGAAATAAGCAAAGACCACCCAAATTACAACAGATGTGGACACCCTTCAGAGTTTGCTACAGCAAGGGAGCCAGCTAGTGTCACTTGTGTTTAGCAGCGACTCAGAGGGAGGCAGAGAAAGAGAAGTTCCCAGTGAGGAAGGAGGGTGTCAGGTCTGCCCTCCCCAGTGGCTGCTGGCTGCGGGCACGAGAAGCTGGACTCAGGTTACTAGATACAGGCATCCCGCGTAAGTGCTGTGCAGAGGCATATCTGGCTTTCTCTCATTGGTTCTAAGTTAGAAGCAGGGGCAAAAATTAGGAGAGCTGGAAGTCAATGACCAAGTCTTGACCATTTGGGGCGCATTGCGGTGAACATTGTGGTTTGTCTTCTGAGCAATTTGCTGTAGAGGTTGTGGGTCAGAGTTGTATTGTCATATATGGTCTTGGCCATTGTTCCTTTGTACGTTCAGCCTCTCAATATAAACACCACAATACGGTGGTAAATGAAATGTGGGACAGCAGCCTTACATGAATATAATTTTGAGCCTATAGCCTCCACACCAATACTAATACATTGAGCTATTCATGAATAAACCCCCCAAATAAATTATTCAGAGTCTTCTGTGATATCAGTTAAAAATGAATTTAATCATTCATGCTTTTTTTTATGGCAGCTTAGTTTTCTTAGAACCCTAATTATCTGTGAGCCAATATTTTAAGCTGGATTGATAAAACTGTAATTGAGTCTTTCTGATCTTAATGAAAATTATACTAGGAAATTCTCAAAGATAATGGTTTTTCTGGGGAGAAATTGCATAGCCTTCCAGTGGAGGGTCTCGAGGAAAACAGTTCCTACCATCTCTCAGGACTGGCACACTCGGCACGTTGGAGGCATCGTGTTTTTGGAAACGTGGCATTTTGCCCACTTTGCATTTACTCTCAAGTGCGACCCTATTTTCACAGTCCAAATTATTTTAAACCTAGGGGTGATAGTGCATAATACATTTTGTCTTGGTCGAATCTACTAATTCAAATCTGCCTCAGTCACAAAAAGTGAGGTAAATGTATTTTACCACTCCCCCCACCTTTTCTGCTGGCTACATTTCTCTGGCTTATTACCTCCTTGGCTAATAAAGCACCGTGGATGGATGTGGTAATTTCAATATTTCGCCAACCCGTCCTTTCAATCTAGATGGTGCCTGTGTATCGCTAATTGTTAGCAGCTCAAGTTCTTTTAGCTTCTGCAGCTTTCTCAAATTCGCAAAGGCAACATTCACTATTCAATAGTCTTTTCACCACTGAGATGCTTTTGTTCACAGGTAGATCCATCTGACACTCCCACCTTTCCACCCTCCTTGCATACATCGTTATCGCTGCCATGAAAATAAGGACCAAAAGACGGCCTTGGCCAAAATGGTTGACTCAGTTCTTCCAGGCAGACACTCCTTGAAGGTTACTATGATTTGCACTTTGATGTTTTTCTAAGCCTTAAGTAAATGCAAATGTTACTATTGTTATTTCTCTTTAGGCTAGGAAGTCTGGAAAATATAGTGGAAGCTTCAGAACACATGGTTGTCTGGGGCGCAAGAAAAGTTATGGAAGAAAATCTGAGTCATGAGCTCTTGCGTCAATACCCACATCTCTATTTTCTCCGTGTTTATAGGATAACCGTTTCTGAAAATACTTCATGTCCTTCACCTTTCCTCAGTCCAGAGTGAGTTGTTCCTTTTCTTTCCTCCTTTTATTTGAACTCTCTCCTCTTTGTGAAACACATTCTCCCATTTTGTTTATTATCAGCATTAAGGTTGCCTGCTTACTCACAGCTCGGCAAATTCAGGGCCAATTACAAAAGAACGAGTCTGGCCATGCCTCTGCAAAGGGATGAAAGATTCAAAGCAATAAGTAGAAAGATAAATGTTTACATGCCGTATTATCTTACCATTTCACAATGGCCAAATAAAAACACAAGGATAATTGTTAAGAAAAGGAAAGGAAGTCTTTTTTTTTTTAATTTTATTGTGTTTCTATATTATTTTGTAAGGAAAGTATGGAGTTTCTCATCTCTTTGCCATCACCACCTGTTATGGGTTGAACCGTGTTCTCCCTCAAGAGATATTTTGAAGCCCTAACCTCTGGTACCTGTGAATGTGACTTTATTTAGAAATACGGTATTGGCAGATGTCATCGAGTTAAGATGAGATCATTAGGGTGGGTCCTAATCCAATATGACACACACAGACACAGGCGAGAGAAAGAGAGAGAGAAGGAGGCCATGAGAAGATGAAGGCAGAGATGGGAGTGATGTGGCCACAAGCCAAAAAACACCTGGGGCCCCTAGAAGCTGAAGAAGCAAGGGAGGGGCCTCCTCTATGGGCTTTGGGGGCAGGGTGGCCTTGATTTCAGACTCCCAGCCTCTGGATCTGTTGTTTTAAGCCACCCTATTAAGGCAGCCAGAGGAAACAAATACAAACATCCATATTTGCCTCTGAAAGGTTATTTTATATCTTTTAGAATTTTCTTCTATTTCTTCATCCCTGAGGAATCTTTTACTACCTTTCAACTTTTAAAAATTTACGGACTAGCGAGTAGATCAATTCTTTCCAACTGTGAAACTAGCTGCCTGACAAAAGTCAGGTTCTGAATTTGTTTTCCCAAAATGCCCTTCCAGGGGCTAAGCTTACTCTTATATTGGAATATATCGCATTACCAAGAGGTGATGAAAATCTTAAAAGTTGTGCTTCAACTTTTCCTGGTAACTCCAGATCACTAGATGCAGATTTGCAGGCTGTAAGGGTGAGTTTGTTCTGTGATTCTGAAATACTGGCTGAAGCAGCAAGCTCACCTTTAGAAGATGTTGTTGAAAGTTATTTTGATCCTATGTGGAAGCTGAGACTGATAAAGCAATAAAAACTAAATTAAAAAAATTAAAATCCCACTATGGTTCACTCAAATGTGCTTTTAAATTGATATTCTGCACTCTGTTATTTAGGGTGCAGACCCAATTTTAGACTATTTGGTATTGTCTAACGCCTGTTCGCTTGGCCTATGAATGAGGCTCTGCTTAAACAGTGCAAGTGAGCACCCACCCCCACCAAGGACATCACAGCATTCAACATACTGACATTATTTCAGTGCATGGGCCGATGCACTCAAGAGTCTCAGAGTAAATGTGAATATGACGTGAGAGGGTACAGTAAGGGAGAAGGGACTCTGTGGAATAGCAGCTCAGGATAGGCTACGGGCAAGCCAAGGAGCCCCAAGTGTCTTATAAAGGTCTACCTGGGTAAGAGCGGGAAACTGAAGAGCCCCCAGGGCCACAACAAAGAACCAGACCTGCAGCCAACAGCACAGATGAAACAAAAAACATCAGAGGGGGAGTAGGAACATGCTAAACGCCCCCAGTGCACTGGCAACTCAGTCTGAAAGTAAGGCCACGTGGCTAAATTAGGTCCCTGATTCAGCCCTGGGAAAATAAAGTCCAAGTGTTGCCATTGACCTCAATTACCCAGATCATATGTGCCATTTTACCCAGCCAAAGTGTAACAAAGATAATCTGTTTTCAACAAACGAAGGGTCTGTGAGAAGAAACACAGTGTTTTCAGGTAGATTTCCCCCTTATCTGAGAGCTTTCAGGCCTGTAGAATTTTTTTCAAGGGAAAAACAAAAAACCTGGGACAATGACCCCATTCAATGATAAAATCCCTGTGATCAGCCCTTCTTCTACGCTGACCCCTGGAACAGAAGCAGAAAGAGCAGGTTCTGCCTAGATTGAGTTGCCCTGTTTAACCAGCACAAATACTTTCACGGGAAGGTAAGTCAGTGATTAAATCAGATGCGGAGCCTAAAAAAATAAATGCTTGAGCAAATGATTGAACAGCTCTCTTGCAGTGCAGGGAGACCGCTGAGGCTGGACAGAAGCGGACCACTCCAGTCCCACCAGTCGAGGTCTCCTTCCTAAAGTGGCGATGCCTGAGGGCTAGGCCCAGGGTGAGGAAGGGCCAGCACATCACATTCTGCCTTCATCTGGAGGGTGATGTAACTAGAGATTCTAAACAGAGGCAGTCAGAGCCCTGTGTTCTATGTCAACACTGGAGTGATCAGCTTTGAACTTTTTTATCTACAGACAAATTTGGTAAACAGAGATATGGTAACCTTTCAAAAACATGCTACATGAGGTTGTAAGTCTAGTTTATAGCTAAACATTTCCCTCTCTTCCTGGTGAGTGAAGGTGATTTTATCGGAGTGCCCTCTCGTTACAGACGACCACAATTATGGAAACCCCGTACTTTTACCCTTAAGTGCCATGAGGTATTGTTTTTCTGTCCCTGCCTCCTCCCAAGTCAGGAATCCCACCTTTGGGAACTATTGCAACAAACAATAAAGGACATGGCTTTTGCCTGTTGTTTCTCTTTAAACTTCCGGAACCTGGGGATGTCGAGTGTTTATTAAAAGCAGGCATAACATTGCTGTCCTTCCTGGTAGTTAAAATTCATGTACAGATTATGCAAGAATCTTAATTCAATCTAGAAACAAAAACTTAGGTGGCTAAGTGATGTGGTTTAAATCCCCCAATTCTGTTACAAAGCACCTCCCAGCCTCCCCCTCAATAAATGCAAACAAATGACAGGGTGGCCCCATGCACACAGCAGGGCACCTGACACGTGGCGGGTATTTAACAAGGGGTCCCTACATCCGTAGGGCCAGCAGGAGGACAAACTGGGAGTCAGAAGCAGAAACCGGCGTAATTTGCTTGCTCACAGCCCTGCATTGCACGGAGCCACTGAAAACCAGCTTTCAAATGTTTTGATGAACGCAGGTTGGACATTTTTTCAATAAGTTTTTAAATAGAATTTACAGATTTGTTTAAGCTAAGGGCTTTCAAAATACTGAGCCGCATTTAGATATAAAAATTGTAAGCAATTCAAACTATGGAACTGAATGTGGCCATTGGACACAGCTATCGCGACTCCACTGCCAGAATCACAGGAACAAGTAAAGTGGTGGTGACAAAAACAGAGGTCATGCCCCTGCCCTGATTTCTTGCAAGTTCCTGGGTGGAAAACTGTCACTTGGCTTCATTCAATTTCTTTTCCATGGCAGCCACTAACTACGCTGAGTACCGCCAAGTGCACCGTCCGGTTGCCTCGCAAGTTAGAAATAGTCATCTCTCCCACATTCAGAAACAGTGTTGCATCCAAGGGAGGTGACCACTTCTGCTCTCCTAGAGGCCCGCACTTAGTGCATGAGTTGGAATGTACCCTTGCAATAAAATTCCGTCCCCTGGGAATGTCAGCATTTCGAAGGTGCCCACCTGCTGTGTGTTAGTTGTTTCACAATCATTGCCCCAATCCTTGTAAGAACTGTGTATCATAGCTGCCACTGACCCAAATGGAAGAGAAATGGAACTTCTATCGTGGGAAGTGCCTTGGCCTGGACCACTGGTTTTCAAACCTTCATGTTCATCACAGTCAGCCGGAGGGCTGGTCAGAAACAGACATGCTGGGCTCCATCCCCGGAGTTGCTCTTTCGGTAGGTCTGAGGTGGAGCCTGAGAACTTGCATGTTTTACTACAAGTTCCCAGGTGACTCCGATGCTGCTGGCCCCACGCCACACTTTAAGAAGCACTAGCCTAAATCACGTAAGTCCTAAGTGACCAAGCCCAGATTAAAACCCAGGTCTGTCCGATTCGAACACGTACACCACTGCCACACTGAGAAGGAACCTGTTACCCTCTTGAGATTTCTCTGCAGCAGAGATGGAAAAGGAGAGCAGGCACCACAGTACCTGCAGAGGGAATGAATCTGCAGTCAACAACTTGGAATGGAATCCCCCTCTCCGCCATGTACCAGCACGTCACTCAATTGACCTGATCCTTCGTATTTTCATCACTGAAGAAAGAATTCCACTGCCATCACCCTCACCAACCCCACTGAGCTGTCTGAAGATGCAAAGTGACAGAACCACCGTAAAAGAATTGGCTAAGCCCGGACGTACGGCCACACATGTTGTTTGCTACTTTATTAGGCATCAGGGCAGAAGGAGAGTAAAGATGAACACAACAACAAAAACCAAAAATATGTCAGAGAGCGATCTGGTCTTTAGTTTAAGAGCTGAGACTACGTAAAAGGAAATGCCAGACACAATAAAGAAGCCTGTGAGGGGCTCCAGCTCAGTCCTCTCAAAGGTGAAGGCCCCAGCGCTTTTCAGAGGAGGGCCACTGACACATTTTCCCAGTAGGGTTTTTTTTCAGCTGAAAAAGTAAACATCCTCTTTCGTCAAGAGACATTCTTTTGATGAATATTTGAAAAAGGATTACTCAACAAGTATTCTAATGTAGTTATTTTTTGAATAGTAACAGTTGAAAAGTAAAAAAAAATATATAGTTAAGACTTCTTCCTCCATGAAAACTTTCATTCTAAATACCTGCATTACCAAACAGGAATTTCTAACTAGCCAAGTTAATATGCACTGGCACGAAGAAACGGGGCTATTTTAGATCAGGTTAAACAAGAAGAGCCTTTTTACTAAACTAAGAAATCTGTCAAGAACCACAGGGCTCTGCTGTCACTTACAAATGGCTTACTCGGTATTAGTTCAGTATTTGGTATTGAAGCCAACAGACTTCCCTGTGTGAGGAGGACCATACAGGGTGAGTGCACGCTCCCCATTCATGAAACGTTACTTGCCTTGGACTGGGGTTATACTTGCTCAGGGAAGTGAAGTCTGTATTGATTTACACGTTTAAAGTTCTGTCCGTGCTTGTAAGCTGTTGATAAAAATGACAAATCTCTGCTGGTGCAGCTGGGGTTCCGCCTGTTCGACAAACTGCATAAATCTTTTCTCTTTCTGATTTGCTGGAATTTACTCTTTCCATGTCTTCATAAAGAAAGTACAATTTAATGCTTGGTGTGCAAAATAGAATACTACACAGAAATCAATAATGGGATTTCAGAGAGCAGGGTTCAGCGGTTTGATTCTGTCTTGTTTCAATGACTGAACACTTCTCAGCCTTTCACTTGGAGTTGTGTACACGGGTTTCGTGACTGGTGGGCGTATAATCCAAATTATATGTTAATATAACTTAAGATATCTAATAATAAAACAAATAAGAATTTATGGGGAACTGTGGTTCTTTAAAAAGCATACATTAGTGGTTAAAAACACATATTATAGAGAAAGACTGACTGGTCCAAAATTAGCAATGCCATTTTCCAGCTGTGTGACCCTGAAAATATAACATGCCCTCTCTGTTTTCTTGAAACCTTCATGGGGATGAAGAATGAATATTTGTAAAGCACCGAGGATGAGGCACAGCAGGGAGTTAGCGCCCTGTGCTTGTTAAATAAATATCAGTCAGTACACTGAAAATGTCTCTGCTGTGAAGTGGCACTTCTGTCACTGATAGAGGAATGTCTTCCTAAGTTTCTCCCTATAGCCTCATGTAAGTCATGGAATAATCACCAAAAATATCCTCTTTTCTTGACTTTGGCAACAGAACATTTGCGATGTGGAGGCAAACCTTCGATGAAACGAAGAGGCTGCTCATCCTCCAGACACTGTCTTCCCGAGATGGAGAACACGTGAAGTCTTTGAACTACGCCAAGTCTGCCCTTCAGACAGCACTGATGGGAAACCGAGGCAGAAGATTAAGGAGAGAGAGGTACTCAGACATAACCCTACAAAGAAATGGCAGGGAAAACCTACGCAAGGCAATGCAGGTACACAGGCAGCTTTCACAGTACAGCTTTGGCATAATATTTTGAGGCTATTTCCTATTTTTGATGCTTTTTAAAAAAATAGTGGATGACGAATTTTGCTACCATCAGTGTATCTGTTATTTTTCTCAGCTTAAAGAGGAGCCAGTTATGCTTGAGCAGGACAAACGCCATCTCTGGAAGAATGGCTGGCGACACACGCACAGGCGTGGTTGCAGGGACGAAGGAAGGACTGGGCTGCCCGGGGCATTTGGTTGCTATCCGTTCAGCACCACCTCTTTCCCAAGCAAAATACACAAAAACCAAGGGGCCTCAGGGAATCTAAGCTCTTTAAATATCTAGAATGAACTTATTTCCAGTGTTTACTTTTAAAAACAGAGGTAATCTAATGTCAAATAGCCAACATGCGACTCTGAAAAACTATTAAAACTTCAACGCTGCCAAAGCTCGTTCATGTGCATTCATCCTGTAAAAGTGGCAAAGCAGTTCTATCAATAATGCACGTCAGGGGGGTCAAGGCTCTCTCCCACCACACAGGTAGCTTTGGAGGCAGGAACTATGTCTGAATCGTTTGGTTCATATCCTGAATGGCAGGTGTCAGAGGTGATAGATTTGTATTGCTTTATTTTAGCTCAACTAGGACTGCACGTCCCAGAATTCCATTCCCTTCACAGTTCCAGGTTAGCCTGGGCCATGGAGACATTTTGCATGACATAAGGCAGAAGTGACCTAATAGCCACATTCTTTTTACATCAGGTCAGCGAAGGGCAAGAGGCAGAGTGTGGCCGCTCATGCAGGTTGTCGCTGACTGTTGGATCATACTGTTGGCCCAGGGCCGCTGGTGAGTGAGTCATGGTCCCCACTGGGTCTCCTCCTTCAGTTCTTATGACTGCTGGGTTTCATGATGGAGGGCACTCCTGTTGGCTTCCCCTGCTGGCCACCCCCATTAACTAATTGGAGGCTCAAGGATTCGGACAGGGGCTCCATTTCACCCTGGTGGCCCTGGCCAATCTTTCCTAGTTCCCACTTGTTGCCTCTCTCCACTTTGCATCCATCTGTTCTTCCAACTACCTGCCTCAGAGCTTCAGGCCCAGCGCCAGACACAGAAGCAACAGCTTTACATAGATTGTGTGACCCATTATACAAGGTCAAATTTTATCATAATCCTGTGATAAATATATATTAATAGGCTTAATCATTGGGGCTTCATTAGTGAAGCAGAACCAATAGGAAATGTCACGTTTATTATATAGATGAGGAAACTGACTATGGATGGTTATTACTGCTGCACTGTGATGTGTCTTTCGGTCTACCCACTTATCACTCGGTATATAGAGGAAATGAGCCTTTGTAGGCAAATTCCTAAAACCATCTAAAACACTCCATTCAGGTGTGCAAAGATATTCTGAGCATCTACTCCACAACAGAGTGGCACCAAGTTAACAGTAATACAGTTTGGGACAATAAAATCCGGGGAATGAATGACTTCAAAGGAAATAGAGCCCTGATAAGCAATGACCAAGTTCTTTGTGTTAGAGACAGTTGTATTCATTGGAAGAATGTACCTGGCATTGGAACCAAAATGTCCTCTGTAAAGTAGGAAAACATCACTAATTCACTTCTTTGATCTCTTCCCCACTCTCCATACTTCCTGTTGAATTCACTTCCTTTGCCAGAATCTGTCCCAGGTAATGGGGAACTAGCTCAGTTTTAGAACTACAGTCCTGAGTAATTTGGGGGTGTACGGGTGAACACTATAAGCAGCCTTTCATGTAAGCTACTACCTAGGTCTTACTCGCTCCTTTAACCCGCTTGTTACTACTCTGCCTTCACCCTCACACCAAGAACCCCGCACACCAGCCACATGGAACTTCTCACATCTTCCCAAACACATTAGGTTTTTTATAAACCAGATGGACATCTCTCCTTTCTTCTAAAATACAAGTGTGACTTCCACTGTAAGATCTCCCTCAATTCCCCAGGCATGGCTAGAATTTCTGCTCATGTCCTCCTTTGCTAGGCACCGACTTTCCCAATGGCAAGGAACTGGTGGCTTGGTCTTATATATCTAGCGCCAAATGGGATGAGTATTTCACACCTACTTAAAGAAAGGACCTGCCATTTGTTCAGGTCACCAACAGTCTGTCTACTAGATGTTAGTGGGGTCACTGAAGGCTCTTATTTTGATGCCCTAAAATAACCAGGTGTACAATATGGAAATAATGGTATAGTGATTCTCAGGATATTACTTTGTTCATAATTAAGAGTCACTTACTTTCCACACAAAAGGAAGCATGGGCATTCTAAACAGCTAGTGTCTACAGGACCTGTTTTGGACTTCTTCTCACCTCCTGGCTTTGCTCACTCTGTATTCCTGTGCTTCTGCTGCAAAAGCTGCTCCAACAGATCACAAATTCCATGCACAACTGGAGAAACGGTATCCACCCTTCACACCAGGAAGATGGACTTGTGCAGGCGAAGCACACGAAACATGTTCTTCTTAGGACAGCATAGTGCAGGGAAATATTGTCCTGATTTCTATTGTACTTCCTTCCCATGAGCATAAATCACAGCATGTTTGCTTCTGTTTGGTTTTGTACAAGTCTGCTTGTTTGTGATTTTGCCTTGTTCAGTGTTATTTCTCATAATATTTCTTTAGCTTTTAAACTCCTGAGGCCAATGGTGTAATCTTATCATCAGCTCAATATTGCTATCTAATACAGTTAAATAAAACTTTAGTCATAAGGAAATGACACAACCTCCTATTCCCACAAAGCCTAAATTTAAATATGTGTAACTCATAAGTCTTAGGTAATTCGTTCAAATTAGTCATACACTTTCCCGTGAGTGTTCTCTAACCACCCACAAAGTTGGTTCAATTCTGACCGTAACAAAAGGCAAGTAAACACACAAAGGAGCAAGCTTCTTGATGTGACAAGCCTGGTGTCTAATTACAGTCTCTAATGTTCTGGCACCTTTTCAAATGTTAGTTGCATGTCTGCGGAAGGATTTTACAGTGCCGTCTATAAATAGAATCCAACGGCACATCATGAGAACGCTGTAAGATGATTGAGCGTGACTTGTAGGCAAGTGCTGGTTGGTGAGAGCTATTACGCTATTGTTCAGCTGACTCAATGTTCTTCTGGCTTCTGCACAGGAGAACCTTGAATCAGAGGCTGACTGAACAATTTCTGTGGTCCAGCCATTATGCCAGGTGCCTTGTTTTGTGAAGTTACCTTGGAACACTTATCCCAATGCAGAGACAGAATGTGCTGAACTGCCCATTGTTGGAACAGTCTCACGTGGGATGGGAAGAGTACAGATTTTTGAAAAGATTGGCCATGTTTGTGGGTGAGCAGATGTTTTCCTGGGGCACAGCCAACTAACTAACCAAGTAGTAATCTAACCCAAGAATTTAGTCTCACAAAAATCATCCTTTAATAGAGCTTCTCAAAATTTTCCATAAAAAAGTGAGAAAACAGAAGAGAAATGCACCTATAATCTTTGTCTCTACCCAAAACCCTGGGAGATAAAGAATATAAGACAAAGAACTATACCCCAAGTTCAAAATATTCCAGTATTAAGAGTGTTTTCTCTCAATGTATGCTACTTTTGAATTCTGACATTATATATGTATATATATGTGTGCAAACATACATATGTGTATATAATGTAAACATATATACATATATGCACACATATATCCACACGTGTGCACACATGTGGGCATATATCAGAATGTATATGTATATACATGCACATGTATACATATACATGTGCGTGTATATATATCAGAATACCTTCATTACAAAAATAATTATTGAAACTGCTTATCAGTTAAATTATTTAATTCTTCTTCTTTTCCATCCAAATTGTTAAGTAAATGCTTCCAAAAGGCATGCCATGTGTGGGGAATCATTCCCAGCATGGGAAATGTGGCTCAGCCCCCACTCAGAAAAGCCAGTGGGGAGCGAGGTTAGCGGGCAGGACCCACGTCCATGGATAGGTTCTCCAGTGGGAAATCAGGCCTGCATTGTACCTAGGCTGCTATGAGACTTGCTTTTGCTAAAACTCCCTCACCCTGAATTGAGGCAGCAAATGTTTACTGAGTATCTTTAACTTCTAAAGTCTGTGCTAAACCACCCAAGTATGGAATGTGACCAGTTTCCCCCTTGAGCTGTAACATCTTTCTCTTTTAAGTAATTAGCAGTATTGTCCTTTGTTATCCTTAAAAGGTAATCACCTGTGGTGAACCCGTGCATAGTAAATGAGGGCCATCCTACATGTAATGTGCCCAGAAAAGCAATAAAAGCCTGTCCAGGCAGGGGTCGGCTGTCTCTCTTGGGCTCTCTCTAGCCCTCTCACCCTCTCTCACTTAGACAGTGGCCATGCCGTCCCTTTTCCTCCACAGGATTTCTGGAGTCCGTGTGTATTTGTCTATTGCCGCCACAACACCGGATCCTGTGGGCCGGGATCCGCGTCAGCCATGTGCATCTCGTGGCTCCTCCTAGCTCCCGGCTAATTGCTGCTATTGTGAAGATGATTATTTGCAGGCAGGACTCAGACACATAAAAAATAAACTACATAAAAGTACATGAGAGAATACAGGAGAGCCTGAGTACATGGCAGAGGAAGCAAAGCCAATGGAAGGGGAGACAATGCCACTAGAAGGCTGTCCCGTGGGAGCCCTTTACACTGACCTGCTCTTTGCCTCAGTGGAAAGAAGTCACTTCCCTTTTGCCCAAATCGCATTTGGAATTCAGACAAGACTGAGTCTGAATCTTAGACTTGAAGAAGTTACATGACTTTTCCAGGACTACACAGCCACAAAGTGGAAAATCTAAGCTTGCTCTGTAAAATGAATGCAATAGCTCTTCTCAAAGTTGAGATGAAGATCCAATGAATAGAGTATTTAAGCACCCAGAACATAGTAAGCACAAAAATGCTTATCTCTTCATCTCGCCACACAAAAAGTTATAATCTATCTGATGCCTAAAATCATGACATTTTCCATCCTGTATTCCCAGCGTTAGGGTTGAGGCCACTTTTCCTGGAACAAGGAAGCAACAGAATACTCAGGTAAAAACTCATATGAGACAAAAAGTGAAGAGTTTGTTCAAATGGTGGGTTTTTCAAATGCAAAAAAGAGAAGGTTCCACTAACTATATGGGTTGTTTTGGTACAAAATATTTACTCTGAATACCCTTTATATATCTGTTTTATATTGTTTTCCACACAACTGCACTTTTTGCCAAGTCATAATTTTCAACTAATATATATCCAAGCCTTAACTTGAACTCACCATTAACATGTGTAATGAAAGAAACATATTTTTCAAAGTCCTTGAAAACTTGTTCCCTTGCAAGTCCCAAAGTGCTAATTTAGGAAAATGCATTAAAATACCTTATTGAGTGCCCCGCCCACTACATTCTTTTCCTCCAGTGTCAAATGTTGTCACGGGCTTGTTTTGTATGAGACTAATGTCTCAGATTTACCACAATTCGCATATCCTCATGTTCTAAAAATAAAGTCAAGCAGGAATTTCACCAGTTACTCTAGTTCCCTTGCTGTCCGTCTGTCTCTGCCTCTCTGTTTCTGTCTCTCTCTTCTCCTAATGTGAACTGAATTGAACTCTACACCGAGTTCACCCTTAAACTTCTTTTTGGCTTCATTTAAGAACCCCTTACATGGTATTCTACAAAACAGCTATGGTATAGACACTACACTCCATGTCACTTTATTGCTTAAAATCCAACACAGAGAATGGTTTGTTTACACTCCCCAAAGGAAAATGGCAAAGATACATTCATGTTTTCCTTCTTCCTAAGGGTCTGACTCTTGTAGCTAATATTCAGCAGACTCTTGTAGCTATAAGGCTAATATTCAGCAGAGACATGCCAGTCCCTTTTTCATGAAGCTCTTTCTGTTCATATGACACATAAGAGTGTAAAGCACATGATTGAAATCATCCTATTTGTAGTAAAATTCTTACTTACCACCTTTACCCACCAACAAGGGACACAGCTCAATTATATACATTACAGAAGTCATGGTAGCCAGGGAGAAGGGATCGAAAGATCTATACTTGTCTGAATAAATACCCAGGGAAGAAGTTCTACAATTTTAATGGACAAGAAAAAAAGCTGTAGAGAGAGGAAAGTGATTACAACAGAAAAAAATTCTTTACTTCTGATTTATGTTAAAATCAGTCTAGAAAGTGGATGTTTTTATTCCCTCATATCATTACATACAATTCTCAGAAAAATTAACCAATTTTTCTTGAAGTTTTTTTAGGTGGTATGTAGATGCATATTTCAATGCTTGAAGCTCTATATTCATAAGACAGGATGTAATAATTTGCTTCTGAAAGGAATTATAGAATACTCCATCTGGTATTGAATATGGAATATGATGAAGTCACTTTTAGACACTACACATATAATGGCACAAAGAGTGTTAATAAATTCTGGAAAGACCAATTTGAAACAACTTTTGACAAAATCTTCAAAGCACTCAAGAGATAACACATTGACTCCTACCTACCTGAAGCACTTGGATGGGAAACGAAATTACCTTTATCGCATTTAACTCAACATTTGTATTTACACTGCTGGACTAAGCACTGCTGCTCCCTAAACAGAATCCAGCATGAACAAACCGCAGGCTGCACGACCCTGTACCATAACAAAAATAGAACAAAGCTTACCTTTATTCACTCTCCCCACAGAAGATCTGTGAGCTGGGTGCTCACAGCTGAGCACTGGTAAAAAACGTTCTCTGGTTAATAATAAAGGAAAGAAAAGGTCCAGACACCAAGAACCTGGGTTAACCATTGACATTGTTTGTTCCTACAATTCCACCCAGGGAATCTACATAGGGAGCCCTTGGCATCTTATAAAGTGGACGATAGCCAGTCAACTGAGACTGAGGTTACCTCCCCACCTCTGTACCTCTGGAGAAGGTACAGCGTGAAGGTCATTCAAGCAAACTCTGACTAAGTTTTCACTCGGTCAGGGATACAAAGGAGGAAGATTTTTCTGGGCCAGAAATATGCTCACCATGCCAGTAAATGACTCAAATATTTACAAACGGGGGTGCTGGGAGCTCACCTAGGTAACTCTCCCTGCCGGCTTTCAGGCTTTGAGCAATGCAAAGAAACTCTTTTTAACCAGAACTCTTTGTCTGCATCTTATTAGCAGGTGAGAATTGAGATCGCATGCCAATGAAAACTGAGACAAGACAACCAGAAATAACTAAGTGTCCATCCCTGCTTTTATTCAACATGCCTTTAATGATTATTTACCAAGTGCTGCCCAGTTCCAAAGAAGCCCTGAGAAATAGGAGAGAGAGATAAGGCTGGAGGGTCCCCCCCTCTCCCAAGCCCAGAATCCCTTGAGATGGAGAAGATAAACACGAGACTGGCTGTGGGCTACGTGAGAACGTGTAGTCTGTGCGCAGACAGCTCTCCACCCCAGCCCCAGTCCTCAGGGGTGAAAAGGAAGGTGGCGGGGGTCATGCAGGTGAGGTGGCTGACTAGAAGTCAGGAAATTGAACGGGTAAGTGTAGAGCTGGTTTTACAATGGGAGCATCAAGAGAAAGTTCCTAAAAATGTGAAAGGCGGTCACCAGAAACTAAGTAATAATTCTAAGCAATTCCAGCCCTGGGGCAGCTGTATCCAGGAGCCCTCAAAAGTGGTAATGTGCTGGGCAAGGAATTAGTATTTTTTCTTTTCTCCAAAGAGCACCGGTAACCAGGGGAGCTGGGAGCCCCATCCAGTTTGGCTGACCCTCCAAACTGAGGGGGCCATTTCTAGGTGCTGACCAAAGTTGCTGTTTGGGGGTTGTCTGCTTCGTGTTTCCATTTTTAAAAATATGAACACTGGAGGAACAAGATTGGATTTCAACATTGGTGTTGTTATTTATTAGTTTTGCAACTTTGGGAGCTGCTTAGCCTGTGTGCACCCCAGTTTCTTCACCTGTAGAAGGGGACAGATAATGACAACAACAACGACAACACAAACACCAGCCTAAGGCAAACCCTTAGTGCTCCAGACCTGGCAGCTGTGGCTCAGGCTTTGACACCCTGACGGACACACAAAATGCAGCCTGTTAGTAACGGGGCGGGGGGGGGGGGGACACTTTGAACCCGCGGAGGGACCAATCTTGTCAATCACCCATAAATGGCAGTAAAGTACTGGACCCCGAGGCTAACTTTTCTGCCAAGACATTTGAACACTGGAGAGATGTCTACATTTTCATACTAATTACAGCAACTTTCATTATGGTTTATCTATAATAAGCCTGACTTGATACTTTAGTATGATCAATTACTCTGCTTAATTACTGGCTTGCTGGAGAGCTGAGCTCCCTTTATCAGTATTCCATCCAAGAGGGCGTTGAAAAGAACACAGTGATGCACACAACTCCCTCTGCTCTGCTAGGTCGGTTTCAGGGAAGGTGGCTGTGTTTGGGTGAGTGCTCGGACTGACCTGAGGAGATGAGGCATCTGAACTGTACAACATGAAAAAGACCACGGAGAAGGCAGCGCAGGAAGCAAGACGGGGAAACTGGACGGCTTCCCAACTCCAGCCAAGTCATGTCATCACAGTGTGGCTTCATCCCTTTGTTTGAAGTAAATTCCCAGAATATCTGACACACCCATACACACATGCAAGTGGAAAAACAGAGACCTTCAGAGTGTCCACAGAGTCCACGTGGCCCTCAAAACCTAAGATATCCAGTGTGTGGCCCTTTACAGAAAACTGCTCGCCAGTCCCTGAGCTTCGTAAGTCATACAATTCACTGTTCTTCAAGACCATGTTCCTCCTTTCTGATTAATGATTATCATATGGGGAACTTCAGGTCAGTCGAATTTCTATCACGTAAAAACCTAGCTTTCTACGTACAATCCAGCAGTCACGCTCCTTGGTCTTCGCCCGAAAGAGTTAAAAGTTTATGTCCACACAAATACCTGCTCGTGGATGTTTATAGCAGCTTCATTCCTAACTGCCAAAACAAAACGTCTTCCTTCAGCGGGTGAATACACCGTGGTGTATCCAGAAAGTGGAATATTATTCAGTGCTGAGGAAGACATGAGCTATCGAGCCATGAAAAGCATGTAGACATAGGTACAGGGAGGGGCAAAAGTAGGTTTACAGTTGTTCATATGGGAAAATAACACAATAACCCATAAATAATAATACAAGAGTAAACTCTGTGTTTCGCACTCACAACTGTGAACCTACTTTTATCCCACCCTGTATTGCTCTACAACTTCCGGAAAAGGTGAACTTAGGGACACAATAAAAAGATCAGGGGGTGGCGGAGGGCCGATAGAGGGAGTGAGGCACAGGCAGGGCACAGAGGGTTTTTAGAGTAGTGCAGACCCTGCATGGTGTTATAATGATGCATACGGTTCCTATAGATTTGTCCAAACCCAAGGGGGAAGCCTAAGGAACACTATGGACTTTGGGTGATGATGAGGAGTCCAGGTGGATTCATCCCTGCTCAAAAATGTATTATTCTGGTGAATGACGTTGGTGATGAAGGAGGTGGTCCATGTGTGGGAGCAGGGGGTACATGGGGCATCTCTATACCTTCCCTCAATTTCTCTGTAAATCTAAAACTGCTTGAAAAACTAAACTCCTAAAAAATCCTATCTTTCCTTCAAGTTTCCTTTCACTAACTCCTTCCTTCCTTGCCTTCTCTAAACACCAATTTATAGTTATTTTTAAAATAATTTTTAAAGAAACAAACTTTCAAAGGCACTCTCCCTTTCAATCTGCATTGTGTGGCTCCTTGTGGCATGTGCCGTCTCCTTCACTGAAGTTTAAACACCAGTGGGTAAGAACTGACTGAGGCGTATTCATGTTTGAATCTGATGAGATGTCTAGCAGAAAGCTGTAGTACAGGAGATACTAAGAAGTAAATGCTTTTCTTAATTAAGCAAGTACACAAAACACTTACTATTTCTCACTGTCCTGACCGTTTCCTCCAGTTCACGGTCTCACTGCGCTCCCTACATTCCTTGTCCATCTCTCACCCTCCGAGAGCCCACAACCCTCTTGCTGCCCAGAGACTCCACACAACATCAGAGTTTTTCCTCTGTCTATCACCCCAGCTCTCAAAATTCTCCTTCACTGGGTCTCATTTCCCCTTGAACAACTCTGTGTTTCACAGTGTTCCAAGCCCCTCAGAACATGCATGGTAAGAAGCAAAGGGGAAAAAAAAGTTAACTAGAATTTACTTCCTCAAGGAGCAGTCCAGTCTAGCATTTTCATAAGCTGATGCACAATATTTCCACAAATTACTTAAATAAAAATGATCAAACTGATGGTGTCATTGGAAAGAGCTTGATCCACTGAATGAACCGTGCTGCCTGCAACAGTCGAGAGCTGCATTGTCCTTCCCAGGGTAATATCCTTCCCCATGGAACTGCCAGCCTCTAAGACACTCCAGCCCAGTGGGTCTCAGGAAGCCTGAGGGCTGGCTTCTGAGTCCCCCTGCCCCAACCCACCCCCATTGCCTGGTGTGATTCACCATATGGTCGTGACCCAAAACCGTGCCTTAAGAGAGCTCTATGAACTGTCAAGCATGCCACAGGTGTGATGAGACACTGAAAGGGGTGTCTAAACATTCGGTACATGTCCCAGTCCTCTGTAAGAAGCGCTTGTACATTGAAAAGTTGCCACCCTCCTGAAGGAAGTATCTTTTCCAGGGAACGGGAGAGGCACCGAAGGTGGCTGACTGGATTTCAGAAGCTGCCCTTGGACTGACCGATTTCACTGTGCATGGCCCCCTCCAGGTCCATCCACACGGTCACAAATGCCAAGATGCCCTTTTTATGGCCAAGCAATACATCAGTAGGAGAAAGACAAATACCATACGATTTCACTTATTTGTGGAATCTAAAGAACAATGTAGGTGAACAAACAAAACAGGAATGGACTCATAGACACAGAGAACAGACTGACAGCTGTCAGAGGGGAGGGAAATTGGGGGACTGGGCAAAAGGATGAAGGGACTGAGAAGTACAGATTGGCAGTTACAAAATGGTCATGGGGACGGAAAGCACAGCATAGGGAATGTAGTAATAACTGTGTGTGGTGCCGGGTGGGTGCTGGAAATGTCTGGGGGGCCACTTTGGAAAGAATATGATTGCCTAACCACTATGCTGTACACCTGAAACTAATATAAAATAACACTGAGTGCAAGCAGTAATTGAAATACTTCTAAAAAATGTAAAAGGTGCCCTCTTTTGAAAGACTATGTTACTTTTAATTCTATCTTTACCTTAATAGGTCAAGCCCCAAACCCCTAACTTACTACATTACCACACTGAAGACTTCATGAGGAAACACTTGAGGGAGATTAATTTTCCTGCATAAGTTTTTCAATTCTTCTTCAATGTTCATATGGAGGCATAATCCTCTCCTCCTTTTGCCCCTCTTAGACTCTTTCAAACTACAGGGATAAATGGTAAAAAGGGAGGCCCTTGTTGCCTCCCTTTCTGCCAAGAGATTTTTTTTTTCCCCTAACACTTTCCTTTCCCCCACCCCAATAAGAATTAAAAGTGATATTTCTTTTGACAGCTGGTAACTAATCCCACCTTAGCAGGAAGGAGAACAGGAAGCCAGCAAAGGAATTTTCCATTCCTATGTCTCTTCTAATTTTTTTCCACATCAGGTACTTTTCAAAATCTAGACATTTCCAGGAGTCTGTATAGCTTCTTGTTTTGTCTAGCGGAGTCACGTGTTCTTCCACTTCTCCTGTGCGGAGGAGAAACCTGACTGGGCTGATGTTTGTATTTGGAGAAGGGAGAACTTGAGAACTTTTGAATCTCCTAAGGAAATATAACTGAAATGTGATGCCTTTGCTTATGCAGATGGGATTTTTCCTTGGTAAAGATCAAGTTCACACAGCTAGTCTCTCAAACCACAAATCAAAAAGCCCCATATCATAATAACTACAACTCCGACTCAAAGTTTCTGCTCAACTGTCTTTTGCCTGCCTGCCTGCCTGCCTGCCTTTGTTTCCTCCTTTCTTTTCTGTTTAAATACTCAAGGGCTCTCTGCATATTATGACGTTCCGAGTCCACCAGAATGTATATGATAAAAAGCAGGGGGAAAGGAATCAACTTGAATTTGCTTCCTCAAACAGTAATCCAGTTCAGCACTTTCATAAGAAAGATAATGCACAATATTGCAGTAAATTATTTTTTAAATGATGAAATTACAGTTTCTTAAAGGTGGTGATTCGTACAAAATGTGAATCAAATGTATATGTGTAAGTTGGTGTCATTTGAAATGAGACAATTAAATTAAGATGATGTCTACTGCATCATGCTAGTTTCCGTATAAGTAACTAAAAAACTGAAGTAGATTTTTTCTGAAATTTTCCAACTGTATAATTTTACTGTGGTGATTAAATTAGAACCTAAATAAAAACAACAAGAAACACTTACTGAGTGTATACTAGGAGCAGATACTGTTTTAGACACTTTTTATGTATCCTCACTCATTTTTTCATCTCTAACCAATGGAGAAACTGAGTCAGGGACAAGCATCTTATGTTATCTGCCCAAGGCCCCACGTCTAACAAATAATGGCCCCAGGATATGAACCCAGGTGGTCCGGCTGCTGAACCAGAGCTCACCACCACTCGTTTTTGCCTGCGTGTCAGCCAAACAAATCTGTCCTTGGTCTAATGGTATGTATTGTCTTGACTAGATATCGCCAAAGAGCCCCAGACTGAATTTCATCAACCCCCAAGCAAAAGCAAAACCATTTCAAACTATGGCAACGACAGATTAATTTGGGCTCCTCTAGTTCCTAATAACATCAGCTAATGAAATAACTAAATACAACTAAATTATATGAAAATCTCAAAATCTGAAGTTTAGATTTCACCTATTGGGTAAGGTCATCAGGGAGATGTGGCCACCAGTTTGACCCTCAAGCCGGACCTGGGTGTTCCACTTGCCTTCCCCGAGCTGGAAACTACCCAAGGACACAGCCAGGAGACAAAAATGTGGCGAGGCAACTCTCTGGACTGGCTATGGGACTGACCACTCTATACTAACTTTAGGGCCTCTATGCCAACTTTTAAGACGTGGCCGGCCAGTGCAGGGAGACTATTTGTCTTGTGGCACCCTAGCCAAGCCTGTAAGCAAGCTCTCTTGCTTACTAAACCTGCTGCCTACCATTCTGGAGCGGCCTGCCTCTTCCTTCAGTATCTCCCTGCCCATTGTTTATGGGGCCCAGTTTCCAATTTCACCCAGGAAGCTCCAACAATGTCTCTTTTTGACCGATGTAGAGCTCGGTGCCAAACAAATACATCTAGTAACTTTATTTCTTGGTGTAATATCTTGTATGACTATTTCGTGTGTGCTTAAGGTATCTGCCCCACTCAGAATGCTCCCTGTCTTTCAGGGCCCCCGCCCCAACCCGTTCTGCTGTACTCACAGTGGTGTATGTCCTCGCCTGAGCTCTGGACTTTCCAATAGATCTGATGCGAAGACCACTGACTGCCATCTCCTTCTTCCTGGTCCTGTCAGCCCCTGACTGTTTCATACTATGCATCTTCTTCCTAGAAGCAAGTCCATTCTGCCTATTTTTTTAATGAACTTGTTCAAGTACACTCAAATTACTAGGATGTGTGGGTCAGTCACACAGCAAAAATCAAACATCGCTAAACTACAGCAACTCCTTGAAGTATTTCACTGATCCTTACATCTGTTATGTAGTAGAGTAGATACAGAATTAGAATTTCTGCATTTTTCTACAAGAGATAGAAAGGCAGGGAGGATGGAGGGAGGGAGCAGGGAAAAGGAACAGGAAGGGAAGGAGATAGGAAAGGATCCTCATCTTTTAAAATTTAGGCCCGGATATGTATACATACATTAGAATTTGATTTAAATACATTGACGAAGCACCTGCTGTAATCCACGGAATATGCTAAACATCACAGCTGCAAACTTGGAGAAGACGTAGCTCCCAGTCTGCCCTCAGGGAGTTACTAGTTTAGTAGGACAATAAAATAAGTATTTAAAAAAAACAACAAAACTGCTGGATTTTAGGTAATAGGAATGATTGAAAGAAGCACAAACCATTTGCTATGCAACCAGAGTAAGGATAATTCCATCCACTGATGGAAATCAGCAAAAGTTCCACGCAAGTGGTAATTTCACAATGAGCCAATAAACTTTCAAGAGGTTGAGAAGCTTATGAATGCACTCTGAACCTAAAGAAAAGCAGGAACAAAGACAAAACAGAGAAACGATTGGAGAAAGCATGGTGCTGCAGATTGCTCATGGTTTGGGACGCCTATTACGAAGCAGACAGAAAACAGTGACGGGGGCTAGATCACCAGATGGGACTCATGTACTTGATTTGGTAGGCAATGGTGAGCCCCTGAAGGCCAGGGTCAGAATTGTGAATCTGGCCCATAGGTGGCTCAGTTTGAGTGGAAAAAGACCGGTGGGGGTTGGGAGTACAAAAGGGAAAAATAAATGAGAAAGAATAAGTTAGTAATGAGCGTTGAGGTTAGCAGACAGAGATAGAATGAGGCAGACATAAATGGAATAGCTTGCCTTTATGCTATTTAGCAGCTGATAAAAACAAGCAATAGAGAAGAAATTAGGAGTCAAAGATAAATACTGAATTTTCATTATCTGAGTATGTGGTGGGCATTTTTCTGAAGATTCTTCATTGCTTAAAGAGAAGAATATTCACCAACTAAGTATAAGTAGTTTATTGTAGGGACAACATCACTAAAGAAAAAGTCAGAAAATCAGATTCTGCTTTTGGACTGGCAATTAATCAGGGGGATGCCCCTTGTCTAGATACTTTCTTCCTTTGAAACTTAGTTTTTAAGTACATGAAATAAACGAGTTGTTTGGTTCTATTATCTCTTCTAGGTATATCACTTTATTTTTCCATCTGCCCATATAATAGTGAAATGAAGCTACTTAAATAAAAACAGGCATTATGTCTTTTTTTGTTCCTTGCTGCTTACTCAATGCTCAACATAGTACCTGGCCCATAACATGTGCTCAATAAACACACGTTTAATAATCGAATGAATGAATCAACAGAAGATTATGTGTTCATATCAAGGCAAAGGGACAAAACAATTCAATTTGTTTGATTTTTTTTTTAAATCAAAGCAGTCATTTGAAGTTTCAGTGTAAGTGGCTGAGTTTGATTCATGTGGAAAGATTCTATTTGACACACAAAAAATATAGTCATATATATAGTCTTATAATCTTAAAAGTTATTTGCTATTGCTCTCATGTAAATGTTCCCAGCAATTATTAGTCTTCAAAATAGAAGATCCCTATACATTTCTGTACATTTCTTATTTCCATTGCCACCTCTATAGGTTGCATTACTGCAGAGTATAGAATACAGACCTAGCGAAGGCTGATGTGGAGGTAGTTACTGAGAGATTTCACAGGCTCTGAAATCTGGCATTTGGTTTTGGGTTTGTACAATGCTGTCTGAAGATAAAATACATCTTGAAATATTTTTCTGCAATATATTGACTATATTATATTGCCCAGTTTTTCAATACCTTGTAAACCACATTCAGCCTAGAAAGCAGCATATTTCACATTTCAACTATTTGCTTTGCTTTATACATAAGGAAGAAGAATGGAGTCAAAATTTAGCAGAATTATGTAGGCAAACCTCTGCGTATGAGTACTCCAGAAATCTTACTTTGCAATAATGATTTCTCTTATCTCGATCTATGTAGTTCACCAACAGATTGCTAAACACTAATATATATTCTCTTTCATTCTCCCTTATACAAAGGGATGTCTCAATGGAGTTGGGGTTAGTAGGAAAAAGAAATGTTTCTATGCATGCAAGTGTGTGTGTGTGTGTGCTCTCAGTGAAAAGCTAAGAAAGCAAAAAATAACACACTTGTTGGTTGTAGGGATAGAATATTCTAGAGAGGGTGAAGTGGCTGGGATCTCTTGCAAGTGGGAAATAGAACTGTTCCTACTACATCTTCAGTTACCGGGCTCATCTGTGTTATTTTGCCTGCGCACAGAGCAGAAAGGCATACATTGTTCTAGCAGAGCAGAGTATGCAAGACTGACCTTCTGCTTTCCCTTGGACCAATTTTCACACAATAGAACCCAGTGGAAAAACACATAGGAATCTCCAAATGCATATTGAAATGAATTCATTTTTCACTCATCAGATAACAACACTTAATGACTTGGGTAACTCAACTTTACTTTCCCGGGGTCTTAATAAAAAGACCAGTTCATTCCATTAGGAAATCAGTGAGATGAATCGTAATGAAAAACCACAATTCTTTGCCAGGATTTCGCAAAGGCCATGAATAGCCCAGCTTAAAAGTTGAATTTCTTGTTTTCCTTCCTGTGTGGCTCTCTTTGAAAAGGCAGCAAAATGGTCCATTTGATCTTTGGAAAGCCCATCGCAGAGTATGAGCCACTGCCAACTGGTTAGGTTCATCCTAGGTAAGCTAAGCCGTGGGGCACTAGCAATGAAAGGACCAGAGGGCAAGTCTGAAAATGAAGACAGAGTCACGTGTTCAGATTTCCTCGCCAATGACTGAGGGTACCGAACAGATGCCATCTGTAGGAAACAGAACCTCCAGGACTCGGAGTCCGGGCACATAAAGTGGCCAGTGCTTTACATTCACTCCATCACCCATGAGTTCTCCCCTGTGGTGAAGCAGTTCTGCTATGATATGACATATGTGTTTTAAAAATTGCCATGCTATGCATGATCTAGAAAAAGAAAATAGGAGTTACAGGGGAAATAGGGCTAGCAGCATAACACTCAAAATTTTCATCAGAAATATACATATATATGCGTGTGTGTATATATACACACACGCACAATTTTAAGAAAGAGAGGAACCTGCTAAAAGGGATGGCATAGTTTTATACATGAACGATCTTAAGGAATACATAAGTACAACAATACATATGGCGCTTTACCTTGGGAAAGGCCTGAGGTTTACTTGTAGAGGTGGGCATCAGAAGACAGCTTGTGAGTTACTGTGAAGTGGTAGAACGCTGGTCTGAGATCCGATGGGAAGTTGCAGCAGCAAGTGTAGGTGAGGGAGCTCCTAACACACGCAGTGAGCTGAGCAGCTCTTCGGAGACTGGGCACGTGTGTTTCGGGCATTCCCATGCAGCTCGGCTGAGTTGGGTGCCACTTCTCTCATTCACCTAGTGTATCTTGTGGACAAAGTCACATATGGGCAAACACGATGCTTGCTCAAATTATACTTTACATTCAAGCAAACACAGGTTGTGTTCAAATTGTTCCTTTGTATGTTAAATGCCCGGGAAAACTAATTTGTACTTTCCAAACTGAAGTTATACTTATTTAATACCTAAACAGTCAAATGAAGAGTTAAACTTTTTGTTGACCCCATGGTGAGTTCCAGATGTTCAGTGTTTGCTGACATAGTAAATCATTCTACCTCTATATTTTTCATGTGTCCTTCATAATACCACTTACCTTCTCATCCTGAGAGACGGTAAATATGGTGAAGGCAAAGAACTTATTCAAGAGCCTCTTTCCTTCTGACAAGATGGAGTGCCTTATTGATTAGATTATCCTTCCAGCTCATCTTCATCTTTTTTTAAAGATTTTATTTATTTATTTTTAGAGAAAGGGGAAGGGAGGGAGAGAGGGAGAGAAACAGCGATGTGTGGTTGCCTCTAGTGCACCCCATCCTGGGGACCTGGCCTGCAACCCAGGAATGTGCCCTGATTGGGAATCGAACCAGAGACACTTTGGTTCTCAGGACCACACTCAATCCACTGAGCCACACCAGCCAGGGCTCATCTTCCATCTTTATACTACCTCTGGTTTTAAACTTTTTTTATAATTCATTTTTCAATTATAGTTGGCATACAACATTATATTAGTTTCAAATGTACAACAAAGTGATTAGACATTTACATACTTTACAAAGTGATCATCCCAATAAGTCTAGTCTAGCTCTGGTTTTTAAATTCTTCTATTTGTTCCAGATGTTAATCACAGGATTCCTATAGCACATCTATCTATTAGTGATACATTCTTAAATTTTACCCAGCAATTTCTTACCCTTGAAATGTTCTTTTCTTGTTTCATTTAAAGTTGGAATTTGTTATCATTCTGTGGGGTTTTCCCTCAATTCTGTGACACTAGTCCACTTACATAAAATAGCCAAAGCAAATGCTTTTCACTATATCTCATCTGGTTTTTCAACAATGTCCAGAGTTCTGAATCTTCTCCGTCTAGGAGTCTCACTCTTTGGAAAGGATTTACAAGGATCCAATGTAAATACAAAGTAACAGGAACACCCACATTGTGCTTGGTCTTTCTTATTACATTGTTAATGCTAATCCAGGAAAACGACCTATAAAGCATGCACACACGTATGCACACTGCAGATCTTCTTGTAAACATCCCTTCTACGGTCAAACTGATTCCTGAGGAATTGGCTCGGACAACCAGCACCAAAGGTCATTTCCAAAACTTCCTGTGCCCCGGAGAATGTTTTGTGTTAATAATATGCATTAGTTTTATAGCCACTTAAGAAAACCTCTTTTATGTCAAACCAGAAACAGAGCCAAGATTAAAACGAGAATAAAACCCCACCAACTCCATAGAATTGAATGGATGCAGACTTCTGGAAATAAAAGAAAGTTGAGTTTTAAAAGATTCACTGAAGGTCTCAATCTCGTGATATTTTTTCTGCAAGCCAAAAAACAGAAAAGCAACAAGAAACTGTTCCGTCCAGGGACAAAGGCCGTGTATTGGTCTGGACAGGATGACAAATGAGAACCCAGAGAAAGAGCCAGTCCTAGGATTACAATGAAAAAAACAAAGCAAGCCAGAGGAAATGGATTCTTAATGCTAATAAACCTGCTAAACAGGACTCATTTGCCATACTTTTAAAGAAAGTAGAAATGTTAGAGACCTTCTAAAACTTTTCCACATTTAAGAAGATGTTTTTCTTCATTTCCTTAAATATAAACAAGTAAATATCTATCTATCAATCAATGTCAGGTCCTTCCTGGGAACTTTGCTTACACACACCACGTAGGGATACCGCATGCAAACAATATCTGTTTGCTCAAGCTAAAAGGAAATCAGCATGTGTTTTATACAGAAAACATGATTTAATTGACGATATTAAATCCTCCTACTTATACTTTTTGAAGATGAGTATTTCCATTTCCTTTATGGAACTCATGTATTTTGCTATAAGTCCATGAACCATACATGGCTGGGAGTGACTTTTCTATTTTTCTTTTCCTAGAGATCAGAGCTCATCAAAGGCTGCAGTTTGAATGTTGTGTAACTGTCCCAACACTCCCAATATTGTTCACTAGATTTCTGAAGTGTTAAGCGGAGAAGAGAAACATTAAAAAAAAAAAAAAAGGTTCTTTTTAAAGCAGGAACTCAAACTACCAATGCTCTGCTCTTACTGGGTTCCTGTAGTCAGATTCTGTCAGAGAGACTTCTCTCCCATGGCTGCAGCGGCCAACATCACCGTGCTTTTAGAGTGTGGCAATATGGCCTATCACAGCGCCGAAGATTTATTTTAAACGAGAGAGAGAGACACCTACAGATGAATGAACCATAGGGACTGAGCGGCCAGAAACCGAACTGTGTGGTGTATTCAATTTGTCACATAGTCTCAAGTCCACTGACTTGGCCCAGCTCAGATATCAGTAACTGGAGGAGAGCAGAGAACAGTAATCAGTTGAAAACACTCGTCTGATCAGTTCTAAGCTTGTGACAGGTGACGTGATGTGCAGATCCTTGGGGGAGAGAACGCAAGACATGAGAAGGGTCCAGTGGTGGGAAGAGCCAGTTAGAACTCCCAAACGTAAGTGTAAGTTATTTGAGCATAAAGGAAAAGAAACAGGCTACAACTGCTGAAGATACATAGACCCAGGAGTGCTCATCACTTCTACTTCAGTAGATTTATTTGTTTAATTAGATATGCACATGGATGCTAACTGCTAATTTCCCCACGCACACTCAGGTTCAGGTACTGATACCTCTCACAGGTAAGCTTTTCTGAGCTCTGCTTTGGATACTGTGATCTTGAATGATTTGCTTGCTGCTATTACCTGAAATCTACTGATATTCCACCTATTGGCTGGTCGCCTAGCACTTTAACACTTGACCAGATAGAGGGTGAATTTTCCATCCTTTTTTCCTGTTACCATATTTTCAATCAGTGCCTCCCCTCCCTTTCAAATAAGTTAGTCCCAGAACCAGGTTAATCCCTCAAAGCAAGCCTGGCTCATCACAATTTTTTGTACTTGCATGTGGGCCTATGAAAGGAAAACCCTAGTGTGACTGGGGAGCACAGGTGAGGTGCCTGATGCGTAGCTGGCAGTGTAAATATATCTGTAAGACCGTGTATTTATGAGTTGACTTGGCAGAGTCTAACTGTTGAGTCATCTGAACACACAGACGTGACAGTCCCAATCCCCAAGGATCGTGATATAAGAGGAAGCAAGTTGCTCCCACATCCCTCAGATTAGTCAGGAACAGACGAAACGGCTTCTACTGACAAGCGTTGCCCTGGCACACTTCTGTGCAGAATGAAGTGTGTAGAGGGTACCGGGCATTTCACCTCTGGGGCTCGTGGCAACGGCATGTGGTATGATTCATTCCACGTGATACACGGAGGGAGCTTGCCCGTCCCCCAGTCAGCTGTCCCAGAATAAAATGTTAAACTACTTTATGTATATGTATATAGTTTGTTTTGTAAACTATAAACTATAACTCTTGGGGGAATGACTTCCAAAATAAAATACAAGGTAAATTTGGCTTCATTTCATGAAATCTCTTTAAAGCCCTGTGTTTTAGAGGGTATTGGTGTGGGAAAATAGTAGGGGCTTGTTAAATTGTATAATGTTAAAGAGAAGACATCATCTGATTACACATTCTGAAAACCACTGATCTTAAAATTGAGAGATCTGCCTTGTGGTCTCAGCTTTGCCCCTCACTGACGGGTGACTTTGAGATGTCATTTAACTTCCTTTTGTCTCAGTTTCTCAACTGTCAAATTAAGATGACTGAAGTGGAACAGAAGATTCTCAGATAAGTTGTTTTTACATTCCTCTACTTTATTAGTAATTTATTGTTCTATGAGATCTAAACTACTCCTTTGCTTACTTTTTAACATACAACACAATTATCATATGGCTTTTAATTTAATGGATTTGAATAACATAAGCCAAGTTTTTCACCTTAAAGGTGACTGTGTAATATGTAATTCTGATATTCGGGCCTATGACGTGCTAGTCAGTCCTATATCTGAAAATGGAGCTATAAATCTGTATATTGTGATTCAGGTATAAAAGTTTTCTCTACAACAAACACTACAGTCTCTTGATCGAGTTAGAAATCTTTTGGGTTTGAGTACAAGTGGTTTTAAGTAAGAGTACACGAGGTCTGTCCAGAAGGTATCTATCCATGTGGTATGAAAATAGAGACATTTATTGAAGAAGATACAAGATACGAGAAACATTGTACACAGGACAGTGATGCCTTGGTCCCCTTCAAAGTAGGCCCCTTGGGTCCTCACACAGTTCTCCCAATGGCCATCAGCTGCCCCATCCTTTTTTTCTGAATCTCACTGATGGTCTGAAATCTCTTCCCTTTCAAAGGTGATTTTAGTTTTGGGAAAAGCCAGATGTTGCAAGTTGCCAAATCTGCACTGTAGGGGGGCCGAGTCACCTGGATGATTTGATGTTTCACCAAAAAACTCTGCATGAGACATGAGGTATGAGTGGGCATGTTGTTGTGATGAAGCTGCCAATCACCAGTTGCCCATAGCTGCGGCCTTCTGAATCATCTGCATAGTTTTCATGGAGGAATGTTCAAACTTAATGCAAAATTTGATGCAGATTTGTTGCTCTACTCGCTCAGTCATTTTGAATGTGACAGACCACACTGTACACATGGTCACTCAATGGCATCTACTGCCCCCACTGACTAGTACAGTGAAGTCTTCCTTGTTCACCCATGTGCATTCCAGTCCACTCTCTTTGGCTGCCAGATTACATTGATGTTGTGCAAACCATTCTCATTATATTAACAATGGCTGGACTTTTTCTGGACAGACCTCATATAACCTATACATGGAGCCTGTTCCCTTAGTCTGCCCTATGTTGGACTGGGATGGTGGTAGTTGTTTTCAGAGCTATGAAAAAAACTCAGAACAAAGCAGGATTATGTCATAGAAACACATACATTCTAGCACCTGGATCCTGGTCATTTTTGTTCCTGACTCTTTACTATTTGTTGGGTTGGTAAGTAGACAAAGGGACTTGTTCCAAGACAACCAGATAGAAAACATAAGCTCAGGGAAGCCTGAGAATTGTTTGATTAAGTGCCACATGCAGCAAGATGACAGTGCCAAAAACAGACTGAAATTCCCTGAGCCATGAAAGTGTCATCCATGTGCTCCTGGGGGTTTCAGACATGCGGTACTGTCATCCATCTGAGTTCCAGAAAGAAAGCGCAGCTCCTGCTGTGTGTGGAAGGAACTGGCATCGCTCTACTTCCGGCCAGCCTCCGTAGACACCAAAGATGAGTAGAATAGAGTCGCTAGGTTAGAGAGTCACAGAAAGAGCCATCTTCTTCTCTTTCACTGGGAAGGCAAAGTACCCACTCTCAGGGAGCAGAATTTTCTCCAGAGATAGCCCTAACCATTATAGTAATTCTATGTGAATGGTACTAATTCTAACCATGAGAATTCACCCGTAAGCCTAGTAAACCAAGGAAAACAGTAACACGCCCTGCCAAGGTTCTTTTGGTCTTTGCCACAGTGGGAGAACCATTTATACATAATGAGCCTTCTCATAATGCATTTGCATTGCCCTCGTTCTGAGTATTCTCTGAGGAAAAGCTTACATCATGACAAAGGAATGCCCTTATTCCCCTCCACATAGATACAAACGCATTACTGAAATATAGGTAAGAGAGAGTCGGTGCAGGGGGAAAATCTGCAAGAAAACAACCATATCGAGCAGGTAGTACCTGCTCTCTCCTGTGTGGCGTTTGCTGGGGGTCTGGCAGTGTGCTCAGTGCTTCAGGTGTGTTATCTCACTTAATGCTTATAACCTTGTGAATCAACATAAAATTATCATTCCCATTTTGTGAATAAAAATCTGCACCTTGAAGAAGCTGACTGCAAGGGCTCCAGGTTCTTCTCCTCCCTGGCCTTCCTCCCATCCATATGCTTTTGCGTATGGTACTTGGGGCAGACTTCAAGTGAACTTGTCAGTTTTAATCTAAATGAGAAATTTCCTCTGAATTAAAACTGATTACTTCTAGGTATTCTACAAGGAGGGAAATGTGCATGAGCAGAGCCCAGGTGTTGAGTGGATGCTACCTGTCTTGGATGTCGCAGTTATCTGAAAGCAGGTGGAAAGTGGCATATGCCACACGCTTTTCCAGGTCTCACCTTTACGATGAGTGTGCCAAAATGCCGTCTTAGCCACTTCTCTCCCTTGAATTCTTATCATTTCATTAAAAATATTTTTCCTCTGAGTGTTAGAGTATGGTTTACATTGTCACAGAAGTGATTTTCTTTTTCCTTTTAAACATGATTTTATTTATTTATTTATTTATTTATTTATTTATTTAGAGAGATTGGAAGGGAAGGAGAAAAAAAGGGAGAGGAACATCGATGAGAGAAACATTGATTAGCTGCCTCTTGTACACACCTTGACTGCAGACTGAACCTGCAACCCAGGAATGTGCCCGGACTAGGAATCATACTAGCAACCTTTCGCTTTGCGGGATGACGTCCAACCAACTGAGCCACATGGGCCAGGGCACAGAAGTGATATTCAAGGTTGTTGTGAGTAATCACCAAGCTCTCTTGAACCAGGCACACTTACTAGAGGTCCAACTGGGCTCTTTATTCATTTCCTAGAAGCAGATACTGATCTGGAAGTTCCTGGATGTTGTAAACACCTGAACCACAACTTAACTGTAGACAGAGAAAGTAACAAACTGGTTTTATAAGATTGCCTTCATGGGATTTTCATTTTATATTATAAGCAAATTGATATTTAAAAACTTGAGATCTTAGCAAAGACAAAATTATCAAGTTGAAAGAATATGATCATCTTTACTTCAAATTCTACAGAAAGTGTTACCCAACTGCATTCGTTCCTTAACTATATTTTAATGTTTCATAATCCTTTTGGGTGACACCCCTGAGACTGACTACCATTCAAATAATATCCGTTCCACATTTTAAACCTCACTAGAAAGTTTTCTTTATATTATTTTCCAAGCTATGCCATTTTCTGTTATTGTAATCACAGATAGAATTTTGTGGGGGAAAAATCAGGATATGTGGTCCAACAGAATATGTTTCTGATTTATGAATTTATTTCTGAATAAACAAAATTTGATCATCCTTTTAATGAGTTCCCTTTATTCAAAAGCAGATGGAAGCACACAGGTAGATGGCTGTAAGAAATCTGATTTGCATGGTCATGGGCCTCTTTCTTAATCATTAAACAAAAAAACAACGGAATACTATTCAGCCATAAAAAAGGAGATATTAACCTTTGTGACAGCAAGAATGAACCTACAGAGTATTATGCTAAGTGAAACAAGCCTGTTAGAGAAAGATAAGTACCATATTATTTCACTTATATGTGGAATCTAATAAACAAAATAAACTAACAAACAAAATAGAAACACACTCATAGACACAGAGAACAGACTGACAGCTGTCACAAGGGGGCGGGTGAGGGGCTGGGTGAAAAAGGTGAAGGGATTAAGCAAAAAAACACCTCATTGACACAGACAACAGTATGTTGATTCCCAGAGGGAAAGAGGGGTGAGGAAGGTAGAAGAGGGTAAAGAGGGATAAACGGTGATGGAAGGAGACTTGAATTGGGGTGGAGAACACACAATACAGTGCACAGATGACGTGTTATAGAATTGTACACCGGAAATCTATATCATTTCATTAACCAATGTCACCCCAATAAATTCAATTAAAAAATTTTAAAAATCCATAAAGACAGCAACCTCAATATCCTAACAGTAATTTTAAAAAAGAACAAGAAAAGTCATTCATTATCACCTTGAAAGTAAAGAACACACTTAACATTTACATTACAAGTCAAAGTAATTATCTGAGTTTAGTAAGATGTGATAGTATTTTTATCATTAGCTATTAGGTAAAATACTTTGAAATCCATATATCAAGGTTGCTTTTAAAATACAAAGGACTGTCATATATTAACCCATTAAAGCACACGAGAGTCACTTAGAAATTCATTTTAAAAAAATTCTGTCTATACAATTGATTATTCAGGGTCTTCACAGAGGAAGGTCAGAAAACCAACGAATTTTGTTCCAAGCTACTCCCACTTAGATGTAATCTGGTTCCACTCTAGAGCCACTCAAGTTCGCTCTCTTCTTTACAGCGCTGTGACCGGAAGCCCGGTGTTACAAACCGTCAGGGAGCAGCACAAAACTGGGAGGGAGGAGGAGTGCGGAAGACCAGAGGAACAGAATCTGCTCTACACTCGAGCTGTTCTCTTGCTCCTTCCCTTTTTAAACTAACTTTCCATCTTGTCTTTCTCTTCTCCCGGCCAGTGCTCCCAAACCTCCCAAACTCCTGGTTGAGGTCTAGGTTGAACATAAAACACACACACATGCACACAGACCTTCCTGCTTTGGCGGCCACTGTGACCTCACGAGAAACCTCTATAACGATGGAGAGGAAGTTGTGAATGCAGATGAAATTTTGTTTGTTAAACTGTGCCTACTTCCAAAGGACAAGCTTTTGGTGCATTTAAACCCCTCTTATGCCATGGAATTAACTTCAGCTGCCAGAGACCAGAACTCATGGAACACTTGAAATTAAAGGTCATTCACCCCACACCGCGTACTAGCCCCTATTTTTGCATTGCCAAGTTTCAGCTGCTCCTCTGACTCCTGACTCCATTTAGGGGCCATTCAGAGCAGGCAGAACACATCTATAGCATGAAAATGAATTAGTTTGAGAAATTTAAATTCTAGAAGAGCTATATATACTGCACCATTGACTTACTAGATGGCCGTACATCCTCAATAAGCCCTCCCTGCCTCCCAGGCAAAATGCCTCCTCCCATAGCACCGGGCTCTACTATCACACTTGTGGCTACAAATTATTATATGTACATGCACAGCTCTCTTCCCCACCCTACTGGGAACTTCTCAAGGTCTTGTCTTCATCATGTTCATTCACATCCACCACCCAGGCTCCTCTGTCCCTCTAACCCTTCGTGGTATCTGAGAGGTAGCAGGCATTCCATATTGCCTCTTCAAATATAAAAATGAACGAATACATGACCTTTCCTGGTCCCTAAGGAAAAATATGGCACTATGGATTTTTGCTACTATCCTTTATCAGGAAGTAGGTAGGCACCATGAGATCTGAATTATTTCCTCAGTCTGACCGTACTTACTCTTTCTTCTATAATATGAAGGGAAGGCTGCAGTCTTTTTGTTTGCTAAAAGCAAAACTACTAGCATTTGGTGGAATTCTGTAGCCTGCCCGCAGCTCCTCAGTGACTCTCCTTACAGAGAAATGCAGCTTCCTGCTCTGGCATGGTTGCCTTGCTGAGAGAGAAGCCCCGTTTTCCAGCCTGTTTAAAATGACCTTCATTTGTCATCAGCACCATTCAAGATTCACTTTCTCTGCAGGCATGTGAAGTTGATCTCAGGACTCGGACAAAACAACACAATGACATCTACATCATTGTTGTTCAAGACCCCATCCAAGAATTATGTTTTAAATAAATGACTGGAATTTCTTTGGGATATAACAGATGTGTTTTATTTTACTGACTTATATTTGGCTTTTATATGTTTTTGTTAAGAATGGAACATGCCACTCAATGGAATGGAACACTAAGAAATGCGAACTACAGCGACACAGGACGAAGGGAATGAACCTCACGAGCAATTTGCACGTGCTGAATGAGGACGTATTTTGGAATGGGGGTAAAAATGATGATGGTTTTCGTTTCACAACTTCATTGGTTCTATCCATTAACTGTCATTAGGGAACCCATTGCCCTGAGGGAGCCTTGCATCAGAACAGAACTAAGAGCATGTCAGGAAGAAACACCGAGGTGAATGGAAACTAATTTCATCCAAGTGATACACTAATAGAAGGCTCTGTGCTCTATTTATACTCTGTTTAATAATGTATCTAAAAATCAGAAAGTTTAAAATTTGAAAAATTGTGCAGAAAAATTGTGCTTTGAAGTACACACTCTCTACGATTTCATCCCTCTCAGTGGAGAGTTTTGGGAGGACAGTCCCCTTGACCAGGGTCTGTCTACGTCTCAGTGACACATTTTTTAGGCTAGTGCATTTTCAATAACACTTGCTATTGCACCCATGACTGGTGGAAGGATTACAATGATTAAACTGGATGGTTCAGATTTTCAGAATCAACCATTACCATTTTTTTCCCCAGGAATTCCCAAGAAAGAAAAGCGTAGCAGAGGTCAGACGGCTCATGGTGACGGGGAGGCACGGGGATCCAGTTTCAAAGTGCCCCCCTCTGAATGTGATGTCTGGCAACAAGAGATTTGCCTCTGAGGAAAAAAAAATAAGGCTTTCTAGATGAAAAAGAGAAAAAAAAAACCCTCCAAAATGAAGTTGTTTTTACATCTCGAGGCTTAAGTAATACTTAAGTATTTGACAATATTGGGTGGAAGGATAGGGCGAAGCTACATCTAAAATTTTCTCCAATCGCAAAAGAAAATGTCATTGCTGAATTAAAATGTAAGGCCACGGCACTGCCACAAGGCTTTGAGAGTAACACACAAAGGGCTCATTTAGCTTCTGTGCACACGCGGCCCGGCCACTTCAGCAGTGAAACTTGTAACACATCACAAAGTCCCCTAGTAGCTGAAGACATATGCCTCCAGCACGGTCAAGGTAACATCACCTGACTGAGGGTGCACTGTCTTCCTGCAGGTGTGCTGCATTTAAGGAAGAAGTTCTACGTTTTTGCCTCAGCAAATAGTCTCACTGACCGAGAGACAGCCATGAATCTCAGGGTGTCTAACTCCAGAAATCTTTTGCAAAGTAAGAGTCACTTTTAGATGTTTCAGCGAACTACCTGAGCTGTGTTTCTTACCAGCACAGAACCACCGGGTATCCTGCAACATTCGGACGAAGATGCATCAGGACAAAAGATGTAACTGTCTGAGAGACTTTGGGGAAATCACGGGTTCCTGCCGCACAGTCCTCACATACTTGGGTTGCTGTATTACCTGCTGATCCCTTAAAGGTTATGCCATTGACTTCCTTTTAATCCCTCCTGCAAAGCTCATCTGCAATTGAGGGAATTAAAATGTAACGTTGTGGGCATTCCATCTTGACCATCAGCTCTGAAGGTTGACTGAAAACTTATCAAAAAATCATAGGAAGGATCTCTGGATGAGATAGAATTTGAACTTTGGTTCAGATAAATTTAGGCTGTAAATAAGGATTGATTTGGATTTGGGTTTGGGTTTTTTAGTAAGAATATTCAGGCTGTTTTTGTTGACTTAAGAAATTACCCAGAAATTCTTATTTTCCAAAAACGTTTTCCTCCTACACCTTTAGCTATTGTCTTAGGAATTACCATCTTAAATTACCTACTCCACATAAACATATATAGAAATTTAGCTCTAATAACATAATTAATTAACTCCTCTATTGGATGATACCTATGAAGATTCGTAGAATCAGGGAATGAGCTCCAAAGTCCAGTAACTTAAAGCTAAAATTAGACATATGGTTTCTTTCCAGAAAAAGTCCAACCATTGTAACATAATAAAAATGGTCTGCTTGATCAACATCGATATAACCTGGAAGCCAATGAGAGTGGACTGGAATGTGCATGCATGAACAATGACGACTTCACTGTACTAGTCAGTGGGGGTGGTAGATGCCATCGAGTGAGCATGTGTACTGTGTGGCCATTGCATTCAAGATGACTGAGCACAGCAACAAATCTGCATCAAATTTTGTATTGAGCTTGAACATCCCTCTGTGGAAAGTGTTTGGATGACTCAGAAGGCCGCAGCTGTGGGCAACTGTGACTGGCAGCTTCATCACAACAATGTGCCTGCTCATGCATCACGTCTCATGCAGAGTTTTTTGGCAAAATATCAAATCATCCAGGTGACTCAGCCCCCTGCAGCCCAGATTCAGCGTCCTGTGACTTCTGGCATTTTGCAAAATTAAAATCACCTTTGAAAGAGAGGATATTTCAGACTATTGGTGAGATTCAGGAAAATATGACAGGGCAGCTGATGGTGATGGGGAGAACTATATGAGGTCCCAAGGTGCCTACTTTAAAGGGGACTGAGGGGTCATTGTCCTGTGTACAGTGTTTCTTGTATCTCGTATCTTCTTCAATAAATGTCTCTATTTTTCATACTACATGGCTGGATACCTACTAGAGAGGCCTCATATACTATATGTAATAGTCCTGTATTTCTAGAAGGATGTACCTCTCATTTTAAAATATAGTGATTATTTTTAGTTTTAAAAACACTAATGGATCTGGTTGGGCACATAAGAAGGTTGAAAGTTTCACACCATCTTAACAACAAAGAAGAAACAGAACGAGCTGAATAATCAACAACTCTTCTTAGGCGAGTCAGAAAAGTGAGGTCACTGGGCAGATCACTGCCCCCAACACTGGAGGCACAGACAGCGGAGCACAGAGAATCAGAAACCTCCATGGGAACGGGCACCAGCGTGGGGCAATCCGACCATCACTGACAATCCCTAGAGCCCAGCGTGTACAAGTCTGAGAGTTGACAACTCTAGGGGAGCGCAGATACCTCTGAGGTTCTGGTTTCAATTCCTCTGGGTGTATACCCAGAAGGGGGATTGCTGGATCCTGTGGTAGTTAATTTTTAATTTTTGGAGGGACCACCGTACGGTTTTTCACACTGGCTGTACCAATTTATATTCCCATCATCAGTGTACAAGGGTCCCTACATTCTCCACATCCTTGCCACATTCTGGCCAATACTTTCTTTCTTCTTTTGTAATAGCCATCCTAATAGGTATGAAATAATATACCATAATGCTTTTGATTTGTGATGGTTTCAAAGGTGTATCTTCCTCTCTTACTGATCATGAAATTCAACAAATGCTATCACTCTTTGATTAATGATCTACCACAGGGGAAGGAGCGTTCACTAGTTTTTGAAAAAACATTACTATCTTCTTGGCCTTTCTAGAGACAAGGGGATATAAAGGTTTATTTTATGTCAAAACTGTCAGGTCAAATTCCGCTGAAATTCAGTAAGAGAGTTTCCACTTACTGGCTGTACAATCAAAGGCTACTTCTTTGGAGGGAAACCCAACCTGCGATTTCAGGCACCAATAACATCAGCTCTCGTTTCCTCACTGCCCAGTCAGAGAAAGGCCCTGGGCTGAAGACTTCACTCATACCTTCTCTTTTATGTCACTAGTCTCTAACCCCCATTTCACAGATGAGAAAATGAGGCTCATAAATGTAATTTACCCAAATTCACATGGATAAGAAGTACTGGACCTGGAATTCAAACTCACATGCACCTGACTTAAAAACCAGAACAAATAAAGTCCACCAGAAGACACAGAAAAAAAATTAAGATTTTGGTTATTTATTTTTAGAGAGAGGGAAGGCAGGGAGAAAGAAAGGGAGAGAAACATTGATCAGTTGCCTCTGGCAGGTGCCCCAACAGCGGACCCACCCACAACCCAGACATGTGCCCTGACAGGGAATCAAACCAGAGACCTTTCGCTTTGTGGGATGACGCTTAATCAACTGAGCCACATGGGCCAGGGCATACACAGAAATTTGAACCTGATTTATAGATATTCTCAGATGGAAACTGAATTAGGAATCAGGGGGCTTGTTTCCATCCCAAATCTTGACCAATGGTTGTACTTGAATAAAATCTTTTCCTCTCTCTGGGCCTCAGTTTCTTCATGTGTAAAATGAAAAGATCCAAAATGATCTTTGATTACAATGCAGCTCACCATTTAATAAATTATAAAAAATGAATGATTATTATGAGTCCTTATTAAAATTCATTTCAAAGACAACATTCTTCCTTTCAGGCAAACCACATGATCACCAATATTTGAGGAGAAACTCACATTAGATGGAAGCGTTAGCAGAAAACCTGAGAGCATGTTATCTCTTCATCACTGGCTAGCTCTGGAGAGTCACACCCCTTCTGTCAACAGCACAGGCTGGGACAGGGGTGTGACTCGGGCCTGTGCTCACTCTGAGCAGCCTTGAGCCTCAAGTTCACTTACCAGTTCGTGTGTGTGGACTTTCCAGAGTCCCCGATTCATGCAGAGTAACAGACTGCATTTTTTCACGCCTTTTTACCACTCACATTCAAGTCTCATAATGTCCTCTGTCATTTTACCACCTGGAAAGCTCTTACCCTTCTCTCTGTGCTCGGTGTGCTCATCAGTTCTTCTGGAAAGACTACCCCTGTATCACGGCTGCTGATCCTGTGCCAACTATTAGTTCCTAGGTTATTTTTATTCTAACACCCACCATATCTGAATTCAAGGAACAGCAATTATTTTTGCAAATAGACAACATGACTATAAAATGCAACTGGGAGATAATTTATAAGAATGTCTAAGAAAAAAATGGGAAACTAGAGTAATGCCTTCAGTTACATTTTGGGCGTAAAAATATTATAAAGTCACAACAATTAAGTCAGTGATAAAGAAGCCAGAAGAAACCAGCAGATAAATTTAAGACAAGCCTCCCCAGAGGCAGACCCTAAAGTGCAGAAGTGAAATATTTGCTAAAGGTCACAGCACAAACTAATGAGAAAGGAATGTACTATGCAATAAAAATATTAGAATAATTGGCTAGCTATTTGGAAAAATAAATTAATTTAGTGCCTGACTTCGTACTTTACACCAAAATAGTATTTAGGGAAATTGTTAAAAATTAAGCCATAATAAGTTATAAGCAAATAGAGGCAAAAATGTATTTGATCACCAGACATCTAGTGAACATGTCAGTAATGAAGGAGCGGTGCCTTCGATCGTTGTGACAGGTAGTACTGATTGAACACTGACTGTGGGTGAGGGGTGTGTAAAATGCGTTACATACTCTGCTCAAGCCACATTATGATGCAGATACTCTTGATGGCTCCATTTTAGAAACACGGAAGCTGAGGGACAGGAAGCTTGAGTAAGGTCACACACGGCCAAGAAGTGGCAGAATCAGAGTGTGAACTCGGCTGGTCTAATTCTAGAACCTGTGCTCTTAGATTTTTACCACCTAAACGTATGCAATGGAAGTAAAATCAGAGAGGAAAAGACAAGCCGGTAAAAGGAAACATGAAAAGAAAAGAAACAAATGGACCAAGATATAAAACTCTGAAATAGAAGAAATGCAAATGGATAATAGACTTGAAAAAAAAAATGAGCTTCTGTAATCAGTTACACACACGCAAAACGTATATACACTGAGGCCCTTTTCATAAAATATAAAATCCGCACAGCTTTATTTCCCTTTACAAATACTCATAGTTAAAACTAGTGAGATCTTGGGGAGGCATCCATTAGGCATTGCCAACTGCTTTCCCATAATAACACACCAATTCACACTCCCCACAAGTGGTGAAAGAATAGGAAGCTTTAAAAGTATTTATAGCTTTTGACCTAGAAATTCTACTTCCAGGAATGCGTTCTAAGGGCAATTTTGGAAATGCAGACAAAGTTTTAATCAAACATGTTTGCTTAAAATTTTTTATTAGCATAAGAAAATGTTTGGAATAATCTAAATGCCCAAATGATAAGAAAATGGTTCAGTAAATCAAGGTAAATCTATGAGATAGTATAATGTCATCCAGGAGTCAGCAAACCATGGCTGTGGGCTGAGTGCAGCCTCCTGTCTATTTTTTTCCTGCTGTTGTCAATAAAGTTTTATTGGAATACAGCCACATTCTTTCATCTGTGTATCGTCTGCGGTTGTTTTCACGACGTGAGGCTAGAGTTGAGCAATTACTGCAAAGATTGTATGGCCTGTAAACCTAAAACATTTATTATCTGGCACTTGACATAAAAGTTTGCTGATGCCTGTTGTAGCTAGTTCTGATGATAGAGAATATATGTTTATAAGGGCTTTTTGATGACAAGGTTAAATGTGAGTTTTTAAATCTAAAATGGATAAGAAACAAATGATATTTCTGATGTGAACGCAATAGTTACTTACTGATAATGATGCTAATAACAATAAAGGTATGGTACACAGATGGTGCCTGGGTATATCACAATAGTCAATTTTAAAATGGGTGGAGTTGGGGGAGGGAGGGGGTTCAGCTGGGGTGGGGTGGAGGGATGGGGAGAAAAGGTATACAACTGTAATGGAATAACAATAAAAATTTAAAACAAATTTTTTAATGGGGTGAATCTATATGATTTTAGACTCATTTAAATATAAGTATCTTTTCTTTTTGGTAAATTCTTTCCTAGTACTAGTAATGCTTACAAATGCATTGCATCCTTTGGTCTCACACAATCTGTGCTGCACAAACATTAACCAGTGATAATTTATGGAACATGAGTCCTAAAGGCCGACAAGGCCACAGCCAATGATGATGTCCTCTGCCATCTATGCTACCCTTAAAGGGCAGCTTGTCTCCCCCGCTGACTTCTTGATCCAATGGCCATACTTTTTCATAGCACATCAGCATCTGGGATTATCTGACTGACCTATTGGGTAACCTCGCCTGGAAAATTAGGCCGGCGCACTACTCAATCTGTCTTCAGGACCTTAAAAAATTGCAAAGATGGGTATAGAGCTTCTGAAACTACTCCTTTTGAAAACAAACAGTGCCTTCCAGTGAATCCATCACCAGGAAGGAGGTGACAGCACAGAAATCTGTGTCCACGTCTCTGTTGTTTTTGTCTGGTTCAGAGACCATTAGCACCTGATGGTGCTTTCAGTGCTGTCCCAATGGGGAGAGGCGATTCCCAGGCCAGGCTTCTGTCAGAGAGGAGACAACCTATGGAGACAATATCCCGAAGCACAGAGACTCGCAAACGTTCATTGTTCCCACAGGCCTTAACATAAGCAATTAAGGAGTGTCATAGCAAAAATTACATAATAACGGAACTTCCAACAAGGATAATGACTTTTTAAAAAAAATTAGAGACTATAGGATCAGATCCAAGTGTATAATGATCAAGTTCTAGAGTTTCTATTAAAGAATTGCTGTTTCAAGAGGTACACAGATTATTTTCAACAGCTTCCATTAGCTAAACTGAGAAGTGGAAAATCAAAATGGGTACAAAAGGTAGTGATCGTGGTTGGAAATAGATGTTATGTTATATTTATGTAGGCCATCGGTGTGTCGCAGACATGGTTCTTTCGTCAAATGCCACATAGACAATGCTGAGTATTTAGTTTATGTTGTCATTATGGTTTGCTTGCTTATTTAATTTTTAAAAATAAGCCTGCAATCTAGACTTCCTTCCTTCCTTTAAATAGATGTGCATATTTAATACGTTACAAATCATCTTGCATGTATGGTGAACACAGGGAGTGGTAAGTACTCATCTCAGTTCTTAGAAAATGCAAAGTCCAAAACAAAAGATAAGTCACAGAGAAGGACAATGAGGACCACAAGTAAAAGCCTGCTGTATAAACACAATGAAGAGAGATATGAGGAAAATGCCCCACAGGTGAGAAGCGTTCTGGAGGATAAAGGAGGAATTCTTCAGGTCTACCCATGTGAAGGAGGTCACCCGAGGTCAAGGAATCCAGGTAGAAAAGAGGAGACACCTGGGTAACTTTGGTTCTGTGGGAACTGCGACAGGGAGAGGAAGGAAAGCCCAGAAAGGTAGACACCTGATCACAAAGAGCTCTATACGCCAAGATGTACCCTCCAGCTAGTAGAAAAAGTTTTTCTAACATTTTAGAAGCATCCATCAGTCAACGGGGTAGAGGAGAGGTTTGAAAGTTCAGAGGGAAAAGAATGATGGACAGTACGCTACCACGGCAATGCCGGGGGGAGACGTGGAAAGGAGCCTGGATGGACAGAGCAGAGGAACAGAAATGAGAGGTGGTTAGAACAAGACTGTCCAGTCGAAGATACAGTGACAGCACATATGTAATCTGAAATTAACATTCACGGTATGTTCTCTTTAACCCAAGAGATCAACAATATTAGCATTTTCACCTACAGTCAATATAAAATTTTTCATGACATAGTTTACATTCTTTTTTGGTATTGTCTTTGAAATCCAGTTTGCATTTTAAATTGACAGCTCATCTCAGTTTGGCTAACCATTTTGAGAGCTCCACACTACATGCGTTAGAAGCTACCATTTGGGGCAGCGCAGGTTCAGAAGGTAGAATCTGCAAGACTCAACTGCCAAATGGAAAAGTAACAATAACAGAACAATAGCTACCATTTATGAGTACTAAATATTAAATATGAGGCAAGGGTAATACCTAATAAATATTGTATGTCCACTGTAGTTGAAATTTAAAAAACATTTTATAGAACTATGCTAGAAAGAAATATAGGTCGATAATGATCTCTACCTGTTGGTATTATGGTTATGCCTTCTGCCTTCCTGTCTCTGTGACTACTTCATTTTCTAGCTTTATCTAATGAGTACGGATCTCTGTTGCAAAACCCACCATAGTTTTCAGTTTCTCAAAGCTGTGGAGGACAGGAGAGGGATGGGCAGGAGAGTGATGGGAGACAGAAGGTCAAAGGAGGGTTTTGTCTGGAGTGGCAGAGATGTGCTCCTGTTTATAAGTGAGGGGTAGAGAAGGGAAGGCCGAAGGCATGGGAAGAAGGGGTCATTGTTGGAGCAGAGTCCTAGAGGAAGGCAGAGGGAATGGAATCCAGGGTCAGAAGAACAACTCCAAGGACTGCCATGGCCCAGAACAGGGACGCTTCTTCCATTAAGAACAAAGATGCACATGGGTGTAAACATTTATAGGAAAGCATTAGCAGGGCCATAGGGGATGGGGCGGCACTATGATAGTGCATCTTCCTGGTACTGAGGCAAGCGCTGCTCACCTCCAGACGCATCTCAGACCTACCTATGTGTGGGGCCTCTGCAATGTCCTTGTCTCCAGGGTTCCCTGCCTTCTCTGGTTGATCAGGTCACAGAACCCTCTGGGAGACTGTCAAAAATACAGGCTCTGTGGATCCCCTACCTGGAGTGTCTACTTCTGTGGTCTGGACTACACTAGCTCTGTGGTCCAAAGTGTTTAACTTTGATGTGCACATGAATGGCCCGGGTGGCTTATGAAAAATGCAGATTCCAACTCAGTGGCCTAGGATGGCGTCCGAGGTCCTATATTTCTACCAGGTTTCCAGGTGATGCCAATGCTGCCAGTCCTGAAACCACACTGAGAAGCAAGGGGCTAGAGTGGGGAAGTTGTGTGTGTTATTTTCCCTACAATTTCAATGCAACCCAGCTAGGAACAGTTCACTGGTGGTCACTAAGGAACTATCATTCACTACTCTTCTGGCTGTTAGCATCTGCTCTCCTGGTTCATGGCAACCATTTATCTATGTATATGCGAGGCTAGTGCCTTCCCACCAAACTACAGATCAGTGGAGAACAATGATATTTAATTCCACTTTGTATTCCTCCATCCAGCAGAGTCCTGCGGAACTAACACTCAAGCAATGCGTAGTAATGAAAGGAAATGAAAAATGTTGCTGCTTTAATACTGACATATCATACAGAAAGTGACTCCAAATTGCTGCTGTAATCAATGCAGACTGAAAGGGAGGAATAACTGTAGTTTCTGAGATTTCATTCCCATGTTAATACACGCAGCTCCCATTAAGTGTGACAGCACACACATGAAATCCACGAGTCGGCCTCCCTCGTGACACGTCCCCCTGCCGGCTGCCATGTTTATGATTCATCTGGCCTAGGATTGGTTTTAATTACCTGGTGTCTTGTTTCTTTCTGCCCACGCCTGACTTTAGGATGCTGAGGTCAGATGCTCTCTTTTTCAAGTTCCCTGCACCAAACTGGACCCTGTTTTGAACACCTGAAATATATAAAATCTAAGGTTAACGTGGATTTTATGTTATCCTTTGGGGCAGGAAAATGTAAAACCTGAGCTCCAGGAACGGCCTATTTCCTGTTTTATTGGTCATAAAGGTTTCTTAGGGGAGCAGGTGGCACAGACAGAGACACAGACTCAACTACCTCCTAGCAAGTCTCTTTGCTCCATGACGACTAGCCTCCCGCTCCACACGGAACCATATTGCACACCTGCACGGAGACCCCACCGTGGGGCTCAGGCCTGTTCTAAGAGGGCGATTCAGTGATTTTTACTAAATGCACCTACTTGTGCATCTGTCACTGTAGTCCTAGTTCGGAACAGTTGTATCACCCCAATCAGACCACTCATGCCCCTTTACAGTTAATTTCTGTTTCCTCCCCAGCCCCAGGTAACCAACCACTAATCTTTCTGTTTCTCTATATTTGTACTTTCTGGACATTTCATATAAGTGGGATCATACTGTATTTGGGCTTTTCTGCCTGACTTCCTTCACTGAGGACAATGCTTTCGAGGTTCATCCACAGTGTAAGATGTGTCAGTATTTTATCTGACTGACAAAGAGTATTCCATTGTATGGAAACATGTTTCTTTTATCCCTTTGCTAGCTAGTGAATATCTGAGTTGTTTCCAGGTTTTAACTAGTATGTTATGAACATGCATGCTTTTTGTGTGGTCATACTTTTATTTCTCTTGAGTATATACCTAGGAACAGCATTTCTGGGCTATCTGGAAAATTTAAGAAACTACCCAACTTTTGTCCACAGTGCTGAACCATTTTACATTTCCATCAGCAATGTGTGAGAGTTCCCATTTCTCTGCATCCTGAACAATTATGGTTCCCTACTTATTATCACCATCCTCGTGGGTGTGAAATAGTATCTTACTGTTACTTAGATTTGCATTTTCCTAATGATTAATACTATTGAGCATCTTTTCAGGTGCTTAGTGCTCATTCACATATCTTCTTGGTGAACTATTTCAATTGGGTTGCTTTATTTTTATATAAAATGGTCTTAATCCTTCTTTCTCCAAAGCGATCTCACTTATGCATCCAATGACAATGAAAAACTCTGGAAGAGCAACCGGGCTGCAAACGGAAAAGGACTTAATCATATTCATAGTCGACACAGCAATGAATACATCTTTAGGAAATTCAAGCTTCATTTCGTAGTGTGCAATCAAAATGCTTGCTAACCTGAAAGTTTTCCATTAATTAACTTCAATTTCAATTGGCGTAGTTCTTTCTTTTCCTTTACTTTCTTTGCCATTCCTCCCCCTCCCCCAAATTGGTCAGCATTGCTGCAAACCGACACCTCATGGCAGGTTATTATGGCATTGGGAGCAGATGGTGAAGTTTCCCATAAAACAGAAAGGGCAATAGACCTGCCTGAAGTGAGGTAAGTAAACACACGAATGGTGAGAACTGAAATGGAGTGTTAAGTACAAATTAAAAATAGAAAGCATGACTACTAACCTTGTTTTGGGAAAAAAATATCTTTTTAGAATATGGCTAATGAAAAGCATGCATAAGCCCCAAATAATTTTTATTTCCTTTGGAACAGGGCCATACACAATTATTAGGGACAATAGGTAAAACATTTACCAATATAAAAATAGAGTATAAGAGATATTCTGATAATTTAGTAACAATCCCAAATTTCATAGGAGAATGAATGCCTTTTGTTTTGTTGTCTTTGTGAAAATAAAAAATTACTGTTCACATGAATCAAATAGGAGATAATTATTCTTTTCCAATTGTCTTTCCATGTATGGCCACAGTTGTTAAAAGGAAGCCAGAGGATGGCCACTTCTTCTTTAGTGGGTGGAGAGTATGTGGAATAATGTCTGTCGTTACATATCACACAGGTTATAGCACTGGATTGAGCCCGAAGACTCCGAGTATTTTTGTTGCTTTTGCTGTGGCTTTTGTTCACCTCCTGTTTGTTTATCTGATTTAATATCCACATTTAAAAAAAATAAAAGCTTTAGATTTACTCCAGCTCCCATTTCCTCTTCACACAACAGAATAAAAAGGGACATGTGAACTCTTCTCTTCGTGATGGAAGGAAATTAGTTTCTTAATCTTTAGGGTCATGTGCTGTTTTTGTGCAAAACTTCAAAGTGGCTCCCCCTGTGTGGATGCTCTTAGTTCCTCACGACTATGACGTAAAAGAAGAGGCAGGAGGAAGCATGCATGTCGAATTTGCTCACAATTGTGTCTCCAATGTGGAGCAGTGTCTGGTATATTGTCAGAAATCCATAAATATTTGTTGACTGTATGACTGAGAGAGGAAGACAGATTTCCCTTGAAAAATTTAAATAAGTTAGTTCTTGTTTGGAAAGACATTGTTTAGTATTTAAAAATAAACCATTGGGTTCAGGGTGGGGGGAGAACAATACATCCCAAATTTGAAACATGTAATAGAATGCATTGAACATCTCTTCATTGTAATCAATCTCTGTGCTCTGATTCAAAGCCCCTCACGTTATGAGATGACTGTGCCTTAGACAGAAGCTCTGCAAGTGTCTTACACATCACATCTGCCTTCCAACTCCCAGCCTCACGTCTACACACACAGCGTGGAATGCAGCCTTCCTACCAGCCTGGATGCAGGGAGGAGGGAGGAATGCACAGGGGACAGGCAGCTGACAAACTGCAATTTTTCTGCTCTCGAGATTTATATACCTTCTCCCCAAATCCATTCCCTGCTGCAAAGTGATTATTGGTACTCACAGTAAAAGATAATTATAAAAGTTTATAGGATTACATAAAGATCTATACTAATTGTGTAAATTATTCATGCATGACAATATGCCTGACAGTCTGCTAAATTAGATTTTTTAGGGTTCTGATTTTCTAGTCACCTACTAATATGCATCTAATATTCATGCACAGAAGATCAATATTTAATTGTGTTGAGTGGGAAGAAGTTGTGATTCATTCTAATTCAAAAAAATAATAATTTTTTAAAAAGGTCAATTTGGCCTTGAATTCATATCAAATCAAGACTTTTCTTTTGTATGTGGCAAGGCTCCCTAATTGTTTAATTGGGCTGATGTTAAGAACGAGCATGTAATTGATGTCAGAAGGGAAAAGATTTGAAAAACATAATAAAAGGGTGATAGGAACTGGTCTGGGGTGGTAGGGCTGCTGTTCTAATCATCAGCTCGGACAGTCAGGCACAGGCTTTACTGAACAACTACACAGGCCACGTGTGAACAGCAAGGACAGTTATTCATCAGACCTTACTTGTGCGGGCTTTCCAGTGTACAATATGCTTTCATATACATTAGCTCACTGAATAACACATACCTCACAGTGTAACTGAGAGTTGTTAGACCCACTGCAATGAGAAAACTGAGACCTGGTTTAACTTGCTAAAGAAGTACCACCAGTGTAAGGAGGAAGCAAAGCCTGAAACTTTGCTTTATTTGCCTCTAAGTGTTACAGATTTTTGAGACGTGTCTTTTGGTTCACAGGTAAAAGAGTTCTTTAGAAAAGGCTTCAGAGTAAGCAATCAATATTAACCAGCTACGCTGTGGGAAACATTTATGTAAGATAAATAATCACACGTCTAAGGGGCATAAATGAAGAAACATTTCTTACAGATGTTTTACTTCATTAAAAGTCCTGGGCCATCAACAGAATATTTTGAGACCGCAGTCTGAGAAAGACAGAGTGAGATTCAATATTCGCATGCCCCACAACTCACCGTGTCTCACTCCAGTTCCTTTTTTCATCAGCGTATTACTTTCCTCTAGCAACACGCTAATGAAAAGTGACTAGTGGACACCCCAGAAAAGGGGATGAATTATTTACCCTTGAACCTCAAACATGGTAGAAAGGCCTTGAAACTCCATAGTTCGGCTTGTTTATTTTTGCCTTACTGGAGGCAGACTTCTCAATTCCATTCCCTTGCCTCACTTTTACCTGTAAGAACCCCATGACCTGAGAGGCCACAGACCGAGCTAACTTTCGCAGGTGGATGTTGTCTTCTACGTGACCTAGAAGCTCCAGTTCTGGCCAATTGCTTTAGATTTTCCCCTGCGACAGTCAACAAAGGGAGTGAGGCTTTCCAGCATGGGCTGGAAACAACTGGAAGACAGTCAGGTTGGCCTTATTACCTGACATGGAGTTACACCTTTCACGTGGCTTGAAATGTAAGGTAAAGCCGCCTGAACGATTTTCAGGTACCAGGATGGAGGGTCCATCCTTGAGCCATGCAGTACTGAGCTCGCAGGATGGCAAAGCAGAAGGGCCACGGAATTTTTTCAAACAGCCCTAACCTGGGATCCCAGCTCTCCCATTTACTGTGTGACTGATTAGTTAACCTGAGCTCCATCCCAGCAGGTAGTTGGGAAGACCAAATGGGAATGTCCTTTGTGCAGTGGCTGTCACATTCTCGATAAGCACCGGGTCCTTTCCTTTCTGTATAAGAACCCGATGTGGAATAAAGCCTCGAGTACAGTACATGTGAAAAGGAGAGGGGAGAAAGGAAAGGAGAGGAAGTAGAAGTAGTTGCTATGACGTGGAAGTTGGTATTTCAGAGACCTAATGTTTATATGCATAATACAAGCATTTGGAATAAAATCAAGAGGTCTTAGCAAGGCCAAGAGAAGCACGTGGTCTGGTCCCTGATACCTTTCCTACCTCACCTCCTACCATTCGCCCTCACTGTCTGAGGCCCTGCCTTCCCTTGGAAGAGGTATTCCTTAGGACAGCAAGTTCAAAGACATCTCTGCCTGGAAAACTCTACTCTCACTTATGCACACGGCCTCTGTCTCACTGAGTCTACATCTGACCTCTGATCCTAGAGTCACCTCCTCAGAGGCACTTCCCTGATCTCCCATTTAAAACGGAAGCCCCGACCTCATGGACAGTGTCTTCTTTCTCTCCCTGTTTTTGGGTTTTCGGTGTATTTATAACAACCTAGTATTATATATTTATATTACAATATTTTTATATTATATATTTATGTGTTCATTTGTTCATTGCCTGTCTTCATGCCCCTCTCCTCAACATCACCCTAATATCCTAAGACTGAAAAGAACACTACTTTGCTCCATTCTGTGCCTTACACCCTCAAACAATGCTGTGTATATAATAGACACTCAATTTACATTTGCTGAATGAATGGGCAAACACCCACTTCTTCATTTCAGACTCAAAGCTGAGAAAAAGTAGGCACTTCATCAAGATTAAACCACACACTACAACAACATGTAAGTGAATTCCATACATGTATTGCATATTAAAGCACTTTCATGAAGTCACGTATTATGATATTAAGGGAATACAGTGCCTTTTAATTGGCCATGGGATCCTGGCACAAAATTAACATTGTGTTTCCATGTTGAAGGCCTTCCTGTGTGGTCACCAGCTTCTATGTTATCAGCTCACAAAAGTCAGCACCTTTTTCCTTTGAGTCACTTCCTATGAGCTGCACACTTGATTACGGTAATTAAAGAAAACGTCTTCCTATGTGAAATAAGGTGTGAAAGAACAATAAAAAAAAGTAAAATGGTGAGAACATTTCTCTGAGCAAAAGCAATTTCCCCTTTGAAAGAACTCACCTATTATGATCCCTGTGGAGGAATCTATTTTCAGTCTATTACTTCTCCGTGGTGGAGAACAGACTCATCTCAAGGAACTAAAATACCAGGATAAATCGTAATGAATGACCTCAACTCTTAGTCCTTGATAACCAGAGCCCCTGAGATACAATGTCTCTAAAATAAAATCAGGACACTAACTCCAGGGGGCTGATGAGGTTCTTTGGGAAGAAGACTGTTCTCCTCCCCCTTTTTTGTGCTATATTAGCAGCATAACATATAAGTAAATTTCCTAAGGTTCCTAATTGAGTCCTGGGTGGAACTCAGCTCATGAGATCCTGAGGATGCTACATTTGGAAACTTATGTAGTTTCTAAGTGGCTCTTTATACTCAGAATTATGTTCAATCATTCAATACAAATTTTGAGTTTTTTATGGGCATGGTGCCCCATGCTGTACATTTTAATTATAGTGTTAGGATTTTTGAGAGCCTGCTGCATACAAAGCCCTGTGTTAAGTACAACTGGAGAAACTAAGTCATGGTCTCCTACTTCTAAGGGGGCCAACACTTGAGGTCTGGGCCACCAGAGAATCTGCCATCGAGACAGGGATAAAGGACAAGTGGCTGAGAAAATCCAGTGAATGCCCCAGTTAGAAGAAGGGCTAGAAAAACAGGGAAAAAGAAAGATGTCGCCTCAGGCTATGTTGGTAAGGAGGTTTATCTTGGTCATCATCCCAGCGGTGGGTGGAGGGAAAGAAATTCCTTTTACCTTTTGCCCTATTAGGCTCATATTAGCATAAACCATAAATGACCCTGGCTGTCATCTCTAGCAGTTTTTCATATCTGACCACATCTTGCTTTTGGCATACAAATAGATGATGCTATTTAACAGCAGACACACGTGTAATAAACTCATTTTATAAGGTTTGTATGGGAAGAGTTAATGGTCCATATATCCTCTACTTTCATGGTGCATCAATGAAAGAAGCACCTACAAATAAGAGGCATTGCTGGACTGAAAGGAGCCAATCTTTGTATTTAGTTACACTGATGTTTTGATCTTCATAGAGGGATTAAACTTAAAAGTACCTTAGGAGGTAGTGATACTGAAAAGCATGCTTCCATCTCCATTTCTTTGGGAGAAAAAAGAATAGGGGAACATAGGTTGCACTTGGTATCTTGGGGATAGACAAGGAATATAAGATCGGATTTCCTGGCATCTAATCACCATTTCAATATAGGGGAAAATCCTATGATAGTTAGGGCAATTTTATCATTTGCCATCTGTCTTAATCCATTCTGGGTCACTATCCCCAATATATTCTAGGCTACATGGCTTAAACAACAAATATTTATTTCTCACAGTTCCAGGTGCTGGAAAGTCCAAGGTCAACGCACCAGTATCTGGTAAGAACCCACTTCCAGTTCATAGAGGGGTATCTTCTCACTGTGTCCTCACATGGTAGAATGAAAACAGAATAGCTCTCTGAGACCTTTTTATAGGGGCACTAATAATCGCATTCATAGGGGTTCAACCTTCATGATCTCATCAGCTCCTAAAGGCTTCACCTCCTAACCCCATCACATTGGTGGTTAAGATTTCAACACATGAATTGGGGGGGCACATAAACATGCAGTCCATGACATCATCCAAACATAGGGAACACTATTAATTATTGCATCTGAATAACAGGCTTAAATCTTGACTATTCCAGCAACCCAGTCACCCAAATAATAGGTACAAGATGGAATTCAACTTTCTATAATACAAGGAAGCAAAAGGAGCATCAAATATACCCTGTCTTTGCCTCTTGGGAGCAAAATTATGAATACATTATCTAGCCCAGTCAATCAATGCTGTGACCTGTATTTGACCCTGAGTAAAAAAAATGGAGGCAGAAAATCAGAAAATGTTCTCTGTCATAAGGGATTTCAGTGGCGTAGCAGTAAATGACCAGAGGCAGTGGAGTCCAGCAGAGCGGTGGCCCGTATCTGGGGCAGAGGCAGGGAGCAGGGAGGCACCAGTGGCAGCAATAACAAAGGCCAGTCAGTGAACAGTGATGCCCTGAAGTCCACTGCAGACATCTTTGGAGGCACCTTTCTTTCCTCGATTTCTGCTTGAGCTTGGGTCTCCAGCTTGAAGCTGAAAGCTAGTACAGAGCTCATGAACTATCATTTTTCTCCTTAAGTTATCCAGAGTTGGTTTGTTGGTTTCTGTTTCAACCGAGAACTCAGCCTAGAACTAGTACAATACTAGTGCTAGTACAATCCTCAGACCAGAACTAGCTTTCTTAGATGATTGTGACAATTGTACTTGATAGTGATCATCATTTTAACTTGCGTGTCTCAGTTGTTGACTATGGACCACACTGACAACATAATAGCATTGCCTTTTCAAAAAAAAATCTCTAAATACATCTTTTGATTGTTACATGCTTTTCTAAAAACAGCCCAGAATTCTGTAATCTAAATCTCTTCCCTTTTTTAGTCTCGCAAAAAATCAATAGGGGCATTCATATGAATTCTATGAAAGAGAGAGCCTGAGATATTTTAAGAAGTCACACACTTCTCAGTTGAAAGAAAATTTTCAAGGCTGTTGAGGCCCTTGTCAAATTATGTACCTTCATTTTTAGATGTGACAGCTAAAGGACTGAAATCAACAAATATTCATTCAGAAGACTGCAGATTATGAATATTAATTGCTGCATATGAAATTATAATAGTTTTTAATTATAGTTAATGGATTCCATAGTTGCTAGAGGCCTTGAGAAAGGGATAAATGTAAAGGATGCTACAAAGCCAAGGAAGATAAATATTTGTTGGGATGGAGGTATATAAAGCATTCATTAAAGTTTTCTAATTCAGGCACACATGAAAAGTGAGCACACAGTCCCTATTTATGAACAGCTGGTACCATAATAATAAAGCAAAAGTCACAAACTTATATCAAGGGCAATGGCCAGGATGTCTCAGTTGGGCTAGTAAGAATCAGAACTTACTTCTATTCATTGGTTTCTGAGTAAATGAAGTCTTGGGACTCACCTGATGCTGCTGCAACAAATATGAGGGGCTGGAGTCCTACGAGCAGGCTCTGTTTCTGAAGAAAATGATCCTAAGAGCCCTGGACTTGGGTGGGAACCACCTTAAGGTACATCCTACTTATTCAGATAACAACTTAGGGTCCAAATCAACCTTTTGGCTTCTGCCTTCTGAACGGCTACAGAAGATGGGTGACCAGGCAGCTGCCAAACCACAATCCAAGATAAATTCCTGAACATTCCTTCCATCACATATCATGTCCAGCTCAAGGGAGAAAGCCTGAACTAGAAGATGATATTGTTGTGAGATCAAGGGTGGGAAACCAGGAGGTAATGAACCTTTGGAACAACTTGTTCCTTCCCAACCCATTGTAGCTACATAAACAGGATTTAAAAAAAAAAAAAAGAGAGACTGATGTTAAGAGTATTGAATTTGATTGGCCCACAAGTATGGGTTAAGAAAAAAATGTGGGAATGCAGACTGGTGCAGCCACTATGGAAAACAGTATGGAATTTCCTCAAAAATCTAAAAATGGAATTGCCTTTTGTCCCAGCAATTCCACTGCTGGGATTATACCCTAAGAATCCCAAAACACTAATTCAAAAGAACCTATGCACCCCAATATTCATAGCAGCACAATTTACAATAGCCAAGTGCTAGAATCAGCCTAGGTGCCCATCAGTAAATGAGTGGATCAAAAAACTGTACACTTACACAATGGAATACTATGCAGCAGAGAGAAAGAAGGAGCTCCTACCTTTTGGGATGGCCTGGATGGAACTGGAGATTATGCTAAGTAAAGTAAGACAGGCGGTGAAAGACAAATACCATATGATCTCACCTATAAGTGGAGCCTAATTAACAAAACAAACAAGTGAGCAAAATATAGCCAGAGACATTGAAATTAAGAACAAGCTCATAGTAACCAGAGGGGCAGGGGAGGGAAATACCCAGGGAGAGAGGGGAAAGGGTCATCACGAACATGTGGAGGACCCATGGACAAAGCCAAAGGGGGGTGGGAGGTAGGGGTGGGTGAGGTGGGGGAGAGTGGTGGTGGAAAAATGGAGACAACTGTATTTGAACATTAATTAAAAATAAAAATACATAAGTACATATATATACAAAGAAAAAGTGATTTTTTAACTCCCATTAATTCCTCTAGTTAACTTAAACTCCCTCAGAAACAAAAAGCCAGGGTTACCATCTTAGCATGTACATTTCTGCACATAATTAATAGTTGTAAAATTTAAACAGTTCACCTCTTTCCCACCTTTCCAATGTGTAAGCAACCATGTGCTGTGGTCGGAAGAATCCTGGGTTCGAGAACAGAGACCTGCATTCCGGTCCTTGCTCTGCCTGGCCCCAGCCAGACAGCCTTCTCTCAACCTCAGCTTTCACGTGTATGAAATGAGGGTTGTTCTGTTTTTGTTTTTTTTTTTTCAAAATGACTCTTAACGCTTTAACTTCCTTTGTTTTTCTAACTGAATATTTCAAAGATTTTTACTGTATGTTTATTTTTATTTGCATATTGCCACTAGACTATGATCCTCTTGAAGTTAGAAATTATGTCAGTTTTCTTCATTCCAGAGCTTTACTGACCCTTTCCTGGAATATAGGAGGGTCTCACAGTTTATTAAATGAATGAGTAGATTATAGAATGAAGAAGTATATTCGAAATAGAAATATATATTCTTTATCTTTAAAAGATACGTTATTGATTATTTGCTGTTGTTTGGATTTTCCAAAAAGCTGACTTTGAGACTTGGATAGAATTCAAGTAGTTATTTGGAATGTGATTCCAGGAAATACAGAGAGTGCCAAAGCCAGAAGAGGGGGAAAGAAGCTACAAGCATGTTATCAAGACACTTATCGCTGTGGGTAATTGGAGCCTTATCCAGCTGGCAAAGCATAGAAAAAATAAGGAGCATGCACCTAGAGTGACCCATCCAAAGAGCAAGGGAGATATGGAATTTGTACATTATGCCTCCCAGCCTGGGTGACCAGAAAAAGCCCCCTTGGGTATAGAGATGAAGGTGCTGGCAGCTAGCGGGTAGACCAGCATGCACTGATATGGTAAAGGCTAAATAGTTTATATCAACAGTGCCTACCACAGTCTCAAAAACATTATTATCTTTCTTAGGCCTTCCACGGAGCAGGTATTTCCCTATCATACTTATCTTTACTCCCCAATGGCCTGTAATCTCCTTGAAGGCAGAGAACATGACTTCTTCAATGCTATATCCTTGATACCTAGCATTACATAGCACACTCACATCTGGGAAACAATGATAAACAAGAGCATAATGCCACCAACTTTGTCAGCTTGTACAAGAACTAAACTAGGAAATGCAGGCAGAAGAATATTGCAAAGAGTCAAGTGCTCTCCAAATCGGACAAGAATTATGTGGTGAAAACTGAATACTGTCCCCGAGCTACCCACGCAAGATCGGAGACTTCCTTCCATCCTTCCACACTGACACATCTCCCTTAGTAGGTTATAGACCAAGATGTGATCAAGATATCAGCATGCCGAGCAAAGATGAAGTCCAGCAGTGAAGAACTAATAGAGAGCTTCTGTCTCTGCTGGGGTTTCACTGGTTGAGAAAAATGCAAAAAGCTAGAACCAGCACAACTCCATGTCCTAGACGGTGCTAGAGGGGGAACCAGGCTAGGGGTGAACAGGGCACAGAAAAAAGAACACTTCTGTCTAGAGATACGCCTCTCAAACATCAATTTCTTCCATTTTCAGAGAGTGAGAATAAAATACGTGATGCTAAGGGAATTTGTGGCTCAGATGCTGTTTTGTTCCTTAAGATGCTTATTTATGAAATTAAAGGCCAAAGAACAAGGCCTGTGTTTTTCACAGTGATATGAAAAGAGCAGTATTCCAATTTTTTTGACCACCAAAAATTGAATTCCTTCCATTTTCCCACACCAGATTTAAGAAACCTCTTAATTCCTCATACCACTCCAAATAAGCTAGAAGCTAGTTGCAAAGAATGTAAGAGCTGAGGACATTCAGACGGACAGTAAGAATTATAAGTAAGAATTATAATTATATAATTATAATTATAAGAATTATAAGTCTGTTTTACCAAGAGGGACTGGGCTTTGGGAAATTAGGGATAGAATTTTTCATAGTTTGTGGAGAATCCATAAAAACTGGCTGTCTTAGACCAAGAACCAAGATCCTTCCGTTGGTTTTCCATATACTTGAGAAGACACCGGAGAAAGGCTAAGTCATGGACGCCCTCCTCCTGAGTAAGCCTGATCTCCCAGTGTTAGGGATCCCAGAGGGACTTCACTCTTCCTTGAGTTGAAGCATTAATCAAGTCCTCAATCCTTGTGTTTCCAGAATACCCCTATGTTTCTCATGTAAATTGTCCACATGGTCCAGCCCAATCAGCAGGCATTCACTAAATCCATAATTATGAAAAGTCATGTTCCCAGAGAACTCAGAGCTTAGTTTATTCAATATTCAATTGTTTCTCCCCACCAAGAACAGTAGATTGATACTTGTGTGTACTTTAAGCATCTTTCAGGGACTCTCTCACATCAGCAGGTACCATCCCTAAAGACAGACACCTGGATAAATTCCAGAAGTGATGACTGCCTCACATAAAAATCCCAGTCTTCATGGGGTGTATCACCACATACGCTATGTTGTTTTTATATTCATTACAGTAAGTGTGACCATTATTACCAACTTCAATTAATGAGAGGTTTGGCGATAATAGGAGAGGGGCAGATACTTAAACTTTGAAAGGTGATATAACTGTCCAAGCTTATACACCTTACAATCAGAGATGCTAGAATTTTTCTACAGTTATAATCTAAGGCCACAGTCTTTCTACTAGAACACTGCTCAATGGTTTTTCTTCCTAAGAATCTTTAAAACACGGAAGGTTTGGATCTCACTAAGAGCGTTTAGATGCATACAACCTTACTCAGAATGAGGGAATGGATCAGGGAAAACTTAATCATTCCTACTACGATTTCATTACTCAGCCGAGCATCATCTGCTGATTTAAAAATTGGAAGTTCGCCCTGGCCAGTGTGGCTCAGTTGGTTGGAGCATCGCCCTGTAGACCAAAGGCTCGCAGGTTTGATTCCTGGTCAGGGCACACCAAGAAGGCAGCCAATGGATGTTTCTCCCTCTCTCCCTTCCTTTCTCTCTAAAAGCAATGCCCTCAGGTGACGACAGGGAAGTTCTAAAACTTATCGTCCTACATGTCCGCAAGCCAGTCATGTGATCTCACTTGTAATATACAGGTTTCAGCAGTACTTGCAATTGTTTTCCTATGGAAAATGCCACAAAATTCAGCCCTGACTTGATAAAGGGGAATCATTGAAAGTAAGAACCACTTAAAGCCATGTGACACAGATAGAACTGTAAACGTGGGAAGATCACTTTGTAAAGTACATGATAATCTCACCACTATGCTGTACACCTGAAACTAATATAAATATTAACTGTAGACTTTAATTTAAAAATGCAGTTTAGAAAAATAAAGACCTATAAAGTCAAAAATAGAACTGTAAACAGACTAATGGTAGAACAACTGTATTTTAAAGAATGAGAAGCTATACATGCAGCAAACTCTGTTTTCGTATCGGTGGTAACACAATATGCAGAGCAGTCCTCTTTCTGTTTCCAGTCGCGTGTCTGTCCTACAAAGGGAAAGACTGCTATGTTTGACTCGTTGGGTTTTGGAATTGCTTGAGTTTGGGGGTTTTTCTTTTTTGTTTTGTGAGGCAATGTCATATATCCCCATTTCTCCTCTATGTTATTTTCTCCAGTTCTGGGTAGACAAAGCATCCATTATAGAAAAGACCATTGGAAACAACACCGTGCCCTTGACAAAAAAAAAAAAAAAAAATGATGTCCCCTCTACGTCAAGGCTACCGCACAAGACTAAAAATTGTAATTAGTTAGCATATTAGCAAACCCAAAGCAAAATTAATGTTTTTCTTGTTTTAAAACAAGTCCTACATAGGGTTCATCTTCGCAGCGAACAGAAATCGAAAGTTGCCTTTTTGCACACACAGCCTCTCCCTGACAGACTTCTTGTCTCGCCGGTCTGAGAATGTTATGAGAGAGAAGCTGCACTGTGAGACGTCAGCGTGACTCTCCATAGGCGGTTAGCAGCCAGGGAAAGAATCAGATACCTAGAAAATCAAGTTGCCTGGACTAGACTGAGACCTGCCAGCCTCCTCCTGCACACACCGGTCAGGGTGCTGGAGCAGCACGGGAGGGTACAGTTGTCGGAAGATGGAACACCTCCTCTGTAATTCTATGTGCAACATTTGTGCATCCCTCGCCCCTTTCTCCAATATTCTAAAATCGCATACTTCGAGCTGCGTTATTATAAAATCAGATTTGCTGCACACAAGGGCACGCCCTCCCAAGGGTGCAATACAATTCATGTGTCAGATAACTCAGGAGACCCGAAGACTCAAATTGCTGTTTATATGGAGTCTCAACTCCATATATATTTTTTTATAAATTTACAAGATGTACTTTATACAATGCTAAGGATAAAAAAGATATTTTTCATGCAAAATAGAATATCATTAAAGCAAGAAAGATACTCCCATCATTTTCTGTAACTATACCTCTGTCTGTTTAGAAATGGAAAATAGGATTGAAAGGCACGACTTCAGAAAGGGCGCGGTAAGGACTGGCTATTGGATGAAGGCAATGAAAAAAGCAGGCCAGGCTGGAAATCCCTGAGGGTTTTAAAATCTGTTCAATTTGGGGTCAAGTGGATGCTAAGGACCAGCTTTCAGAAAACTGGTTATTACTGCCAAGAGTTACACTTCTCATCTGGCTCACCGCTATCTTTCTCAGAAACACTTATGGCAGACATAATTTTCCAAGAGATTTCAAAATATTTAGGCTTGTAGTGCCCCATACAAAGTTCTGCTACCATCGCAGGTAATAAAAGGAGGGTGTGGTTTCTATGGATAAATGCGCCACCTTTTGTGAAGGGATACACAAAAGGTATACTCAGAATTAAAATTTAAAAAAAAACCCTTTAAAATGACTTCATTGTGTTGGGACACAAACCACCTCAGATTTGATCCAGATAGCTACCTAAATCTTCCCTTTCAATAATACTATCTGGAAATCCTCAGAAGCCACCCAAACCAAGTTCTTTATTCTGCATGGGAGGGAACCAATGACACATGAGCAACCTACCTTGCTCAAGGTCAAAGAGAAAACCTAGGCTGCAGTTGCATTCCCTTTTACTCACCTCCCTCCTATCAAAATTCCAATGGGGCGTGAGATGGGAATAAATGGGAAGACTAAAAGCTCTTCTATGTACACTGTCCAGGAATACCAACCCTTACTCCCGCCCCACTTTGGCCATTCTGTACAATATCTCAACGCAAAATTAGCTGCTGCTGGCTTCATACAAATTCCTCCATTCCCTAAGTACTGTAGTAAGTAAAAACAAAAGTTGCAAGATATAATCAAGATGATATCAAGCTTGCTGGTGTGGAGACTTGCAAGTAGCTCCCTAAATGCCACTTTAAGAATTCTAGAATGGGATCTGAGACTAGTGAAAAATATTTTGTGAAAAAACATTCTCCGGAAGGTGTTATTAAGAAGACAAGTTATCAGAAAGCTGGGCCAGAAAGAACCAGATTTCAGAAATAAAGAGTCAAATAAATTTGAAGAAGAGGGCATTTGTTCTCTACAGTAACTACGGGCACACAGCAATTTCCAACCGGCCTCTGGCTCATTTTTCTAGGCAAATCACGATTAAATCATAAAGCCCTTAATGTTAAAATTTGGTGGACAAAACTGATGCGAGGAAGTTAATGCAAAGCTTTGTTAAAGTCAAGATAGATCACATTTATCACACACCCTTTGGCAATGGGTGTGTCAGTCAGTCACAGAAGATTAGAATCGTGCAGTTACAGAGATTTAGAACTGGCAGGAACTCAGGGGTTGGATGTGTTGAACTTATTCAGCGCACAGACACGAGGAAAATGCCCTATCTGTCAATGGAGCTGCTGTCGAGCAGGGTTTGGGAACCACTGCACCGAGTTAGGGAACAAGGCGACTTTATAAAAGAAAATTAATTATGCCATGATTCATAGTCACTGGCTGTGCTATAAATACTTTTATGGAAGTGTTTTTCTTTTCCCTTTTCCTTCCCCTTTTTTCCAAAAAGGCTGTGCGGATGAGCATTGCTTCCAGGACTCACATAACAGCACCTCAAACCATAGAATGTTACAGCTGGAGGCATCCTTGGAGTCTGCCCAGGATCCTTCACCAGCATTTTGCAGGTGAGGAAATTGGAGCCCAGAGAGATTAAGGAACTTTCTGGAGGTCACAGAGTCAGTGCCTGGCAGGCTGTAAGCTGGGCCCCTGGTCTCCTGAAGCCCAGAGCACAGTGCATTCCACTACACCTTGTCATTTTCCAGTGCCGGAAAGGGAACTGCCCTGGACAGGGCACTGTTTCCTGCAATTAGGCCTCAGCCCCAGAGCCAGGGAACCTGAAGAATTCCTCTTCCCAGAGTTTCATGGTATTTCTGATCGTTACTTTAATGAGAAGGTATTTTTAGCTCATCTCCTCCCATGAGCATCCTTCCAACTCACTTGCACAGTGCCGGGTTCAAGCTTAGAGGCCAGAATAAGTCAGGTTATTGTTTTTTGATTTAAGAAATTCACTTCGATAATCTTTTAGTGAAGGCTTTCCATGCACCAAGCATTGGACTAAGTGCTTTGTGAATGCAGACATGAATGGAGGGGGCTCCCTGTTTCTAAGCAGTGTACAGGCTATTGCGGAATGAAGTGTGGTGGGCTTCGTCAGGGAGGGTGGTGTTAGAGATGGGTTGGAAGGTGGAAAAAGAAGGTGCTGGCAAAAGACCTTATTAAGAGTCAGAGTTAGTTTCCAGGTGTAGTTTGGGGACAATTAAAAAATTACTTAAACGTGGTGTGTCTCAGTGTTTTCTACAACATGGATAACTAGTACTGGCTTTCTAGGGTTGTCACGCAGATTAAATTTAGTAATGCGTGAAAGGCACTTTCACGGGACACGTGATTATTATTACTGCTATCATTCGCACACATCTAAAATGGAAAGTTAACTAAAAAAACTTCAAGCTGGGGACTACGGAGCAGAGGAGAGAGGAAAGAACTAAGGCATCTGAATAAAGTATAAACTTCAGTTACTAACGTGGGATCAATCTGACACCACTCGCGTTGACACATGCACCCCACTAATGGAAGATGCTAATGATGGGGATGACTGTGTGTGTGCTATATGGAAGCCATCTGTACCGCCTTCATCATTTTTCTGTAAACCTAAAATTAAACGTTTATCTTGAAAAGACGTAACATCTGAAAGGGAAAAAATTGTTCCTGGACAGACTTACATGATCTTCATCAGTTCGTTGGTCTGGTGTGTGCTTACCAAAGGGAACATTCTGAAGCACTCTTTAAACTGTCCTTGTTTAAATGAGGAGCGTTTTACATGGAAAAAAACACATAAAAAATATTTTTAAACATACCTCATTGTAGCAAACTATTTGAGTCCTCCCTTTATACTTCTCTCAGATTCTTTTATTTAACTGCTCTTAATTACATCCAGTTGCGTTGGCCCTATCAAGTTGCTTTTAATAGCATGTCTAGTAAACAGAGTTGCAGAGAAAGATCGTGGTTGATACAGGTCACTGGGGTGGGGGTGGAAGACATAGGTATGAGCTGGGTGTGCAGGGGCCGGCAGAACGGTCACAGGGGTCAGTGGCTGAAGGTGAGACGGTGGAGAGAGAGGCGACAGGAGAGACAATTGCTCAATTCTGTTAGACCAGTGATTCTCAACTGGGGCAGCTGCCCATACCCTGGACATATCTGCAAATGTGTGCTGACATTTCCTATTGTCACAACTTGGGGAATTAATACTGGAATCTAGTGGACAGAGGCCGGAGATAATGCTCAACGTCCCACAGTGCACAAGGCAGCTCAGCCCGCCACCCAGACGGAGAATGCACATCTGGCCAAAATGTGAATAGTGCCAAGGTTGAAAACCTCTGCATTCAACAGAAGAGGGGAAAGGAATACGTTTGCCTGTTTTCTACCCCCCAGGAAACCAAAAAGTATCTGAGTTGATAAGCACTTTTATATTCTTCTGAATTCTACTTAAGGATAACTACTAACCCATTGCTAGGGAAAAGGCTTGCAGAAGATTCCCGTTGGGCTCCCATCCTCTTGACCCATCTTTCACTAAGAATATTGCTACGGCAGCCAGCTGCCAGCAGGGTAGGCTGAGGAGCCCTTGCTTCAGCTGCAAGGAGAATCTCTCCCTTTCTGCCCTGGGGCCTCTCTGATGCCCAGGTGGTGGAGTGTTTACAAGAACCTTCCGGGCACTCACACAGGAGCATCCTGGAAGCTCTGAGGCATCACTGCCCCACGGGTCAACCCACTGGGGGATGGAAGCCAGTGAGTAAATGACCTCTTTTTCCACCTTTCAGACAAGCGATTCTACATCTCACTTAACTGGTCTTTCAGATGGACCTTGTGGGGAGAGGCAATGGAGTTACTAAAGCCAGTGGAGACCAACTGGACAATGGTCTACCATCCCCAATCCTCACATCTGAGATTATGTCCCCAAAATAAAATACCCTTACCCCACAGCCCTGGCCTCAGGCTTTTCTTTCTGAGGAACTTCAGTTAAGAACTTGCTCTTTAAGATTTTTTTCAAAGACTTTTTTCTGAGTGGTACATATAGATTGTTACGGGTTTTCCAGAGTCTCTCAACCCTAATTTCAAATAATAATAACAACAACAACAACAACAAAACAACTAACAGTAACAGAAGTAGTTATTAACAGGAGTCTTTCTTACAGAAAAGGAAGCTGAGGTTCAGAGAGACTAAACCGTGCAGAAATCCCTTATAAAAAGCCAGGATTTGACCCTCGTCTGCCTGAGCTCAAAGTTCTTACCACACACCATGGCTAGTTTTCCTAGTAGCAGTACAAAGTCTGGGCATATGTCTGAGAGCAAAATATTTTATTTTGAAAAACAAATCTTGGTAGTATATCCTAACCCTCTGACCTTGTCATGAGTATCACACAATGTGTAATAGAGCAAGATAATCAAGATCACATTGGACTGTCAGATGTGACACCTTTACATACACTAACTACTGATTATGAGTGGATTAATACAGTAGCCGAAGGCCACCAGAGTGGGTCTAAGAGAGAGGAGGTCAGTATAGGGAGAAGTGCGCATGCGTGTCTAATGCCTGTGTGTGTCTGTGTGTCTGTGTGTGTGTGTGTGTGTGAGAGAGAGAAACACAGAGAGAGGAACAGAGAGAGGAAAACGGGGAGGAAGGAAAAAAGAGAGGCAGAGATTTTTGAACCTCCAGCCTAGGGCCAAAAGCCAAATTGTAATTAGTTTTTGTAGCTCATTGCTTTATGTTTTCAAAACTGTCACAGCCCATTTGTGTGACCACTCAAGGGCTTCCTCCAGCTGCTGGTTCCCAGGCAGCTTCCCGGCAGTGTGACTGCCGGGGAGGGGGTGGGTAGAGGGGGGGAGGTGGGCAGCTCTGCCTTTAGGAAAAGATGAGACCCCAAAGCCTGACTTCACCCCCTTGCATATTATGACAGGAGGTGTCTGCAAATAATGGTGCTGTTGGATTTTTTTTTCCTAAAATAACCAAAATTTAAGGCTGACAAGGCACTAGTCTTTTAATCCAAAAACCTAAGTTTAAGTTCTCGCGTTGCTTAACGTGGCCCTGAATAATAGTGATAGTGGAAACAGTTGTTGTGGATGATGTAGTAATTACAACGAACAAATGTCTCTTGGCCACATATTATGTGCCCGGCATTTTGTTAGATGCATTACAGGCACTACTTCATTTAAATTCCCTTAATAACGTGATGTGGTAAACACTATTATTATCCCATTTATCGGGTGAGTTATTAGATGAAACTGAGGGCGGAGACGTTAATGCAACCAGTCCCACCACGGCCGACACGTGAGACACGCAGGACCCAAGTCGGTCTGGACGCCCCTCACCAGGTTTCATTCTCCTGCCCAGCAACACTCCGCTTCGGTTTCCTTACGCCAGCAGCGGAGCTGGTCTGCTTTCCCCACACAGGCCTGGACGCCGTGGGGGTGTTTCTTTCATGGAGGGCGGAGAGGAAAGAAATAGCACCAGACACTCGACTGGAAACTTCCCTGAAGTCCACAAACCAGACAGGCATTTGGGAATGTTATTCTTCTAACAGACAAAAACGTGAATATGAGATAGACGTGAAACACAGCAGATTATGCTGGAATGAACGAATGTCCGCCACACAAGGGGAAAACAGGCTGCTCGCCACTGCCTGAAAGCCCCTGTGTCCCGGCTCCTGCTGGCCCCCTGCTTCCGCTCCTCTCATTGTCCCCCTGCACACTCCATCCCAAGCACCCCGGCCTTCCTGATGGTACTGAAATAGCTCAATCGCGGCCCCAGCTTGAGCTGCACATTCCGAACTGCTGGTGTCTTTTTTAATTTAAAATGAAAAAGGGTGAGGAGACTTTTAGCAAAGTCAGGTTGGTCGAAAATATTGACACGCACTTACTCTAGGCCCAAGAGGTTGCCAAGAGGTAGCTGAGAGGGGGGTGTGGACAGAGCCTGGATGTGCGGACAAGGGTGTCCACACGTGAGTGCAGGGGGCCCTTCACACTGTGGAAGAGACGGGAAACAGGCCCAGGGGGAGCTGGCTCTCTCCACGCAGCCATGGGAGGGTGAAGAAGGCTACAGGAGAGTCCAATGATGCCAAATTCAAAGAGGGCTTCCCAGGCTGTTAGGAAGTTGTATTTCTCAACATGGGAGGCTTGAAAATATTGTATTCATGGTTTGTTAGCTTGATTGATAACTTTTAAGTATTTAGATACTTAATATCTAAAGGGGGCATACCCACTGTCCTTTGTACCCTTGTCCTAGAACCCAAAATATGTTTGGGGAGGGCCTGGCCCTGTTTACTTGCAGTCAATGCCTTTTCTCATCAGAAAGGAGGCTCTCTTCTTGTCCTTCAGGTGTCTGCATAAATGTTACCTTCTGAGAAAAGCCATCTCCGGCCACCGTGTCCTAAATAGCTCTTCCGGCACAAGCCAGTGAGCCTCTACTTCTTGCCTCGATTTCACCCAAAGCACTCATTTGCTTTCTCATTTGTCACCTTTCCACAGTAGAATGTATGCTCCTTGGAAGCAAAATCTTATTCCCCTCTTACCTGTCATAATTCCAAAGCCTAGCTCACAAATTAGTGCCCCATACATACTCATTTGTTGAGGAAATAATGGAATATTGAATAAAATGGATAAACTGATAAATAAGATATATTGATTTACATGCACTTTTATCTTAAATAATAAAATAGTTACATTGTGTCTGATGATTTTCTAATGCAAGTACACAATCCTTTCCTGTTTCTTTTGAATAGGTAGCCAGCGAATTATAAAGTTCACCCCACGAAGCAGTGAGAACGAAGCAGGAAAGAGAAGCAGCGGATACAGGAATAATAGGTTTGTCTTCAGTTTTAAAAAATTCCAAAAAATGGTAACTTCACTATTTAACCCACTCCCCTTCTAGGCACTCTGGGTCCAAGGCGAATAAACTATGGCAAAGAAGTCAAACACGACCTGTTCTTGGCCATAGCGGAGGACGTCACGCAGGCACAAGCATTACACACATGCCTCTTCTTTTCCAAGAATGAGGAAAAAATCAGGAATGCAGATGTCAATAATGACATAGTCAATGTCCACAGTGTCTTGTGCTAATAATTCCATTTCTGAGAAAATATGTACATTAGTTAAGATGTTTAAATGGTTTATATATTTTGATTGCTCCATAGTTGTTACTTGGAGCAATCGAAGTAACTTTAATTGTTACTTTTTAAATGCAAATAATTATATTTGTGATATTTAATATCAATACTCCTACAAATTTTATTTAGATAAATATATATATTTTGAGGAGAGAGAGATTTGGGATTTGGGGTATGTTCAACAATCCATTTTTCTGCCATTGTTGATAGAAAAATCTTTGTAAGAGGATATGCATGGAGCAAACAACCTATTAATTCGTACTTTAGTCAAAATTACATAATTGCCATAGCTTCAATTCTTATATAATAGAACTTTAAAGAAACACTAATTATCTTCTGTTGAAAATGAAATTAATGAAGATTCAGCAAAGGCTGCTTCACACTCAGTAAATTCAATTATTGTCTTAAACACACCAGCTTCCCCACGCTCCCTCTTTTCCCTCCTACCCTCTCCCCTCCCCTTCTTTCTCCTTTTGAACTGCTGACCCGAGTTAGTAGCCAAACATAATAACAAGTGTTTGATCCTCTGGAAACCCATAAAATTACAAACCAGCAACCACCAGGATGTTGGCAGAATTTCTGTGGATGGCAACCAGCGTGGTGCTTCTTTCTTTTTGAAGGTAACACTTCCCACCATCTCCTGGCCCCACCTAACTCTTCTAACCACTTGAGATGGGGAGACAGAAATCATCCTTGTAAAATACTAACGCCGTCTCTCCTTTAACTTTTAGCACTGTAAGATGCCTCCTTTCCTTCATTTTTAAATTCATTCTATTTTTATTAAAGACTCATGGAGTTTTATAACACTGGGCTAAGTACTACAAAGGACATACATGAAAATAAAACACACCCTCAACATGCCTTCAAGAATAATCAAATCTAATAGGAACTTTAAGTTCTAATGGGGCTTAAGGACTCTCTTTTCATGACCATGGAAATATCTATCAATGATATAGCTGAATCCAAATAAAAGAACAGGACACTCCCAGGTTACAGAAATAAAGGGGCAACTCAAGCTAGAGAAATAAGCTTAAAACTGGATGCCCCGGGAACCCCAGAAACAGGACAGAGCTCAACCATTATGGCTAGGGACTGGGACTTCAGTTTAGACCCGAGGACGGGAGAGGTGGTATTGAGCCTGCACCAGGTGGAGATTTGAATTAAGATCCTTTCCTCAGGCTGGGACTGACCCAGTTTTGAGCCTTCTATAAAGTGTGGGCTGGAGAAGTCTGTTCCCTAGCTTGTGTATGCAGCAGGGAGAATGGACACCTCTCTGCCCGTGCTCAATAGGAGAGAAAATAACACCTCCTGCTGGACATCAGACATCTCAGGACAATACCACATATCGGTCTGAAGCAGAGTTTATGTTCCCCATATGGCTCTTGTGTCCCCAAGAGGAGAAGTCACTGTAAAAGCAGGTCACCAGCCCTCAAAAAGCTAGAAACAAACTGCAGAGCAAACTAAAAGCACAGAGTTTCACTGAGAACAAAAATCAGCCTCTGCTGAAGATGCGTTTGCACCATGAATGTACGCTGCACAAAACCAGTGCGTGGGGTAGAGTCAGCACACAGGAGTCACCAAAAAACTCTGCATGAGACGTGACGCATGGGCTGATGCATTGTCGTGATGAAGCTGCCAGTCCCACTTGCCCATAGCTGTGGCCCTCTGAATCACCTGACTGGTTTTCGCGGAGGGGTGTTCAAGCTCACTGGAAAATTTGATTCAGATTCATTGCTCTGCTCACCCAGTCATTTTGAACGTGGCGGTCACACAGTACACACACTCCCTCCACAGTGTCTACCGCCCCCACTGACTAATTCAGTGAAGTTGTCATTGTTCCCACATGCCCTCCTTGGCTGCCAGGTTACATCCATGTCACTCAAACCACTCTTGTTATATTAACAATTGCTGGCCTTTTCCCAGATAGATCTCATATAATCAAAGCAAGAAAAAATCATTGGACAAAACTAAGCTGCCATTGGAATGAGAATTAGGAATATGGAAGACAGATCTGAGGAAATTATCCGAATGCAGCACAAAGAGAAAGGGAGTTTCTGAATATAAGACATCAAGAGAGACAAAAAGGATAGAATATAGAAGTGCAAAAATGCCTAATAGGAATTACAAAAGCAGAAAATAGAGGATAAAAGAAATATTTCAAGAGACAGTAGCTGGAAATGTTTCAGCATTGCTGAAAGAGGTGCATCCTTACATTTTAAAAGCCCAGTCTGACATGAGGTTTTCAAGGGATTCAGGGAATTCTGAGCCTAGCAGTGCAGATAGCAATTACAAGTGAGCAAAATATAAAAGCCACTTGGAAGGCATTGCAGGGGAATGGGAAAGAGCAGGAAGTCGGAGCACTGGATCTTTGAAAGAAGGGACCCGCACTGGATGAGACCCTCACTTGCGCAGCCTTCCCCATCACGTGAGGTGCAAAGTAGCTCAGAGTCGGCACACCGCATGCAAACATTGATCCAAGATAAAGTATAGACACACATATAAAGTCTAAATCTAAAACAGCTCTAGAAGAAAACATAGGAAAATATTTTCTCTGTATTTAGAGAACAGATAAGACAAGACACAGAAGCATTAACCATGAAAGAAAAGATAATTGATAACCAGAACTTTAAAACTGAGATATTGTCCATTCAGACAACACCAGTAAGAAAGTAAAAGTGCAAGCCACGGGCCAGGAGAAAACATTTATAATTCATTTATTTGAAAAAAAGCACTATATCTAGAAAAATTAAAGAATGTTTGTCTATACAGATTTTTCTATTATATCTTGTTAATTTCAATGGCTTGTGTCTTTCAAGGAAGTTGTCCATTTTACCTAGGTTGTCAAATTTATTGCCATAAAGCTATTCATGATAGTCCATTATTATCCTTCATGATTTTCCTTTACAAGTGGACATTATGGTTGTTTCAAGTACACATGAAGCGTTTATCAAGATAAACTATATTCTGGGCCACGTGGACCAAACATCATATGTGGGATCGTAAAACAAGTTGTAATAAGTTTGAAAGGTTTGAAATCTCATGTTGCATGTTCTGTGACCACAATTAAACCAAAGTGAAAACAACAGCAATAAAATATGTAGGTATCTAGAAAAGTAAAAATATTTGGTAATTTTTTATTCCTTCTAAATAGCCCATGGATCAAATAAAAAACTGGAAGGAAAATTAGAAAATACTCAAACTGAAGTACAAATAAAACATAATACACCAAGTGTTGACAAATGCAGCTAAAGCAGTGCTTAAAGGAAAATATACAATTTAAATGCTTAAAATCTATCTTTAAACATTAAAATGATTAAAATCAGTGCTTTGGCTTCCAACTTAAAAAGGTAGAAAAACAAGGATGAATACAAAACAAGGTAAGTAGAAAAAATAATAAATATAAAGATGAAAATCAATAACATAGAAAAAAGGAGAAAATTGATAAAGCCAAAATTGGTTCTTTGAAAAATGTAAGAAAATTAATAAGCCTGTAGCTAGCCATATATCTATTAAAAATGGAGTCCCTAATCCTATTAAGAAATCTCCAGGCTCAAGTCATTTCACTTACCAAGTATGAATAGAGGATTATTCCATGTTCATGTATGGGCAGTCTCAATCTTATTAAAATGTAAATTTTCCAACCAACTGATTCACAGATTGCAACACTAACCCAATATCAATTCTCGTAGGTTTTTCTGAGTAATTGAAACAAATTGATTCTAAAATTTATACGGGCATAAGAAGAATCTAGAAGTGCAACAACAGTAACAAAACCTAAAAAAAAGAAGTTTCAATATTTAAATTACTTGATTTTGTCTTATTATAAAACTACAATAATTCAGACCACATGACATTGTCATAAGGACAAATACATCAACAGAACAGAGTCCAGAAATAGACACATATATACAGTAAATTGATTTCTTACAAAAGAGCTGAAAGATTCTTCCCCACAAATTGTTACATGAACAAACAGCTGTTGAGAGAGAGAGAGAGAACCCTAAGCCTTCCCTCACATCATATTTAAAAAAATCCAATTAGATTATAGACCTAAATATGTCAAAAACCAACACTAAGACCTCTAATCTAGTGGGATAGTTGTTAAATCTCAGTGGCAAGTGCAGAGGTGTCTGATGCAATTTTTCTGTACTATTCTAAATATTTGAAGCGTTCCATTTCATAATGTAACTTGAAAAAATTTGATGTCTTTCTCAATTTCTGGACCAATTTTTGGTGTGTCTCATGGACTTCTCCCTTAAATAATATATTCCCCAGGCTTCTATTGCTAGCCTTTTGGTCTTGTTTCAAAAGGACTTTTTCTGAAAGTTCACACTTCTTATTAGGTCTCACTCTTTCCCCATATGGTGACAACTACCCCATACGACTGGGGAATCGTTAGCTCTGAACTCTGGAGCCATTTAGGCAGCTGCCAACTGAGTACCTGCACCTGCATGTTACGTGGATAAAAAAGATTCACCGCAGCCCAGCTGAGCTAGAAACCCTCCTCTTTCATACCTGCTTCTTTTCTATTTGGCTTAATGGTACTTTATTACTGAGTTAATCTTGATGCCCAAGATATCTGTAGACTTATTTTTTCCCTTTATTACCACATGCAAAGAGTCATTAAATAGTGTTGATTCCCTTGGCAATGTTTTCTTGAATATTTTCACCTCTCCCATGTCTATTGAAATAGTATTATCTTTTTATGACAAAGTGGTCTTTTGGGGCCATGACTTTCACACATACTGCTTTACAGTACATGTTCCACACAGCCATCAGACCTATATTTGGTCACAATCAGATGCTAATCCACTGTTCAGCCCTATCTCGCGACACTTCGTGTTTAACTCTAGCCGTGCAAAAGCACCCCATTATCCGCTGAACGTGCTGTGTGCGTCATGCTCCGGCATGCTGCTCTTTCCACTGAGCAGCCTTTCCTTCCCTTCAGTGAGCAATCAAATAGCAACTCATCTTCTAGTTCCTCATTAAAACGCCTCTTTATGAACTCGCCCCAGCTTCCCTAGACAAACAGGGTCACTTTCTTTTCTGCTCCCGCAGTACTTTTGTGAATACTAACCCTAGTGCTCACCACCCTGTATCTCAATTACTGCTTCTCTGCCTCTCTTTTCGGATAGAATCTGGGCTTACCACAGGCAAAACCTAAATCTTACTGTACTTACAATGGCATGTGTCTAGGGCATATTTAGTACTTAAAATAGGTTAAATAAATTAATACAAGAGAGTAAGTGGGAAGAGACATCTTTACTTCATGGCCAAAAATGTTTCTTTACCATTCACTTTGGAAATCAAACTCAGTGAGATATTTTCATGGATGAAGGTGCTAGAACTTTTGTTACCATTGAAAGAAGAAGGAAATTAACATGTATTTTACTTTCTAGAGACAAGCCACTGTGCTAGATGATTTGCATACGTTATCTCATTCAATCCTCACAGCAACCCTTTAAGACATTACTGACTTCAAAGAAATTGACTGAATTAGATCAGGCTTGGCCGTGAGTAACAGAAACTGATGATGGCGGCTTAAACAATCCTTACGGACTTCAGATCCTCCCATCTTGCTACACTACCATTCTCCACACCTTGGTCCAGGAACACTGCTCCAATCCATGAGGAAATAAAAAAGGAAATAAAAGAAGGAAAGAGGATGCCCTCCCCTCCCAGGAAATTACACCACCATCTTTGAAATTTCCTTCCTGGAACACGTTTACTGCAAGGAAATTTTGGAAAGATAGTGTTTTTCTAAATGTGCATGAGCCTAGATAAAAATTGGTGTGTGTATGGGGGGTTTATTTCTACAGTAGAAGGAAAACAACAGACTTTCATTGTTTAAATTGAAACAATGCCCTGATATAGCCAGCCCTGCAACAGCTATCGATCAGACTTCAGAACATATACTTCAAAGCTCATGGTCCTCAGTGGTCCTTACCAGGCTGGTCTTTTTAAAGTCATCCCGTTTTGCTAAGCCCTTTCATTTTCTGTTGAATAGTAACTATTTATCTCAATCAGTATGTCTCGGATCCTGTACACGTAGCAGATGAAACCATTTATGAGATCAGAGGTGAGGAAAACCCACACTGTTTGATATCTAAAAATCCTTGAGTTAATTTTATAAACATTTTTCATCTCCTTTAAAGCATGAAATCACTCTTTGCTAAATTACTTTAAGTCACAAAATTAAAGGATCACACAGTTTTAAGGCCCTCGAGCAGTGTTCTTTAGGATGAGAGAAGCTGGTAATTGGCTAAGAAATTCACACTAAACTTAAGTAATTCAGATTTTATTGTGAAAATTTCCTCTTTTTTGTGAATTCTTTACAGCAGAGGAAAATAGTGAGATGCCCATGGTTCTCATTTTGGTTGCTTTAAATCAGTATTTTAAAAAATGAAGATAAAAAAAAAATCTGGTCAAAATTCCCCCAAACCAGGAAATTCCATTAATGGATGAAACACATAAACCCTGGAAAACCATGTTTTGTCCTGAACTTGGAGGTCCCTGACATTCTTGCAGGAAAGGTGTTAGAAAGACCAGTTTATTAGTGTCAGCACAAGGAAATGGTGTTTCCAGATGTGAACGGGTCCACTAACGCTGGCTTTGAAAGAGGGCAGAATGGAGCTGGCGGCCAGTCGGTTGTGTGGATACTTACGATGAGGGAAAGAACGACCAGTTTTAGGCTGTCTGTGTCCCTCTGCCCGTTGGCTGGTTTACTGCTTTGGACGGTGACCTACATGGGGAGTATCTTCCACACCATGTACAGTTAAATACAACAAAGGACCCTCCTGAAGCCAGTCAACATGAGGACATTATTTTTAACTTTTTCTCCGCTAGGACCAGGATTTTGACCAATTCTGAAGGCTATCACCAAGAGTGGCAATTCCTAGCTGAGTGTTTACCCCTGTGGTAGCCAGAATAATGTATTGCCAGGGATGTCCCTGCCCTAAACCCCAGAACTGGTAAACAGGTTACATTATGTGGCAAAGGAGAATGAAGATAGGAGATAGGATTAAGGTTGCTCCTCAGCTGTTTAGCCTGGGTTATCCAGGTGTGCTCACTATAATCACAGTGTCCTTCAACATGGAAGAAGAAGACAGAAGAGTCAGCTTTAGACTGATACGATGTGAGGAAGACTGGAGCAGCCATTGCTGGCTTTGCAGATGGAAGGAGGGTTGTGGGTGTCCTCTGGAACAGGGGTGTCAAACTCATTTTCACCAGCGGCCACATCAGTCTCGGGGGTGCCTTCAAAGGGCCGAATATAATCTTAGAACTATATAAATGTAACTACTCCCTAACTAGGGGCAGGGAGCTCAGCGCTGCTGCTGGGTAGAAACAAGGTGCCGGGAGGGATAAAACAAGGTGGAGGGCCGGATTCAGCCCGTGAGCCTTGTGTTTGCCACCTGCGCTCTAGAAGCTGAAAAGACAAGAAGACAGATTATCCATCATACCCCCCAGAAAAGAATGCAGCCTTGCCAACACCTTGAGCTTAGCCCTGTGGAAACCATTTCAGACTTTTGACCTCCAGAATTTTAAGATAATAAATCTGTGGTGCTTTAAGCCACTGAGTTTTTGAGAGCTTGTTACAGCAGCCATAGGAAATGAACAAGCTTGCCTGGTGTTTCCATCAATTCCTGGACACACTGTGTGTGTGTGTGTGTGTCTAGGATGAAAACTTTGCTTCTTGTTACTACAGGCCCTGCCTCAAAGTTCTAGAAGACTCCTAATTCAGTACACTCAGACTATATTTGCCTAATTAAACAGCTACCATATCTGTCACATATCTATAGTCCCTTCCTAAAAGACAGAATGTTGTTACCTAGTGTCCCAGGATCTGACAAGCAGCCCTTTTCATTTCTATGTGTTATTGACAAATGAACAAATTAGTGTGTGTTACCTAAAATTTTTATAGCTAAGTGAAAATGCCAACTAGTTTCCAGAATCTCATCTTGCAGAGGACATAAGCTCTTTCAAGTTATGAATCAGAACAATCTGGACATGACTGAGGCCACCAAATTGATACTGTGGATTTTTTTTGATACTTCCCTTGTGTGCTTTCAAAATCAACTTTAATTACTAGTTGAAATTCAGCTGACTTTGGTAGTTTGCAGTAATTGGTAAATAAATAAGTCAAAGGTGAAGGGTTTTGAATACTGAACACCACAAACACCAAATTAAAATGTCTGGGTGGAGAATGAATTCCAGACACTTAAGCTGATAAGCCCCTAGTGCCTAGAAGAGTGTTAGGAAGGAACGTGGTAGACATTGAGTTAATACTTGCTGAGCTAAGTGAAGTATAACCATTCGCTCCTAAAATCTGGTTTATCATTGAGTTGAAGTGATGAAGCAGCCGGAGGCACTTAAGGTGTGTGCCATAGAAAAGGTACAGACACCAGGCACCACTGTAAGTACATAAAAAAATCCCCCTAAAGGTATTTAACCTCAAATGAATTTAATGACAAAGCAAGCCCCGGGTTCCTCTGCTCTTCATAGTGACTTCACTTCAGGGGCATTGAAATGATTGTACATGTGTACTGAAATTATTTTACTGGATTTCAATTCCAATTTGAAAAAGAGGCAATGCAGAATAAATAAGTTACACATATATGTACATATGTATAGATATATTTACATACAGAAACATGGACTCTTTGGTGCACAGTTCTATGAGATTTGATGCACAAAATTCCCTCACACTGCCCCTTTGTAGTCAGACCCTCCCTTACTCACAACCCTGGCAACCACTGATCTGTTCTTCTTCCTTATAATTTTGCCTTTTCCAGAATGTCATATAAATTGAATCATGCAGTATGTATGTAGCCTCTTGGGTCTGGCTCTTTCACTTAGCAAAATGTATTTGAGATTCATCCCTATCATTTAGTGAATCAATTTAATTAAATGGATGTACCACAGTTTGCTTACCAAATAAAAAACATCTGGATTGCATCGAGGTCTTGGCAATTATGAATAACACTGCTACCACTATTTATGTATAGGTTTTTAGGTAAAGCTAAATTTTCATTTTTCTTGGGTAAATATCAGGGAGAGAAATTGCTGGGCCACGTGGCAAGAGCATGTTAAACTTTCTAAGAGACTGCCCAACTCTTTCCCAAAGTGACTGTCTTCTTGCTTTAGTGTTTACAACCTTGAGCGTTTCTACTGCTCCGTATCTTCACCATCCTTTGGTGTTATCAGTTTTTGCTTGTTGGTTGGTTTTAACCTTTCAGATAGGCAAAGAGTGGTAAGGGTATCTCTTTAAATAATTCAAAAGAAAAATGATTTAGCTGATTCTCAGTTACCTTGCAAGATCATCCATGCTTGATTCTGACAAAAAGCTTATTTCAGTGACATGTCTCAGATGACTAGTTATAACTCCATAATGGTTGCTGCAGTTTTACCCTAAATTGTATTCCAAGATGCAGGCCTTCAGAAATACTTCCTTGTTTTTAGTGACAAGTTCAAATAGCACTTCAATGAGGACCAAAGTCAAGCATTTGATTCATTTTTTTAAAATTTTTATTGTTATTCAATTACAGTTGTCTGGCTTTTCTCCCCATCCTTTCACCCCACCCCAGCCGAACCCACCGCCCTGCCCCGCCTCCACCCTCACCCTTGATTTTGTCCATGTGTCCTTTATAGTAGTTCCTATAATCCCCTTTCCCCACTGTCCCCGTCCCCTCCCCACTCCTTCTTGAATGGTCAAGTACCATCTCTTTGCTCTTGGGCAAGACCTGATTGAACGCAGTGTGCTTTTTGCAAATTCATCCTTTTTGGTATCAGGGGCACTAGGAAGGTCTGTCTACAGTTCAGTAGAAAACCAATCCATTATTTGGAAAAAATAAATTCAAAGTTGCTTTTCTGTTTGTGGTAGCATCTTAATATATGAGGAGCAGCAACATTCAAAATGAAAATGGTTGAAGACTTTAAGGAAACAGAACATGTTTGAAGCGCCAAACAGGATCACAAGGCATTTAGGGCATTTACATTTCCATCTGACACAATTCACTTAATTGGGTAATTGACTACCCAGCCAATGTCACGTGAATTACCCTTGGGTTCTTTTTCTTTTGTAAGAAAAGGCCTATCTCAATTAAGTCTTGTTCTCCCAGCTTTGAACTTTTAAGGCAAAAAGAGAAAGATAACAATCTGTGGGTTACTTTTGTAACAAGTTATGTTCTTTCTCAATGAATTTTCCATGACATGTGTTTAGGAAAATCTCAGAATATACCAAAATGGGATAATGATGGGGTTTTAGATTTATCAAAGGCTGCCTTACCCCCATGCACAGATCAGCTGACTCCCCACTGCACCGAAGGACACTGTGCAGGCCCAGAGGCAGTGGGTGAAAGGGAAACTGGCCCCCATGAGAAAGACCTCCCCGGATCCTCACCAAAAGCTGGAGCCATCGGTACTTGGCATTGCTGACACTGTGATCAACGTGGTTTTGACATTGACTTCTGCTTTCAGGTTGGACTTGACAATAAGTTTTAGGAAAGTTCCCGGTGATAAGGTGTTTTCAGAGAAGGGTCCTCCTAATTCAGAAAGATGGGACTTGCCTTTTGAACGCTGCATGTTGGTCCCCAGTAGGAGCCAGCTGCGGCGGAGTTTCCCTCCCCGAGGCTGACTGTGCTGAGCGGCCTGTAGAGTGTCTCCATCTGACACTCTGGGAACAAAATCGTTTTCAGCAGATGTGTGCTTTGCTCTCTAGATGTTTTCAAATACTGCTTCATTTGTTTTTGTCATTATTAAGAGGGATAAAGGTCACTTCCATCTTCATGGTTGCCCTAGCAGGAAATGATTTGCTCTTCCTTGTGACCATAAGTCAAGTTTGTAATAGTCCTGACCACTGGTAATATTTTGAGACTATGATGTCTATTTCTCTCATTCCTGTTTAAGAGAAGAATGTATCTAAGATTAACCTCAGGCTCTATGTTGTCCAACTCCTCCAGAGAATAAAGTTCATCTTTTCCCCTCTATCTCTTCTCCACAACAGCCATGGGAGCATTCAGGGGCTGCCCTGGTCTGTTCCTGTCATCCTCTCAGTGTTCTCATTGACCCCCTTCAATGTTCTCCTTCTATTGGTCGTGCCCAACACACCAACATCTATGCCTCAGGTTCTGATGTTTTTACGTTTAATTCTGTCTTGAATCTCTAACTGCCTATCAGACCGGAAGATGTATGTCTTGCTGGTACCATAAATACGTGTGAAAGTGAACTCTCCACCACCTAATAATCAAATCAGTGACTCAGCTCTTCTTGTTCATGGTGCTTCCTCATTGCAGGCACCCAGACATCCAAACTCCTATCTTTTTATTGAATTTAGTGGGGTGACATTGGTTAATAAAATTATATAGGTGTCTAATATATGAGTCTACAGTACATCATCTGTATCAAACACCTACCTTTATAATCCTTCTCCCAACCCAGAAAATGTCTTTATGCTGTTTTTTTCTCCCTACAATGTACTTGACTCCCTTCCTTCCTGAGTACTCAATATCATCAAGTGATATTTCACATATTCAGGCACTAAGAGCCTCCAATAGGTAAGCTCTTGCCAATGTAGCCACATCTCGGCTATCCTAATGGCTAACAAATGTGCCTACAATTCTACTTTAAAAACTATTTTCCTATATCCAAAAATCCAAATGGCCCAATTTGAATGTCCAATGAAGTCCAATGTCCTAAGAACTCTATTCAAGGTTCAATGACGAATGACCTGTACTTTTTCAAGACTTGTACTTGCATCTTGCTGTTAACTTCTGCACACACTCTGTGCCTGCTAACTGCTTGTTTTGGAACCACAGAATGGCTTTTCTTTGAATATCACACCTTTGTCCATATTCTCTCCCTCTGGAACCTTTGTTCAACTTATTTACCTATTGAAATCTGATATTTCCCTTTAGAATGCATTCTCAACTTCAGTGTACATCAGAATAAACTAAAGTGACTGCTAGAAAGTAATATTCCTTTGTCGAGTCTCATAATTTTGATTTAACAGATAAAGGTTGGGACCCAGGAATCTGTATTTCTAACAAGTTCATCCAAGTGAAGAATAGGGAAAGGCCCTTTCTTGGTGCTCATAGACAGACTGTGGTGCGCGCATTCACTATGCTGAGTAACTAACCGAGTCCCGTAGAGGGAAGTAGACACATGAATTCCCTACAAACGCCTTTGTGGAAAATTACATAGCACCAAACGTACAGAGTGCAGTGCCAAACCAAGGATGTGTCAGAAGAGTCCCAGAGCCAGGTCCTCACGCCTCTGAAACATGGACTGCTTTGTCTATAGAGCAGAAGATTTTTAGTCTCGACACGCTGTGTCCAAATTTTATAGCAGTACAGGAAGTAGACCGAGAGAAAGGAACCCGATGGGGCCTGTGAGCTGGCGAACAAACGAGCAAAATGACTCTATGTCTAGAAATGGGTTTCTGACTCCAAAGTTCTCAGTCCATCCAGGATATCTTGTGTCTGTAATGTCAAAAGTAATATGAGAAAAGAATGTAGACAAAGCCCAGAAGTCTGGCAGCTGTTTGTTCAGTATTTGAAATTATGATAACGCATATCTCTGGGATGAAAACAAATGTTTGAGACATCTTGGGGATATCTCATTGATCAGACAACACCGAGCAAATATTGACACCAGGACGCGATGAAATAGTCCTACAATCCAGTTGTAACAACACTTCAAAGTTATTGATCAAATCACACAGAGCTTCCCACTTTTCAACCACAATGCAATTATCAGGTACTCAAGCCAAAGTTCCTTTTAATTATCTCTAAAAATCAAACACTTGACACTTCCTTCAGTGTTTATGCCACAACTCACATATTTTTACTTAGACTGCGCTTACTTACAGACTACTTATTTTTTAAAAAAAATTTAGCTTGATCCAATATTGATGTTTATTTTACCTTTTTTCTAACATGTCGTAGAAATTCTTAAATATTAAAACCTTTGCTCCTGCCTTGTTGTTCTTCCACCAGAGAAAAGAAATGTGTACTATGACATCATTAAACCCAGAAATACGCTCTGGCATGTTACAAATACACACATCTTGCTTTACCCACCATACCCCCAGGCCCCCCAAACTGACTCCTGGGTAAGGGTAAGGGAGAAAGCAAAAAAAGCGATGCCCTTATCTCTTCTGGAACATGAAATATCTGTCATCTCATGCCTCCAGAAGATTTTCCAGGAGACGTGGGTCATCGCACCCACTCTCCTTCCCAGGAGAGCCCTAGAAGGCAGAGGAAGTCCCTCAAGACACACTGAATTATCAAGTGAGGGAAAGGCCATGTGCATTGGCAAAGGGTCACTTTTTTTCTCATTCATTCAACAGTAATTTTTTGATTAACACTCATGCACAAGCCACTGAGCTCATAAAACTGAAACCCTTTGGGTGATACGCCTGCCAGAGTCCCAGCAAGGAAAAAAAATGCCACACTTGATTTATAGGAATTTGAGGGAGATTTAATGAAGGAACTATTAGCAGAGTTGTGGGGAGGGTTGAGAGAATACCCCCGCCCCATGCACACAGGGTAGTACTCCAGGGCTAGTCACATCCAAATGGTTATATCTACGCCTAAACAGATGAGGTGTGAGAGAAGTTGTGGAATCCTGGTAGGACAGTCATGCAGAGACACTGCCAGGGGAGCAGGACAATATGGGGGGGTCAGGCAGGATGCCTAAGCTGACCCCACAGGAGAGGTGACTTGGGGATAGAGAAAGGGACTTCCCCCTTCTTCCCTCCTGCTGTGAGTTCCAGCTGCGACTGCTGGAATCCAGAGGACTGGGTGAAATCTGTCCAGGTCAGCCTCCCAGGACACAGAGCAAGACAGAGCAGGATGGAGAATGATCACAGAGAATCCCCAGATAACTGGCCCAAGCAGCGACACTCACCATGACCTCCCAATGCCACTGAAACAAAAGTAAACTTATTCTTGTCTTAGAGGCCAACAGTAAGGTCAGATGGCCAGTTAGGGCTGATAAGTGGAATACTGTGTATTCCCGCACTTTGCAGGAATGTGGCATTTCTGTTTTTATATTATGTGCTATTTTCTATACTAGGATCTGTTTTTCTAAAAAGGGGATGATGCCTAAAGTCTATATTCTACGAACTAAAGAAATGCTCTGATGTATATATTTAACATCTGGAGGCCTGCGAATGCACAGCTTGCTGGACAGATTCTAAGGCAGCCTCATGACCCTTGCTTTCGGGCATTCGTGTCTTTGTGATGTCTATTCCCCTGGAGTGTGGGCAGCACCTGTGACTTGCTTTTAACCACAGAAAGGGCAGAAAGGACAGCTGAGACTCCTGTGATTACGTCCATTACGTGACACAGGGGGCCATGTCACTCCCACAAATGCATTGCCTTCTATAAACCTGCTTTGCTAGCAGACTCAGGCTGGGGACTTTCTCTCCTGCTGGCTCTGAAGGAAGGAGCTGCGGTGAGAGAGCCTAAGGAGAGGGCCACATGGCAAGGGACTGTGGCAGCCTCTTGGAGCCAAGGGCAGCTCCTGGGAAACAGTCAGCAAGACGCAAAGCACCAAAGTCCTACAACCGCAAGAGATGAATTCCGCCAACAACCTGAATGGGGTCGGTAGCAGATCCGGTCAAGCCTTTCCCTGAGAACCCAGCTAAGCCAGGCCCAGACTCCTGAACCACAGAACCTCTGGGATGTGCATGCTTGTTGTTTTAAGCCACAAGTTTGTGGTAATTTGTTACTCAGCGATAGAAAAGAATACACACCAGTATTTCATGTTTCCATACTGTGTTATTTAATGACTTCTTATATTTTCCCAAAGTCCCTACAACTTGGGCCTATGACTCTGTCATGATTTTAGTCAACAGCTATGCAGAATTTACCATTTACAAATATTCTCGTAAGTATTAAATCAACTGTTCATCGAAATAAGCCAATGACCTTAGTCTCAGATGAGAGACAAGGAAACAGTCTGTGAGGTTCAAATTGACAGACGTAAGGTTAATCAGCTAATAAATGGCAAGTTTTGGATTTGGTCCTAGGACCTGGACTGCAAATCTGAGGTTATTCCACTTCACACTCTGCCTTCCTAACTTATTCTTAGATAATCAAAACGGAGTGCAAATGAGCCACACTCTCTTTCCTTACAAGGTCCAGGTTATTCATTCTGTCCCCTGTGATGGCAAAAGGCCTTTCTTTACCTCAGAAAGGCATGTGTTCCTGTCCCCAAGATTAAAAGTGTGCGCTAGTAGGAAAACTCCCACGGAAAACTCAAAGGCCTCCTCCTGCTAATCATAACTCAGTAGCAACATTCTTATCAAAAATCAAGTTGTGAATTGCAGATAGGAGTGTTATTACCATCAGCAGCAAAGGCATAAAGCCAACACTTAAAAACATTTTTTTATAATGTCTACCCAGGTTTAATTTTTTTTTCTCCTTAAATAGCTGAAAATAAAAGGGCTTTGGCAAAACACTTTATGACTAGAGCCCAAACACTAAACCTTATTAGTAACCAAAGCAGATGGCAACATTAGCTAATAGAATTTTCTGAACTGTTCTCTGTTGAAAGAAACATTTGGAAGTGATACGAAGGTCTTACCTCTCTGCGAATGGCTGGTGGGGGAATTCTCTCTGTGAGGTCTGTTGCTGGTGTGATCCACAGGCCAGCAAGTGGGACACCTGGCGCTCTCCTGTGAGGGGGAGCAGAGCATTTTCTGCAGGACACATCAAAGGTTCTCCCACGAGCCATCAAAGCGGGCACCTGCCATAACAGAAATGAAAGAGTAAAGCGGCCCCGCCCTTGTGTTGCACGTCCGTTGATCTGAACAGTGGTCATTAACAAGTTGCCCATGTTTGTCTTTTTTTCTTGAACCTATTAGGATCATTGAAGCTGTGGAAGCTTGAGGATAATTTTATAACAAAAAAAGGAGTGTTCAATGTTTGCCAAACATTTAATAAGCTTTTCAAAAATATCCTGTTTTAGTTCAGCACAGATTTTGGCCCAAGATGAGAGGGTTTTGTTTGATTGTTGGTCGCTTGTTTTTCTGAACCTACATTTTAAATGACACAGGTTTGGAAGTTGATGCGACTCAACCTTGGAAGGCTCTCGCCATGTGTCTGCGGGCCTTTTATCAGAGCCCTTGATTAGAAGGAGAAGAGAAAGGAGGTTTCTGCTCCATCTCTCCCTGTTATTATATTCATTATGAACCTCTCCCTTTCTTTCCGCCAATCAGGGCCTGTCCCAATATGGCGGGACCTCCAGCACACAAGCTCACATGCGTGGCTCTTTCCAGAAATCACTTGGCTTGAAATTCAATCCCCTCTTTTTTTTTAAACAATAGTAGTAATAATAATAATAAAACAGTTCTGCGGAATTCCAAGGCATTTATATTTAGAGTTTGCATGACTTAAGGATTTATTACCAAGAGAAAATGAGAGTGATTCCATTTTTCACCCTTACCTAAACAGACAGGCTCGCTGGGAGCCAAAGTATTTGCAATGCTCAGTCCTCGTTTGTCGGCCCAGAGAAGCTTCTCATCACGGTGTCAGTCAGGAGCACAGAGCTGACACTGACAGTGTGGGCATGGGGACTAGTACTCACTCCACCGTCTACTAGTTGTATGGGTTTCAGTGTCTTAAGTGACCTCTTTAGTCTATTTCCCAACCTGCAGTGTAGTCATCATAGTCATGGCTCCTTGAGGCCGTTGGAAGTCATGAGTGGATAGTGTACAGGCTTTACCCCATCGCCTGGGACACAGGGTCATTTAAAAGTGCTACTACTTCAGGGCTGAAAGCCATGTTTTCCACCCATTGCCTCTTTCAGTCGCTCCCTCGATTCCCTTTGATTGGCCCTCATTCTTGTTGGTGAAGCTCCATGCTGACCATGTGGGAAGTTCTATCTCCACAGGACCAAGGAGATGTGAATAGCTGGAAAAGTACCAGTTTATCCTGGTCCTAAATTTGCTTCGGAACTTGGGTTTCTCTTTATTGATCTCATTACATCTAACTTCAAAATAATAAGGAGAATCGTTAGCAGGGGAGAGGAGTGACTTGACGCACAACTTTGCTCCCTCCTGAAGAATGTCTCTGCAGAGCACCTGTTACATAACGTAGTTAGTGAGTGTTTGTGTGCAAATGAATGAATAACTGAAATGATGACACCTAGTCGTTGATTATGATGACCGGTATGTTAGGTTCGTTAAATCTTTCACTAGGAGTATTTTACAGTGAGTCATTTACGCTTAAGTTAAATTCTCGAGCTTCTTTTCTAAGTTTTTTATCACTGAAAGATCAACAAATTGGCAATAGGAGGACAGTCTTGGCTGTCCCAGTTGCAATTTGAGGAGAACTGACATGCTTATATTTCCCCTAAAGGATAAACTTGTTTCACCTTTCCATTAACTTAGATCTCTCTTATTATCATTCAATAAAGTTTTAAGTTTTGTTCTTACACATTATTTTATTGTTTTGCTTTGTTAAATATACTTTCTATTTTGGAACAATTGTAGATCTTTGGAAGAGGTACAAAGACGGTACAGAGAGCCCCATACACCCAGTTCGTTTCCCCTAATGTCATCACCTTACAACATTGTGGTACATTTGTCACGAGCAAGAAACCGACATTGGAACATTACTATCAACTAAACTCCAGACTTGACTCCGATTTCAGCAGAGTGGTTTTTTGTTGGTTGGTTTGGTTTGGTTTTGCTTTTTTCCTATCAGTGTTTTTGCTGTGTCCCAGAACCTCATCTAAGATAACACGCTGCATTCACTTGTCATATCCCGTCCATCCTCTCTGGTCTGTGATGGCCTCTCAGTCTTTCCCTATTTTTCGTGACTTGATAGTTCTGGGGAATATTGGTGAAATATTTTGTAGAATGTTCTGGAGTTGGAGTTTTTCTGATATTTTCCCATAATTAGACCTGGACTAGGGGTTTGAAAATACCACAGAGATAAATGTGCCATTATCATCACATGATATTAGTGGGTCTGTGGAATCCACGTGACCTCACCACGATGTTAACCTTGATCATCCAGCCAAGTGTCAAGTTAATCCATATCGTTCTCTTCCCATACTCTGTTCTTTGGAAATGAGTCTGTAAGATTCACCTTTCAGACAGGGGGATGGGGGTATCAATATCGGATATTTAGAATGTTTTGTAAGGAAAGTTTCTCTCTTCTCCATTTATTTATTTTTTCCATCATTTATTTATACCAGTATGGATTCATGTATATTTATTTTATACTTTGAGCTATAATCCAACACTATAGTACTTATTTTGTTGCTCAAATAGTTTCAGCTTTAGCCACCAATTATTATATCACTGGATTTTTTTCCTAAGATGTATATAGGTAACACAATCTTATCTCATTGCAATTTAACTTGCATTTCTCTAATAGCTAATGATGACAAACCTCTCTTCATACATTTACTTGCTATCAGTATTTCCTTTTGGATGAAATTTCCATTAATTTCACTTGCACATTTTCTAATTAAATTGCTTATTTTTCCTCTTTTTTTAATGTTGGGTTTTTAAACTCTTTATATATTTGTAATAAAAGTCCTATGGTGGATATTGTGATTTCCAAATATTTTCTTCCAGCCTTTAGATGAATTTTTCATTCTCTTTACATGGTCTTTAACAGAACAAAAACATTTTAATTTGGATTAATTCCAATATAACAATTATTTTCTTTTATAGGTAATGCTTGTGTAATCATATCTAAGAATTTCTCCTATGTTTTATTCTCAAAGTTTTGTAGTTTTACATTTTAAACCATGATTCACTTAGAATTGATTTTTGCATAAAGTACTAGATTTAGATTGAGATTCATTTATTTGCCTTTGGTTGACCAATTGCTTTAGCACCATTTCTTCAAAAGACCCACACTCCATTGAACCGCTTTTGCAACTTTTTCAAAAATCAGTCGGGCATATCTGTCTACTTCTGGGTTCTCCCTTCTGTCCCATCGGTCCATGGGTACATTGCTCCATCGGTATTGCACTCTCCTACTATGGTAATCACATAGTAGGTCTTACCTTTAGATAGAATGATTCCTCTCATTTTATTCTTTTCCAAAATTATTTTAGCTATTCTTAGACCTGTGCTTTGCTATATAAATTTTAAAATAAGTTTATCTATATTTATAAAAATATTGCTGAATTTTTTAATATAAATTTCATTAACCCTATAGATCAAGTTAGGGAAAATGTTGAGTCTTCCTATCCATTTATTTACATATTCTTGATTTTTTTGCCATCATTTAAAAACTTTCAGCGTATGGGACCTGTACATACATTGTTAGATTTATACATACTTATTTACTTTTTTGAAGTGATTTTAAATAGCCTTGCATTTTAATTTTGGTTTCCACATATTCGTTGCAAGTACATAGAAGTACACTCAATTTTTTTATGCATTGAATTTGTACCCTGTGATCATGATAAATTCATTTATTAGTTCTAGCAGTTTTTTGTAGCTTCTTTGGCATTATCTATGTATGCAATAATGTCATTAGGAAATAGGGACAGTAATAAATCTTCCTCTCCAATCTGTATTCTTTGCTAGCACTCTGTTAAGTAAGAGTGATGAGAGCAAATATTCTTGGCTTGTTCCTGAGCTTAGGGGAAACTCATTCAGCTTTACATATGATGCTAGCTATGGTTTTTTTGTTTTGTTTTGTTTTGTTTTGTTTTTGTAGATACTCTTTATCAAAGTAAGAATGTTTCACTCTATTTTGTGTTTTTGCAGATAGTTTTCAAAATCTGTCATATATTTGATTTCTATAAATTGATAATAGCATGTGATTTTTCTTTAACCTGTTGATATGGTAGGTTACATTGATTGATTTTCAAATATTTAACTAGAACTGCACAATCAGCATAAATCATGGTTGGCTATGGTGTATAATTGTTTTTATATACCTCTGGATTCAAGTTGCTTAAATTTAGCTTAGGGATTTTATTTCCAACTTTATATGAGCTACTGGCCTCCAGTTTTTTCTTTTGCAGTGCCTTTGTCTGTTTGTGAAATCAAGGTAATTTTGGCCTCATTAAATGAGTTGAAAAGTGTTTCTTCGTCTTCTCTTTTCCAGAAGAGGTTGTGCAGAATTTTGTTAACTCTTCCTTAGAAGTTTGAGAGAATTCTAAATATTGGAGTGACCTGGACCTCGTTCAAGAACCTGACTCTTTTCTGTTTTATCGTTAGAGAGTTTAATTTTAGTCCTTTCCGCAATACCTTCCACCTTCCAATAAATCTCAAATTTTTATCTCCCGCTCAGACTGCTCTACGGAGCTCCAGACTTATTTATACAACTTTTCCATTTGATATCTCCACTCCAATCAAAACAGAACTTTTAATACCTGCCCACTGCGCTCCAACAGCCTACTCTCCCAAGGTGAGAAAGCACTGCCTCGGTAAATCATCCTACGTGCATTTGACCAAGCCAAACTCTCTGAGCGGTTCTCTCACACCCTCAAACACCATGTCCCGTCTACTACCTAATTCTGTTGCTTTAGCTTCAAAATACGTTGTGAAGGCTGCCATTTTTCATAATCTCCACTGTGACCTCCCTAGTCTCATCACTATTTATTCCCTGAGGATCTCAACTTGTCTCTCTCTTGCTGCCCTCTGTACTCCCACTAATAATCTCACCCAGCAGTCAGAGTGACACCTTCAAAATACAAATCAGACCATATCAGCTCTTCTTCTTAAAACCCTCTAATGACATTCCATTGCACTTAACATAAATTAAAACTTCCTGCCACAAAGGAACTTATTCACATACACGAGCCATTGGCCTCATTTTCATCTAGTCCCTACGTTAGGTCCCTCCATTAGTCTGTTAGAGTTGCCACAACAAAATACCACAGACTGGGTGGCTTAAACGACAGACATTTGTTTTCTCACAATGCTGGGAGCTGGAAGTCCAAGAACTAGGTGTTGGCAAGTTTGGTTTCCAGTGAGGTCTCTCCTCCCACCTTGCAGACAGCTGCTGTCTCACTGTGTCCTCACGTGACCTTTTCTGTGTGCACATGTGGAACGAGAGAGATCTCTGGTGTCTCTTTCTCTTCTTCAGATGAAGGCCCGCCCTTACGAATTCATTTAACTATAATTACTTCCTTAAGGCCCTGTCTCCAAATATAGTCACATTGAGGGTTACAGCTTCAATGTATGACTTTGGGGTGGGGGACACAATTCAATCCATAATAGTACCTATTATTACTCCCTAAAATCCAGAAATACAGGTTTTCTTCTACAAATAAAGGGAACCAAACTCATTCATATCTTAAGGCCTTCATTTCAGCGCCATTCACCTGAAATGGTCTTTTCCTAAGACCACATGTTTGGATGATTCTTACCTTTTATGTCTAAGCTCAAACTGTGACCTCTCCAGAGAGCCATGCCCTGGCAACTCCACCTAAAGTCTCCTCTACATCTTGGTCATTACTTCCTAAACCATTGCCCTGTTTAATTTTCTTCATAGAACTTGTCACTCTCTAAATTTTCTTTTTCTATTTATTGGTTTATTTTCTTAATTTCCCTCTTTCCTTTCTCTACACTAGCACAGTGATGTACTTTTGGTATATAACTAATAACTAAAAGTACTTGTTGAATGTTGAATGAATGGTTTTGGTTTAGTCAAGGCCGGCAGATGGCATGGGACCTGTTCAATAAGGGGGTCTGAGTGTGGCTTTATGCAGATTCAAAAGATGAGTCGTGGGTCAAAAGCTCTGACCTATTTTCATATTTTCAAAAGAATTGGCCAGAATCACCTCCCAATTTAATTATTGCAGAGAACACATTTAAGGGCTTTGGATTCCATTGCCCTATAGTGCAGGGTAAAAAGATAGCAATACCCCACCAAAATCTCTCTAGATTCTCATATCAGAAATGAGGGCAAATGAAACAAACCAGTCTTCTGATTCTTCTTTTCTAACTTATCACCCAGAAAGTGGCCAGTGGATGCTGATTTCCACGTATACAGTCTAAACAGTCCTAATGCAAAGACAAAAGAAGGAAAATATATACATGGACTATATAGCTTCACAAAGGACCTGTATTCCTTGCCCACACACGATTTTCCCTGCTGTGAATTTCATGGTTAATAACCCGTGCATCTGAACATACTCAGCTGTGTTACTGCTCTCCTTACATTTGGCTTCGCTCTCCAGCCAACATAGTTATTAATGGGTGAGATTTGTTCCGAGTAAAGAAGACAAGGGTTCAACATTGGAACAAAGCAGAGAGTCATAGAGAATCTACACTTGCATCTTTCATAGTTATAGATTATTTAGGAGATTGTAAAGAGCACAGAACTCCACTTAAGTTGAAGTCAAAAAATAGACTTAGGTCTATGACTGAGTTTGTTTTTCTTATCTGTGTAATATATCCAGACTTTTAAGAGATCATCAACATAAGAGCGTTGGTACAAATTTCAATGCTTTCTTGAAAATATATAACCAGAAACACTGAAAAAAGGAATAGTGACTTTATTGGATGGCTATTTTTAGGTTATCAAACTCTTGAATCATGCAGTGCAAAAAGAATTTCAATTTGTGGAGATTTCAGTAAAGAGATAAAATCCAGGAACATCTGCTTCAACCAGTAAATTCTCCCAAATTCTGAAAACCCAAATAATTAACCTGTGGGCCAAATTCCATGTTCACATATTTTTGACTTCAATTGTAAATTAAATGTAACAGTTGGGAGATTACAAAGAAGGGAACGTGGCCCAGAGAAAGCTCCTGCATAAAGTCAACATTCCTTCTTAGATTGAAACTTGGTCCCTGTTCCTGAGTAAAGCACCCAGGACATCATAGGTCACTGTATGATTTCCTAAAATCAAGAGATCTTTTCCATGATACATTCTCCCAAAGTGAATAATTGTTGGCTTCCAGAGCCAGATTTTTCGAGGATGACTTTTTCTAACACATCATAAAAATGCAACCCCATCTTCTTACTTACCTTAAGTACCTTTCTTGTCAGGTTCATGGCTTTGCTTTCAATATACGTGCTTTTCTGACTGCTTCTCTGAGTGGGCTCTCTCAACAAGATCGATATACCTGTAGCATTGAAGGGAGGAAAAAAAGGTGTTGGAAGAGGAAGATGGAAAGCCTGTCCCGATGAGGCACTTGTTGGCCAGCTCTTGGAGACAGCTGCACGTAAGATTGTACTACCAGTAAATATATTTAAAAGTAGTAATATGATCACACATGAAGCTAGCCCAGCAACATACTCTTCCCCATCTAAGATCTTCTATCAATAATAAACAGCCAGTCCCACATTAAAATCACTTTTCAAAATACATATCTTCCATATTGGAAGAATTATGAGATAGAGAATAAAATTATTTTTATACTAATCTTTAGTTTCTTTGAGGAAACCACAGAGTTTAGAGAATTATATATGAAAGATAAAAAGATATAGATATATAAATATACATACTAATATACAATATAATAGCTACATAAGACTAAAATAACATACACTACATATTTAGTATTTATACATAGGTTTATTACAGATATATAAAATCCTAGATAATATCTTAAGATTTGAAAGTATTGAAATTGTTTTTGTATTTTTGTTTTCTTTTGGTTTTTTTGCAAGATTTACAGCAATGCTTCTCAACCAAAGGCACTTTGTCACCCAAGGGCCATCTGGCAATGTCTGGAGACATTTTTGGTTGTTATAATTGGAATGGAGGGTGACGCTGGCATCTAGCGGGTAAAGGCCAAGGATGCTACTGAACATGTCACAATGCACAGGACACCCCTTCCCCCAGTAAAGAATTATCTGACCTAAGCTGTCAACAGAGCCAACCAAGGCTGAGAAAACTTGATTTAGAATTACAAATTGGGCAGGCCTACAATGAACTTTTGAGAAGTCTTAGCTCTATGGCTGAGTTTATTTGGGGAAAATATCAGATACTAGCAACTAAAAAAGGACATTCTTGGCACCTCACTTCTCTAAGAGATCAACCAATACCTTCCAGTGTCCCCATTGCCACATTATGAACAATATATGCTTGTCTAGTTAATTTCCTGATAAGTGAAAATGAGATTGTCACAAGTCATCTCAGTAATTTCCAGATCTCAATAACTAGGACATTATACCCCGTGTCTGAGAAAAATTGGCAAACATTTCAGGAAATTTCCCTTTATTGGCACAACTGAAAGGCTACAAACAAATTTACTTTCAAATTGATATTTAAGGGCATTTTATGAGTCTTTTGGATGTCTTTTCAAGTCTTGCTGGAGTGGTGTTGAAAAGCTGTAAACTTAGTTGCAGTAAATTAGACATTATTTTTAATTGTTACCTCTCAGCTAATGCCAAGAGGTAACAATTAAAAATACACACACATACACACATGCATATATGTACATATATGTATATGTGTCTATACACGCAGCATAAAACGTCAGTATTAACAGTTCCAAACAGCTTTCCGTGCTGTCATCAGTCTACATTCTAAGGTGTTTCTGCCTCAAAAGAAAGTATATTAGCAGAGAAACATGAGGGAAGAAAAACCAAAAACTACCAGATGTTCTTGAAAGCTTGGAACAGATCGTTTGTACCTTTGTAACTTTACCCTTTGCTTTCAGGTATTATTATCCATGTGGAAGACTAGACCAGGAATGCTAGTCTCCAATCTGAAGGTCAATGTTAAACTCACCACATCTAGGATATCTTAACACTGAGGCTCCACAAAGAATGGTTCGAGGAACTCATCCAATTTCATTTGCTTTTCCAAAATTAAAATTCGGGTCATCAAAAGAGATTACAAATAGAATATGCTGATCCCTCTACATTAGCATAAACAGAGATGAGACTGCAGCTACTTGACACCAAACCCCTCGGGGTGCTGAGCGTGTCCATCCCGGGCCAGATACCCTGTATTAGATGCTTTGTAAATAGGTGATCTGCTGGCCGGGGTGGTTCTTTTTGACAACTGGTTCTCCTGCTCCCACCTGGACTTCTTGCACTCTAAATGTACATGGTACATGTGAATTTACCTGAAAATGGTTGCACTCCACTCTTTGTTTGTGTCTGTGCCAACAGAAAGAATATGAATGCTCCCGTGCCAACCACTGTAACCACAAGGGCAGTATTGGGGTAAGAATTAAACCGTAAAGAAAAGATAAAATTTTACTGCTGTGAAGAACTAGAAACTGGAGGACTTCAGCGATCCGAAACTATGAGACCTAGTATCATGTCTTCTTTGTTTTCACTAACAAAGCAATCAGAAAAGATTTTTGAAATGACAGAAAATAAACAAATATGGCTAACAAACAATTGCCTTCGTCTTTGGCATTGTCACATTTTTCTTTGCGTCTGTTTCACCTTTGAATTTTATTTTACCTTTGTATTAAAAAGGATACTTTGTTCCTTGTTTTCCTCACAAGTGATGTGAGGTACAGATAATACCATATCTGACAATTTGTGGAAAGAGTTTACAATGATTTGTTTCTTTTCAAAACAGGGCACCAAACCAGGTCCTTTCAAAGTTCGGGGCAAAGTCGGGTTTGTCACTAAAGGATAATAAATCTTTTTTCATTACTGAAACATGAAGTGAACCTTCATGTTAGAATTTTTCAGAAACAGAAAGATTATATTCACAGTTGTTATTATTATTAATTATTTCCCATGGGACCTTTTCTGTACAATCTCTACCTTGGTTACTGCTTTCAAACCAACTGAAGAATACAAGAATAAATTTTGCAAGAACCCTTCTTTATCAGAGGTGAACAATCTAATAATGACTTTCTAACATGAACTCCATTTGAAAAGATGTCTACTTGACCTTTTACGCCACATGTGACCTGTAACATCTCCCTCGAAAAGATGCCTTTGGCCTCCAGGTACAGCCACAAGGAGCACCAAGTAGAATGTATGAGAATGGTTCATCCAGACACATTTCATTCCTGGAAACAAACTCGGAATCAAACAGCATCAGCAATTTGGGGACCTGCTGTCATCTCTGATTAAGCAAAACAGTACATCAATCTGATACTGAAACACATGAGACTGATAAAGCCCTTCTCTGCAGGAACATGCTAACTGCAGGAAAACAGATCAGGCTGTACATGTAGCAACTTAAAAGAGAAACAAACCATGTTGAGATATGCATGATTATAACAAAAATATTGGACAGAAGGGCCCACACTCTTATAGGATCATAAGAAGATAATCAGTGCAAATGCTTGTAACAGCCATCCTGAAAAAATTAATTAATGTAGTATCAGTGTCTATTATCCAGGGAGGGGGAAAACGGAGGAACGAGCATGGGCACCCCAAAGGGCCCAGGTGTCTTTGCTCATGCTAAACTATCCCATAATGGGCTTTCAGTAAGCATCTACTATGTTCTAGGCATTTTTGAACAATCAGCCTCACTAAATTGTCATCTCTGCCCTGCCAGACAGGCATCTGCTTCATCACACAAATGAGGAAGTGAAGACTCTGACAGGTAAAAGTAACAGGCTTGAATCTGGGGTTAGAACTACATGACTGCTTTTCTTTCCACTACTCCACAGCTACTTTCAAACAGGTAAAAATTTACCTTCCCATGTCCTCTATATTCTTGGAGGATAACATTTTCTGTATATTTATTGTGGTTGTGTGTGTGTGGAGAGAACCCACAAGAGGAATTCCTTCTGGTGAACCACATTAACAAATATAAACCTGCCCGAGACAAGCAACAAGGCCGACTGAAAGATAGCTAACCTTGGTGAGCCCCACCAGATACTTTGCTTTGCAACATCCTTTTAATTTCTGTCCCTCTTTCAGAAGTGAAAAAAACAGATGTTTGGAGAGATTCAGAAATCTATTGAAGATGGAGCTGCTAATTAAAAAAAAAAACAACATACCAGGTTTGCCTCATTCCAAAGTCTTTTCTGTCTACACCACACCTCTGCCTTGTAAAACTCCCGAGAGGGACACCAACACCTGGTGGCATTGCTCTGGAAGAGGCACTGACTTGCGTTCACAGATCATCCAATTACTTGGCTGTCTCCTTGTATTTTAGAAGCCTGCTCTTCCTCTGTCCAATCCACAGTATTTATGGCCGCACCATGAAAATCTCCCAAAATGTTTTCCCATTTGTGGAAATTTTGAAGATTTCAACACCTCGACATCATCTAATTGTAGATGGGATTACAGCATGTGATTACAAAACAATGAGAAGAGAAGGAATTTCTTTGGGTTTACTCATTATTTTCCTGTAGAATTTATTTTTTCCTGGAAATCTAGTAATAGACCCTGGCCTTTTTTTTTTTTTTTTTGAGAGTTCCCCATTACGCTATTTGTAATTGTTCTTTACTAAGAAACATCCATTAAAGGCAATAAGAATAGGACTAAATGTCCTCTATGAAAAGATTCTGGAGACAATATCATTTCTTCAGGTTCATAGTTTTTAAAAAGCAATTACTTATGCCATTTGAAGCGAAACTGTAGTAAAAATTTTCATTTTATTTTCTTCTTAAAGTTCAAGAGACGTAAAGACAACTATTGAAAACAGAGTCAAGCTCATCAATGCATAGAGCTAGGGCTTACGATTCTAATAAAAACAAGTTTTATCACATTGGATAAGCTAACACTAATGTTCATAAGTGTTCTTGCTGTAAGTCTAAATGAAAATAAAAGGCTTCTAGAAAAACTCCATCCAGCACTAATAGCTCTTTTAAAACACTCTTAATTTTTTCCATCTGGTCACTTCCAAGAAAAACTATCAAGGACTTCCAAGTCATGGAGAATCAAGCTAGGTAAGTTCTACTCACAGAGTTTCAGAGGCTACCACAGGGAATGAAGCATGCTCTCACATTTCAAAGACACAAGTTTTTCTTCGCCAGCTCTGGATCATTTCGTGACCTTATAACTGAGTTCGTGCAAGCAGACGGGCCACCAGAGTGAGCGAGCATGATGGCTGTGCACTGGCTGTAGTTTTGGGTGACAAACTTGGCCAAAGTCAGGCCAAATGTCAATGAGAAAGACTGATGTATTTTTAGAAAATATTATTTTTTAATATTTAAAATAGAAAGGCTGGCTATTTTCTAATCATATCTAGACTTTATTACCTTGACAAGCACAAATATCCAAGAAGTAAATTATTTCCCTTGTCATGTTTATTCTTCAGAGAATTCAGGTGTTTGCTTTACGAGTTGAGAGAATACTCCTCTTGGGTTCTCTATGGTAAACTCAAATGTTGGGAAGAAGGAAGCACTAAGAAATGTAATTCCAAATGCATAATGAAATTTTCTATCTCCCAGACTGTCTTGCACCTCCCCCACCTGCACATGCCATTGATATGATTGTTGTCACATGAACGGGAGATCAGGCAGAGAGGAGGCAGTGGACCCTTCCCTTCACCCCCAGGGAGCCATCACCGCAGGCCGCGCAGGCCAGCCTCCGGTTCGGCTGTGACTGGCTCGGGCGAAGGCTAGTCCTGGTGTCTGCAGAGGAGGAAACAGCTGTGGAGCGCAGTGGAGTCATCCCAGAGCATACACCTCTTTCTCTGACTCAGCTCATTTCTTTTTCCCTTCTTCTTGCCACCTCTTTATTGAATTTATTGGGTGACACTGGTTAACAAAATTATACAGGTCTCAGGTGCACAGACCCACAACACATCATCTGACTCATTCCCAATGACCTGTTTTCAACTCACTTCCATCAGGTCAAATTTATAGGCTGGACTTTGACCTCCCGGGGATTTGAAGCCATCAAAGACCTAGCCAGAGGATTTGGGCTAGTGAAAGAAAACACGAGCCTTCCCTTCACCGATACATAGTGCGTGCTACAGCTCCGCTCCTCCAAGTGTTCGCGCCGCGCCAAGGTTTCGCCACAGCTCAGCTGGGCCCACAGGTGGAAATTGGTAATCACTGGTAGCGATCCACAGTGTGTGAAGGGAGAAGAATGTGCCAAAATCCCTGGAAGGGATGATTCCCATTTCTCTTCAAAGGCATTGACTGAGAAAGTTGTCACAGGAACATCCCTGACCCCAATCTTCTCTTGAAGCACAAGGGGGCCAAGTGAATCCAACTCATGGATGCTATTGAAATGGTACTGTGCTATTATAAAATAATAATAATAATAATAATAATAATAATAATAATGTACTAGGAACTGATACATACATAGATGGTACCCACATCCAAAGACTCAACCTAGGGTCATAGAATCTGAAAATATCTGCATGGAATTCAGAGGATACAGCTCTATTTTTGTCACCATGTCTATTTATCCCTTTATTTCTGTCCCTCTGACAATTAAAGTTTTCCAAGGTAGACTCTTCCAAGAGTCATCTAAATTTTGGCAGAAACAAAGGCCACCATGATGATAGTCAAAACTCAATACCCAATATGTACTGACTTCGATGTGACTATTTTAGTTAAAAAAAAAATAGAGAAGTTTAGATTCTCAGCAAAATTGAGGAAAAAGCAGAGTTCCCACATACTCCTGCCCCCAAACAAGCACGGCCACCCCTACTGTCAACGTCCCCTGCAGAGCAGTGGATTTGTGAGAATCACTGAACCCGCCCCGACACGCCACCCTCACCCAGAGTCTGTGGTCTGCATCAGGGTCCGCTCTCAGTGTTGCACGTTGTATCGATGTCGGCAAATGTGTGATAGCATGTGTCTGCCTATCTAGTGTCACACAGAAGAATTTCACTGTCCTGTTTTGGTTACATTTTCAGTGATTTATTTAGTTACTTTCCCCTAAGTGTTAAGCCCTGGTAATCTTCCAAGAAATGTATCTTTTTCAAAATTAATAGCCTTTTCTTTAGCCTATCTCCCTCTTCTTGCAACATACTAAAAGCAGCAAAAAGAAAGTAGGTGGCATTTTCAACACTGATTAGAACTATTCTTGGCTAGATCATCCAGTTCATTACACACATTGGCTATACTTCACGTAACTGCCGATGACAGTGTTAGTAACTTTTCTGTCACTACATAATAAGAGGACCTCTTTATCCAGCTTCAAATAATGTTTGGCACACTTACCTGTGAGCATATCCATCCATCTATCTACCTACCAGCCTACCCTTGTGCAAGTCATTTAGAACTTGTATCAACCCTATGTCAGGTACTAATATGTACTTGCAGTTTACAAATGAGGAAGCTGAGTCACAAAAGGTAAAGTAACTTGCAGAAGGTACTTCAACTAGTGAGCGGTGAAGCTTGTATTCAGACGGTGTGGTCTCACCAAAGAGTCCAAGCCGAGGTCCTTAACCATCTTGCTATGCTGACTCTTGTGATTACTAGAAGCAGCAGCATAAAGCCAGGTGAGAAGCGAAATGTAAAAGTTAGTGTCATTTAATCTTTAAGAGACCAGCTTAGGTTGATCAACTATGTTTGTGGGATACGATCAAGGTCCTAGTTCAAAATCCACTCAACAAAGACCTTTAAATTTTCAACCTTTGCATCCTTTTTAAACACTATGGTTGACTCAATTCTTGGTTTGAAATATATAATGCATGTAATGTTTTTATTAGTGCAAACAGTAGCAAATGAAAGAGTGCTAATGCATAGGGAAAGAGTTTATTTGCAAGGTTTTAAAAGTAGTTTATTTTAGTAACCAAGGTACGTGCAGATTATAGTCCAGACACATAATAAACTACAATAAAAATCACTGAGTGGTTTGCCAAAATATGTTCTCTTCTTTGAATGGAACCTATTTCAGGAGATTGTAATTTTTCTTCTTTTATCCAGTGACCACAAACTGGAAGTTAGCTTTGGTTTACTTGTGAAATATTCCATTTGGGTTTTATCGGTTGACCTGAATGGACTGAGAAGGAAGCAAGGTGAACCTGGGAGTGACGCCCAGGTGACACAAAGATGGCGAGAGAATGCCAACAGATTGGATGAGCGGAGTCTTTGTTTGGTTTGCTAGCACACGACGTGGGGAACGGACTTGTCCGTGAAATGTGAGGAAGCCTCAGCTCGGCGCCAGCTCCTGTTTGGGAGGTACCCGTAGAGTTTGTGGGCTGCCCTCAGCGATATATTGGCCCCTATCACTCGGTTTCTTTAAGCTCGTTTTTAATTATGGAAGTGTCAATAATACAACATCATTAAGGGAAGATGATAAAAAGGTAAAAGAGATTTTCCATTTTATCTGACTCCTATTTTCATTTTTGTGTGTCCTTCCCAGGATTTTAATGGAGCTTTCTGAGTAATGACTAAGTTCCCAGTATAGCCGCCTTTGGTAAATCTCCTGACAAATATAACAAGTATTTTCTTCTTTGTAGAGAGGAGAGCTGGAGCTTCTAAATAACTTCCTCAGGGCTACCGAACGACCAAGTCACGGAGGCATGGTTAGGAAACAAGGTGATTTCCTACCCCAAACCCCCTAATAGGCATGTCACATAGTTGCTGATTAGTGTGAATACAATTTAGTGTCCTGCTTTCACCACTTAATGTGGGATTAGATTGTCCCACAGGAGAACATGGTCCATTACCATTATTTTAGTAGCATGGTTTCCCTTAACATAGGTTTGCCCTAACTTCCTTAACTATTCTCCTATCATGGGACGTTGGATTATGTCCAAATTACCACTTTGGAATTTTATACTTTTATAATGAATAGATAATGATTAACTTAATTCATACAGCTTTTACATAATTTGGGGCCTTTTCCCACAAAGTCTAAAACACAGAAAATTTTAAAGATTTTTTTTGTATGTGTAAAGTCTGAGTGGGACCTTTCCCACTGTTTCTGTTTTGGCTGGGATTTCAAAGCTGAAAATTTGTGTGACAAATATTCCTACCCTCTAGAGAGAGAGATTGCTGCTCACTTATCTGTGACTGGCAGAGGAGGGGAGGGGTGCCAAAACCAGGTCCAGCTTCCCTTAGCCTAGCACCTACTTTCTGTTATATAACAAAAGTTCAGACTGCATTAGGAAGATTGATAAATGATTTTTTAGAATAATTGGAAGTCCAGCATTTCTCTACGCCTCCTCTATGCTTTCTTAACCAACCTGGGGCCAAGTAAGGAAACGTAGATCTCGGTATGTGAGGAATTTGAAAAACAAAAAGTCTGGCTCTCGCCTTAAAAATTTAAAGGTTGGCTGGAAGGAATCCAGATGGCTGCACACAGAAAGAAAGGGAAGCCAGAGTGGACACTACAGAGGGCGGGCAGGCAGGCATGAGCCGTCACGCGGTTTACCTGCAAGGGCTGAGAGCCCACGGGGTGAGAGGCTACAGGAAGATTAGCACCAGACACAGGAGTTCAGGTAGATCTTATACTCAGACAGCCCGCTGGGGCATTGCCCCAGCCAGTGAATGGCACCCTGGGTAGTTTTCACTGGGTTCCTTGAAGAACCCATAAAGAGCTGCAAGCCAGAAAGACCAACATGTAGGTATCTGCCTTCCACCCCAGGGCACAGACCCCAGAATATAACTGTACCAATCAATAAATAACTTTAAAGCCCCAATTTCTCCTCTTTGACCCCATATCATCAAGGAGGGGCCAAGAAACAAAGACTGGTAAAGAATGGAAATTGGAAGAATAAAGAAGAAAAATAATGAAGCGTTCACCTTCCCTACTATGTAGGTTTCAAGGCCCTGAGTCAGGAGTCCAGGGGAGTAGCTGAAAAGATGATTACGTAATGAAGGATTTTACGAATTGTTTTGTTTGTTAAGGTTGAATTGGACTTCTGTGCACCTGAAAATGAGTTTACCTGAAGTTTTTGTCCAAGGGCCAGAAATAAAGATTCAACACAAAACTTTAACAGGCTATTGTGGAGGAAAAATACAATTATTTCACAATTTCACACCTCTGAGCCCAGCTCGTTCAATCAACAAGTACATAAAATTTGAAATCACATTTCAAAACATTTTTACCTATTTATCATATCATCAACAATGGAGAAAAGTCAGCTTTATGATACTGTTAGCTTAAAAATTATCTTTTGATGTTTATTATTATTTAATAGGTGAAATGCTACCTCAATATAATCATTTTTATTAGCATAACTCAACATTTTTCATTTGTGTATCTATTATTTATATCTGCTTACTCATTAGCCATAACATTGGCCATAATGTCTACCAGTTAATTATTTTCTTATAAATTTGCATGAGACATTAAGAAAAGAGATAAATCCACTTTTCTGTTTGATGCAATGACTACAGTTGGCCTTTCCATATAAAATACATTTTTTTAACATATGAACATTTTTAAAGGTACCTAAACTCCAACTTTCAGCTTTTTTCCTTTTATTTTTGCCCCTTTGGAAATTTGGAGGAAATGTCTCTTTTTTTCTTTATTCTTTTGTCACGGGATTTCTGATGTTTAAGTGTTTGACTGTTTCTCCCATCTGGATGTTATTTATTTAAGGCTCCTATCTGATAAGTATGAACTGAGTGCAACAAGCTGGCTGGGAAACCCTGTTGTTTATATGAATATATCCCTTTCGGCGACATTCACATTCACTTTGTCTTTAAAGCACAGTTGTTCTCGTTCTCTGGTGAAGGCTGAGGAGATTTGCATAACAAACTTTCCTTCCTGAAGAAATCCAAAGAGTTCCTCCCTTTATCACGGCCACACTGCCCGAGCTGAGTGGTCATTGCTTCTGTCACAGGCCCTCCCTGTTCGAATTTACACGCACCATCCCGTCAGGGACGCAAACTGCTTACAGTTTGTTAATGTCCAAGAGAGGCCATCACCTCTGAATCATTTTTTCCCCAAACATAAATCCTTGGGCCAACAAAGAAAAGTGGTATTTTTCCATCTCCATAATTCCTGTTATTTTAAGTCTATCCTTTAACCAAAGTGGCTTTGTGTTTCTTTTTCCTTGATAACTCACAGGTTCAAATGTAAAAATTTATTATTACAAGGAACAATTATGAGGTTCAAAGCATACTGTGAGCATTCCATGCTCCTAGCTTCTGGGTCTGATATACGGAAAGAAATATTTGTGGTTGTCTACTCGCATGAAGTGGATGGGTTCCAATCGCTGGTGGTGAGAGGCTTAATGAATGTCTGCCTTCGTCAGGCCCAACGGGGACCTCGCATCATGGGAGGTTGCCCAAGTGCCACAGTGCAGGCATCTCAAAAACAAACTTTTGACCATTAACTTATTCATTCCAGTTCCTCTTCAACGTCAACAATGGCAACCACCAAACGGGGGCGGGGGGATGGCTTTCCTGGTTCTCTGACTTTGAACACTATTCTAGATTTTAAGATTTCACAATTTCTTGCCCCAAAACATTGAACTGAGAAAACCACTGACCTTTTTTTTTTAACACCTTTGGTTTTTGCTTCTTCAGTGCTGCACGTTTAGCATTTTAATGACCCCTACTCGTAAAGTTTTTCTTATTTAATGACATAGTAGGTTTGCATAGCAAAACAGGACAACCTCTGAAACTGTTGACTTCTCCCTCATTTCCCTGTTTACTTTGCAATAACAGCAGGAATACCATTTCTGTGCTCCTGCGGCACAGTTATAATTTTATTATAGAAACAAAAGATTGTATTTTAGTTTTTTGTCCATGTTTGTCTCCCCTGGAAACTGAGAGCTTTTTGAGGACAAAAATTTATCCTATTGATCTACAGTGTCTGACACACGGTGAGCACTGTGCCCCGCCCCCCCAGTCTGAGGGGGAGATGTCCCAAGAGCCCCGGTGGATATTCCTGCATCCTATATATACTGTTTCCCCATATGTAGGTACCTATAATAAAGTTTCATTAAGAAATGGGGCATTGTAAGAGGTTAACAACAATAATAATGAAACAGAACTGTCATAACAAACATACTGTAGTAAAATTTCTATGAATGTGGTCTTATTAAGTAAAATCAGTTACTCAAACACAGCACTGTGATGCTGTGACCATCAACCCGCCAACTGACACAGTTACTAAGTGACTGATGGGGAGTGGCGCAGACAGTGTGGATGGGCCGGACCAAGGGCTGATCCCTGTCCCACGCGATTGGTGTGAGGTGGCACAAGGTTTCATCACACTCCTCAGAACAGTGTGCAATTTAAAACTTATGGTTTGTTTCTCTCTGGAATTTTTCATCTAATATTTTCAGATGGTGGTTGACCGTGGGTCACTGAAACTACGGAAACCAAATCCGCCAATGAGCAGGACGCAGTACTCAGTGATACACATGTGTAAATGGTTTCTGGTCTACGTTTGAACAGCTCGAGATTTTACATCATTTGCACATCATTATCATGCTACCAAGAGCGCTTCTGCTACTTAATGTTCGGGAACTATCAATAATCATTCATAGAGCCCTAGGCAACACTGTAATATAGTGCGGCTGGCTTCTGTTGTGCCCCTATACTCGGGTGATGTGATAGAGACTGTACATATGCATGAAAACGCATTACCTTTCCCACTGAAAACACACACTGATAATACACTTCTCATCCCCCTTCGCAGTGAGATGGGGCCATATGACTTAATCCTGGCCAACATTACGTGGGCAAAAATGGCAGCTACTGGTTTCCAAGTCCACAAGTGATCCTGGTTCTCTTTCCCCGTGTGTTTCTGAGAGAAGAAGGATCTCAGAAGCTGTAATGCAGTAGAACTACAACACAGAAGGAGCTTGAGCCCTTGAATGACGACGTGGAAAGCTGCCTGTTCGGAAGTAGCCCCTATGAACCATGATATGAGCTAAACATAGATCATTATAGCGCTAAAGCTTTGAGATTACAGGATTTGTTGTTACAGTACCTACTATTATCTTAACTGATTCTGAAATTGGTATTCTTGAGATGGGGTGCTAACATACCTAAACCCTAAAACATATGTAACAAACCTAAAATTTTTGACACTGGCTTACTGATCAGTTTTCAAGAAGTAGAGACACAGATACGCAAGATTGGAAAGATGTAGGTCCAATCCTTTTATCCCCTGACAAACCATACGATAAAACTATTGTCTACAGTAAATACAAAGGCAGACCAGACCTCATGTAACTATGGAGCCTGTAGTTCTTGTATAAGAGGTTGATCAGAATTAGCATAACAGTGCCTACTTGCTACTATTGGCTACTTCTAGCAAATTATACAGGAAAGAGGTGAAGACAAACACAATCCAGCTTGTTTTGACAGTTATCAAGGTGGATATAGTGTCTGATGGTGACTTTTAGGGTTGGAAAATTTGTTTCTGTGCCACAGGTAAAAGGTTCTGAATGACAAAAACACAATGAGATTTCTTAGTACACACACACACACACACACATACAGCTAAAAGATAAAGATCAGATCAACAGGATAATCTTCAAACACATTGTTTGAGGAGGCTGAGATGGGCTTGGAGGGAAGCAGATAAGGAAATAAAGTACATCAGACTTGAGAAATACTATTGTGAAAAAATTTCCAATGAAATTGACTCAAACAAAAAAAAATTAAAAAGCATGTTAATCTCAAAGAAAATTGTATCACTAAAGATACTATGAGCATGGACTTAAAAAAAAACAACAACAAAAAAGACTTCTAGGGCTTTAAAATTAGTGCTGGGTCCTGGAACTTTCACCAGGGTCAAGTTTGGTCACCTACACCCACTTCATTAAGGCCACTGGGCATAGAGGACAAAAAAGAATGTCCCAGAAGCCAAAAGCAGGAACCACAGAGAACAATGAAAAGGGAAGGTTCTAGAGAGCAAAAGTTGGGCCTAAATGAGGAACTTTGCCTGCCCAAAGAACGGGCCCTTCATAATTTCTGTCTAGAAGAATTTCAAAATCACTGTGGACCAGTAATGGCTGTGTCTCTCTCCTTCTTTCTTTCAACTCAAGAATTTAAAATACGGTGTTCCTCTCCATTTATGAACATTGGGTATCGAGTGTGTGGGTGTGTGTAGGTATATCTTGTTCATAGGTTCAAGGAACCATCTTCACTCCTGATTTAGAGGTCTGAACATCACCTAAGAATCTGGACTTTGAGCGTGACATACTGACGAGTGGTGATGTTGGATTTCTACCTTCAGGAAGAGCAAGTGCGGTCCATGTGCGGTAGGAGGATGAAATGGATGTCGGTGGCTAGGGACAGACTGGGCAGAGGCTGACTAGATCTTCATCAAAAACATGTACTTTCTTCCCCAAGAAATAGATAGACTACATTTCCCAACTCCCATTGTTCTTTGGTGTAGTCACATAATTGAAAATTGCTAATAGAATTTAGGTGAAAATATATTCACTATTTCCAAACCTGACCCATAAAATGACACACACAGGAACCCCATTCTCTCCCATCACATTTTAACTGGATGGAGAAGACCACGAAGCCCTGGGTAGGAAGGCAGACCCAGAAAATGGACGGACCCTATGTCCCTGAATAGTCGCTTGGAAGACTATCCTACCAGAAACACCTAATGTGAGTAAAAATTAAACGTTTTTTAGGTAAGCCTTGGAAATTTGTTTTGTTCCTGTTTTTTATAGCCTGTGCAGAACGATGATGCCCTCCAAAGATACCCACTTCCAAATCCCTGAACCTGGGAATTCATTAGAATATATGGCCAAGGGAAACTACGGTTGCAGGTGGAATTTACGTTGCTTGTGAGCTGACCTCAGATAAAGAGATAATCCTGGATTATGTGGGAGAGCCCAACGTAATCACAGCAGTCCTTCAAAGCAGAAGAGAGGAGAGAGGAAGTCAGAGGGATACAGAGGTAGGATCTGCATCGCAACTCATCGCTGCTGGGTTTGAAGACGGAGGAAGGGGATACAAACCAAGGGATGGAGGTGACCTCTAGAATCTGAAAAGACAAAGAAATGGATTCTCCACTAGAGCCTCTAGAAGGGAGCATAGTCCTGTGAAAGCCTTGATTTTAGCCCAGTAAAACCCACTTCAGTTTCGGACTCCTAAAGTAGAAAACTAGTAAGTCATTAACACTGCATTATTAAGAGTTCGATAAAATGGCATTTTCATAGTTGTTCGTGAGTCTCCTCCTCTCACCCTACTTTCAAACCCTACTCTCGGATTGTCTATTCATACTATCTCTAGAGCCTAATGAGCGCAAACTGGATATCTCTCAGAAAGATTTGAACTTCACAGGTGAATAAAGTATTACAGTCAATGCATAAATCTCCACCAGCTGTAACTTTAGTCTGACCTAGAAAGTGGGAGAATTATTATTCTGCCCAACAGATAGCTCTCTTGGTTTACTTTCCAATGTTCCAGGAACTTCCTTTTTCTGATTTCAGATGGCCATTTGTTAAAGAGCAAGGAAGCCACTAAAATGAGGAACCAGGCTCTGGGATACCTAAGCTACACCAGAGACTAGCTATCCGACACAAACATATTATTCTACCACTCTAGATTGGTTTTATTTCTCCAAAATGAAAAAATAGACAAATTAACGTTTCATATTCCTCTTTGTTCCATAATGCCATAAATCGGCCCTGGCCAGTCTTGATACACCAAGATTGCAGGTTTGATCCCTGGTCAGGGCACATAAAGAATCAACCGATGAGTGCAGAGATAAGTGGGACAACAAATCTCTCTCCCCTTCTCTTCTTTCTCTCTCTGTCTCTAAAGTCAATAAATAAAAATGTAAGGATAAAAATGCTATATAAATCAAATGAGTATATTTCTCTAACGGTTCTTATGAAAAGTAGATCATTAGTCAATATAAACTTTTGCATGTTCAAGTTTTTCCCATTGTAGTTGTTCCTGTGATTCATGTACAACTAAGAAGACATGTGAAAATAGTGGGTTATGTCAGAATAACCACTTGGGACTTAAAACACTTTTCTTACTTAATTGTTATGTGGCTAGAAGTGGGAAAACTTTCTTTTTTGACTCAGGAGAAAATTGACCAGAGGACCTTCAATATGTAAAGTTGCATCAGCAGACAACAGATTTAGTTGGAACTGCGCATATGGTGGCAACAGTCTGGAAGGATGGAGAAGGGCCCGGGTTCTGAAAAGGGCAGGGGCCACCACAACTCTGCCACCAGAGAGATCAGCATCTTCTCTCTGCTCAGCTGACTGTTGGAAGTTCTGAATGGAAATTCTGTTTCACAGTCGTTGAAGAAAAATTAAAATGCAACTGTGACCAATGATTAAGAAACAGCTGTTCATTCTCCATGTCGATTATGCAGGATGAATTGGCTTAGCAAAACAGCAAAGGGGGGTTCATTTAAAGAAAAATTGCCAAAGAGGGGAAGCAATTCATTAGTGGAATAGGAGGGAAATTGCAAGAGGTCGTGAAATCTCCTTTTCTGAAAGTTGAAAAGTGCTTAATTTTTTTTTCCTGCCTGGTATGCTATCACAGTTAATCTCTTATAGACTCTATAGAAAACGTTCTGGTACCAGTCTAATGTTTTCTGTGTGTCTCCTCCAGACATACACACAGGTACAGAGTGGGCAAAGGTAGGCTTACAATTCTGAGTATGCAAAAACACAGTCTATTCTTGCATTATTATTTATTAATTATTGTATTATTGTCCATACATACAACTGTCAACCTATGGGCACATAACTGATATTTTTCTTAAGCCTTCCTTTTACAGGAACTAACTCCCACCCTGCTGTAGACCAATATGACAGAAAGCGAGAGGGACGGCAGCGTGGGTATGGAACTTCTGCCCGGTCCGGGTGGGAGCTCACTGTGAAAAACAAGTGCTCAACATGTGCAGCTTTTCAAATCACGTTTGCAAAGGCTTCTCTCTTATCATAATTCCTGGTTAAAACTCACTGACCGAGAAGGTGATTCAACAGTTCTTTACCACTCTACAGTATATTTGATCCCCAGGCAGCTAGATGGAAGGGAATTTTCACTGAGGGACATGAGGAAAGGTTGCCTGTGTCCTCCTACCAAGGTCTGGTCTCTGCATGGTCAAGTAGTCAGGGCAGCCCCTTCGGCTACATATGGCCTGCTTGTCTGCCTGCTTGCTTTCTATCGAAAGAAAGCATTTTGATTCGGTGCAAAAAAACCAAACCCCAAATTCACGGGTTAAAGAAAAAAGTTCGCAAACAGATGGGACAGACATGCTAATGCATCGGAAACATGCTATTTAAAATCAGACTAGTTAAAAAGGATGCCCTTTTGTCCCCGACCAAATTGTTAAACCGGTGCCTTGGCAGGAGCCGTTTGTACTTCTCTGAAGATTCCCTGGATCCAAACCTCTGTGGTATTAAAACAAACAGAGTAAATATTTTCCTTGCAGCTTCCATCCCAGGTCTAAATATTTCCAAGCATGTCAAACTCACTTTTCTCCATCGCTCCCGGCAGGGTTCGTGTAGACTTCAGCTGCCAAAGAACCCGGGTGAACCTGCCTTGGGAGGGGCTCCGTCCCCAAAGGCAGGCAGAGCTGGGCGCAGCCTCCCGAAGCTGACTGTCTCGCAGCTGTGCCGCTCTGCTTGGCAGAAGGAGCTTGTGCCGGAGCAGGTGTGCTATCTGCTGATTTCTACAGACACCCTGTCTACAGACACCCTGTCCCTAATGTTTGCTCCCTGAGCTTCAATATCTGCCGTTTCCCTTTTACCAGTTTGCAGAGAAGTGCCAAGCACCTGCCCTGGGAAACCTGCGTTTCCTTTCATTATCTTTTACTGTCTATTCAGTCTTCCAGCTTCCTTGCTTCTGCCTCCACTTAAGCTTGTCACAGCTGTGAAAACAGGTGCTACCTCTGAAGAACCTAGCACACAGTGCCAGCAGACTTTCTTTCTATCTCCCTTGTTTTTTAGAATTATGTTTTCAGTTCCAAATGGACTTGAAGTTCTCTTAGGAAGAGAAAGCAAAGCAACTGAGTATGATGCCATTTCTTTAGACCATGTAGCATCTTGGGAACTTACTCTAAAAATGTCACCACACAATGACAAAGATAGTGCTCTACTTTAAAAAAATCATTCCTTTTGTCATTGCTGACAGCAAATTCTCGAACTGCCATAACAAATTCAGTTTAATTGAACTCAACTAGGAAATCATGAATATGACTATGCACCATGATACCCTTGTCTCTGGGGTCAGACAGCTACTCCAAAGCAGATGTGAATAACTCCCGCCGTTAAAGAAAGCAATTCCATATACCTGGAGTTACCTGGGGAGCAGGGGCTGGGCAGCATGGCCCAGGTTCCCTTCCACTGAAGACCTTGTTGATCTTCATCTGCTAAGAGTGTTGTCAGCTGATGGCCACAAGCTGCCAGACCCATCAAGGATTGCCTCATTTGCAAGCGGCTGCCTCACCCAAGGTCACATCCCTTCCCGGCTGCCCAAATCCAGTTACTGATCAACGAAGAAGTGTAAAGGCGTCTTCATATCAGCAACCCAACTTGAGAGAACTCCGAAGGGTGATGCTAGCTCCAGAGCTCCCGGTGGGGTCCACCAAGGCTGCTGTCGGGATTCTGCCTAGCTTACTCCTCCCCCCTCCATAGGGTTGATCCCAAGGATACCTCTTAATACACACCCTGACCTCCAATTTCCATCTTAGTATCTGCTTCCAAGGGAACCCAACCTTGGCCACACAGGCTCCAACACAGCCCGTTCGTTGGAGTCATTTCTGTGTTTGATGCATCAACCAATTGAGTATTTGATAAATGGTTGCAACATATTAATCAGTATTCATAGGAAAATCAGAGAAGAATAATATCTACACTTATCCTGGCAAGAGTTTATAGTCTAGTTGTAGAGATAAGGTACATATATACAAAGATAACCCATTATATTATGTAATAAATGACAATTATCAGAGAATTACATAACATTGGGATTTATCAGGAGGGAAAACTGATTTAAGGATAAAACAGTTGCTGGCTATTTAATTTAGAGATCAACCAGAGTTATGGTAATCCGCCATCACCTACAGGCTATTTTGCTTCTGCGTAAGTCGACTGCTCCCTGTAAAGCGTCCACACCCTACACATGACCTTCATTCCAAATAGCTTGTATGCTTCTTCAACTCTCATGGCGAAGCTGCCGTTCAGTTCACAATGGCAACAAGTGAAAAACTTATCTCCATAAACACTTTTGCTGTGAGGTTTGCCCTACTTGGCCCCATTCCTCCTGCTTACTTAGGTTCCCGGAGCTTCTTGGCTTTCCCCATCCAAGCTGCAAGGTGTCAGCACCTGGAGAAGCCGCCCTGCCGGGCTCCTTTGCAGGCTCAGTCCTGCCAACTCAAATCACCAAAGCTAAGTCTTGCTTTGGTCCTTATCTCTTACTTCTACGGAGAATTCCTCAATTGACCTTGCTGTTCCTGGCATTCTCATTATCTCCATTTCTACTTATTCCCCTGGATTCCATCACCCTCTCTGATCCCCCACCTTCTATCTAAAACTAACAGGACTTTCTCTGTCTTTGTGCAAACTCATGTCCAAGACACTGGCCAAAGACAGAGTTACTTATTTACTGCATGACCTCAAGCAACTTACTTAATATTGCTCATCTCTCAGTATTCCTATTTACAAAATGAGGACATGAATCCCTACCTCTCACACACGATAATGATAATGATTAATGAAATGGCTTGCAAACAAAAGTTTCCTGGGAAGAAGTAAAAACAAAACACAAACACAAAATCCCAGCAAAAATCATGGTAATTTATCAAATGCTTACTATATGCCAGGCACCACACAAAGTGATTTATCATACCATAGAACCTTCTAGCAGCACTTCCAAGGAACTAAAAGACAAGAAGTTGTGCTAGTTGGTACTCAAAAGGTGATTTAGCTTCTGTTGCTCTGACTTTACCCCAGATGTAACATGGAGTCCTGTCCATTCTTGCACAAGGTCATCTCTCCTTTCCCTCCTTTCTTGTCCATTCTTATTCCTGCTGTTGGGCCTTAGAAGCTTACAACTTGCTTTGAATGCCTAATTCGTCCCCCTGCCCTGTCAGGCTTGGGACCAGGTGAAGAAAAGCCTCAGGTGGCAGTGTCTTACCTGCTGGGATGGGGAGCTTGCTATCCATCACAAGTTAACATGACCTGAAGTGCTGTGCTAGAGCCGGGTCACTCTCAAAGCCGTGACAGAAAAACAGAACTGCTCATTTGAAGAGAACATGAAATGCTGAATGAACATGGTCCAGATACTAAATCAAAACACAGTGCCAAGCGCGGAGGGCTAGTGAATGAATGACATCTAAATACATACGGAAAAAAGTTAAGTTGGAATGCTTTTAAAAACAGTGGTGGATATATGACTTTCTAAAAACCAGTTTTCTATTTGAGATAATTTACATATCAAATGTGAATCATGTGAAAATTCAAATAATTTTTTAAAAATTGTACAATTCAGTGATTGTAGTGATTTGCTTAATGCAACTTTTGGAGTGATTCTCCAAGCTGTGCAGCCATCACCATTATCTAACTCCAGAACAATTCATCACCCCAAAAGGAACCCCCAGACCCACTCGCAGTCGCTCCCTGCCTTCTGTCTCTGGTTTTCCCTTTCTGGACAGCGCCGCACCCTCTGGTTGGCGTTGTTCTGCTGGATGTATGTAAGCGGCCTGAGATACAGCACGTGCAGTATTGTATACTGTCACGAAATAATCTCTTCATGTGTTACACTGAGTTTGCTAGTCCCCTCCCCCAAGATACTAACATCTTCTGCTCTTTCTTTTCCCCTTCTCTCAGACAACTGTCTCTGTAGTAGAGCTCAAGTTCCTTCATCTGAAACCCTTCAGCCTAAATTCCATCCTCTCTTCCTTGCCTCCACATTTTGGTTTATATGGAGCAATTGCATTTTTTAAGTGTCTGGAAAAAGCCCAACCATTGTTAATATAATGAGAATTATATGTGCAACACTGATGTGACCTGGCAGCCAAGGACAGGAATGCCCATGTATGAACAATGACAACTTCACTTTACTAGTCAGTGGGGGCGGTAGACGCCATTGAGTGAGCCTGTGTACTGTGTGGCCATCACATTCAAAATGACTGATGAGTAGAGCAACGAATCTGCATCAAAATTTCCATTAAGCTTGAACATTCCTCCGTGGACACTATTTGGATGATTCAGAAGGCCACAGCTATGGGTAACCAGTGATTGGCACCTTCATGACAACACCATGCCCGCCCACGCATCGCATCTCATGCAGAGTCATTTTAGTGAAATATCAGAGCACCCAGGTGACTCAGCTCCTCTACAGCCCAGATTTGGTGCCCTGTCACTCCTGGCTTTTCCCAAAACTAAAATCACCTTTGAAATGAAAGCAATTTCAGACCATTGAAAATATGACAGGGCAGCTAATGGCCATCGGGAGAACTGTGTGAGGTCCCAAGGTGCCTACTTGGAAGGGGACTGAGGTGTCATTGTCCTATGCACAATGTTTCTTGCATCTCATATCTTTTGCAGTAAATGTCTCTATTTTTCATATTATATAGCTGGGTACTTTCTGGACAGATCTTGTATGGTCATCATGGTGCCTGCCCATTCCAGTCCACTCCCCTTGGCTGCCAGGTCAAATCGATGTCGTGCAAGCTGTTCTCATTAGATTAACAGTGGCTGGACTTTTTCTGGGCAAACCTTGTATATGTAGTCACTGCATATCAACTCACACAACCTACTTTGAGTTGTTGGGTATGAACACAGTGGTTCATGTGAACTAAAAACAAAACAACTAATTATAGGATGAGGAAACACTAAATACGTGATTTATGCTCACTTGAAATATACCCCTCACATCAAGTCTGTACAAAGTTAAATAACCTATGCAGAGGCAAAGGCAATCTACAGTCAGCAAGCAAACAGCGTTTCCTGAGCCCACATCACTAGCTGAAGTGCACTGGCTACATGTTCCACAATACATGCAGCCTTCAAGTTGATCCTCAAAGCAGTCTACAGGCTTATACCATTCGAATCTCAGAGAATAAACAGGGCAAAACTAAGTGAAATAATAATAATGTAAGCACTATTCTCAGGGCTTTGCACGCATTGACTCATTAATCCTCTCACAAACCTACGAGTAGGGTCTATTTAGTTTTGTTCTCATTTTATAACTGAAGGAATAAGGAACAGAGATGTTACATAAATTGCCAAGGTCATACAGTTGGTGATAGAGCTGGGATTCAAACCCCAGCAATCTGACTCCAGAGCTTGTACCCTTAACCATTAAACTAATTTCCCCAAATTTATTTTGCTAAACAAATGGCAGGCATTTGTGTCCTACACCAAAGTCCAGGCACTAACTTATACCATGCTACCTCAGGATTCAGTTCAACTCACACCTACTATGCATGCCTTTTTTGCTGCATTCAGACAGAATCAGCTATGTCTTCCCTTGGGTCTTCCTAGTGCACAATCTCTCTGTCTCTTTCTCTTTCTCTGGTGTATTCATATTTTCTTGTAATAATCTTTTAATGTATATATTAAACTACTCTACCTGTGTTCAGCAAAACCTATTTCTTTTCCTTCCTCACTGCACAGCAAGACTATATTTCCCAACATCCTTTGCAAAAAGGTGTGGCCATGAATATTAGTTTGTTTTTGTGCCCAAACTCGGTACTGCAGACTGGGTATTTCTACAACAGAAATTTCTTTTTTCACAATCCTGAAGGCTAGAAGTTCAAACTGAAGGTGTCAGTAGGGTTGGATTCTTCTGAGGTCTGTCTTTTCAGCTAGGAGATATTTCTCCCTATCCCTTCACGTGGTCTTCCCTCTATACGTATGTAATCTGTATTGAAATTTCCTCTTTGTGGAAGGAAACCAGTCATACTGAGTTAGAGCTCCCCTTAATGACCTCATGTTAACTTAAACCTCTTTAAAGATTCCATCTCCAAAAGTCACATTCTGAATACTTTTAAGAGTTAAGGTTTGAATCTAACATGAGGGGAAAAAAAAAGAGTTAAGGTTAAGACTGCAACCTAGGGGGTCCCGTAATTTAGCCTATAACATCATGCGATGGACTTCTGACCAATAAAATATGGACACAGCTGCCACCCTTCCTGCCAATGCTGCAGACACCTCGCATACACAGTCCTCCACTTCCTTTGCCCCTCCCAGCAGGCTGGGGTAGAGCCCACCCCTAGGCAACCTTGAAAGCCATGTGTTGAAAACCAGGGGTCTACAAGGTAGAATGAACCTGGGTCCCTGAGTCACTACTTAGAAAAGAGCCACTCCACCAGAAATGCCCATGTAGAAATGTGATGTGAACAAGAAATAAGCTGTCACTGTGTTAGACTCTGCTAGTACTATCATAGCTAAAATAATCACTCAATGAGGATTCAGAGAAACTGAGATAGGCTTGCTTCACCTCATTTAGGCAACTAACAATAAGCATCTACTCGGTGCTCAGAGCCATGTAAAGTGCTGGAGGGACACACAGGAATGGACGTGGTGCCTGCCCTCAAGACTACCGCTAAGGCACAGAACATAAAGACACATTCAGTACTGAAATGTAGAGAAATACCCCCAAGTTAAAGTTGGAAAATTGGTTATTTAGTGGAGGCTGGTGGAATCAGAAAGGCTTCATTTGGTGACTTGGACCTTGACCTTGGCCTGAAGCCTGGAAGGAATGCAGATCAGTGAAGGCTATCCCAGGAAGGAGAACGGTCCTGCAGGCAATCAAATGTGAAAAGAAGCCAGGCATGAGTGAGAAACAGTGAGAATTCTGCCCAACAGAAGCAGAGCGACCTGCTGGGGAGTGCTGGGTAATAAAGGAAATCACGAAGCCCAGGCCAGACTCAGAAGGGCTGAGGCAGCTGGGTAATTATTTTAAGCTGGTTTACTCCAGTCCAGCCTCCCACTTGATTGGAAAAGTTTTTGAGTGAATTCTCCCTTGGGTATTTTTCTTTAAACATCTACCTTCTACTTGTCTTTTCCCTTGAACCCTTATTTCTAGAGCTTGTCAGTAAACACTAGGACAGAACCACGAAGCAAACACACGTGCACACAAACACACGGTTTACGGTCTCACTTGTCCTCTGTTTCCATCATTTTCATTCTATTGTGTATAAGTCTTATTTCTCACCTTTCTAACCCCCCACTTTATTAGGGTTTTTTAACAAAACTTCCACTAATTATAAAATATCCCCCCTTTCCTCATTATAATGTAACAGGGACTTAACTCTGAATTCTCAAATAACATATCATCATCACCATCATCTTTTTTTAAAACCCCTTGCTTCCATCTGTGTCTACCTTAATTTAACTCTCTTGTTCAGCATGTCCCTCTCTCCCTTGGCCATTTGTTACACGACTCCAGCCAGCATTTCCTCAGTAATGCCACAGTAATAGATTTTCCATTGAAAAAAATACCACAAGTACAATATTTCCAATGGAAATACCACAAGAACAGTGTTTGCACTGAGCGCACCACAAAGGGGAGTGCTTTTGTGGTATCTACATTCTGAGATGAACTCGTAAATGTTCATCTTGGACTCATTATAACTACAGCCCCTGCTTTCTGGAAAGCACTGAAACAGGGATGGAATTTTTATTTGTACTTTTAAAAAATAGAATAAAAATTGGATGATGCCAAGACAATTTTGCACTTGCTTTTCTGAGTAAAATATAAATAGATTTAGCAAGTAAAAGAATGAGGGAAAACTTCGTAAAAATGTACAGAGAGGCTTAACAGCTGGAAAAGCAGGGGTGTGTGTGTGTGCATGTCTGTGTGTGTGTGTGATAACATTTAAGGCAGCTCAGCAGCTGGGAAAGCAACAACCTGTAAAAACACTTAACATTTACAGCCACTCAGTGGCTGGAAAACCAACTTCTCATAAAAGCGATTTAACATTTTGGTTGCTGTTGAAGACATTTAATGCACGCATGTTTATATATCTGTGTTTATACTGTAACCCCATGGATTTCAGTGGGTTTTAATAGTCCTACATTGGGAGAGACTATTTGCAACTGTTGAGGGTGTATAATGTCTTGGCACTACTGACGATTACAGCGTTCACCAGCAAATACAGATTGCTTTTAGATACGCTGGTTAAGTAACCTGGAGTCTGACGAAGGACAGTCTCTTGCACTTCTGTATTTGTAGCATCTCACTGATCTGTAGTGTCCTACTTTTGAAAGTCACTTTTTAAAATTTCCAGTTGGAATTACTTTCTTATTTTCCAGGAGTTTAAGTTTCTTAAATCCTGATCTGCCTGTAGTCTGGCAAACAAAGTTATCTGTCAGGATCGTCCAATTACTTTCCATTTCCCTTGTTATGTCTTAAATCAGTTCAGTCAAACAGGGTAACATTTTGCTATTTTTTTTCTTTCAGGTTTTTTTTTTTCTGGTTAGTTACGTGAAATGAACTTGATTACCAACTGATTAAAATGATTCCCCCACACACATAACACTTTTCTAAATTGGGGAATGGCATGAAGGAATTGAAAAAACTAAGTGGAAATTTTAAAAATTTTACTTAAAACTTCTGAAGTCAATAATGCTGCAACAAACTTTATCAGAGATGTGCTGCAATTCTAACACGTAGCCCTTCATTTTCTAGACATACAGCCTTGGAGATGGAAAAGTCAAAGTGTGTTGAAGCTTCATGTGGCTGTTCGAAATGCATGGGCCACTGCCCCCACCTCTCCTGACAGTGCTGAGGCTCAAGTGACATACTAGGTGGAGACGTGTTCGGGTGATGTCAAAGCACTGGACACAAAATATTATCATCACACTTAGTGATAAAACTTAAGTCTCATGAAAACTTTAGCACATTAGAAGTAAGGCTTACTCCAAATTACAATGATGTATACGCTTCTAGGCTCCCACCAAGTGGACGTTTGCATCCCGTTGGAAGATGAAAATTAGAGAAACCAGAAAATCAAGAGACAGGCCACACAAATGATCATGGAACTGCCCGAATCCAGGCAGTTATTTCAGCTGCTTCCTCCTCTAATCAGAGCCCCCCTCTGCACAGGCGCACCCAAGTGGACTACATGCTCTTAATCCATTTCATTTAACTTATGGTTTGAATCCTCTCCTCTTTTCTATTTGGCTATTTATGTCCATGTTTTCTCAAAGCAACCCTAGAAGGAATAAGATCCTAGGTTATTATAACATTTTACTATCGCAGAGTAATTGTGATATGATGCTTTTTCTTCCTCTTCCTTCTGTACCTTCTCTTCCTCCTCCTCCTCTCCTTTGTATTCCAAGGACAGAATCTACACAGAAAAACTGGTTGCAGCCACCTCGTTCATAAACGTCATTCTCACGGCATGGAACCCAAACGACATAACTAAGTCTTAGCTTAAGTTCCCCTCTCCTCAAAATCAATAGCAACCTCTCCTTACTGGACAGAGACAGACAGACTTGAAATATCCATTCTAGGAGTTCACTGACTTTCTGGCCACTGACTGGTCCAGATTAAAAACAAATATTGATACCTAACCAGTGTTTAAAATATAATAGGCTATAAATCTGGAACCTCTAATTCTAGCCAGGAGTGCTAAATTCCATCTCCTCTTTTACTCTCCTTATAATTGAATTAGGTTCAAGTGGTACTAGAAGTAAAACATGAAAAAGTTAAATGTTACTGGAGATCTGTCTCTATAAAAACCTTATTCACTTCTAACAGAGCGGAAATAAAAGCAAGACTTGGGGAGGGATGTTATGGAACTTATTCATAACATCATAAAGAAGCTTCCTTGTGCTCAGGAAGAGCATTACATTTCAGACATTGTATTAAGAAAGGACCAAACAACAATATGCCTTGTGGCAAGGCTTGGATATTTCAACTTCATAGGGGGAAAAAAAAAAAGACAGTGTTCTTTTTTAAGTTTAAACTAGAGAAGCATGAGCTAAGGCCACAGAAAGTCTCAACCAATGCCTGAGTTCCAGGTCACCGGGCAGCATTTCCACGGGGCTCAATCCACTGGCCCTCCCTCCCTCCCTGGAGACATCCAAACAGTGCAGGTTAGCCACAGATCCCAGGGCTGTGCAGTCATCCTTCCTGTGCGTAAATGGTAATGAAGACACGTCCAACGTCCGAAAGTCGTAAACAAGATAAACCATGAGCTGCTATGGCAGCATCACAAGGAAACGGGACTGGGGAGTCAGTAGTTCAACTGGCCGGGCTCTTCCCATCCAACTGCTGCTAACACCAAAGACAGCTTCTCTCGGACCCACGTGTACTTTGGGTTGCGGGGTATTACACTTAGTGAGGCTTCCTAAATATAGGCATGATAACACAGTGTAACCTTGGAGGGACTAAATTCAAAAGGTAGAGAAAGGTGGTTATATCCTCTTACTGCTATTTCTGTGACTTGACGGGAAATAAAACCCTCATATAGACAATTAATAGTCGGTCTAATAGTCTACATTTCAAATTTAGGAGATTCAAGAAAATCTAAATGGTTGATAAAATTTTATTGAACAAAACAAGTACTTTACCCACTTGGGTTGCACCTAATTTATAAACAGTTTTACTGCTGGCCAAGAATTTTTAAATCAGAGATAAAAGCGTACAGATGAAAGAAATCGGCAGCGTAAGAATATATGAGGATAAGAAACGGCAAAAGGCTCCAGGAAAGATATAGTTGGATTTCAGAAGGAAAAAAAAAATGAAAGAAGAGGAGGGCAGGGAGAGCAGAAGAGAAACTTCTGGAAAAAGATACTCTCTTGGCAAGATGAATGGAAAATAAAACTGCAGAATGAAAGACTGCTTAAAAGAGCAGGCCCCAATCTTCTGCCAACACAGGCTAATTTGTATTTCTGGAACTAGCAGAAAGGATGTCAGCTGAAACCCATGTTAGAGTCACCTTGCAGCAAATGTTCCACCGCACATGTGCAGTCTGGAGGGAGTGGAATGAATTTAGGTTTCAGGGAGTGAAGAATGACTTCCGGAACTCCAAACATCCCATTCCTGAGCTTCGACTTCAGCACACCCGCTCTTTCATTCCAATTGCACACGGGAAGCGGAGAAAGCAGGGGCCGGGCTGTCAGTTCGAATCTACGTTTGGCTCCAAGGGAAGAGAGATAGCACCCATCCCACTGCAAATGCTTCTTTAATGAGGTATGAAGGACTAAGCTTGGCACCAAGAAAAATGCTCGACTGGAGAGCTCTAAGAATGGACGGAGGTGAACCAGCGATCCTCGCTCCAGAAGAACATGCTCATCCTTTGATTTGCTTTGGTGCGTGTGAAAAGTCGTTAGCTTTTCTATTCATGTCCACGTTGCTTTTCGTGTCTCTTGCGGACTGTTATATTGTAGATCCCTAGAGAGGAACTATCCCTCTGTCTCTCCTTCTTCCTTTCCTTTCTTTCCCCCACCCTCCCTTACAGCCTTCATGTAAATTCAGTTGGAAGTAGAGAAAGAGACAGCCTATCTCATTTTCACAAAGTGAACACACTCTGTAAGTCTAACACGCACTCAGACTGCGAAATACTCAGAAAGTTACTGACACTGTGGAAGCTCTGAATGTCCCCAAGTTACTACCGAAGGTAAACATTGTTACCGCTTGCAACAATGTAGATTCAAATTTGCCTATATGTGAACTTTAGGTAATGAATGTCAGTCTTTTCTTTTTTTGTGTTTGGCTGTCTTTGCTTAGCATTATCTTTGTAAACCACTCATACTGTTGCATGGAGCGAGAGATTACTCATTCATTCCCTCTCTATTGTATGGACATAGACTCTTCGATCAGTAGAAATTATTGTCCGTGTCTTTTGGTGAATATGTGTATGTACATCTTTTAGGTATATGAGGGAAGACACAAAGAAAATGGAATTATCTTCTGGAGGGTGGACCCCTTGTAGGACAGGCTTCCCACACTAGGTGAGTGCTCTAGGAACCCATCTGTGTGAGTGTACCAGCTGGCGTTGTTGTGTGAGGCTGTGTGAGGCTGTGTTCGGCTTCAGTGAATTTTTTTTTTGAAGACTATTTCAGCTCGTTTGCCCATTTCCTGATGGGTGATTTACAAGAGCACCTGCCCACACTGCACTGAGTGTTCAGCAGCTTTTGACCAAAAATGGCATGGCCCCCATGCCCCACCCTCCCTAATCTCCTTTATGGAGAACTTGCCCCTGAGTGACTTTTTTATTTTATTAAGAAATCTCTATCTATTTGAAGGTCAGGAAAGGTTTACCCATGTCCTCCACTGGAAGCTTTCCTTAATTTTACATTTAGAGCTACATTTCCTCTGGAATTGACTCTAGTGTATGGTGGGAGGCAGGAGGAGACAGTAGTGACAACTGCGACCATACAGTCAATCGGCACAGCAGAGGACTGAGGTGAACTGGGGCAGGAAACTATTTGGTCCAGGAAACTTTGGCAAACCAATTTCTCCAAGCAAGATTTTGCTTATCTATTCCTTCTATCCAGATAATAGATATCTCACTGGAGCAAGCAGTTCACTTACCAAAACTCAGTTTACTTATTTCGACTCACTTCAAAAAGCCTCTCTTGAATGAATCCTAAACTATTACGTCACGGATTTTTCTAATCTTTTTGTTTCTGTTGTTTTGTTGTTGTTGCTCTAGGGTGGGACCCCGTGCTCTTCCTAGTTAATTGCCAAGCCGTAACGAGAAGTCAGAGAAGATCTGCTACTGTGACCCTGTTTACACCTGGTTTTGCAAGTCCTGCGTTAATATGGATATTACAGCTTTGTCTGAGACCTTGGCAGCTCACATTAGAGATTGTCTTTACTTTATAGAGTATTTAGATATCATCCATTTTAATAGGACTAAGATTACCAGCTGAATTAAAAAAAGATGTATTTGTCACTACAATATACTAGGTACATAAAGTACTAAGCATATGAAACAAATCCAAGATTCTTGTCTTCATGAAGCTTATATTTCAGTCTTTAAAAAGGCATACTTTATCCTACAATGAAAGTATAATACATTGTTTTGATTAGTACTACTTTTTAATTTACAAAAAAATCCATTAAAACTCTGTTGTAAAAATGCATACTTTTAGCTAAGAATTTAGCATTTCCCATTATCAGACTAGAAGCCTTCTATAGCTGTAACGAAGGATTTAGAAGTCATGCTCTTAAAACTGTTCCCAAAATACTTTTGCAGCTGTGCTCTCTAAGAGTACATAAAATCATTTCATTCAATGAGATGGCTGGCTTTGCTTTACTGTTTCTAATTCTTTATATTTTCCTCATCAACTCTTCAGGAAAAGCAATTATTTGAGCCTAAGTATAATGCTACAATGTCAATATTTACCAATGCATCTATTAAGATCATAGTTATGTGTCTACCCAAGTGCCGAACGTTATCCTAATCACAGGATACAAAAAATCTAAACCTGGAAATCATCTTGAAATTTATCTCAATTACCTATTAAGACTTTTACTAACTAGTTTATGTAGGTGGTACTCAGGCTTCCCATGGACGTAGTTCTCCAGCTTTTGGTCTGGAAAATGAATTTTCCATATTAATTATTCATTTGACGTTCTTGTGATGCTGCGACTCTCTAAGATCACTACTAACGCCTGTTAGGACTGACGTATTTCTACGACAACATGTACCTTAAAAGATGTATTAACAATGTATTGATTATCTATTTCCAAAATACCTGCAAAGAAATAGCTAATGCTTAAGCTGCATGTGAACAGGACATTTGCTTTAGTTGGTAGGTGATTATTCTCTCCTGATTCCACCCAACCTAGTTGCTGATTAGCCTCTTTGCAGTGGACGTTCACTACTTCATCCTTGTCTGAGAGAGAAATGTCTAGCGCAGGTAATGAGCGCATCACGGACTCCAGCAACTTGCCTTTGCTCCTCCTTCGTCCCCACCTGCAGCACGTGTTCTCTTGGGCGCCTCGCTGCCCCCACGTTCTCTGGTCGCCATAATATTCTCTGACCACTGGGCCCTGACGAGTGAGACCAGCTTGCCCTATACATCAGCACTCACAGCTCATGTAACCAAAGAATTTTAGTAGCAACGATTGTACAGCAATGCCTGGGACCTAGCTGGAAGCTATGAGACTTCACGGCTAGAAGAAGATCAGGGAGTTCAGGAGGGTGAAGTGACTGGCTCAGCAAACTGACAGCAGAACAACAGCTTTTCCCAGATCTCCTGACCCACTTACCTCCCCCGTAATTTGGGTGTCCGCTCAGTTTTTAACAAATATGTATTGAGCTCTACATTGTGCTGGACACTTCCAGCCACTGGTTTGAAATGAAGAGCAAGACAGCTGAAGGCCCTGCCCTCACGGCACATGCACCCTAGTTAACTCAACTGGACACACAGTTGCTTTCTCCCTTCAGTCACAATGGACACGTGGAGGAGCACATGAGGTAGATGAGGTCTTAAGACGTAGAGCAGACTATGATCCAGTCCCAGAACTGTGGCTTCTTACTGACCCACACTGATCCCCTCTTAACATGGCCCCTGAAAAGGGTGTGAAACCAGCATTCCTTGAACCCTCGTGTCTGATTAGAAATTTATTCAGGACATGGACTACCTTACCCCAGCCCCAAAGAGTCATGAAAAGCCTATGGGAGCATCTTCTCCAGGGATGATGGCGCACCTCCATTTTTACAGTGATGCTCAGTGTTGGGGGAGCAATTTTGTCTCCCAGGAGCCTTTCAGCAATGTCTGGAGACATTTGGGATTGTCACAGCCGGAGAGGGCTGCTCCAGGCACTTAATGAGGAGGATAGCTGCTAACCCAGGGATGCTGCTAACTATCCTACAATACACAGGACAGCTCCCCTCCCACCAACAAAGAATAATGTGGCCCAAAATGTCAGTCGCATCCAGGGCGAGGAACTCTGGGCCAGAACTCTAGTAGCCTTATACAAAAGTAACTTATTGCCCACGAAGCACCATTGTCCCTTCAGATCCACGCGGAATACAATGGCATTAATGCTTTAAATAGAATCAAATCCAAACCCCTTAAAAGACCCCTAATCACTGTGATTATTCCGGTTTCATCCTTAATAAGGAACACACACACATACATGCTCATATAAAGTAAAGTACCCCAATCATCAACATAGGGTTTGGGTACTATTATTAAATTTCCTGGTAATCCTCAAAAACATACGAAACTACTATTAATATTAGCTACACTTTCTGTTACTCTTAATGATAAATAATGAGTTCAAAACCTATCAAAATATAAGAAACATAATTTCCCCATAATCCTGGGAACGAATTCGATAAGAAACTAATAATGACAAAATTGTGAACTCCCTCTGCAAAAATACAGTAATCTCATTTTAAAACATAACATCACCCTAATTCTGAACTAAATCAATCCAAAAAGGTGTGATCCAGGGGTGTCCAACATTTTGGCATCTCTGGGCCACACTGGAGGAAGAAGAGTTGTCTTGGGCCACTCATTAAATACATTGCAACACATAATCACAAAAAAATCTCATAATGTTTTAAGTAAATTTACAATTGTATGTTGGGACACATTCATAGCCACCCTGAGCCGCACGTGGCCCACGGGCTGCAGGTGGGACCCCCTGTCAGGCTGAGGTATTTGCTGCACAGACCATCAGTTCAGCTCTTTTAATCCTCAAAACCTTCATTCCCTGTTTGCCAAAAACAGAATTGGTGATATCAAGGTAATATAATTAGGAAAAATCAGTTCTTTTAACAGAATGGCTAAGGCAGTAAATGACTGTCGTGTACACAGCGCACACGGTAAGAAGTCTGGCATGGCTCCAAGTGGGGGGCTCAGTGGGTTGGGCATCACCCTGCCAAACAAAAGTTGCAGTTCCATTCCTGGTCGGGGCACATGCCTGGGTTGCAGGTTCAGTCCCCGGCCAGGGTGTGTTCTAGAGGCCACCAATCGATGTTTCTCTCTCACATCAATGTTTCGCCCTCCCTCTCGTTTCCCCTCCCTTCCTCCCTCTAGAAATAAATAAATAAAATCTTAAAAAAAAAAGTCTGGTGTGTATCATCATAAGTAACCACTCCTTTTTGAATTCCATGTGCTACTTCAGGGTCCTCAAAACCAAGACTTGCAACCTTGAAAGGCAGGTATTACTTTCGACAGGTTAAAGATTAAAAAAATAGTTTAAAAAAAGGCTGAAATAGATGAACTAATATGGCCTGGGTGATACCAAAGGAAAACCAAACCCAGCTGGACCTAATTCTACTTCCCACCTCTTCCATAGTCCTTTCTTCAGAAACTTCACCTGTAGGCAGTCTCACCTGCTGCCTTCGGTGTTTCACAGAGGCGCCCTAGTCTATTCACCTCTCTCTCCTCAGTCCTCAGGTTGCTCTGATACATACGAGGCCTGCTGAGAGTCTGCAGGTTAGAGCAGAATAGGAGAGGAGAAGTTTGCCAGCATCAAGTCCCTGATTCAGTTCAGTCCATACGAACTCTGGTGCCCAACACGGCTTAATTTTGTGTTGTCCATCTTCCTCAGCGTGGATGACACCCTCAGGTTAGGCACACTGGCTGGACCAGTTCCACTCAGCCAGTGACCTAGAATTGCCTTTGATCAGAAGTGAACGCGGTTTGTGGAACTGACTAGTTTTAGATGCCAAAAAAACAAATACAGTGATTTTTTTGGAGCTAGACAAACACTGGGAACGCTCACTAGCAACCACAAAGTTAGTGTATTTGATCTTCCACGCTTGACGTCAAGACCAGGTTTTTAAATATCCTAGTATTTGGCTTGCTCTCAATTCAGCATTTGAGATGTTTATAGATTATTGTAGTTTATAATATTGACACATACAAGGGAGGGAGGTCACTTACAGAAGGAAAACGTGCGATTTTAAATAACAAACTAGTATAGAGAGCAACAGTCTTCAACTCTGACACACAGTATAAACCTCTCAGACGGCAAGGGAGAGGGCTGCTTCATAAAATGCAAATGCCCGAGTCCTCCCTAGACCAACGGAGGCAGCATCTCTGGGGCACCCTGGGAGCAGTTTCATCGTTTTCAGGCTCCTACGGGTGATTTCAATGGACAGCCAGGACTGAGAATGACGGCATAAGGGAGGGTCTGAGACAAGGAGTTCGGCTGGCAAGTCTCAGTTCTCACATTACCAACTGCACAGACCAACAAAACCCGCAGATTGCCCCATCTTCATCCTCCTTCCCAATGGGCCAGTGTGAAAGTACCTACCGCCCGATGGTGTCATAAGGACTAAGGCAAGGGACGGAACGCACCGTTCACTTTCAGGAGGTCAGTGTCATCATTACTTTAAGACTGAACCATTCACATTCTCTTAAAAGCAGAGGATTTTAGTTCTGAAATGGGTGAACAGACCAGTCTTCAGAGGCCAATCCTCTGAGCCTACTCATCTCTCCCTGTTTTATTTCTCTACCTGGCTGAGCAATGGGCAAATCTGCCTGCCTCCACCAGGGCTGAAGTCTAGTGACTTGCTGCTGGGACAGCTTCCAGAGCCGCGCACCCAACCCTGAGCGCTCCCTCCCGTCACACGTGCCAACTTTTGCTGGGGTACTGAACCGCAGAACCAAAAGTGGGTAACGACTTTATCAGAACCTCTAATTCAAAGTGACTGCTGACTCACATCGAGGAAGGGTACTAATAAGCACTTTATAATTATTTCCTTTTTTCCCGATAGCGGCCCTCTATCATAGGCCCTCTATCGACTTTACCATAAAAGAAACTGAAATTGGAGAGCATGCCGAAGATCTTCCAATTAGTAAAGTGGCATTCCCTGCATCTGAAACCACGTTTATTTGATTTAAAATCCATTCCCTTAACCAATTCAACTTCCTGGAATTCAGAGAAAACATAACACAGAAAGATGCAGGTCCCTGTCCAGACAACACCTCGCCTCTCCTAGGTTTGCTGCATCAGGGGTGAGCTACGCCATGCCCCCACCTATAGCTCTAGAGGGGTAGCATTGTCCGGTTTGTGCAAAACAATCTAGGATTCTGGTTGATACATAGAATTCTCGGTCCTGTCTGCCAGTGATTGAGAAACTGTAAGTCTGAGATGGGGGCTCTGAATTTGCGTTTTCGATTTCATTCCAAGTTTCTCTGATACTCATTGTTTCTATCTTGTTTCCTTTAAGAAGTATATTTCTAAACAATATATGTACTCTTAATTCATTACTTTAAACTTATTATTCTAAAACAAAGAGGCCTTGGGCCTAAACAGGCCAGCCACCGGATTTGGCAAATAAAGTTTTATTAGACACCCTGTGTGTTTACGTACCATCTGTGTTGACTTTCACAACTGCAGAGTTGAGGATTTATAACAGACACAGAAGCAGAATGTATTTCCTACCTGGCCCTTGGCAACAAAAGTTTTCTAACCCCTGTCCTAAAATGACTCTACTGCCAGATTTTGGCAAAAATGTGAACCACTGATTAATTTAGAAATACTTGTCTATATCTAACGTCATCTGAGTTGTTCAGCTTCTAGGACTCAATGACTATATGACAAATGTATCCTATTCATGGAAAACATAACATTCATCATGCTTTGAAACATGCTTGTCAAATGGGTGCTTCAGTAAATTGCACTATCTCCCTTTTCTAGCTTCTGATTAGCCACAGATTCAAAGGGAAGAGAATCAGAATTTTCTGTAATGTGTGACCCAGAAAAGTAGGCATTCCCCATGAGATCTGCAAGAGAAAAGGAGAAAAATCTGAGGAATCCATTAAGAATCCCTCTCCCCTTATTGACTTGAAAAAAAAAAAAGCAAAGGCATAGACCTGTCCTGTTGCTATATACTTAAAAAAAATATCAAGATTGAGAAGAAGAGCCAACTGACATTGGTGGAGGGAACTCCTTCCAATTGCTGACTATTAGGAAAGTTAAGCCACTTCTTCCTTCCCAACCCATCATTATGTAAAGGAAATATTTGCCACATTAGGTCAAGCTCCTTTGGACCAGAAAGGGGAAAAGGGACAAATCATCAAGTCAGAGAAAAGAAAAGGAGATGAGTAAGGTATAGTCAAGTGGCCAGAGGGATGTACTGTGGAGGATCCAGTGGAGAAAATGGCAAAGAAGATGCAGATCAGTAAGAACTAAGATGAGGAAAGAGGACTGACGACAGCACAGGCACGCAAGGGATGCTCAGCGCTCGTGGCGTGAATACACTTAGAAGACGAGGCTGAACTGGGGACTCTGAAGAGAAGAGCAATGCTAGGACTTCAAAGAAGAAAAATAAAAGCATTATTTTTACACATAATCATCCAGTATCATATGAATGATCTCTAAGTATTTTCCCACTAGGGAAAATAAAAGCCCAAATTCCTCACGCGGAGCTCGGTTTCCTGAAGGAGCTAGAGGCTGGCCCAGGTCTAGACTGCATTTCAGCCTCCTCTGTGAGCCAGCTGCTCTGGCATAACAGGCTGAGTTCCAGGGTCTGCCGCTGCTCTCTCCACGTTGGCTTGGGGCATTGCCGATTCCTCTGTCTGGTTCAACAGGAAGTATGTACTGTTTGTGGGATGCTACTTAGCTATTTTTAAGTGCAGAGCTACATACAGGTATTTATGACTCTAGATCCGACTCAGGGAAACAAAATGTTTGCCAAGGCGAGTGCAGTGAACATTTTAACAGCCAACCAGATGGGCTCAGGATGGAACGGGTCAGGGTGAACAAGTGGAACAAGGCTCTTTCCTCGGCTCTGCAAAAGCCATCATTTCCCTTTTGCCAGGTAGTCGTGTCAGATTCTAAGAAATGGTCCTTTGCTGGCAGGAGGTAGGGTGTTCTGCACTCACCTAGATTGCAGAGATGGTGGTGAGCCTTAGACACTATTTTTCATACTACTTTCATTCTACTTTCACGTATATATGTTAACTAGGAATCCCACAAGATTGGTCAAGATTCTCCAGAAAAACAGAGTACCCTTTGTGTACTCTAGTGGGATGATACATGTCTCACCTATGCATGTATGAACTTTATAGACATCAATTCACACCCTATACACACGTTCTAAGTGCTCTGAGCCCCATTAATGACATATTATAGGATATACATGTGGGTCCTATGTGTGTCTACATAAGTATATGTAAATGTAAAAAGACTTATTATGAGAAATTATGAGGAATTGGCTCACCTGATTATAAAGGCTGGCAAGTCCAAGATCTGCAGAGCCCATGAATCAGCTCGCCCACCACAGAACCAGAAAGAGCTGATGTCCCAGTCAAAGGCAGAAAGAGCCAATGTTTGAAGGCTTTCAGGCAACAGAAGATCTCTTACTCAGAAGGTCAGCCTTTTGCGCTATTCAGGCCCTCCCACACTCACCTAGAGCGATCTTCTTAACTCAATCCAGCAAATCAAAGCTTAATCTCATCCAAAAACATCCTCACACAAACACCCGGAATAAAGGTTGGGTACCCTGTGGCCCAGTCACATCGATGCATAAAATTAACCATCACAGGTGTAAGACCAGTTGGGCTGCCAATGGAATATTCTGGGTCCAATGCAGTGTCATCTAATAAAAACTGGTCATTGACCTTGGCAGAAACTTTGATTTCTGCATGGTAGCCAATCATATTTATGAAGCCACTCAAACCATCAAAACAAATTCTAGGTATTTAGAAAATACCTGAAAACATCTTAGCCCATTTACACCCATTTGGCAGTTCAGAACATACAAGTAAAATATATGGACATCTTCATTTGTTTCATCTTCTTTGTCTTCTTCCTCCTTCACCTTAAATAAAACTAAATTCGAATAATCCAATGTTCCCCATAAACTCTTTGGACTCCCCACCCACACACTTTTGTTCACTCTTTTCCTGTGGCTTAGAATGCTGAATCCTACCTGCCACCTCTGGAGAGAGTATTCATCTACCCGGGAAACTCGTGTGAAGCGAACTGTCTCTTCGATTAGGTTATTTTGACCTTCAGGATGTTCAGGCAAATCCGGAACCGTAGCTGTGCTTCCCTATAAAGGAATACAAATCACGAAGTTATACGGGCACACCTATTTTTCCTTTGAGGTTTTCACATGCATTTAAATTTTAAATATCTGATAATATGCTAGTTTAAGTCTTCTCCAACTGTCTTTGAAACCAAAGAGGAAAATACAAGGTAAGGCTCCTTAATCTCACAGAAAATCAAGCTACCCACAAAGACATGAGGACCATCTCTATTAAGTTTTGTTTAGTTTTCAAATTCTAAATCCAATAGGCAACTGAGTGACAGTATTCCTGGAATAAAATAATGGAAATCATGTCATTACCCAGCTCACCTGGGCCTCTGTAACTGTGGAGCTAAATAAGAGAAGGTAAGAGGCTACAGCCATTCAGTGAGACACACATATTGGTTATAACTGCACCTTGTCTGGGAGAAATTTTCCAAGAACATCACAGGTCCTGGTAGAGAATGCTGCTAACTGCAGGGGCAGTCCCATCACCCACCAAGGCATCTCAAAGCAGAGGGAAAAGCATGAGTTTGACTCAGTAGTCCTACGTATACCCTTGTATTTAAAACGTTGAGGAAATTAATTCTTAAACTTAAATGTAAAGCATAAAATCATATAACTTCTGGAAGAAAACATAACAGAAGTCTTTGAGACCTGTGTTACTGTGATGTTGTGATTTTTATTTATTTATTTATTTATTTTTAGAGAGAGGAGAGAAACATCAATGTGTGGTTGCCTCTCATGTGCCCCCAACTGGGTACACGGCCCACAACCCAGGCATGTGCCCCGACTCAGAATCTAACTGGTGACCCTTTGTTTCATAGGCTGGCACTCAATCCACTGAGCCACACCAGCCAGGGCATGATATTGTGATTTATCATAAGAAATATATATATTTGGTCTTTGTCCCCATGTCTGGCACCGAGTTCTTAAAATCCTTAGAATTTCTCAAGTTATAAAAACCTTAGGTGCATTGTTTGTTCTAATATTTAGCCTTTGACACAGGGTTCCTGAAGCCCTTGTAATTTTCTGGGTGATAGGAGTGTATTTTGTTCTAATGGTGACTCTGGGGGAACTCCTGGAAAGACCAGGCCAAAGTTAGAAGCTTGAATTTTCAGTACCCCTCACCCTGTTTTCCTGAGAAGACCGAAAGGCTTATAGTGGAGTTAATGACTGATCACCATTGCCCAAGGAAGCCTCCATAAAATTCCCAACAGTGGTTCGGAGAGCTTCCAGGTTGGCGAACATGTCCATGTACCAGGAGGGTGACGCAGCCCACGTTCACGTGAACAGAGGTCCTGTGCTCGGGACCATCCCAGACCTCAGCCTATATATCCCCTCAACTGGCTGATCATCTGTATCCTTCATCATATCCTTTAATAAACTGGTAAATATAAGCTAGAGTTTCCCTGAATTCTGTAAGCCACTCAGGCAAATTAATGAAATCCAAGGGGGAGAAGAACTTGGAGACTTCTGATTTGCAGCTGAGGTGCAGAGAAGTGTGGGGTAAACTGGGGACCTACTCCTTGTGATTGGCATCTGAAGTAGGCGGCGGCCTCATGGAACTGAGCCCTTAACCTGAGGTATATGATGTTATCTTCAGACAGATAGTGTCAGAATTGAATTAAATTGCAGGACACCCAGCTGGTGTCCCAGAGAATTACTTGGTGCAGTCCCCCACATCTAGTGTCAGAGTGACGTGTTCCACATGAGTAGCAAAGGAGACACACAAGAGGAAAGACTGGGTTTTTCTAACACAGCTATGCAAAGATTTCTTAGATATAACACCACAAGCAGAATGCATAAGGGGGAAAATGGGTAAACCAGACATCATTAAAATTTTTAAGTCTTTTTTTTGAAAGACATTGTTTAAAAAGCAAATGAAAGACAAGGCCACAGGCTGTCAGAAAATCTATGGGTGCAGGGCACTAGTGACAAAAGGGTGGCATTGTCTCTCATCAAAACAAGGTTAGACTAGGCAGGAGGTAGTGAAACAATGATTTTAAAGTTCTGGGGGCAAAACAAACAAAACTCGGTCCTCCTAGGATTCCATATCCAGCAACGAAACCTTCAAAACTGAAGGCTTAATGAAGACATTTCACATAAGTGCAACCCAAGCAAACTTGTCACCAGTCAACCTGCACAACATAACACAGCAAAGTTCCTTCAGGCTCAAGGGAAATGATACCTGTGGAAACTCAGGCACTGGACATAGTGTGAAAGGTAACGTGTGAACATCCGTTCACGACATCCATATTCTAAAAGGTACAAGCAGAACTCTGACTTTATACCCTGAGTCCCAGGAAATGGGAGTGACCATGTGGGCAAGCAACCCTTTCAGAAGGCCTGGTAATGACCTCTGTCAGCGAAACAGGCCTCATCTAGCGTTTACCTCTCCTTTTTCACATTAGGGAGAAAAAGTAAGGTTTTCATTATTTCTCCTTAAGTTGCTCTTTGGGAGGCACCAGCATCTCATTCCCAGAAAATGGATGAAATATATCCAGCTCTCAGAATTGTTTTCCTAAGTAAATTGAATTGTGTCTTATTTGATTTACAAAATTTTTAAAGGAAAAAAAATGAGGGCAAATATACTGTAGCTACCAAACTAGATTTTAAAGGATTGGAGGCAAATGGCCTCTGAATAACCCCAAATGTCCCTTTGATGATGCCTTCCTGAGGAAAAAGTTTTTAAAATAAATAATTGTATACGTATTGGGTTAGCACAAAAGCGGATTGTCTTTTCAGACACCCTTCTTGATGTGGTTGGAAACTGGAACAAGTTTGGAAGGCAATTTGACATTTTATAGCTTAGATATTTCCTCCTTTGCTTTTTGCTCTCAGAAATGGAACACTACGTGATAGAGAGAGCTGCCGGAGGCATGAAAGGCAACCGGGAGTGAATTATTACCAACTACAGGTAGCTTGCACCCTCTTTGCATTCTGCATTGGCCTTCCCTTGCCATTCTGCCCACGTGCCTTTGAAAGTTACAGAAGGGCACAACTAAAAAAAAGTTTCACCATATTTGAGTCCACTAACGAGAAATGTGTTTTGTATATCCACTACTGTACTTTGATTTGGGGTTGAACTGGGAAAGTTACATTGGGATGGGTGGTTTTTCTGTTTTGTTTCAATACAAAACTACTTCTTTCCAAACGGGGCAGGAGGAGGTGAAAGAAAGGATATTCTATTGACATAGTATTACTAAGTTAAATGGTTATCAGGGTAAATGTCTAAAGTGCTGGTGGGGAAGTGGAAATCGCACCCTACACTGCTGAGAATTTTGCAGCCAGAAGGCTTCAGTTACTCACTGTCCCATTCAAGGGCCAAACAAGAACCCGTGGGCAGTGTTCAACTTTCACAAGGGCAGAGCAAATTTTAGTGAGTGAATGGGCCAGGGACTTGTCCAGATTTTGTTACTGCAACCCAAATGTACTGCAGATGTGTCTTTTTATGTTAGCAAGGCCTTTCTTTCTAGTATTTGAGCAGATTTAACTGAGCCGCGAAGCTCTTTCAAGGATTTCCCTTTGTCAAGTGTTACAGTGGCTACTCTGAGAAGCGGTGCATTGTTGAGTTAGGTTTCCCTTACAGCTTGTGTCTGCCCCTCCAGGGACCTGTCCACATCATCTCTTCCCATCTCCTCACACCATCCCCTACCTAGGTTTTTTAAGAAGAAAAGAATGGAATTTGGTTATCACTCATCAAAAAATACTTAATGAATGAGAACTTGTCAGTTATTCAAAATTCTTCCATTGAACTCATTTTTAAAAGATTTTTATTTATTTATTTTAGAGAGAGGGGAAGGGTGGGAGGAAAAGAGAGTGAGAAATATCGTTGTGAGAGAGAAACATTGATCATTTGCCTCTCACGCATCCCCAACTGGGGATGGAACCCACAACCCAAGCATGTGCCCTGATGGGGAATCAAACCTGCAACCTTTCACTTTGTGGGGTGACACCCAACCAACTGAGCCGCACTGGTCAGGGCTGAACTAACTCTTTATTGCATTGCATTTTAAAATTGCCTTGGAGAACAGTGGGTGTTGGGGGAAAGGAGGAATTACTAATCAATAGGCATAAAGTTTCAGTTGTGCAAAATGAGTACGTCCTAGAGCCCTGACGTACAACACAGTGCCTATAGTCAATAATATTACATTGTATACTTAAAATGTTATCAGGTGGGTAGATTTATGTTAAGTGTTCTAACCACAATGAAACAAAATTTGAAAAAAAAAACCCTACTGGGATAACACTAAAATAACAATATAAAAATACTAACTACCTTTTTTTGCTTTCTACTTTATTCCAGAAACTAAATCAGTACTCCCCCAATTTACAGAGGATTACACAGAGTCTTAGAGAATTTAAGCAACTGGCTCAACCGGGTACCTAGCAGCACAGCCTAGACTGGTCCCGCAGTCCGTCCCGCCCCAAAACCTATGCTGAAACTGAAATTTAATGCAGAAATTCAAATTACCTTGAGATACCCTTACTCTTTTCAAAGACTAACAGCCTGTTTAGATTAGGGCAACATATCAAATGTCACATGATAGAATTTCCATTTTACCCATGAAAAATCAAAGGGTTTTTTAACTTAGGGTATTTCCCGCCTAAAATGCATCTGATTCTGATTGTTCCTTCATTCTGTCTCCACTTTGCATCAGTCCACCCATTCTGCATTGCAACGAAATCTTACTAATTCAGAGCCAAGTCACTTGGAATTTGTGATAATATGACGGAGATTGGATATAGGCTCGCAGTAACTTTTCTGTTACCAGTGAAGAAAGACTTTTCGAAGAAGGTGAATACTATTAAAAAATGATTACCTGGAGTTTAATCTACCTGCAAAAATATAGCAATTGTCAAGAACCTAGCAACTACAATTTGCATATATATTATTAGTTCTTAAGTATCTCTTATGAAGTGATCAAGGACAGCCCCCAAAACTTGGTAGTGCTCAAATATTAGTTCAAGGTCCCCTTTCTGGTTGAAAGAACTTAACAAAAAGAAAACTTAAGCAGCCCCTGAGCTATTTCCCCAGTTGTTTTCAGGCAGTGAGAGCCTTATGGAGTCACCTGCTGTGTGTGCTGTTTTTGAGGCCATGCCTTGGCAACGCCTACGGAGTTCCTGCGTCTGCAGGGTCTGTACACTTTGGGACTGATTTTGTTTGTTGCCACTCGTTTTTTAACCTGCGCTTTGGACTGAGAGACAAAGATCCTCGTCTGGGCTCTACCTTTGATACGGTTGGAATTTAAGCAATTTATTTTGTCTCTGAATCTACTTATGATATCCAACTTAAATGTAACGGTGAAGAATAAGCGACGTGGAGCAGATGTGCTTGGCACGTGGCAACAGTGTGATGAGGGAGAGCTGACCTCTCTCCATCCTTCCCTTGCACTGCCACCACCCACTCCAGGTTTCCAAGTGACCTGTGCATTCAGATGACCTCCTCCCTCCCTGTCCGGACCCACGTCCTGCCCCTCACACTCCCTACCCAGAACCTATTTTCCTAGAGAATAGGAAAGGTCTCAGAGATTTAGACCAAAAAAAAAAAAATCATAGACTCCAACACTGAATATAACACCTAAAAAATAATAATAAAAGCATTGAGGACGGTCCGATAAAGCAGCAGTTCCATTGTCCTAAAGCTCAGGCTGCAAGTGCTGCTGGAAGATGAGGAAGAGGAGGAGTAGAACTAGGCCACTTCGGGACAGGAATGATTTCGGCAGCTGCCTGGAGCTCTGGGGCCAGGCCAGAAACTGGGTCCTTCCCCGTGACACCGCCTGAGGGCCAGGTTAGGGTGCGAACCGCACCAGGCGCACCAGCACTCGTCAGTCAGCAGGTCCGGGACCACTCGGCAACCTCTGCAAACAGATACTCCAGGATCTGGCAAGTGTTCTTAATGCCACTGTCATCAGAATGTGTTTCGTAGTCACCCGATTCATGAAGAAGTTTGAGTAAAGATATAAACTTACAATTTTATGTGCGCTTTGCATTCTGGGGTGCACAGGTCATAACATACGTGGGGATGAAATGAGAAGAACGTGTTCAGGTTGATTCAAATGTTCAGGATTTGCCACTGAGGCTACAACACTGTTCCCTCCTAGGGCGAGTGTGGTCAGTAGAAAGGAGCAAAAGGGGGAGCCCATTAGAAATCATGTCTACACAGCGCTCCCCTCACATCCAACCTTGCAATCGATCCATCCTCCCCATTATCACACTGTCACCCTTGACCTACAGAGGAGAAGACACTGAATGACTTACCTGGTTCCCATGTATAAGCCACAGGCACACAGCATTGAACAAACACCCCTGGTTTAAACAAAGCTCACTTGGCGTCTGAACCCACTTCTGACGCTTATCTCTCACAACATCATTTTTTCTGGAAAGTAAGAGGACTGAGTGAGATCATAAATGTTCAAGATATAGAACTGTGTCTGATATGAAGGAGATACCCAGAGAAATAGCCTTTCCACTTCTGCTTACTCTCACCAGCAACAGAAGAATCGGGAGAGAGGCCAGGATTGACGTTGAGCAACAGTGCCACTGCCAGCCCCGCAGGCCTGGAGGACCGCTGCTCCTCTGTCAGACACCCGAGGAAAGAGGGAGGGAGACTGTGTAAACAGCCCTGACTTCCCCGTCTCCTGCTGCACTCTGAGCCTCGCCACCCAGACCGCGTCCTCCAGCCAGTGCAGTCTGCAACTGCTGTCTGGTGTCTGGTCCAGCACAAACACGGGAACCGAACTGTGTTTCCAACCCATCCATCCAGGTCCTCTGAAAAGGAAAAGCATTTTCCTGGATTGACAGATGAACCTGAATTGGAGGAGAAGGCTTTACACCCACAGGAGGGCCAAGGAATTTACAAGCCACAAGACAGAGGCAAAAGTACCTACCCCCAGATAACCTTGACCCATGAAATAAATGATACAGGACAAGGCTCTTAAAGAGGAATCTTCAGGTGCCTTTCATAAAGGGCTGAATACCTACAGACACCCTTAAATGGAAACACCAGGACCTCAAGAAACATAATTCATCCCATCCACTGTTATCTGGAAAAAGCCCTTTCTGGAGGTCTGCCATAAAATCAACATATTCGCATCACTCAGGATCTATTAATCTGACAAAATATCATCAGTACAGAATGATTTGGGGAAAATATTTGGCAGAAAGAATAAATATCTCCAGACTAACGTGTGGGGTTGCAGGTGGGGGTGGGGGAGATTCTCTTGGAATCTTTATTAGCTCAAGTATCTAACACATCTAGAATTTTCCAACTTGGCCATCTATAGAGGAATAAAGTTGGTAGGACCTTTAGTACCAAAAGGACATACTGCTTAGCTCTTTTGTTATTTTGTAAAAACCAAAATTTTCCACTCTGTGCCTACAAATGTCCCCGAGTGAGGGAACGGGAATGTCCAGTGTGTGGACAGCCTGCGAAAGGGCAGGCCAAGAGGTGACTCACACCAGGACACACATAGGCTACAATCACACATGGTACAAGTATCATAAATGGGACATTAAACCCACAGTGAAGGCCATGCCTCCATAGTGGTACACGAGGCTAAGACACGGGCAAGAAAGAGTATCTATGCAGACAGCTCAAGGGTGATCGTCAAAAGCCCAAACTTGGCTGAGAGGAAGAGGAAGGGACATGTCTTAAGTTCAGAAATCTAAGCTGGCCAGGGTGAGCATTTGAGTATGTAACCGTCAAGGTTTGGGATCCTTATTGGACAGGAGGATGGAAGGGGAAGAGAATTCAGAGCAGGGACAGTATCTCAAGTTCAAACATAGGTGCATGCCCTCGACTGCTGAAAACCAGTGAAGGCTGGCCACTGGGGGCTCCTTTGCAGAGCAAGTCAGGGGTCTGAGGACAGGCTCTGCTCTGGCGAGGCTTCCTAGTTCAGACTCACTCATGTTTACTTGCCAACATCTCTGTAGGTTAAAGAGCTGAGTGATGTATTCAGCTTTTTCAAAGCTGTGAGCTGGAAATCACTCTTTTCATTTGCACCCTCGAGAGCTCAGTCTTATCTAAAACCTAATCACACTAGCTTATTTTGTTATGCAAGTTGCAATTTAATGTTCAAAGTCCCAAAGCATTTTCTTCAGAGCTAAACAGATGAACGGAGTGGGGAGCCTTTCTCCGGCCACAGGTTATTAAAGCTGTAGAGTAACTTAAAAGAAAGTAAGTCATATGGCAGGATCTCTGTCCCTGAGTCAGGGATGCAGCGAAGACCTCAGACACACACACACACACACACACACACACACACACACGTGCATGCTCGTGCATGAGCACACACAGATGCTCACAGACACATACACTTGCTAATTTAAGCCAGCAGGGAAGCTTTTCTTCTGAGTATCACCCGCCCTTCCATACTTTACTTGTAACCTTTAAAGAATCAGAGTATGTTTCTTATTGGAAAATGTAAAAAGAAATAAATCCATAGAAATGTCCCCTATGATTGAAAACAGAAGCTGGCCATTAAGACATTCTCATTGGAAAAAAAAAAAAAAAACTAATGGAAAGTCAAATGAAATGGAACACCACCAATGCATTTTATCAACTGCATGTCCAGAAACCACACCCAGCACATTTTATCAAAGGAATGACAGACATGCTGGACTGTTAATTACCTACAGGTTTCTCTTCTAAATTTATATCCCTCATGGGACAAAGGCTGAACAAGGAATATGCTGGCTATAGGGGGAGGAAGGTGGGTTAGCCAGTGACTCAGAAATCCACAGACCTCCGTTTCTCCATCCCGAAGCTGTGAGAATTCAGCTGCACCAAAGAACAGCATGCCTATGTGGAGTGGGGTTGGCATCTCACAGGCCAGGTTACGTTCCTACAATCAAAACCACCTGCTATCAGCCCTAAATTTGGGTTATTTTTGTTGCCTTATCGCCAGTTTAAAAAAAAATCAGGGGCAAAAAGAAATTATAAAAGTCCAGGTTAGTCTCATGGAAACTAGACACAGCTTCTTTCTTATTTTATTCTGTCCCTACTACTTGAAGGCTTAACCTTGGTTTCAGAGACTCCTGTAAGAAATATTCATAAAATCATACATTCATGTCTCCTCTTTCCCTCTGTCTGGCTGCCTGTCTGCCTGCCTGTCTCTCCCCTGCCTCTGAGTACCCAGAGCTAAGCAGAATTTTAAAATCCAGATAAAATAGCAGTAGTGTTTTGTGGACATTTATTTTTTGTTGATAATGATATGGGAATATTTCTCATGCCATGAACAACACTGCAACCTTGCCAGCAGGAGCTGGCTGTGAACTTGGGAAAGAGTGTGGCTGACAAGCTGACAGCAGAGAAGTGTTTATGCATGTGGGTGAGTGTGTGGGGGGTGCAGGGAAGGGACAGGGAGAAAGTGACATAAAATTGTTCTTGTGTATTGGGGATTTTGCCTTAGTGCTTCTAAACAATGGAGTCTAACAGAAGACTTTCAGCCTGGGGAGACTGGGGTTCTGTTCTGCCAACATCCCCTTTACCCATGAGGCTTCCTGTTATCCTCGATGCTATAGCTGGTTCAGGGAAACACAGTGTGAGAAATTCTTTGAGACTATCTAGTAAGGGCAGTCATGAGAAAGTGTGAAATACGGATTTTTACACCAAACCCCAGCACACTTCATTTTGCCTTGCTTCGGGGACAGAGGGAGCGATCCATCTCCCTCCCTAAAGGCCCTGATTCTAAGGTTGTGAGGATGTTTTCCATCTTTTCTACTTTCAAACAGACCTGTCAAAGTATCCCCAATTTCTCCTCTGTCTGCACATCTCCTGTGAGAAGGGGAGGTCTGTGAGCTCAGCTCTGCCTGGGACACCGGTTTATCAGCTCGGTCGGCCTCCTTGGCGCAGAATCATCGCTGGGAGTGGGGCGCAGGGCTTGGTGGGATGGAAGCGGAGTCGGGGGGGACCCACCAACAACCACAGCAGAACTCTGTGTCAACTGTCCTGTGCTGATGTGAATGAAATATAAATATTGCACAACGAGCCATTTTTAAAAATTCTTCAAAATATTATACTCTTGCCTTATGGATGGCTAAGTGGAGGGACGACCTTCTGTTTCGTCCGGGCAGAAACTTAATAGCAACCCAGGAGCTGGAAAACCAACTTCAGAAACACTTAATGTTTAGATCCACTTAGTGGTTGGAAAAAACAACTTTAAAAAAAAATATGTTTAAGAGCTGCTCGAGCAAGTGGAAACAGCAACTCCTTGTAAACAAACCTTTAACATGAAGATACTTCTCAGTGGTGGAAAACCTCGCTTCATAAAGTCAGATTTCTGAGATGTTTTTTCAGCTCCTCAGAGACTACAAAAGTAACCACATTCTGTCAGTCGCTGCATCAAATAAACAAATGCGAATGAGAGATTTTCCATATCCTATGTCTACGGAATGTGTGTCTGATAAAGCGCATGCAAACTTGGGTGTGCGTTAACTGCGGAGAAAATCAGTCATAATAAAAAGCAAGCATGTTTTCCGCTCCGCTAGCTCCTCCATAAGGGACAGGAATGACAGTTTTAAATGTGACGTAAGCAACTGGAAGCTGTTTCCAGATGTCTCTTTCCAGCTACCATTGTGCTTCTAATTACCTGTGTCAGTTCGGAAGCACAGTGTCTGGCTCTTCACTTAAAATCCCCTGCTTTTTGCCCTGGCCAGGTAGCTCAGCTGGTTGTGGGTTTGATCCCCAGTCAGGGCACATACAAGAGTCAAACAATGAAATGCATAAATAAGTGGAATAACAAAAATCGGCATTTTTCTCTCTCTCCATCTTGCAGGAAAAGGGTCACTGTTTGGGGGGAGTCAGCCTGAAGGGCTCCAGACAGTCACTTCCACGCGATGCCTCCACCCAGGTGCTGGGCAAGTTGAGGAGAGAGAAAGTGTCGGGGGAAAGTCAGCACCTGTGTTTTATTACTTACCTCAGCTTGAGTGTTCATTTCTGTATGATCTATAATTTATATTAAATATGTTTGCTTAGATATAGCATGTATGCAATATGTGAATAAGTAAAACAAAAAAATATTGGGTACATTTTTTTTTTCTGATGGGAACAAAATGTTTGGAGACATCCAAATAGTGGCCGCAGGTTTTTGGGTTCTAGGAACATAGAGCAAAGGGAGGTGGGATTGAGATAAAGTGTTGGGAGATGCTCCTAGAACCCAAAGAAAGAAGTAAGGCCAAAATGGATGCCCTGGATGTCCAAATGGGGAAGGGTCTTACGGACCACCTTGTCCAGCACTCCTGCAGCTAGGGACCCCAGCAGCAGAGGGGCCCAGAATCCCTTTCTACAGGTGCTTCTCATTACCACATTCTGTCTACACACTTTTTGGCCTATAACTGTTTTATAAACCAACCCAAGCAAGGCAGTGGTTCTCAAATTTGTACCTGCATCAGAATTACCTGGTAGGCTTGTCTAGACACTGTTAGGCCCTTCCCGAGCATTTCTGGTTCAGCTGATGAGGGGTAGGGACCAAGAATCTGCATTTCTAAGAAGTCCAGGTGAATCTGTGACGCCAGTCTGGGGACCCCACTGCCACAATCACTGGTATAGACTGGGGATCTAACTTCTTGTCAATGGCCCCACAGCTCTGAAATTCAAACAATTCGCATTCAATTAGGTCAAATAAAATTGTGGGAGTGGAAAGGCTTATTGCTAATGAGAAAAAGGAAAGAAGAAAAGAGCTAACACATGTACCGTGGGTTGGGGACGTTATGGGGTCGCCATGTAGATACAGCAGTAAACAAAACCATTCCTTGGACTTTGTAGTGGAAAAGACACAGTAAAAAGTATGAAACATAAATCACATAATATGTGGTAATAATAAGTGCTAAGCAGGATGATAGAGGAGACAGGAGCAGGGAGGGAGGCATGCAGTGTGATCACATGGTTAGGAGAGGCCTCCCTGAGAACATGCAGTAAGACCTGAGGAGGGAGGAAGTCATCCCGTGATACACAGGCAAAGAGCATTCCAGGCAGAAGAAACAGGTGCAAAGGTCCTGAGGCAGGAACTCACCTAACGTGCTGGAGGAGGAGGCAGGAGGCCAAGGTGGCTGAAGGAGAGAGAGCAAGTCAGACCACCGAGCAAAGACGCAAACGTAGGGAGCAATGGGTGGGAGACCACTGGCACCTTGAGGGCAATTATAGGGACTTTGGCTTTTGCTCTAAGAGGAGAAACCAAAGATAATGGTCTGACTTTAGTATTAACAGGGTCCCTCCAGTTGCTGGGTCGAGAATAGACCCGAAGGCCCCAGAGAGACAGGTCAGGAGCTATTGTGACAATCCAGGTAAGCGATGATGGAGCGTGCACCTCGGTGTCATGACAGAGGTGAGAGAGATCGGTTCTTGAATGTATATCAGCGATCGAGCCAGCAGATGGTGCGGATGGATTGGCCATGGGGTTCAGGAGAGAGGGGCGTCGAGGACCTCACCAACACGCTTGCCCTGGGCAGGTAGAAATATGGAGTTGCCACTTCCTGAGACAAGCTGAGACTAACGCAGCACCTGGCACACAGCATAAACCATGTGAAGTAAATAAACCCCAGTTTTAAAGATGAAAAATCTGAAGGTCATAGAAGTTCATTTACTTACTCGAAGTCACACCGTCACTGGTGGCAGAGTCGGGATGAAAAGCCAGGCCCGTCTGGCCCACACGCCCGTGCTTTCTCTACACAGCCATCTGTGATATTCCCCAAGAAGTGAACCCGAGTGGGAGGGAGAGACACACAGGCTCTCTGGTTTCCATTCTGAGCATATCAGGAGTCCTCTTGCCCAACCTGACTGAGGCTCTGTCCAAGGGTCACAAACCAGGGACCTGCTGGCCTAATAAGGCTTGCTGCCATGTTTGGTTTGGCCCTTGCATTTTGTAAAAACAATTCGCATTGGAACGCCGTTAGGCTGGGCCTGTCCTTTCCAGTTCAGCCACACACACACCACCCTTCTCCCTTAGAGCAGTGCCCTTCAGATCTAACCTGGCTGGACCCTGAAGACATTTGATTGCCAACCACTGATTCAAACCAACATGCCAATGGGGACTTAGATGTGGGGCAATGCAGCGTGCTAGAAAAAAGTGCACGGAGACTGACGGATACCCCTTCGCAGCCCAGCCCTCCCATCAGCCATCTATACGAGCCTGGGCAAGCCTACCTGTGTTTCCCCACCTGCAGAGTAGAGAGAACAGTATCCACTTTGAACTACTGCTCTTAGGCCCAGTGAGAGAAGACATGTAACAGACATGTAGCAGGTCCTGTGCTCTGACCTGCTTCCTCTCCTTCAGCCACAGTGGCCTCCTGCCTCCTCCTCCAGCACGTTAGGTGAGTTCCTGCCTCAGGACCTTTGCACCTGTTTCTTCCATCTGGAATGCTCTTTGCCTGTGTATCACGGGATGACTTCCTCCCCCCTCAGGTCTTACTGCATGTTTTCGGGGAGGCCTCTCCTAACCATGTGATCACACTGCATGCCTCCCTCCCTGCTCCTCTCTCCTCATCTTCCTGCCTAGTAAGCATAGCCAGAGCTATACAAGTGGTCATTTTGATAGGGTGGGAAGTGGCACATTTTTAGGGAAAGGGCCAGGTAGTTTCACAGTTCAGGCCCTGCAGCCCATGCAGACTCTATCCCGACTACTCAGCTCTGCTCTGGGAGCAGGAAAGCAGCCATAGAGAACACACATGGAGAGTCATGGTCAAGAAAGCCTCAATAAAACCATATTTGCAAACACAGGTGAGCAGTCAGACCTGGCCTCTGAGCTGCAGCTTGGCAATTTGCTGATCTCTGCCATAGAGCATTTGCTGTTACCTCCCCTACCCAATTCTGCTCTATTGTGTCCCCTCAATGCCCACCAAAAAAAAAAAAGTCTTTAGTTATTGGTCAAGGACTATCTCATACTCTTTTAATCCAAACTGTAAGGTATCCATCCAGGGATCCTGGTTGCTGCTCTCATTGTCCCTGTCAGGAACGAAGGAGGAAAACCTTCTCCAGTAGCCGCATTTAAGAGATAAGGCAGGGCCATTGGGAAGGATTTTCCCAGGACACGGGGTGTCCAGTTTTCCTCTGTCAGATGCCTGGCCACTGTGGCTTGGGCACCGGTCACCGCCTGACTCCTGGAATCCCAGGAGGCATCTGCTTCTTCCCAGCAAGTTCAAGGTTCCAAAGAGATGGGTTGAGTTCTCCTGAGTGAAGCCTGGCCTTCACTCCGCGCCAACCTCCGAGGCAACAGGAAAGCCCCTATGCCCTCGGCCCTGGCGCACCCTCAAGCAGCTGGGCAGCCACATTTCCCACCCTGTGACCTAATCCGGGCTTTGATTTGCAGGCCTTAAGGGAGAGGACGCTGGATTGTTCCCACTGAGTTATTTTTGGGAGTTGGCACGAGAGGGGAAGACGGAGTGTTCGAGGCCCAAAGCCCTGGGCAGTGGGAGCAGGGCCTGGGCATAAGCCCTGCCGCAAACTGAGGTGCCCTCCTCCCGAGGAGCTCAGAGTCCGGCAGCCCCAGAAACTCTGGAAGGGGGCAGATATGGAGCAGTGAGCTGATGTCTTTGTTTCCCTTGAGAAATAACTTTCTAATAGCTGAAGAATGGTAAGTGTTCCTAGAAAAGGTAGTTATGTCTTTACAAACAAGCATCTCCCTATTCTCTCCTAGAACCGGAATCAGTCCGTTTCTCTCTTAGTCTCAAAAGTGTCGCAAGGCTTAAGTAGAAAGAATGGTGAGTCTGGGGTTCTGACCATTTGTCTGACCCTGGTCACACCACTTTTCAGGGTCTGGGTTTTCTCTGTAAAAGAGAGAAATTAAGTGATCTCCACTATTCCTTCCATCTAGAATACTATTATACCTTCTGGGAAACATAGACAGAGGCAACAAAAATATTAAACAGTTACATTGAAATAATTTTAGTAATTGTTTACTAAACTAATTGTGGGACTTGTAAGCATACATGGCCACAGGGGTGAAGCAAGTCACACAGGTGAAAAAAGAGACAGAAGCCGAGAGAGCAGAGTCACAGGCGCTCAGCGGGCGCATCCTCAGCAAAGCGGGCCGTGAGCAGCCCAATCCAGCCGGCTCTTATCAGGTAGGAATGTGGGCCCAGTGCCGCCAGACATTTTGATTTTTCTCAAGACCCCAAAATGCTAGACATGTTTTGATTTTTCTTTTGTTGTTATTGTTGTTCAAGTACAGTTGTCTCCATTTTCCCACCACCACTTCCACCTGCCCCAAAAGCTAGATTCTCACGCGCACTCTGCTAACTTGTAGATGGGGACAGTGTGGTGGACAGAGCCTGGAGCAGCCCCCATGCTTCCTGCTGCCTCGTGTCCATGGCATTGCATGGTCCCCTCCCCCTAGATGTGGGCAGCAGTGGGGGCCTGCTTCTACCTGCTAGAATATAACATAGATGAAGATATGTCTCAGACATAATTAAGGTCCTAAGTCAGTTGAATTAATCAAAAGGCAGATGATGGTGGGTGGGTCTGGCTTAATCAGGGGAAGGCCCTCGAACAAGGAACCATCCCACCCCAAAGTAAAAGAAGCTCCTTGTGGGCTTGATAAAGGAAGCAGTCGTGTTGGAAAAGCCAGTGGAGAAAAGAACAGGGCCTCCAGGAGCTGAGTGCAGCCTGCCGCCTGCAGCCAGCAAAATGCCAGGGCTGCCGAACGTGGGTCCGCCAACCAGCTGGGTTAGTTTGCAAGTGGTTCCTTCCCCACAGAAGCCTCAGAGGCAAGTGCAGCCAGGCTGACTCCTTGGCTGCAGCTGGATGAGACGCTGAGCAGAGGACCCTGCGGAGCCATGCCTGGACTCATGGCCTGTGGAAAAGGAGAGAGTAAACTTGCATTGTTTTAAGGGTCTAAGTGCACAGTGATTTACTGGCCGGCAATAGAAAATGGCTTATTCAGTTTCAGAAACACTCTGCAGGACAAACAGTCCTGAGTGGGACAGCCAGCTGACGGGCAGCCACTGTGTGACATGGATTGTGAGGTGCCCGTAAAATGCTGCATGACGCCTTAGGGAACAGCCATGCAAAGATAAAAGGCACAGTATCTGGAAGGAGAAGAATATCACAGTTCAACCCGGTGTGATAACTGAGGGACCCCTGGCTGCGAAGGGTGGGGCCTCCTGGACAAGCAGATGCCGGAACCTGGTTGCCACGGTGGGAAGTCAGGAGCTGCCATCTGGACACCTGCTCCGCATGCCTCTTGGAAGAGAAACTGTCTCATCTCAGTTCTCTGCTTCTTCTGGGCGTCTCCACCCACATTTTGTTTTATAATCTTCTCATCGCTGATCCTTAGTTTTCTTAAAAATAGATGAAGGTGTTGTTGCCTTTGAGCCCACATGACAAGAGAACTGCGCTTATATCCCTTTAAGCACCCTGGCATTTGCATGCCCTTTTGATGTTGTCAGTCACCCACTGTTGAAAGCGTCCCCGTTCAAAGGGATAACTGTGAGGGGCAGAGTCATGAGAACCTCTGAGAGAGTGTGCTGTGTCCCTGAAACCTGCGTGCAGCCAGCGTTGTGACCCTGGGAACTGGGACCAAACCTGTACAGGGTGCCTTGGAACCAGCCATGCAGACTTCCTGGCCCTGACATCCTCACCTAATTATCTCTTGCCTGATCTCAAGAAACAATGGCTAGGTTTCTACTGATGCCTCCCAAAACACCTCTCAACACGTCAGCCAGAGTGATAGCCTTAAAACATAATTCAGATCCTGCGTCTCCTGTGGCTTCCCATCAGGCTCGAGTTAAAGTCCCAACTCTTACTGTGGGCTGTATGAACAAGATCCCTCCCTACTTTCCTTCATCTCCCCAGTAGGAGTCCATCACCAGGGTGGCTTCATCACTTAAAATGTGACGTTGGTGTGACAGTGTCCCCAGAATACCCATCAGTCCTGGTACTCCCACTGTACACTGGTATGCGCGTATTGATAACTGAAATGTGGAACCGTAGGCCCTGGCTGGGCAGCTCTGTTGGTTAGAGCATTAGCCAGATACGCCAAGGTTGCAGGCTTGATCCCCAGTCAGGGCACATAAAAGAACCAACTAGTGAGTGCATAAAGAAGTAGGGCGACAAGTCGACGTTTTTCTCTCTCCTCCCCTCTCTCTAAAATCAAACAAATAAAAAATAATTTTTTAAAGAAATATGTAAATGCACTTACACCAGTTGGAAAATTAGCTGCTGCTCTGAATGCCCCCTGCTGTTCTGTCTGGGGGCCCGAGATCTCGCTGTAAGCCCACAATGAGCTGTTAACTCTGGCGACGCGGGGAGAGGGGCCTAGTTTTCTGCTCAAGAACTATGGCCAGAGCGCATTCCCATCGGTGGGTAGCTGAGCCCTACTAGCTGTTCAACACTTGGGTTGGGATATGACCCCTGCTGGCCAGTGTGCTACCTGAAACAGATGGAATACAAGGGGCACGCAGGCACCAACCAAAGGAAGGAAGGGTGAAAAAGGAATAAAAGGAAAGGAACAAAAGAGCTCCCTGAAGCCAAGAGCAGCTATCTTCCCATGCGGTGCAGCACAACTTGCCCTGTCATTCGGCCTGGGGAACAAGAAATGGGAAACCTGGAAAATAAATACAGAGCACACACTTGCTCTTTGCACTACCAATACCACATGAAGAGCCGAGTAATTATGTATTCGAATGTCACTGCTGGGAAAAACTCGGTGTGACCCAAAGTTCAGCGCTCAGACACATTGGTTCCAGGCGAGATTGCCTTTCATGGTGGTATACCCTTTCCCCTCTCCTGCCTGCTTCCAGAGGAAATTAGATACTGCGCCTATTTACCGGAATAGGATCTAATAAGGGCGTCTCCTTGATTAGAGAGCCACCAGGATCAGCATTTTCTCTCTTGCTCATAAAAAACCACATAAAACGAAACAACAGAAACCTGGAAGGACATATCCAGCTAATCGCCCTGGCCCAGCGGCACAGACAAGCCTGGCAGCAAGTTTCTGGAGGCAGAAGAGTGACCAAGGGACATGAGATGATGTCAGCGCCATCCTCATTTGCGATCACGGGGTCTCTCCCAGGCTGGACTCCCAAGGCGGCCCAGCTCCCGGAATGACTTCTCCAACTCAGCCAGGAGCACCCCTCTTCTCTAGGAGAGTGGGTGAGAGCATTCAAAGCAAATCAACCTCCTCAGACCAGAATCTGGGGGCTCAGCTAGACTCCTGTGTTGTGTTCCGACTCCCCAGTCCCTGCCTGCATCTCCTTTATCAACCAAACGTGTGTCCAAGCGCCCAGGGGATGAGCTGGGACTCTTTGGAAGTTCTTCCCTCTCTCCAACTCACAGAATTCCTTGCCCCTTTCCTATTTCAGGCCATGATACCAAGCTTCTGTCTTGGGTCTGTGTAAAGCAAATCAACATTCCCACTTGCCCTTTGTGACTGAAAGTCCTATTCTGACCCCTGAATCTTATAGGTAGGAACCTATTATATTTAAGACCTGGATTTATCAATCTCCTCACATGGCATAAAAGCCTTAATTAACATAAGGTCCTGTGCCCCACAGCACCTCCGGCCTTATACCTGGACTGCCCGCCGCTTGGTCACTGTCATCTAGAGTGGGCTTTGTGGTGAGACTTGCTGGACCATAATTGTTTCTTTGACTTTTGAAGCCCAGACCCTGCACTGCAGCGATGCCATTGCCAGGATCACTCTATCCAACAACGAACGCTTCAGTGTTGCTCACCTGCCCTTTCTGTGAATAGACCCTCACCTGTCCTAATGTCCTACCCTCCCTTCCAGAGCCCTGCCTTTAAAATCCCAATGTATTGTGTACTGTCCCCCAACCTCTTTCTTCTGGCCCTTGGGTACTCAGTCTCCTGGGGCTGACAAAACGAAACAAAACAAAACAAAACAAAAAACACCTTGAGGATTTTCACCGGTTGGGAGAGCCCAGAATTGCTCTTGATTTTATTACTCACCACCTCATATCGGATTGTACAGCGGAAACAAACTGTTTACCTCCTGGTGGCTCGGATTTAAGTTTTTGTTGGTTTCATCTTGTTACAATACAATGTGACTTTTGAATATTTTGCTTTCAACTATATTGATTTGAGAGGATTTTGCTCCATTATGTAAAATAAAACAAAAGGATCAGTTAAGAGGGGGAAATGTAACATAAGTCCATCACTTTGTAAGCTTTTCCAATTATATCTATTTGCTTCTGACTTTGTGCCCAGATGCGAATGGAAAGTTTTTTTCCATTTAAAAAGTATCTTTCATTGAAAATAGCGCAGACCCAAAGTGCGCTCTTTCTTTTTGTCTAGCCGTAGTTCTGTCTTTATCTCATGGTGACCTTTCCCCAGCATGTTTTTGTTTCTTTTTAGTGCCCAGTTTCTAAAAATAAAGGGGCTAGTGGGCCTTTGGATGTAGAGATAATATTTTGACTTCACTGGTACATACAACCAGGAAATATATTTCTGTTTATACTCTTCAAATCAGTTGAGGGTTGTAGATGAAGCCACTTTCTGTCAGCACTTTTTTTTCTCAAACCTGGAAAATGTAACAAAATCCAAAGCAGCTGTAGGAAGTAGAGTATCCAGTCCATTTGCGCTCAGCAGGAGGAAAACTAACAGGAGGTAACAGGATAGTTTCCACATGAAAACGTTACAAAGAATTTAACCTGTAATGAAAACTCTGATAATCTCCAGGAATGAGAGATGCTTGGATGATGGGTTTGGGGTTTTTCCTGAGTTCAAAGGATCTGGTTTTCCCTATAAAAGCTATGCAGGAATAGGAGACGTCCATGTGGTCATTGTTATGTCTGAGAGCCAACAAAAGTTCAGACTTCATCTTTAAGCCATTAAACGGTGACTGTGTGTGCATTTTAAGACTATGGATTAGCCAGCCCATGCCTTTCTCTGAAGAACATAGAAAGCAGAATCTCTTTAATTCATCAGCCTCTTCTCCAAGATAGAGATGCTGATGGGTAATTATCAATTTAAAGTTAGTTTCCTTTAAGATTCCACAGGTGAAGATCGTGTAGACTAGAGCTCCTCCAACTTCGATATGCACACAAAGGGCCGCTGGACCATGTTAAACGCAGATTCTGATTCAGAAGGTCTGGCTGCAACGGGGCCTGAGGAGCTGCATTCCTATCAGGCGTTCAGGTGGTCTGATGTTGCAAGTCCATGGACCACCACAGAGGTAGCAGGAGTGCAGAGGAGTCCTGCCTTGGCATTTCTGTCCCGCCTGTGTTCGGCAGTCTCTGAAAGGCCCCCAGTGGCCCCTCTCCTGGTATTCAGGCCCTAATTAATCCCCTCCCCTCGACAGTGGGCTGGACCTACAGAATCACTTCTAACAATTTGAATGTGACAAAAGTGATGGCATGTCTCTTCTGAGGTTAGGCAATAAAACTAATGAAGCTTCAGTCTAACTGTCTCTCTCTTTTCATTCTCTTTCAATTGGGGCCATTGGTCTGGGGCCACCGAGCCATGCTCACAGATGCACCTGGAGAGGCCTTCCTGGGAAGCAAGTGATGTCTCTGGCCAATTGCTGGTGAGGACCTGGGTGTGCCAACAGCCATAGGAGTGAGTTCAGAAGTGTATCGTCTCCCAGGGAAGCCTCGAGATGACTGTAGCTCCTGCCCACGCTGTCTGCATGAGAAACTGAGCTGAAGGCGCTAATGAGAAAGGACACGCCTAGATGTCTGGTACACAGAGGCTGCAAAATAATAAATACTTTGTTTTGAGCAGCTAAATATTGGGATGATGTGTTATTGGCAACAGATGGCTAGTATACTATCATTTGTAAGATGTAAGTTTGTAAAAGTTAAGTCTTTAAAAATGTGAAACTGGTGAATATCTCATTAGCCATTTACTGAAGGGCACACATTCTGGATATCCAAACCATTCTGCTGTGCTCACCCTATTCTTGAGGGTGTCCGTGTGTCCCCGGGGCCGGATGTGCTTCCTGATCGCTTGGCAATTGGGATTTATAGGATCTCTTTACTGTGGGATTCAAACCAGCCTAGGTAGAGCTGACTTGGGGGGCGGCTAGTTCCCGAGTCCTTTTATAATGTGAAAATATGACCTTTTGAGGAGGGCTTAGAGGTAGAACCCACTGTACTTGGCTCCATGAGATGCGGCCCTCTAGTCTAGCAGTTTTGGCTTCTGCTTACCTTCCAGAGCTTTCTAAGGTGGGAGCAAAACAATTCCACTTTAACAAAGACAACGCACATTTGCAAAAGAGGCAAGGCAGTCCAGGTAAAACAAACCAGAGATGGCTCTTCACTGCCTCATTGGTCTGTTTTTGACTCCTGCTTTTGGACGTGTAGGTTTCCATCTAATTGTCTTAACCTGCCCTTGAGCAGGCCTAGATCCCAGTGAAGACGCAGCGTCAGTGACCTGATAGCCCCTGACCCTGATCAGCCAGCGGCCCCGACACTTACTGTTCTGTATTCACCATGCTCTAAATGTACTTCGTGGTTTTTTTAAGGGGTAAAAATCAAGGAAGAACAAAAACGGGTATTTGGAAACTTAAGGCAAACGTGTGGTAGGTTTTCATGTCCTGGTAGGACCTGACATGTATATTTGCACTTCAGAATATACTCACACACCTCTCTCCTTTCCATGCCCACCCACATGACCATAGCTCCCTTACCCATCGCCTCACTGACCAAGCTGCAATCACTGGCCCCCAGTCTCTCTCTCTGGATTTCCCGAAGCAAACTGTCACTCTTTTGTGCCGCAAACTGCAGACAGTGGCACAGCTCCCGCAGGGTAAAGCCGACCACTCACGGCTCTCTGAAGCCCATGCCCAGCATGCCTTTCCATGGCCGTCATCCACGACTCACATCCTTGAACCGTTCCGTTCACAATGACATCCCCCTTCTCTGAAGATGCTGTCAGTCTGTATGGCACCTGCGAACCATCGTCCTTTGCCCCTTCCTTCCAGTGTTGTGGGCAACTGTCACCTCCCTCAGGCACTGTTCTGTACTTAAATCCTCCTGTATTATTATCACATATTATCAATCAAATATTCAAGTATCCCTTCCAAAAAAACTTTTAGTTGCTGGATTAAAAGGACCCTGCGTTTATATTGCTAACTTATTTATGAAGCATTTAATTTCTCATATTCTAGATATCCATTTCATAAATGCTCAGTCAGTATTTGTGAGACTAATTAATAGAACCTGCTCTTCCAAGTGTCCTGAGCCTAATGACAAACTTCTAGGAAGCACATGAAACACAATTACGAAATTAGTGACCGAAGCAAGACCAAGAAGTGGCCACATTGTGTGTATTTCCAAAAACCTAAGCACAGGCATCTCGCCTGTTTCTGTGCGCTGGCCCGAGGAGCCTACCTGGTCGGGCTCTGTGTTTACTAGTGTGGGGGCCGTGCCTCTTTCCCACAGATTTCAACCTGCCCTGCGCACGGGTGGCCACAGCAGAGTCCACGGAGAACAAAACACCTCCCACTCTGAATACGTTGCTTTCAAGCTCAGACTCAAGTTGTTAGAGCTAGAAATGATCTTCAGAACATGTTTTCCCACACCTTGATTTTACTGAGCAGTAGAATCGCTGCACAACTTTGAAATAGGAACACAGATATGCAAAGCAGGCCACGACGCTTGCTTCCCAGCCCGCTGCTCCGCAGACCTCCAAACTCTGAGTAACTCAACTTGAATCCTTAACAAGCCTGCCAGTCAGGACGTATTGCTGAGAAACTGAGTCAGAGGTAAGCTCTGGGAGGCCCTACTCACTGCCATCAGAGGCAGACGGTGGCAGTGTCTGTTAACTTAAGTCTCCGAAAAGCAAAAGAAAGATCTCTGAAAGACAATCCGCACAAAAGGCTGTGCCCCATGGAAATGAGCTATTAATCACCGCCCTTGTCTGACATCTCCAGGCGCCTGCTCACAGCACAGGGCTGCTAAGCGCATACACACATACACACACACACACACATACACACACGACAAACTCAGTACACGTGATGGCGCACAGCCAGTCCAGGAGAAGCGGCCCCTCGCCGACTCCAGGAAGAATGAGCAGGCACTGGAGGGAAGGGCCATCGGAACGCGTGATGGAGGCCGTGGAGATCTGACAGTCTGCGGCCACATGGACAAGGAAGCCCTGTGTTCTTGCCTGCCAATTTCAGAGGGGAAAGTAAGGTACAGTATCTGTACATGAAGTAAGTGTGCTCTTAAAATCCATGTCACAAAGGCACCTTTCGGACCAGTCTGTCCTCACTTACATGCTTAATGTCTGATACAGAGCTAATGTATTATATTTGTGACAAATTACGCGACTTAACCTATGTGTGTGACAGAATACTGATCATCAAGTCCATCCCACCATTTAAGGGATTCAAAGAAGGTTAGCACACACACACACACACACACACACACTCTGAACTGGTACTGCATCACCTAAACAGTCCATCAGCGAAATCTGTGTGACGGTGCATCAGCGCAAGTGTGGCAAAACACCAGCAGGGTCCCTAAACGTCATCACTTTTATGATTCTCAAATATCCCAGATTTCAGGGTCTGTTCCTGTGGGTCCTGAGATTGCATCATTTAATATCCTTTCTTTTGTCTTTGGTTAAGTGGAAAAAACAGAAAGAAAAATCTTCTTCAACCGGAAGACCTCAGAAGATAATACTATGGAATTTTCCTTAGCTATCTGGAAACTTTGGGCTTGCCTTCAGAAACACCAAGTTCCACTACCATCGGCCACCAAAAAGTAATCAGGCCCACTGGGACCCCGTCACAGGAATGTGTGGGTGACAGAGCCTGTGAATGTGTGTGTGCCTGTGAATGCACATATGTGTACATGTGAGTGTGAGCATGTGTGTGCAGTAGAGGAAATTTTCCTAAGAAGAAAATGAAAAATCGCTGGCATAAAAACTGAAAATAAAAACTTAACATGGATTTTTTTTTCACAAACAGAAACATATTTTTATATGTTACTTTGCTCCAAGAGTTTATGCCACAAAGATTCCTCAATTGTTTTGAAGAACATTGTTTGTCCCGAGCGTGGTGTGAGTTTGAACTGCAGTAAAAAGGGAGACCTTGATCACTTCTGACTTGACCACTGAGTCCTGTGGCATCTGATGACAATGTTAGCACCTTACGATCAGTAATCTATCTCATGGATACTCACACTGGAAAGTGTCCCCTATGTCCATCTGGACTCCTCCTCCGGAGGTAGGTATCATCATGCTAATCTTATAAGGGAGGCAGCTAGGGTACAAGGAAATTTTTCTAGCAGAAAACACTGGCTTTCATTGAAAAATGTAATATTTAAAACAAAGGGCTCTGGTTTCAAACTTTGGCTTCACCACTTACTACCTATGTGAGCTAGGGCAAGAGAATTAACTTGTCTGTGCCTCAGTTTCCTCTTTTCAAAACTGGACTTGGCAGTACGAGTACCTTACAACATTATTCTGAGAACAAAATGAATTAATATATGCAAAATGATCAGAACAGAGCCTGGCACAGACTAACTCCATAGTAAATATTTGTTGTTATATAATTTCTAATTATCACTAATCTAGCATTCACACTAGGATTCTTAGGCCTATATCCTTGTTTGCAATATGATATACATTGTATCAATTAACAGTACAACCTGCAAATAGAGTCATCTGCAGAAAAAGGAAACTTAGGTAACCAGTCAGGCATTCGAAAGTCACGCATTGAGTGTTTCACCATGTCTTGCTGAATGTTGGGGAAAGGAAAGGGAGCAAGAGAGGCATGGGCCCTGTCCTCCTTGGGCCTCGGCTCCTAGAGCCTAGACAGAGTTGACCTTTTGGTCCTATTCAAAGACATCACCGGTGGGGACTTGGTAACCTTGTCCTCCAACACTAACATGGAGTATGTGGTTTAAGGACACCTGCGTACACCCAATGTCCCCTTTCAAATCTCTGAAGTACTTAAAGAAAATGCAAGGTGAGAACAAGACCTTTGAGGCAGCGAATATTTCTTGGAATTATCAATCTTCCAAAACTCTTTTTTCCACCTTCAAAGGAACCCATCCAGTCAACCAGAACTTTTCAATGGAAAAATACAGTGTCCTCAAGAGACATAAGATGGTTTTTCTGGAGGCTTGCTGCCGATTGTTCGAAAGACAGGGAAGGAAAGAGGGGAGGGAAACAACCCCACACTCCCTTTGGATCAAGATGAAATAATCTAACAATAGGAACCAGAGGGAAGCATCTAAGGGGAGTGGTAACAAGCAACTCCCCACTGTTTTGATACAAGTGCACCTTCCTTGCTTGCTAACAATCCATCGTTGAGTGCCACGGTGCTGTTTCATATCAAGATTTCAAAACCCATTACAGGCTGCATAGGTATTGGAGGCGCAACCAGATGTGATGAAGTTTCCATTGTTTTACTTAGTGCATGGAAAATATTACTAATGGTTGGTGTCAGGGGAGGCTTAACTGACCCCAACTGGCCAAACTCATCTGGGCACATTTGTTGAAGTCAGACCCTTTAAATACTCTCTCTTGTTATTTCACAATCCTCCTCCCCCCACTTTATGAGATATTTGACTATATATAGCTCATTTTAGGCAAAGGAGAAATTCCATGACCGCATGAACAGGTGGGCTGGGGACTTAGGGGAGGGGTAGGATATCTTTTCTTGAGACTGAATTTTATATACAGCCAATTCTTGATTATCTCTGACACGTAAGACAAAACCGAACACAGTGAAAGTGCTAACGTCCCCAAGATTCTATTCAGTCTATTTCCCTGCCATTATCCTCACAAGAATTACTCAAAGGTTACAATATTTACATACTTAATAAAGTATCGCACAATGTCTTCCTCCCTCCATTGTTCCTGTCCTCCTCTCTAATGCACGAGTGGATTTATATCAACGTGGTCTGACAGAAGAAAGTGTTTTAGAAACAGTCCTAGTCACAGTTACCTAGAGTTGATTTTCGAGTTTTGTTTCTAACATGTGATTTGGGCTTTACATGTTCTGGGTGATGCTGACAATCACAAATGTCAGGGAAGCATCTGACTTCCAATTCCATAACAATACACCTCCTTACCAGAACAGTGCAGTTCTTGCTACAGTCACGCACCTGTTTTTTTTCTTTTAGTTTAGAAAGCCTCAGAATGGATCATGGTTTTCTTCCTGTTCACCCTGTAAAAATCTCATTCAGTAGAAAAGTTCTTCATTCCCTTTTGTAAACTTGACATCGTCTCCAGAAGTGGGCTCATCGGGATCCAGAGTCCAATCTCAATTCAGTGGAATATGGAAAAATTTACATACTTTTCCACACTTTGCATGATAGTATCTGAACCTCATGTCTTCATCTGAACCTCTTTTGTCAGCAACTCTGGGGTGAAGATCCCCGAAATTTAGCCTTGAAATTATAAGTTCAAAAAATTAAGACAATAAAATGTGGCGATGATTTTGGAAATGAACAGTGCTTTAATGAGCTCTATAAATTTCATTTTTTAAATATGCTGCTTATTAATCAGGATTTTAATGAAGTGGCGTTGAATTCTGAAAATGTCTTACAGGTATCACATAACCGTATCATGGTCATTACTTTTCTTAAAACATCAAAACTTAAACATACCTGGTTCCTGGCTTAAAAATATAAGATAAGGGTATCATTAATGAAAAGCAAAGTCTTCATCGGTTTTAGAGTCCTGTGTCAAATTAAAGCTCAAAGGAGTCTTTCACTGGGCAAGAGAAGTGCCCACGTCTGCTGTGCCGTTGATGTATTTTCATTGGCGTCTTAGTTGTTTCTGTTAATAGTGCGGGTCCCTCAAATGATCTCTTGCTGCCAAACTAGGTCGTCAGTTGGAGGCTTGCCTCCACATTACGAAAACTGGTGGAAGTGAAGGAGGGGAGGAAGAACAGAGTGTCCGCCCAAGACAACCAGCATCAAGGCCGAAAACAGCTCATGTCACCACAGGTGGCGGGTCTGAATTCCCCCGTGCCCTCCAGTCTTGCTTTTAAATGATCCTGAAAAACTGAGGGCTCAGAGCCGGCTTAAACACTTAGCGCCTGGACTGAATTGAAACCTTCAGGGAACAAATGATTGCTGAATGAAGAAAAGCCTCACTCTAGAAGCACCCTGAGCAATTCCCAGGGTGTGCTGCCGCCGGAACTCACTGCGGAAACATAATGGAATTTCTAATTTGCTTTAATTAGAAGAAAGTAAACACCACCCTTAACATGTCATCGTGTTTATATAGGAGCCCAACCAGCTGCTTTTCTGCTGGCATGGCCCTGGAACCACTCAGTTAAATCTCAGGGCACAATTTCTTTTTATGAATGAAATACCATTAGTATGAAGCCAGAGAGTTGGGTTTTTGGGTTATTTATTTTTTTTTTTTCATTTGCTTTGTTGGCTGTGACTCTCCAAGGACAAGTGACCAAACACAGCACCTTCCAATTTTAAATTAACCGAGGATAATTTCCAAGACTAGATCATGGAGTCTTTTTGAGACATCGACATCATTATTTTAAAACTTGCCACTTTGCAAGACTAAGGGAACAAAACTTTATTCCAAACATACAATGCTAGCAATACAATAATTTTAAAAAGACAGAAAAAGAAGTTTACTTCTTAAGAGTCTACAGGGAATCTTATAAGGTAAAACACTAGATAAGGCTTATTATAATATTGACAGAATTTTTCCAGAGCTGAAAGGAACTTTGGAAATTATCTTCATGTTGGATATTATACAATAGATGCTCAACTTGCATAAATTATTGAAGATACGGATGTTTCAAACAGCACTGAGTCAGGTGCCCTCAAAGATTTTTTAGATCTATGAAACGTGGATCCACAGTCACACAAAGCAGCAAAGTGTCTGTCTGAAGAGCCCAGAAGTGCGTAGTCCTATACAATTTCATTTTTTCCTGGAAAGGGGAGGGCAGAGATTCCCAGTACTCTACAGCAGGGTGATATTGTAATTAAATAGAATAAGAATTTGTCTTTCTGCTATCAATATGAAAGTGAGCAAAAGTAATTCTCGATTGCAAATCTCCCCAACAGCTGCATACTCAAGCAAAGTAAGAGAGAAATCTAATTCTGGAAAGCTGGGGAATCTTCTCCAATTGATTGGTTCCATATCAGTTTCAATTACAAGGTGAGTGGGGCCATATTATGCAGTTCACGCTGCAGAGAACAAACTTCTAGCAATTATGAAGTCCGGCCACTCAGCCACTTGGGCCACTCCGGCCACTTCGTCAGCTTGTTAAACACATGGTTAACAAGACCCACACTTAGGCTTCAGAAACACTCTCAGCCGACACTTCCAGCACCAAAGCTGCATCTCAAACATAAGACCTTGGGGCAATTGTCCCTTCTGAGTGTCCTCTGCCCTGTTAATTTTAGGACCTCAAGTTGCAATCTTCCACACCTCGTTTTTTCACTTTTTTAAACATGAAGGAATAACAGCATTTTCTCGACATGCAGCATGTGTGTAGCTCAATGCTCCTTTATGGGCATGCACTTTCGTGACATTTGTATAGTTTCTTCCAAGTTTCTAATGGTCCATCAGTACAGGGGTCAGAGCTGAAGGCAGCCAGGTCGGCCAATCTAAAAAAGTGAAATGAAAAACAGAACAGAGCAGCTGTTGCGGGAAAGCACACTTAATATTCTTGGTGTATTTCCCATGATCATCCAAGTTTCTAACCTATATATGTGTCCTTGAGTTGCATCCACCTTTCATTAAAAAAGTGCAAGATGGACTTTTGAAGACCCAGGAGCCAAGTTTATCTAGGACGAGTGAGAAAAATCAGATAGTCCGTGTGGCTTCTGCAGGGAACAGCCTCCGCACGATGAAGTGTGGACACACGTGCAGACACACAAAGGCACCTACTTGCAGCCCATACTAGTCAAACTGTATTTTGCCTCCTACATTGAGCCTTTCATCACTTCTCCCTAAAAAACAGAAATCTTTGTTGGTTTTATTGCAGACTTGAGTTTAAACAAGGCAAAACACAGCTTCCATCGGCATGAGACCCTCTGATTTTGGCTCCTCAAGCACACTATTCCTTAATTTACCAAGACCATCAGATCCTGAAAGGGCAGCTTTTAAAGCTTTTTTTAACTGCCCTTCACATCAGACGCCTTCAAACCTCTTGCCTGGGAGAGGAACTTCCTATGGCACTTCTGCTGGTGAATCAGTATAAAAATACAGAGTTAGATTTTATTTCTAACCTTTGAGCCAAACAACAAGGATACCATAACAAAGTGGGACTACGGTGAGTACCTGATTTGTAGAACCATTCATGCGCTAGAGACACTGGGGCCCAGGCCAGTGCTTGGCAGTCCACAGGGTAGCCACAGGCCAGCTAGCCCCTTGGATGGCGGCTCTGCATGGGAAGAACTGGCTGGCATCAGTCTTGACACCAGTACCTTCAAGACAGCGTGCACATACCTACCCCCGCCACCTGCCCTCTGAACCGTCTCCAACATTCCTCATCTCAGCAAATGTCTCCAACATCCATTCCAGCCAGACACCTGGTGGACTCGACTTCTCTCCCTCTTCCTTTTCACATTCAATCACCAACTTTTCATGTTCATTTTTCACAGTAACTCTTACACTTATCTCTCTCCATTGACTGTCTCATCGCAGTCCAAACCTTCATCTTCTCTCTCAACTCATCTGCATGTACTATCTTCTCCCACCGCAGCCCCCTATAAACAGAACCGTACAGCCCAGCTTGTCCAAGGCAGCCAGAATTTGCATCTGTAGTCCTAGCATAATTAGCTGCACCTCTTTTTATTCTCTACAGTTTCCTGGTTTGGATAATAAATTGTATGATTATTACACATATAAGCAAATTTCCTTTCCAAACTGCAAATGTAATTATGCCATTTCCTGACTAAAATCCTTTAATCGTTTCCGCCAGTCCTTGGAATAAAGTCTCAATGACTTGACCTCATTTTGAAAACGCTGCATAATCTGGGTTCTGCCTTCCTTGCCAGCTGTGTCTTGGGTAAGTCTTCCCGATGCCTTACTTTCTAGGATCTTGTATTCCCCTGTGAGCCATCCCATATCACTTTGTTCTGAGTTCATGGTGCTTTACCCCATAGAGTTTAAACTCTACACACAGCAGGGACGTCGACCCCTCCATCAATACGCAGCACACATAGGTTAGTCAAAAACTGTAGTCACAGTAAAAAACAAACTGATTTGCAAAACGCACTGACAATTGAGAGACAAACAACAGTGCTCACAAGCTGATGCCGTTTGGTCAAAGTGGGGTTACAGGTGAAGTAACATGGAAGCATAATCAAGCTCTATCATCAAGTGCAATGGAAGTCCTTGTTATTTAATTTTTCCTTATATTATTAGACATCATCATGATTATTATGTCACCAGTAGATAGAAATTAAGTGCCGTCATCTTGATTTATCTCCGTGTATCTCACGTCCACTCAGCAGAATAATACCAAAGACGCTCCACCGTCAGTCAGCCAACGTTATGAGGGGTGGCCTCATGCTAATTAACCATAGAAAACACTATGATATAAGGAAGAGAAAACACAACTAGTAAAGAATACCTGCTGCTTAAATTGTTACATAGGCCAATGTATTTTAAGGCCAAATAAGAATTTTCCTTTTTTTTCATAAAAAGTTAAACAGCATTTAAAAATAGCACAGTAGCCCTGGCCAGTGTAGCTCAGTCGGTTGGAACGTGGTCCTGTAGACCGAAAGGCCGGGAGTTTGATTCCTGACAGGGCACACAGCCAGGATGTGGGTTCGACCTCCTTTCCGGACACGTACGAGAAGGCAACCAACTGATGTTTCTCCCTTACATCAGTGTTTCTCCCTTTTTCTCTCTCTCCCCCTCCCCCCCCTCTCTAAAAAGCAATGAGAAAAAAACATCCCATGTCCTTGGATGAGGTAAAACAATTAAAAATAACATAGTGTTAAAAGTGGCATTCCAGATTATACTGCATGTGCCATGGGCAATGCCCTTCCCACCCATGTTTTATTACTGTGGATAATAAAAAAAAATACAGAGGTGTGCTTTGAAAGCAGGTAAAAAAAGGTGGGGGGCAGGCATCTCTGTTCTGACTTGGATTAGATCGCACTCAGTCTACTCTTTCTTTTTCAGAGCTCTGAATTCCATTGTTGCTGGCTGAGACCGCCCTAGTCTGCCAATGAGCTAGTACCAAACCCTCCCATTCCCAGTAGCCAATCATTCATCCTGATCCTGAACTAAGAGAGTATTAAACGCCAACCTATAGATTTCTGGTTCCAAAAATGAATACTGCTGGGAAGGTTACAAAAACAAAACCAAGAAGCTGTCTATACGTTTTCCTCCCCAGACATCTGTCAGACCTGTCGTGGTACCACGAGGGGCAGTCTTGAAAGAAAGCAACCCATAGATCTTTGCAGCACATTTTTCTAATACTGCTCCAGTGCACGAAAGCATCACTCCATCTTTCCATTTCAAGCACTGAGGAAGCCCAGAAAGAAGACAATGCACAGTGAGTAGGATTAGTTCTCAAATCAAACACCTTATTTTTCCTTTCCCCTTTAAGATTTCCACCATGGGAACTGACACAGTAGCAAAAGAATAGAGTAATTGTGAAACCAGTTATATTTTTAGACATAATTCACAAACCATAAAATTCACCTTTTAGGGTATACAATTAGTGTTGAGTATATTCACAAAACTGTGCAACCATCACCAATACCTAATTCCAGAACATTTTCCTCACTCTCAAAAGAAACACTACACCCATGAGCATCATTCCCCAAATCCCACCCCCAGCACTTTTCAAACACCAATCAACTTTATGTCTCAATGGATTTGCTTACTCTGGACATGTCATACTAGCGGAATCCCACACTATGTAGCCCTTGTGTCTGGCTCCTTTCCCGTAGCATGTTATTCCCGAGGTCCGTCCACGTGGTAGCATCTATCAGTGCTCCATTCTTTTCGTGACCGAATAATATTCCGCTGCACGGGCACACCACGCTCTGTATTCTTCATTTATCCACTGACGGATATGCGGGTGGTTTCCACTTTTTGGTTATTAGGAATCATGCTGCTATAAACGTTCATCTATGAGTTTTTGTGCAGATGCGTGTTTTCAGTTCTTTTGGACGTATACCTGGGGTGACACTGCTAGGCTGCATGGAAACTCCATGTTTAACTTTTGAGGAGAGAGCGAAGTGTTTTCCACATCAGCTGTACCATTTTACATTCCAAATATATGAGGCCTGTCTGGAAAAGTCCAGTCATTGTTAATACAATGAGAATGGTATGTGCACCATCAGTGTAACCTGGCAGCCAAGGAGAGTGGACTGGAATGCGCATGCATGAACAATGACGACTTCACTGTACCGGTCAGTGGGGGCGGTGAGCATGTGTAATGTGTGGCTGTCACACTCAAGATGACTGGGCAAGTAGAGCAACAAATCTGCATCAAATTCTGCATTAAGCTTGAACATTCCTCTGCAGAAACTACTCAGATGACTCAGAAGGCTGCAGCTATGGGCAAGTAGGGATCGGCAGCTTCATCACAACATTGTGCCCACTCATGCATCACATTTTATGCAGAGTTTTTCAGCAAAACATCAAATCATCCAGGTGACTCAGCCCCCCTACAGCCCAGATTTGACGCCCTGCGACTTCTGGCTTTTCCCAAAACTAAAATCACCTTTGAAAAGGAAGAGATTTCAGACCATCAGTGAGATTCAGGAAAATATGACAGGGCAGCTGATGGCGATTGGGAGAACTGTGTGAGGTCCCAAGGTGCCTACTTTGAAGGGGACTGAGGCATCCTTGTCCTGTGTACAGTGTTTCTTCCATCTTGTAACTTCATCAATAAATGTCTCTATTTTTCATATTACATGGCTGGACACCTTCTAGACAGACCTGTTTTATTCCATTACACTTAACATGGAATTTTTCTTCCCAGCAACAGAGGAGAAATGACACTTAGATTATGCATTTAATTATTTTAATTTAAAGTTTCTGCTGCTGGAAAAACGATGCTCTAAGGGCACAGGGTATTTCTCTAAGAGATGCAAATAGCTTTGTTTCTGGAGAAGTCTCTTAATTTCCCTGGTGGGAGGCACTGGAAGAAAATAATTACTTGAGATTCACTTTGGGGCCAGAAAATAAAAACAGCAATTTACCAATATGATCAAATTTAATGATTGTCAGAGATTTGTTTGGTTGAGTTTTATTTCATTTTCAGGTTAATTAGCTGGGTAGTTCTTATTTAATCAGAGATATTTATCCATTTTCATTAATAATATGTGTTCTTGCTATGAAATATTTTTCCTTATTTTCTCCCAACTACGTTTTAATTAAGGTTTAGCCAACTTTATTCAATTCAGTGAAAAATGTGGGGCTATTCCCTGAGCCTGAATTCCTTTGAAAGAGTGGAATAGAGCATGCTATTAACTAATTCCAATCATTTAGAATTCTGACCCAGATCAGACCTTTGAGGGTTCAAGCTCATTTACATTTCATAAAATACAACTTCTCATTTCTAGAGGATAAAGTCACAAAGAAAGGCTCAAAAAAGCATCCAAAACATCAAATGACTTTAACAAATCCCGCTTGATGAGTTAAGTGTAAAGGAATCGGAAACATATGGATTACATTTCCCTTCAAATACACATAGGTTTAACAGTGAAGAAGAAAAAAGTGGCTGGCCCAGTGTGGTTTGGGTTTTTTCGAACCTAAAACATTTGGAAAATAGTTCAAGATGGCTAATGAACCCCAAAGTGAGCCTGGGAATTGTGCTGGATTTCACAAATAGTGCCTCCTAGGGAGAAGGAAGAGAAGGGGAGGAGGGAAGAGGGGAAGGGAGAGGTAGGAAGGAGAGGGAAGGGAAGGGAAGGGAAGGGAACGGAAGGGAAAGGAAGGGAAGGGGAGGGTGTAAAGAACCAGCAAGCTTGGACTTGTCTGGGAAACTCAGAACCACTGAGATGCCACTGTCCAAAACTGGATGCTTCTTGGACCTAATGCCTGATTCTGTCATTCTAAGTCATAGCTATGGAAAGACTCCTCCTCCCCTTCCTTCCCATGGCCACCACCATCATGCCCCACCCCCCACCACTTCCCCACCCCCAAAATGAAAGAAACATTTCTAAAGCTCTGTCCTTTAAAGAATTGTTATAATTTGAACTCATTTAGGAAATGAGGAGGTTGAATAAATTGAATTCCAGGCTTAAATTACTGTGTCATTCTTGTCGATACAATGAACCCTTTCACCTAGTATTGTGTCCTAGGAAATTACAATTCCTGCACTGAATGACCTGCTAGAGAACAAGCTGGAGTCCAGGTCCGAGCACAGGGAGGGGCAGTGGCCCGGCATGAGTCAGAGGAGACCAGGAGTCCAGGAGTCAGGCCCTCTCACTGCCGCAGGAAGCGATCTTGCCCGCTTGTGGGGGAGCTACCACACACGGCAATGACACTGTCCACACTCCAACTGCAGTGCTGGGACCCAGATACCCTTTGGGTCATACTGCTCCTTAAGCTCCAGGTCACCGCTTCTGGGACTCCCAGGCAGAACCAACACTCCTTGGTGATGCTAATTTTGGAGGAAGTGCCCCAGACATGCTCTATTTTCTTCAACTTCTAAAGTTTCCTTTTAAGGTTATCATGTGTTTTCCATCTCCACTACCACAACCCAGATTCAGGGATCCTTACTGCCACCCATCACACATGCTGGGAAAGGCAGTCTCCTGCATGAAGTCCTTGGGCCCCATCAGCCATAGAAAAAGGGTCTTTGAGCCAGGAGCACTTCCTTACCAAGAAATAGACTCCTCACAGCCTTGGCTGAACTTAGCAGCTCCTGAGGGAATATCTTTCTCTATTTCAGACTCATCATGTGCTCCTTTGTTATACTTAACTATGGACATTATATGGCACCTGGCCAACCACAGTACTGCAGGGAGGGATGGTCCTGCTGCATCACAGGGTCCTTCTGCCTGCAGACCAAGGGCCCTGCATTGAGGGACACCCTAGCCATGAAGAGTCCCCTGTAGTTCTCCCAAATCCTTTTGTTTCCCAGCCTCAGGTAACACCTCTTTTCCATGTGAAGTTTCTGCCCTTTGGCTCCCCTCTACCCTATGGTACTGTTCATCAGTAGGCCTCCTAGTCCCTCTTCACCTGTCATGGACTTTGACAGGGGGCTTTCCCTGTTCCTGTCCACCCAGTCCCTACCATCTCTCTGGGACACTTCAATAGGCACATGGATGACACCTCTTAATTCCTCAGCATCCTCATCTCCAGGTACCTTTCCCTGCATTTCTTCAGCTGTTCATTCCCACAGTCAAATGCAACCCTCATTACATTAGATGTTAATGTCTCGCATCACAGCCTCCTGAACTTTCCACTCTTTCACTCAAACTCCCGCCCCCTTGACCTGCACTTCTCCACGAAAGCTCCAACCCTCTGAACCTTTAGCTGTCCCCACCATCGAGGCCCTCCCTCTTCACGTTCCTCCCTCTGCAGCTGGGAGAAAGTCACAGTCTTACACATCAATGCCTCAGACAGCACACACTCCTGATCTCAAGGCATGGCTGATGCTGTTCAGCCACCCTCTGAATTTCTTTAGTCAGTCATATTCTTCAAAGGAGGTGGTATTTAGAATGGTCTTAAACTCTTCAACCTGCTAACCCTGCCACTTCCCCCGACATTCTGCAGGTGACCATACCTCCTACTTCACAGAGGCCACATCCAGCAAGTGGGCATTGTCAGCTCCCTTCCCACAGGCCTTCCCACAGATTCTTCCTCCCATTCCAAGGAAGAGGTAGTCCTGCATTCTGAATCCCACCCCTTGCTCATTCTTGTAGGCTTTACGCTCTTTCCTGATGGATTATTTCATTTATCTCCCAGCCATCAGCCTCTCTTGATGTTGATTCAAGATGTAGGAGCCACCTACATTGGCTCCTTTTCAACAGCATTTAAATGTGGTCATGACATTCCCATCTAAGACAAATTAAACACTCCTTCAAATCCGCATCTCCTGTCACCCTCCTCGAATCTCCCTCCCCTTTACTGATGCATATACAAAAGAGTGTCTAGGTCTCCAGTATCCACCCCTCACCTGCCATGTAACCCCATCTTCCTGCGGGACCTGTCTTTCCTTGCAGTCTCCTGGACATTACCTCTTGGTTTGGCCACTTAGCATCCTGTGCAGGTGCCCCTCACGCACCCCGCCCACCACCGTCACGAGGGTCCCTCGGCCCACAACTGTATTAAAGACCCATCTGCTCACATCCTGCCAACAATCTCAGGGCCACCTTGATGGTTGCAAAATACCCCTATAATTTTATACATAGCTCATTACAATTAACGTTTTCTAAATGGCAGGCTGTACGTTAAGCAATCAGGATACAAAGATGAAGGACAAAACATACACATTTAATTAGAGTACATATAGTATGGTAACAGGATAGCTTTTCATCTACCTAAATTAAGGGGTAGTTAGCAGATAAACCAGTATTATCGCCACAATTTAATCACTCGATTTACAAAACAGGTTTTCATACAATGTCTCACAAGAAAACAATTCAAATAAAGTTATTCCTGTCTCTAAAATTTATTCCTTCCCATAGTCCATTGCAATAGCAAAAAAAATTATTTTATATATGCCTAAAAGATCTCCACATACACTCCTAAATTAAACAGCATACTTCTCCAAACTTAGAATTTTTATCAATATTTTACCTTTCTACTTTGCAATCAGAACCAGATACCAAAATAAAGTTGGAAGCTAGCTTACCGTCAAACTAATTAATCTATTTTCTAGGTTTGCAAGCTTGTAAGAATCCTGACATACTATAACATATGTATCCAATCACATCTGAGTCATGCAGCAGGAGCTGAGGATAGCAGTGAGTGGTTTTCTTTCTGTTCCTGGAGAAGCCAAGTGAATGAATTAGAGAAGACATGTAAAAATTTGAGCACTAATAGCTAATGCTTATTAAGAAACACCTCTCCAGTGTTACCACAAGCTAGTTCTGAGAAGACACCAAGACTGGATTTTTAGTTTTTGCCTTTTTTATGTTTTGGAGATAACTTTTTCCTAAATGGAGTCCGAATTTCACTCACTCTCAGCAGGGTGAGAAACAGACCAACCTGCAGGGAGGGGTCGGGCCGAGAGGCTGCCTGGGAGAGACCCGCTTCAACAGGTGGCTTTCTCAAGCCGCACGTAGTTCAGGGTCCATAAAGGCAGCCTCCTGACTCAGCACAATTCCTCCTCCACACACTTCCACGCATAGTGTACAAAACAGTACTGAATGCCTTTTAACTCCCCAAAATTTTAAGTTTTATAAATTCCCTATTAAATATGTAAAGCAATACGAGTATAGTTGAAAAGGAATGATCTTTTTATTTCACTTAAGAATAAATCCAAATAATTATAAACATTAGATAACACTTATGATATGCTAAGTGCTCTTTTGATATATTGATATAGAGATAAATAGATCTATATAGATATTGATATACATACATGAGATATAATAAAAAGACACAATACATAAATAGATATGCACATATGTATGTTTTTTTATACATACACACACACACACACTTCCATTTTAAAGTTGAAGATACTAAAGCATAAACAAAAGAAAGACCAGCAAACATGACCGGGACACGGATGGCTGGTACACCGCGGTGCTGGGATTTAAGCCTACGCTTCATCGTCGTTATGATATGATGCCTTTCTTCTAGGAATGTCCATTTTCCTTAAATATTTAAGCAAATAGGAAATCTCAAGTTGTATGCTCCCTGGAGGTTTTGTCAAATATAGAGGCAAGTCAAACTTTCAGAAACCCACTTGCAAATACCAGCTAACCTTGTTTCTGTCATTGGTTTTGGTGTTGTGCTTACGTATTTATTTATTGTGGTGGTGGTAATTGTGTGTGCATATGGTGCTGATAAAGGTGGATTTTGTGAAGCTAAAAGAGTTTACATTTCACGGCCTCTTGCTTATTTGGGCCTTTTGGATAGCCCTGGGAAAATCCCTAGTAATATGGTCCCATGGTCATATATTTTTATAAAATTTGTAAAATTAAGATACTTTAACTGTAAACAGTTGAGACCACCATGTCTGCCTTTCCACTCTGACGTCTCATGTCAGTTGCCATTGGATTAGCTGTAGGCACTTCGGTAATGCAAGTGAGAAACTGAAGTCAAAATACAGTTAACGTGAGCTGGCGGGATACATGTAGATGATTCACAGGCTGTTCATGTACAGTTAAGTTACTGCTAGGCAGCTCCGTACATGAATGGGTTCCGGAAAAATTCCTACAGCCCATTCTGCTGACTACACAATGTTATCACGTAAAGATTTAAGGCAGAGGTTTAAGAGGAATCAAGCCAGAAGATAGTCTGTAGAAATTCCTTCCAAACCATATAGATAATACACGAGAGAAGCTTGATAGGGTTTTTCTCAGTATAACAAGTCTGAAAACGTATGTGCATTACCAATAATTAGAATGCCAGAGAAAACTCCTCTAAATAATCAAAAATAATACTAATAAAAGTTGCCTTCCAGAGAGGATGTTGTATGTAGGGGCAGGTCCTTGTTCCTACTGTGACAACTAGGAAAAAAGAATAAATTACAAAGTTATATTTTTAGAGGCATCAGAAAATTGTGGAAGCAATGAAGACCAGATGAACTAAAATTTTCAAGAGAAAAGAGCCCTTCCTGAGAGAGCTCTCAACGGATGGCTGTCTCTTCCATGAGGGCACCGGCCACTTCTGGGAAACCCCGAGGATCAGACAGGGCAGGGGCGGACAGACTCCCTTGCAGAAAATGTACGGCCCACGGTGCTTCTGAGAGCCACACGGGCTGGCCCGAGAGGCGGAGCGGTGAAGGAGCGCGGGCACGTGGCTTCACCGGACATCTGCCACACGCCTCAGCAGTGCGGGGGGCAGGGGTGTACGCACTCACGGAGCCTAGGAGACAAAAATCCTTCATACCACAAAATACTTGCCATACCTTACACCTGTTCAAATAGAAGATTAAAGAGTGTAATTTAAATATCTGAAAGGTAGAAATTTCATTACTGAAAAAATAGACGCTCATCAAACTTTTAATCAAAACCTTAGCAGAGCTGCAGTGAAAGGGGAGGGATAGGGCTAAGATGCACAATAAAATTTTCCTTAATATCCTGGTACTTAGGACAAAGGGTCCTGCATTAAACCATGGGCTCTTCTCCTCCACAAGATGGTTTCTAAAAGCTGGGCTCAAACCTCAGAAGATGGAATCGAAGTATTTAAGGACTAACATCTACCTGTTAAAGACAGACATCTATGAAGATCTCAGTGAGAACATAAGTGATGTATCAGAGGCGAGCTGAACCGTGCCAAACGTGCAGCCCACCCCTGACCAAGTCAGTCATTGATTAGATCGAGATGATCTTTCCCTTGTATCATCTGCCTAACAAAAATAAAAAGAGTAACTCTTCTTTGGGGAAAAATAACATAATATTCAATATCCATATTTTTTAAAGACTGAAACAAAGTTAAAAATTTAAGAACACAAAGAAACAGATAATCCATCTGGTAACCGTGAGAAAAATTAAGCAACAGAAGACCTTTCTATTATCCAGATGCTGCAGTTGTAGGTAAAAACATTATAATGACAATTATGTTAACTAAAACAGAGTAAAGACAGACAAGGTAAATGAATGGATAAAAAGATGGAGAATTTAGTAAATAACTATAATCTGTAAAAATAATCAAATATACCCCCTGGAAATAAAAAATACAAGATCTGAAATACTCATTAGAACAGTCTACACAATGCAAAAAAAAAAAAAATTTACTGAACTCAAAACAAACCAATGGAAAAATATCCAAACTGAAGAATAGAAAGAAAAAAGAGAGAAACAACAAAAATAGAGAGAAAGAAGAAAATACAAAAATGAAACATCCAAACTGTAACATATTGTATAATTGAAAATAGTCATACGATAGAGAATATATACAAAGACAAAAGTTTTTTGTATGAAAAGATTAATAAAATTTATTAAAAAAAAACAATTACAAAACCAATCAAGGGGAAAAAAACAAAATGCAAGCTACCAATATCCAGAATGAAAGGAGGTGGGGGACACTACTACAGATCTTCCAGATATTTCAGCAAATAACAACAACAACAACAACAGTGAGGCGACAACTGTGAATACCTTCATGCCAATGAAATCAGAAATAAATTCAGTTTTTAAAATCATAAACTACTGAAGTTGTAAAAGGAAGACATAGAAAATCTAAATTTAAATGAGTAATTATAAAACCTTCCCACAAAAAGGATCCAGGCCCAGAGCATTTCACAAATGAATTCATCGAAACATTTATAGATAAAATAATACCAATCTTACATAAACTCTTTCAGAGACTAGGAATAAAAGAAATACTCCTTAACTCTTTTTTAGAAGGGGGTTGGGGGAAGCAGCAAAACTGTCATTTCATAATCTGACAAGAAGGTCACAGGCTATTCTCTCTCATGAACTTAGATGTAAAAACCCTTTAAGAAATCCTAGCAAACCGAATACAGTAATAGAGAAAATAAATGATATACCAAGGCCAAGTGAGGTTTATTCCAGATAGGCAAGAGTGTGTTAATACTCAAAACTCAATGTGGGTTAGCACATGAAGAATAAAAAATGGTGTACTTGTGTCAGTAGATGCAGAAGATATTTGACAGAATTTAACACAAATTTAACTCTTAGAAAACTAGGAGTAGCAGAAAGCTCATGTAAACTGATAAATAACTACAAAAAATAACACTTCAGGTTTAATGGTAAATATGGAGAATTTTCCCTAGTAGCAAAAAAAAAACAAAAAAAAAACCCCATCAATAATGCAATACTTATAATCAACAATGAAATGGCAGTCTCGTCCATTGCAAGAAAGTTATGAAAGAAAAAAACATGAAGATTTTAAGGACCCATTATAAAACTATGATAATGAATACAATGTAGCATTGGCACAAAATTAGATGAAAGGACTAAATGGTACAGAACGGCACTGCCATAGACACATACATGTGCTTTCTGACAAACCACAAAGGCAGCCCCGCGGTGTAGAGGGAGAGAGGTGGCCGTATCGCCAAACGGTGCTGGGGCAACTGGATAGCCGCATGGACAGAGTGAGTCACCTCAGAAGCTGGAAAGCTTGGAGCAGCTATGACCTGCCTTGCCTACCCCAGCCAAGTCTATTGCAGAGTCTCAGCCACCCAGTGTCTCCAGCTTAGATGATTCAAAGTTGTTAAACAGTCTGTTGTTGTTTTTTTTACATCGGGATGAACATATTTTGTGTGGTCTTTTCCCTTCTCTTAATCTTGAGTTCCAAACTGGACCACATAGAAGCAGATCAGCCACACAATTCTACTGAGAATTACGCCAGAAATGGTCTGAGTACCTGCATTGTTCTACTGTGACTCTGGCGTGAAAGAACAAAAGGGAGGGAATGGCCTCAAACAGACACACACGATGTGAGTAATGTTTGTCTCGCCAACAGCGACTTCACAGTGAAAGCAAAATAAGAAAGGGAAGAAATTTGTTGAAATTCCATGAGTTTGGATTCAATCTGAACCATATGTAGCTCCAGATTAGGTCATATTCTCATGATAAAATTACTAATTTTGTCTTCAATTCTGTCTGCTACTCAGTATTTCCATGATCTCTTATTAGCTGATCTCACGCATTATTTGTTTGGTCTGTATCACTCAAAAGATGGGAGACTTCAACTAAAGCGCTGGAGTCTCACCAGAAGGTTTGGAACTCCGTTACTATGGTGTCAGGGCAAAGGTGAGACTCTGCAATAAGACTACCGGGATGTAAGGTCCCCTCACTTCCCAGCAGTGTCATCCTGGGCAAGTTACGCCCTCTCCCTAGGACTCAGTTTTCCTATCTATGAAGTGGGTTTAATAACAGTACCTCCATCACTGGGTGGTTGTGAGCATGGAAAGAGTTAAAGGGTCAGGTACTTAATCCATAGTGCCTGATCTGCAACTAGTGCCACAGAGACATTAGTTCCTGCGTTTCACCTGTAAGCACTGTACAGAACAGTCTTGCTATAAACTGCATTGGTTCTTGTTAGCTGCCTTTTAACTGGGCTTTCCATAAATTGTTGTAATTTGGAACAAATCCCTTGTTTTCCCATTGATGGGGGCAAACATGGTTTGCTGATTTCCCTTAGAAAACTGATAGGAAGAAGAGGCGGTAAGCAGAGCAGTGTGGTAAAGAGCTGGGGTTTGGGAGTTCACGGCCGCCTTTGTTTAAAGCTCTGCCTCTGCAGGTTGCAAAGGGTGACTTAATTCCTCTTCTCATCTTTAACATGGAGACATGATGACATCAACTTCATAACATGGTCAGGAGAGTTAAATGAGATAATGCATCCAAGTTACTTACTGAGTGCCTCGAGTACTCTCTGAGTGCTGGGCACTGTATCATTGTTATACAATTTTTATATGGGTCCCGACATAGAAATGCATTGCATCAGCTGCTGAGAATGCATTTTGACAATTCAAAAGTACCTGACTATTGTTTAATCTTCGCGGCAGAGACTTAGCTTCTCTTAGCATTGTGTTGATTACCCCCAGATACTTGCGTCTTCTTCCAATGAGAATAAACACTGGAAAATCTTTGAGATTCTTCACTGACCACACCAGTAATGTACAAACGTGAGGCCCATTCATATACTGAAATAGCAGATATGACCCATAAAAATGTGTGTGTATCCACAAAGCTCTCCTTCAAATGCAGCGTGTCACTCACTTGCCCTGTGTTTTACGGACTATTCTTAGGATCAAAGCTGAAGTTTTGTGTAAATCATGGAAATAATCTCATTAGACTAGCTCAAGATGGTATCTCTTGTCACTATCACTTTTCCGTGTCTCATTATGCTAATAGTCTGGTGTGATTACCACTTATCTATAAAAATAAAAACTTAAAAATATAAGACAAACATGTCACAGAGTTTAGTTCTACTGGCTGATTATGCTGTGGATGACCAAGAATGGGAGATACAGGGCAAAAATGGTTTCACAATTCCAACTAGAGTTCATTAGCAATGGAAGGAACAGAAAAGTCAACTGGACTCACCAAGGGCTACCCTAAGGAAAGGGTCCAAAGATCACTGAACTTCTCTCCAACTAGTCTCTCCATGGTTGTTAGCACCGGCTTCCCCGGTAAGGGCAGATCACTGGGTCATCTGTAAGACCAGAAGTCCTAAAGACAGTTATAAATGAGGAAAGGTTTACTTGAAAGATTAAGCCAGAATTTCTGGCCTCCAGGAATTTCTGAAATGTCACACTGGAGCAGGCAGTGAAATACAGTTTTTGTTAGCAACACACAAAGGACCTAAAGCAAAGTAATCAGGGGGAAAAAATCATAAGGTAGTGAGTATATTGGCTCAGACCCAGTAACATAAGACATTCATTACACCGAGACACCGTAATTCTCCGAACACCCCTTAAATCTCTCGGCTGTTTAATATAAGATGAGAGTAAATGTTCAGGTCAATAAAATTATCGGCTATTTTCATATCCAAAAAACAGAAAAGGTTCACCAGTGGAAAAACGTAGAGGTTAACCATGAACTTTTTTTAATAAACAATTTGGCCTCGTGTCACTCTATGCACAAGCCTTCCATTACCAGCAAGCGCTGACCCCTCCCAGAGCCACTGGATCTGTGCGTTTCCAGCCGAGCCTGCTGGCAGTGAGGACTCGCTGGGCTGGATTTCTCACAGGTTCAAGTGTCAGCCACCACTTGCGGAAAGGGTGTTTGAAGGATGAGTGTTGTATAACCACAGGCGGGGGCTCAAAAGCCAATTCTAGTTAAGCCCGATAATAGTTTTTGACATTTAGAGACATTTTATACTTCAAAACTCTTGGAGAGCTGAACTGCTTGCCTGAAATTGCTGTTTCTGTGAAGATCAGAAGAGACTTGCAAGTGTTAATTGACCTCTTTCATTCTTTTTTTAATTTTGACTCTTCCCTAAAAATTCAGTCCAGAGTTAAATGGTTATTTGTTCTCCAGCAATTAGATTTTCATCATGCGATATTGCAGCGGTCTCCCAAGTGGGCTACTTAGACTCCAGAAAGTGTCCAGGAATACATACTGTGGGTATGGAAGAAAATATTAGAACTTCTATTATATTTTCTTTTAATCTTAAAATAAGGAAAAAACCTAAGCTTTGGTAGTACTCAGAACCTAGAATGGACACGGGCACTCTCAGTAATGCTAGGTATCAAAAAGCGCTGTGCTCAGCTAGGCAGTGTGAGGTTTCCCAGGGAGAGGGGGGCATCCTGTGTCGCAGGAAGGGGTGATGGCAGCACCCTCATCTTGTTCTCTTTCATCTCATGGTCACTTATCACAGTTTACTCGCATCCAGTTCACTGGTATTATGAATTCTATTACCTAATTTTAACTAAACTAACTTTCACAAAATGGACAAGTGGCTCTGGGATCCTCACAGAGAAGCCATGGTTTGAAAGTGTGTTGCTAATGCAAACGCAAGAGGAGAACAACAACTGAGGGGCGGAGCTGAAGCAGGGTAGCGTGGGCCAAGCTCATCCATCTGAAGCCAGACTGTCGGGCTCAAATTCCTGACACAATGATGCACTAAATCAGTGACTTTGGGGAAGTTACTTAATCTCACTGTGCATCAGTCTCTCCCTGTCACCTAGGATGTAATATGAAACTCTCATCCCCACAGCAGTGGTTTGTCAGGCAAATTAAATGAGAAAAGCCTGTGGTGCATGCTTAAAGCTTTAAAAACAAAAGTGGCTTTTAATATTATCCTTCTAATAAGGGCCAAAAGCAGTGGTGATCTAATCAGATTTGAGAATCTAAAATTATCAAGACTAGTTGCTTATAATAAGAACTATATAGATATGAGAGAGAGAGAGAGAGAAAGATGAGAGAATTAGCATTTGGGATAAGAAGGCAAAACTGCAATTTTCTCAGTTTTCTGAAGCCATGCAATGCACAATCCAAATTCTGCAAAATCTCACTGAACTTAATGATAAATGTTCAGAGGCCCCATTTGGACCTTTTCACTAATGGTAAATGATAAAACAGTCTTGTTCTATGGGAATACAAGCATTTTTCCTAACAGCATAAAAACAGCTAAAACAATACATGGAACACATTTTTTTTCATCAGAAAAATTCTTTTGTTATACACAAAGAAACTCTACTAAAGTTTTCATTACTATTAAAGAGATTTTGTTGACTGGGAAAAAAAACCCACCTCTAACAAATTTTAGCTAAACATGTACTTGATAAATTGTATTTCCATAGTTAAATATACTTTTTGAAATAATAAAAGCAAGATGTAACTGAGAAAGTTTATTCTCAACAATAAATGACTACTTAACTTTTTTAAAGTTTATAAGAATGCTACATAAGAAAACACTGAAGAAGCGGATGCTTTGAATGAAGGACCAGAGTCAATTTATAAAGACAGCATGGCACAATGAAATGCATTGACAGCAAAGAAATTGGAGTCAAAATGTACAAAGTGCTACCAGATGTCACCAAAGTGCTTATTTTTACAGAAATAATACTCGTAAAAGGTAACACTTCTAAAATATTATATGGCACAGAATCTTTCTCATTACAGTCGCCATATTTACAATAATTGCCAAGCTTAAATTTAAGGTATGAGTTTTTTTCTTTTGTTATTTATCTGTTTCTTTTATCACTCATATATTATTTACAGTGATCTGCACTCCCCTCCGACGGCAAACGGCTGGCAGTGCTGTGCTTCCTGCGACGGAGGCACGTTGCTCAAACGCAGGCGTTCAATCAGAATCGTGAGAGACCACTGCTTAGTGGGCAGCAGAAACTCCACATTTGGATAGCTCTTTAAAAGATATAATCTGTTCCTAGGAAAAAATAATATAACTTTTCTCCAGCACACGTTTCAGTATTTAGCATTTGCTGGAGGAAAAGATATTTCTTATATCAAGCTTAAATCTCTCATGCTACATTTTGAACCCATTTTCTTCCATGTAGATTTTTTAAAAGCTGTACATCAGAAAATCAATTCACATACCCAGGGGGGTACCCTCTTCCATTGGGATGATTTTATAACTTTACAAAAAAGAGATCTTAGGTCAAAATATTGAGTTCTAATTTCAAAGACAGAAAGGAACATGAAAATCTTAGTCCTGATCGTAGTTCATATTTGGGGGGATCAGGAAATCAGGATCCTCTGAAGGAGCTGCTCAAGCTACCTGGTAGCCTGGTAGAGCCACCGGGTTTGGAGGTGTAAACAACTGAACATTTGTACTGACATGCTGGCCTCCCACTGTGTGACCTTCCATATCTTGGCACAAGGTAGTAAGAACAGACTCTGTCTGGTAGTGCTGGCTGTTACACTCCCCATACTCTGAACTTAGAAGACAGGTAGTTTTGGCTTTCTCTGGAGAAAATGAGATAGATGAGGAAAATAGATAAAATAGTACAATCCGAATTGAATAATTTCGAAAAGTGAACCAGAAAAATGATATACAACTGGTCAACAAGAACATGAAAAGATGCTCAAATCATTAATCAGTAAGAAAGTGCAAATCAAAGTTATAGTGATGTACCACTTCATACCCATTAGCATGGCTACCATTAAAAAAAAATGTGAGAATAGGAAATTGGAACCCTTGCACACTGTTGGTGGGAATGTAGAATAGTGCAGTCACTATGGAGAACCTCAAAACTCGAAAACCAGAACTGCCATATGATCCAGCAACTCCACTTCAGGATATATATCCAAAAGAATTGAAAGCGGGGTCTTGAAGAGATCTTTGTGGGCCTATGTTCACAGAAGCATTCACAACAGCCAGAAGGTGGAAACTACCCAAAGTCCATTGCTGGATGAATGGATAAACCAAATGTGGCATATACATTAAATGGAATGTTATTTAGCCTTAGAATGAAAGAAATTTTGACGTGCCATGACGTGGATGAGTCTTGGTGCTATTATGCTAATGAAATAAGCCAGTCACAAACAGGAAAAGTACCACATGATTCCATACAAATGAGGTACTTAGATTGATAAAAGTCATAGAGACAGAAAACAGAATGCTGGTTTCCAGGGGATGGATCGAGGACAAGAATTAGTGTTTAATGCAAGATGAGAAAGTTTTGGGGACAGTGGCGGTGATGGTTCCACAGTGATGTGAATGTTCCGTATTTTTCAGACTATAAGACGCACCGGACCATAAGATGTACCCTAGGTTTTAGAGGAGGAAAATAGGGGAAAAAACCCCGCTCCACTGCCCCCCCACCCCCAGCGAGCCAGGTAAGCTACATTTGAACTATAAGATGCACCCCCATTTTCCTCCCAAATTTGGAAGGAAATATAGTCCAAAAAACACAGTACTTAATGATATTGGAGTGTATCCTTAATATGGTTAAAATGGTCAATTTTATGTTATATAGAGTTTACCCCAATTAAAAATAAATAAATAGTTTTTTTTTTTAAAAAGAAAAACCAGGCTTTCTAAATGGCACACGTATACCCCAGGCAGCTTTACCTATGCCTTGTGCCACACTTCAGAGAGCACCGTCAAAGTCATTTTATGTGGCTCCATTGGCTCACTCATTCAAAAGCAAGCATTTATTGAACCCTTTATTAAGGGCCAGGAACAGAGCTAGATACAAAAAATGGAATATAAATTAAATTAAGACACAGTCTCCAATAGCAAGAGAAAGTGAAAAGGAAATGAAGAAAGTTAATATAGAATCATACTCCCTACTGGCCACTATATATATATATATATTTCAGTTGAAATAATACATACACACACACACATACACACACATATAAATATAACTTCATTTGGTTCCCATGGCAAGCTTAACTCAGAGGAAATATTATCGCACTTTTTACATCATGGAACTGAAGCTCAACAAGTAGGTAGTTTGTTTGACCAGGTCACAAAACCAGCAAGACCCAGAACTGGGATTCAAAACTTGGTTCAATTCGTGAATCATTGCTCCTCTGCCATTTGACCCACTATTAGGTCCATTCTTGATTCCATTCTTAATTAAGCTTGAGGGCCGCTGGACTTCCTACTTCCACCTCATTTCTAAAATCAAGGCTGAAGGTCAGGCTCCTTAATAAGAGTCAGGCATGATACCCCAAAATTGACTGTCCTCCAGATTCTGCTTCAGAGATGCCCAGGATCATGTGTTCATTCACTCATTCACTCACAAGGATTATTATCTTCCCTAATTTCTCTGTAATCTGGAGTCCAATCGTTACTAAAATAGACTACAGTTCCAGGCTGTGCTATAACTAGTAAAATACTTTGCTTCCTTTGTTACACAGTACCTTGGTTAATGGTTAATTAGAAAGTTATTATGACTTTTACAAGTCACATGGTCACTTTTCAGATTCTTATATAATCACTCAAAAAGTACACTTGCTGACATGTTTTGGAAAAAGGCCTCTCCATATATGTACTTAATTATCACATTCAATTATCTTAACCAAACTAATTGGAAGGTACTAATAAATTTTGGGTTCATAATTTCTTTTCTCCTTTCTGTCCTCCAAGCTCTGTGTCATCCTGTTCAACCTGAACCCTTGGCTGCCCTTCTCGTCCCTTCTCCTTACACCAAGGGCACCAGCCGAATTCTTTCTTAAACTCCTGGCTGATAGGAAATCACAACTCAGGCCCTCAGGCCCAAGAGTGCCATGTTCCAACAACTTCCTTGAATTTACAACACACAGCTACTCTGTGAACTGGAGAAAAATTTTTAAAAAAGGAAATTTAAGATGTTAAACACACTAACCAGTCCTACAAGCAAGAACAACTTAATACTGGAACTTGGGAAGGCATAGCAGAAACCATTCTGGTAGAATGACTAAAGAAACAAAGAAGTGTTCTTCTTTTTATCCTCACCCACGGACATGCTTAGAGAGGGGAAAAGAGGAAGAGAGAGAGGGAGAGAAGCATCACTGTGGGACAGAAACATTGATCAGTTGCCTCTCACATGCACCCTGACTAGGGACCCAACCTGCAACCTAGGCACGTGCCCTGACTGGGAATTGAACTCTTGACCTTTCAGACCATGAGATGATGCTCCAACCAACTGAGCCATACCAGTCAGGGCAAAGAAATGTTCTTTATTTCCAGGTCCCCCGGCTTTGTGGGAAAATGCTGTCCCCAGTGACTTATAGTAGAAACTTGAGATAAACTCATTATTAAGTACTACAATTATTATTGTTAAGCTTTGGGATGGTCTTTCTGAGATGACCCCTGGGTCCACTGATGCGGATCCCAGCCCACGGGATCCGTGTGTTGTGGTAGCAATGGACAAATTCACACGGACTACCGAGTCCTGTGGAGGTAAAGGGACTGCACAGCCACTCTCTCAAGGGGACAGCGCCCCAACCCTTGCCTTGACAGGCTTTTATTGCTTTTCTGGGCACATTACATTGAGGATGATCATCATTTACTAAGCACAGGTTCACTTTAGGTGGTTACAGAAAACAAAGGAGAGGATGTTGCTAATTACATCAAAAAGGAAGGATATTTACAAATGTAAAGGGAAAAGTTGTTGAACTGGTTACACTAGTCCTTGGAAGGTTTAGCATAGATTGTAGAAAATTACTTTAAAGATATGCAGTAAAGGTTTGCTGCCTCAATTCAGGGCGAGGGAGTTTTAGCAAAAAGCAAGTCTCAAAGCAGCCTAGGTACAATGCAGGTCTGATTCCCCACGGGAGAACCTGTCTGTGGGTGTGGGTCCTGTGTGCCAGGCCTTGCTTTCCACTGGCCTTTCCAAGTGGGAGCTGGGCCCACGCCACGCAGAACGGTCTCCTATAGTCCACTTTGAATGAAACAGTTGCTATGGAGTAGGATCCTAGAGCTCTATGCACTTGGGACCCTCCCAGACCTCACCCTGTACATCTCTTCATCTGGCTGCTTATCTCCATCCTTTATCATAACCTTTAATCAACTGGTAACATAAGTGTTTCCCTGAGTTCTGTGAACCATTCAAGCAAATCATTCAAACCCAGAGATTGGGTCCTGGGAACTTTCAATCTGCAGCCAGTTGGACAGCAGCCCAGGTGACAACCAGGGCTTGTGACTGGCATCTGAAGGGGCGTGGACAGCAGGCTAGTGGGATGGAGCCCTTACCCTGTGGGATCTGACACCATCTCCAGGTCGACAGTGTGAGAACTGAGTGAAATTGGTGGACGCCCAGCTGCACTACAGAGAATTACTAGGGGTGGGGAAAAGCCTCCACACATTTGGTGACCAGAAGTGTCAGAAGTCAAGTGTTTTGTGTGAGCAGTAAAGAGACTGAACTGAGGTTTTTCCCTACAACGGGAGAAAACTGATGTTTCCAGTCTCCAGTAGAAGAGCTGCGAAAATAAACATGTTAACATATGTAAAGCATTTAGATCAGTGCCAAGCACATGAAAAGTGCTCAGTAGATGGGGTAATACAGGGATGGTACAAGGGACACAAGAGGACGGTTACAGCCTTAAGGTACCTTGAAAACTCAAAGACCACCTAACTAAAATGTGAATGTTGAGGCTTGCAAGGTGCCTTATATTCCCATTACTTTTGAAAGTCTTCCTTGACAGCCAGATCTGTTTCAACAGTAGTGTCATCAGTGAGGATTCGCAGAAGTGGATATTTTAACTACGCTCCGAGGAACCCCTGCAGGCGCTGAGCGGGAGAATCCGATGGGCCGTATCAGTTAACTACCTGCATAACAAACGAGTATGCACGCTTGGTGCATCTGACAGTAAACATTTACTGAGCTCACGCATCTGTGCATCTGTAATCAACTACAGGTTGGCTGATCTCAGCTGAGCTCAGTTAGTTGGCTCTACGGATCTTGAATGGGGTCACTCATGCTTCTGGGGGTTACCCAGGGTCAGATGCTCTCAGCTGGGCTTGTCTGGGGCAGTCTGGCTGGGCGGCACTGCTCCATTTATGCCTCATATTTCTCCTGGGCTAGCCTGAGCATGTTCTTCCCGTGATGATAGAAGACACATACGTGAGCCAGCCCAGTTGTTTAAGAGCTTTTTTAAACCTTTTGTCATTTTATGTCCACTAATATTTTATAGGTCAAAGCAGTCACATAGATAAACTCAAAGTCAAGTTGTAGGAAAATATACTCCACCTTCTTAAGTGGGAGAAACTTCAAAGTCACATGGCAAAGGGCAAGGATTCAAAGAGAAGAGAAGAATTGAGGTCATTAATGCAATTTATCGTAGTAGGAGAACATGGTGACTGGCCAGACCTTTGGAAGCCCTCACCTCTGCTGTAACCATTTCGATGTCTTATTAGTTTACACATATTGATAATATTTCAATTTAGCAAAGGGTACCCCAGCTAAAAAAGCTGTGGATGTAATTCAGGGCAATTCGTGTAATTAAATTAGCGTTTACTATTTGGACACTGTGACGCTGGCCCTGGAGAAGCATAAGCACTGACGATGGGATCCCTGCTGGGCTCGTGGGGCGCCCTCACGAGCACCAGAAGAATATGTACAAGCCGAGAGCACGGTCATTGGGTAGGCTGGGGCATCAAGGAAGGATGAAGAAATGCCAAAAAGGAGAGCTGAATGGGCCATAAAGAATAAATCCACCTGCATCTAAACCTGGCCCTAAGACAGTCCTAAACGCAATCTTCTGTCAAACCCATCCGTCCGGCTATGTAATGTCATTATGATGGAACCAGCCCTGACATTAAAAAATGTATTAAAAACCTTTCCTTCTGAGATGTGTGTGTATCTGAAGCAGCTGAATCTTATTAAGGGAGTTTCTTAAATGGATTCTTACCTTTAAAGTCAGCTTGTTCAAATTCACTTATTTTCTCTTTTGGCCACCTAGACAAATAAAGGTCAAGAGAGTCAAAATAAATGATAAAAACAAGGAATGTGCAAACAAACTTCTGTTCATTCAGATTCAGGAAAATCTCTTGAACTGGTTTCTAAATATTTGATTCAGAAAAACCTAAACCTTGTTTGTCAACTGCATTGTTTTCCTCATTTTAAAAAAAAGCCTCCCATGAGTATAATGGTAGAAATTCAATCCGTATGTTTTCTGATTCATTTATACTTAGCTCATCAAAATATTTTCTCAGAGCTGAGCTCTTTGGTGGCCAAGATGCTTTGTGGTCCTTTTCCTTTGAAACAGCTAAATTGTAGTTTATCATCAGCTTACATGAATGCAAAGGAAGGTTGACAAACACCCCTAAACTGATTATCTCATAAGGCTGGAGAGAGTTATAAGGTCGTACAGCTTGTCTTCCTAAAGCGGCTTCCTCTCTCTCATGATTTATTGCATCGTTCCAATTCACATTTGCATTACTACCAGTGCTCTCCCTGAAAAGGACAAACCAAATATAAAAGGATCAAAGTCTCAGAAATGATCCAGGGAAGAATAGGCTCTGGGCAAAAAGGTCTAGGAAACTTTGGAGGAATATGAATGTTTGGGAGTGTGGTATGATTCTGTAGCCAGATTTGAAAGGTAAAGAGTAGTCTTCTATTCATCAAAACTCAAAAGAAATAGCTGGGTTTCTCTTTACATTTCAGGGCCCCGACTTAGCGCCACACTCTAATCCACATGTATCAGAAGAACGAGAGAAGCTTTGCCTTTGTTTTTGTAACAGGGCTGATCTGCAGCCTTGGTCCCAGTAAGAAGGACAGCTTTTACTGACACTACCTCGGGGGCAGAGTTTAGGGAAACAGAAGTCAGAGTCAACATCAAGATGCAGATGGAAACACTACAGAAAACAGTAGGACAATGGCACAAGCAGGCAGCAAACTCAGGCCATGAAATGCTGAACGCCTGGCTTTCCTGTGCACTATATGCTACTGGAGAGTTCATTCATATACTTACTATGAGTTAATTTATATGATTATGAATTCATGTATATTATTGGTTTATCATATGACATTTACTAAAAGTTAGAAAATGTCATGACAGCTGGGCATGATCCACAGTGATACACTTTTTGACTTCTCTCTTCATGTTTCTCTTTCTACAGCAGGCAATATGCTTAGTTCTACATTTTCAGAACCCATGCAGTCTTTTATCTTCAACTGCTACCTTTTGTTATTTGTAGGCCTTATATTTTACACCAGTCCCTGTCCCATATCTTCAGCTAATGCTCAGTACGTGGGATAAAAGGATGCTTTTGGCTTTGACAAAAGCAGTCTTTTTCTAAACTGGCCAAGTGACTTTCTCTGCTGTTTATCCCAAGAACTAATTTTGCTCACTCCAATGATGCAGAAAACTAAACCCGAAGTTTCATATCATAAAAAAGATGGGGACAGAAGTTTTCCTTCAAGGGCTAAAGTAGAGCTGATTTAATCTTATCCCAGGTATCTCTCCAATTTGGTGATGAGGGTTGCGGATGCAGGTCTAGGATCGATTAGGATCAAACTTCTTGAAGGTAGGGCTGTGAACATTATAAATCGTTATTTACTTTTTAAATAAACTGTCCTTAATTGTCATTAATAATGTCCTGCTCTCTAGTGGCATTGATGGAACAGGAAAAGGAGAGAGAGACTAAAAGAGTGAGAAAAGAGACACAGGAAGCCCAGGGACATGAAGCAACTTGATGACCACACCACATTCCGTATGTGAAGTGTGTGTAACAGAAACACAGTACTTTAAATTTAAATTTGAGCTTATACTTTACCCAACGTTTGTGTTCAGAAACAAAGATGAGACAGCATTCTTTCAAAGGTGGAGAAAAATAAAACTAGGCAAGCAACTGCATTCGGCACATCGACTGAACTGGACTATCGAAAACTACATCGGCTTCCCTGAAAGTTTTGGGTGTTACAGAGAAAGATGCTTAATCTGGTAGTGATTGGTGCACACACCCAAACATACACACACCTGTTACTTCGAAGTGTTATTTTCCCCAAATCCTAATGACTAATTAAATTTACAAAGGATGACCTACTGAGGTAATTTTACGACTCTGCTCCATTGTGAGTCACCCCGACAAGGCTTTGACCAGTGTTTCCGGACGTGGAGCTGAACTAAAGGAGTGACTCAAATCACAGCGGTCAGAGCAGAGCAGAGTGGAGGACGTCTGCACGTCGCGCACGGCCCATGTGTTTGTGCCCCGAGGAGCACTTTCTGACACGGCACGAGTCGCAGTAGCACCCCCTTTCATCAGACCCCTCTCATTTGCCGCTCTTTGTCTTTGGACATTCTGAACTACATAAGCCTCAACCCAGGCAGCAATGTTAAAGCATGTTGGTAATTTCATTTCTTATGCCAGATTTCAAAGATTTAATATAAAACATATCAGAATTTAAGAATATTAAGGAGACCTAGAACGGGACACTTAGGTTTTGCACCATATCCAATTCTATGTTTTATTCTTAAACAGCCTAGCTTTGCTACCGATAAGAAGAAGGTATTTCATTACTTACACGAGCAAATGTAGCTTTGAGTCTTCTCAGGGAAAAATCAAATCAAGGATTATGTAGTCATGAGCAACTGGGTGATGGTCAAGGATGCTTTCAGCACTTCACAGTTACATAGAGAGTACATTAATTTATGTGAACTGGAAATAGCAGGGCACAGATTATAAGCAAAGTATGAGAGCATGATGATGGTTAAGAATTTATACGAAAGTCAGACCATCTCAATTTAAATCACAGATCCACTTACTCTATGATATTGAACAGGTTATTTAAAATCTCAATGCCTAAGGATTCTCATCTACATAATGGGATCATGCTGTTCCTGCATGATGTTGTTATAGGGATTAATATTTAAAAAGTACTTAAATGGCACCTAGTATTGAATTTATTGTAAGCATTCAATAAGTGTAAGTTATATTTACCTAATTTTAGCCAAGAATCTTATGCTTAGAAAAAATACCAGAAGGAAAGACATCTAAACCTACCTATAATGTTCTACAGGGACGGTCTACAATGGTTTATATAATGAGCTACCACTGTTTATTCAATAACCTTCTACAATTGTTTATACAATGAGCCCATGTTTAATAATTGGGGTGATATGGATAGGTCGGTACTTAAAACAAAATTTCAATTATCCTTCTTCACCCCGGAGTTTTGTATTCTTGGCTACAGATAGATAGATAGACATGCTATTTAATGATCAGCTTTGCCAGTGGGAGTTGGACACAAAGAAAAAGAATCCAGTCTATGCAACTCAAACTCATATGAGACTGATCTGTGTCAAAGAACCAAGAGAATAATTTATGAGGTTCTGAATGCCAAGCAGACTGATATTCAAGTTGGCTGTTCAACACATTCTCTTCTTAGTAAAAATGTCTACTCAGAAAATCACATGAAGACGAAGCTGCCTAAGTGAGTAAGAATGGGAAGAGTCCACAGAAATAGTCCCCTACTCGTTCAATCAGTGGTTCTACCACTAAAAAATAGTCACTTCCCTAAAGGGCTACTCCCTCAGTCCTTTTCACGTTCTCCTTTCTGCTCTTGAATCATATTAGAGAATTGGAGGAATCTCTAACAAGGGTTTACAAATGCAATATATGTAAGTGATTATAAGGTGATGAAAATTCAAAAACAGTCCTAAGTTGCTTCATTATTTTCAGAAGCTCTATTAATCTTAAATGATGCAGATGCTTAAAACTTCATCCTCCAATCAGAAGGTACAGAGTTCATCTCACAAACTCATCCTTCATTCATTCCATTATGAACCATGCATTCAGCAACTCATCCTTCTAAAAGACAAAAATCTGGAAGTATCTACACTACATAAGAAAAAGGAACAAAGGATACCTGTGGGAAGAAAAATATTCGCAGGCAAATTAACTACTCAAAATATGGTGAGAAGAGAGAGAGAGTTTAACACTGGTGCAATGGGGCTTCGGCCTCAACAGGATTAGACAGTGTACTGAAATATTACAAGGATGGCCCATGCTGAATCATAAGGGAAAAAAAGATATCCAAATAATTATTTTAAATGCTCCTCATTTAAAAAAAATTACAGACGGGAGCAGGCACAGAAAATTCTGGAAAATTAACAAAATGTTTTGTATGTTTATAAATATTGGTCAAAATATTATCCATCTCCAGGATTTATTGCCTCCTCGTTTTTGATTCAGTTAATATGCCAGCCACATTTCAACCAAAGATGTTTGCTTAATATACAAATAAATCTTAATATAATACACACTCCTGCACTTGAGAAAAATCTCCAAATGCCAAACAAAGCTGACTGTTAAATAAAAATCATAATATTTGTTAACAAACTTTTAAATTGAGCTGCTGCTCCCCCCACAACACTCAGTGATTTCTGCGTGTCATGGTTGTGCATATGCTTGAGGAACATTGTGTCACAGCTGAAAAATGCAGCTGAAGGTTTTGAAGTCCTTTATTTTTAAAAATAGTGCCACCACTTGAGAAATAAACATGATGTCTAGGAATGGGCTCATTGTTTCAAGTATGCAGAATTTTCAAGTTGCCTGAAATGATTCAAAAATCTCAACTTACATAACACCAACCACTTGTAAAATAGTTTAGAAAACATACCACAGCCAGCTTTGGACAACTCGCAACAAGGGCAAAAAGCCAGATCCCCTCAAACCAAATATGATAAACACAAGCATTGTGTTTTCCATAGATCATAATACAATAGAGTTGTTGGAGCCAGAAGAGAAACTCGTAAGTTCTAAGACTTTCACGCGCAATGCTCAAGTGAGGGGCAACTTCCCCCAGGCATCTTTATGTGATTCCCCAAACTGAATGAATATTTGCTCCCCTGGGCTCCCACACCAATTTATTTGCCCAATGTTTAAAAAATATTGCAGGCCTATTCATGAGGACTGAATGCTTTTTAATGGCAGAAACCCTGCCCTGTTCACCTCTCACAAGGCCTAGTAGAGGTTGCTACGTTTGGTAGAGATGGTCTGTAGATCACCTGGAGCGTCTTCCCACCTCTCCAGGATCATCCCCTTCCACCTGCCATGTCCCATTTTATTCCTCGTTCGTTTTTACATCTTCATACATCTTGTGTCTTTTTTCTGGAAGATCCCTCCTCCTCCACCACCCCATACTCTATTCTAGCACTTTTTACTTTTTACAGTGATTCGTTCATATATATGGCTCCCTGTCCCCAATTTATAAACTCACTGACATATGTAAAAGTCCATTTTAAAACTATGTTACACTTCTATTTCCATCCATAATGGAATAACTGGCACTGAACCATCCCTTCATTACAGAAAACTAGAAAAAATATTTTTAAAATGGTTTTCAAACATTGGGAAATGAAGGATATGGTCCTTGTGAGAAGAGAAACAAATAAGGTGGTTTCTCTGATCTCCTTGGGTTCCATCTGGAGGGCCTTACTGAAAGCCAGCACATGGCAAAGGTGTCTAGGAAGAGCACACTGTTCTGAGAGAGAGAGGGAGAGAGAGAGAGGGGGAGAGAGAGAGAGAGAGAGAGAGAGAGAGAGAGAGAGAGAGAGAGAGAGAGAGAGATAAGAGCTCAGGAAAGCAAAGGCAGCTAGAGTTTGTAGAGTTGAGCACCCTGAAATCACAGAGAAATTGCACCAGAAATCTGCACAGGAGTTCCCTTAAGTCTTTGACTGTACTCGAACCTGCACATACACAGGGCAAGACTCTAAATTCAGATAAGGAACAAGCTCTTGGAAAAAAGACAATTACTTCTGGAACTCACTCTATGGAAGATGTTTTAGTTCTGATCAGTCGAAGTAAAGGTGCCTTGTTGATCACTAGGACATTCATGGAGACCTAGGAAAGAGCATGCCTTGGGAGTAATTTTGATTTTCAAATATGTAAGAACTGCCAGCAGCTCAGTATAACAAAACAGAGCTCCTGAGTGCAGCTTCTTCACTGGAGGGTGTCTCTATTGATAACTGTCATTTCCACTGCATCGATACAACAGAGGGTCTCCAGACTCTTTTCAGGGCGTTGTATTGACACAGCTGACTTAGACACCAATGAGATAAGTGATCTGGAAAAACAGTGTCTGCGGCAACGTTTTGTAATCATGGCGTCCACGGATCCCTAGGGTCTCTGGGAGTCCCATTAATTCCTGAAAACTGTATGCAAAATTAAGTCAAATGTGTTTCCCAACACACTGTGAGAAAATGATTTTAAGTCAGACCTTCAGAAGAGCCCCATGAATGTGATACATAATGTGATGCTTTTAATAGTATTTCATTTTTTATTAAAGGATCCAAGGCTCAGGATTGCCCTTGAGCTCCAAAGACTTACAATGGTCTATACTCTCAGTAAACTCAAGAAATTGCCACATTAAGAAGAAATGGACTTGTTTCCCCCCTCTAAAATCTGTATTACATTGAGTTTATGGAGATTTGAGAAGTGTTGATAGACTACACATAGGAAGGTGTGCCGATGACCTTGCTGCCCTAACTCAGTGCCATCTCTAAGCAGCTGAACAAGGGCATTAACCCAGAATACGCACTCACTCACATGGCAAAACCCGTATGGGGTCCTTGCCAAAGACAGCTATTATACAAAGGTTGGATTTAAACCATTACATGTACATGAAGAAAAGAATGGAAAATTTTTTCAAATGCACTAGAAAAGGAAAGTGCTGAGTGCACTAAGCCACCTTCTTAAAAAGTTCTTTTGATATAGTTGCAAAAGAGCCTTGAGGAGGTCTGCCCCATGTCCCCACCTCTAGAACTGCAGGATCCTCCAGTTCTAGACAGTTCCAGTCAGTTGAGTTCAATCCCAGGATATCCACAGGCAGAATACTATTCTGTTTTCTCACTTCAAGAAAAGTGCAAGGAGTGCACGTTACTCCCCAAATCCCTGGAGGAATGTCCCATATCATCGTGGAAACCTCTTTAGGCACTGTTCTTCCATAGAGGTAAGAAACTCTCACACAGGTCTCTCCTCTGCTCCTCTACCCCACACTGAATGGGTACATTTGGAAGTCACTGAAAGCCTACCAGTAACTTGCTTCCGACCTGGATGTCTAGGCTGAGGCATCATGCCTTGGAGCAAATGCTCGAGCTGTGTTGGACACTGTGGGTGAATAAGATAATCACTGTCCATGTATATTATGGAGTGTTTATCTGTGGGAACCAGATGAGAAGGCAGACTGAGTATAACAAGATGAGGTATTTCTTGAAAACACTGACTTCATAAAGAGTGTGTAGAGGAAATGTCACAGGCAGGACAACCAATTTTTCACCTCAGAAGCCTGATGCCAATCAACATTAATTGAATCAAGACTCTCCGAGATTTCAGATGTTTCTATGAAAGAGCACATGTTATCATGAGCAACAGACATGCTTTAAACACTGTTTAAAAAAATCCCTTAAAAAAAGCCTTTTATGTCAGTTCAAGGCCCGGGAAGGGGTCAGAATACAGCCAATGTCAGTTTCCCCGCTGGCACAGACGGCACCCATCCTTCATTACTTGCTGTCAACCTAGCTCCCTAAAAACAGCAAATTAACTGAGACCCAGAAGGGAAAGTGGGAAAAGATATCAAAATATTATATTATTGGCTGTGTCCTAGAACTATCACATTAAAACCATAGACAGCTCTCCAGCTATGAAATCAATCTTAAAACATATAATGAACATCTTTCTTCGCCTATTTCATGTAGTCAACAATCTCAGAGGTCATTAGGAACATTTCGCTTAAATATTCAATGTAAAACACTTAGTCACCTCTGTTGATTTTTCAAGAATATTTCCAAATTTCCAGCATGGCAATGGATATTCATTCCTATAGATGCTTAATTTTTTAAAAATTATTTTAGTGTTTGGGTTTGACTAACAAGGTAAATTGACTTAAAAGTGAGACATTCATCAACTACCCAATCTCTAACTCACTGTATACTAGCAAAAACATGTGAAATGTGGATCTCAGTTAAATTTGAACATATTTTCCCATCCAAGCAACAGCCCTCTGCCAAACTTAGAAGAAAGCGCATCTTACTCTGCTATAGTCTCCAAAGGCGGCCGCAAGATTATAGTTCTGATTGTAGACAGAACGGAGTACATTGTGTTCACTTTCCTGTTTTCTTCATAATCATTGCAACATGAACAGTTATCAGAGGGAAGTAGTTGGACAATCAAATGACAGTAATCATAAGAGTATAAACAAATCAAGGAAAACGAGTGGGGAATGAAAAATGAGGCTGTGGATTTTTTCTTCAGTGGGTTTGTGTGCTCTCTGAATATCAGTTGACTTGAAAATCAGTGGATCATCAAAGGTAATACTCAGGTCATCAAAGGTAAAAGGCTGAGGATGGCTGAGGTCCCAGAAAACATCTCAGGTCACAGACTGATAAATTCAGTGACAGAAAATCTAGCAAAAACAAATCTATGTATATATCAACACTAAATTTCCACAATTTTCTTTTCAGCAAACATCTCACCTGCTTTCTTCTGTGAAGTGGTAAAATGAGTATCCTCTTTCCATCATTGACTAAATAAGTTGGGGCATACCAGTTCCCTGAATATCAAGATGATGATTTTGCTTAAGCAGAAGGAATCACATATTGTTATTTTCATGCAGCTAACCAAAGAAACATGTGGGTGATTATGAAAGAATCAGGACAATCCAAGAAAAGGAATAACCAAACCCTCTGCAGCAAAGCTCAAGGAAGTTCTGAGACATTAGTGCACATAATGGGCAACTCCACTTTCTACTGTGCTGTAGCCGAGCAGACAGGGCCTGTCCACATGGCGCCTCGGTGAATGACCCAACAACTAACTCTAGAAGGAACAGGTCTATATTTACAATATTCCAGCCTTGAGGGGGCTCAGAGCATGTATGCTTGGAGTGCTCCTTTCCCACAAGACCCTGCACTTCCCTTGTTCCCTGAAACAGCTATAAGCCAAAAGCAAACCCAATAGTTCCTCATGTTCTTATCTTAAGGAAGCTAGACAAACAGATCTCCAGTCTCTCTGGAAGGCACCAAAGTCACCATCCTCATGCAGCAGCTCTCTTATTCAGGATCTGGAGTATGTTGTCATCAGCCTCCTTGCAAGCATGTGCCGTGCTACACTGGATCATGGCAAAGTACAAGTCTCAAGAGTCCAGATAAAGTCTCAGTCTGCAAGGCAGTGAGTGGGTCAGTGTCTTGCAAGGAAGGGGTCCTTGATGGCTTTGGAGTCTGCTAGGGCAGGTAGGATCAAAGCAGCCTGCCTCCTTTCTTACTAGCCCACAGCAGGCCAGCTGCTACAACCCACATGGCTCCTATCTCACTAACAGCAGCCTGCCAGGATCTGCCTTCACTACCAGCTGTATCCTGGCTCTCTCAGGGCTCTTCTACTCCCTTCATTTAAACCCTGACCCAGGGTCTCCTGCGTGACCTCATCTCTGACTCCTCCCACCATGAGTGATATTTGCCAGTTCTCCTGTATACCATACATTCATTTGGCTGCTGCCATCCCCATTCAGAGCAAGAGTGACTCTGTGATCCAGGGGAACCCCACCTCCCCTGGCTACATCACGAGTCAGGACACGCCCTTAAAGTCACACCTTTTCTCCCAGGTTTAATAGCACAAGCTATTATCATAGCTTTAAACTAGCAACTGAGTTGCTATTGATATGCAAAGTTTCATAAGCAGTATCATCCACTGTGGGGAACAGTCTCTATACCCCGTGACTCTGCCTGTCTTATATCAAAAACCCATGGCTTCCCTCCATACCACAGCCATACCAGCAAAACTCATTTGCTTCCTAAAGATGGCAAATTTCATTTTATTTTGATGAAAATGGGATACTGTACAGTAGGTAGCTTGTATCCAAAAACTCATGCAACTGAATAAAATTTTAGAGTGTGCTAGCTAAAGTGTTTTAAATTTATACAAACTAAAGAAAAAGGTAGAGAATAAAAGTCAGCTGAGAATCTAGATGAAGATCACTCCTTTAAAGACAAAAAAAAAGAGAGAGAAAGAGAGATAAATGACCCAAACAGAATCAAACACTGGTCATTCTAATTGTTTCTGTCTCATGACTGAACTAAATGAAGTGAATCCATGGAATTGTCAGGAATTCATAATCCAACAGCATCTTTGCACTTGGAAAGCACATTGTGTGACCTTGCACTTCTTCATTCCCAAAGCCTGAAGCCATGTTTCTACTTAGAAGAAGAACAGGCTTGGCCCTTGCGGCCTCCTGAAACATGCTCTGTCTGACCATGCACCGGCTACCAGAGACTCAGCCTTAAAGCCACAGAGCATTCTAGAACCACCAGATACTTTCACCTGTCTCTGATCAAACCACTCCCAATTGTCTAGGGTTTGGTTTCGATTTCCCAGAGCAATCAGGCAAGAACACTGGAATTTAGAATGTTTGGTCTTTCCACGTCAGCACGTATGGCGCTGGATCATCACTTCGGTTGGTTTGCGTTATGAATCACCTTTTGCTTACAAATGTCTCGTGTAATATACAGTCTCCAAAGGACCTGACAGAAATAAAGAATGGGGAGAGGTAAGCAGGCTTCCGAGGAAAAAATAAAGCAAATAGAATGTCATATTTGAGTGACCAATGGATCTGATCTGAGAGCAAAAATGTTTATCAGTTGTTGTAAAAGGACTCACAGCAATCATAGGGACCCTTAGGGGGCTTTTGATTTCCTGAAATTACATTCCTCTAAACCTGTGTTATTTCTACCTTGTAGGGCCACTGTTTTGACGGCTCTTATGAGAGATCTGATTCTTAAATGATACTTCCTTACTTGGTAGATGTTTTGTGTTTCTAACATAAAGTAATTGAAAAGTATCCAATATTAATAGTAGCTCATTTTATGTGTGTCTCTCTGTCTCTGTTCCTGCCCCTTTCCCTTTCTTACCAGGTACCAACGTATCTTCCAGAAAGCATAGTGGAATGTCTTCTTAAAGTGACTTTTTCTTCTATTTTAATCTTATTTGTGATATTCATGAACTCTGTGATGAGTATACATTTAAGATCTTATGTAACACGGGTAGTTTACCTTATCTAGCTCTTTTATCCTGCCTACCGCAATTATCCAAGTAACATTAAGTCGTTATTATATACTGGGCAGGTCACCAGAGAGACAGGAATATAAATTAAACATCACAGGCCTGCAGAAGCTTATAATAGACATCCTTTATAGCATGTCAATAATAACGGGGGAGGGGGGTGGAAATGGGAGGGAGGTGGGAAGGGTTGGGGGTTAGGGAGGGGTGGGGGGAAAAGGCAGAGAACTGTACTTGAACAACAATAAAATGAGAAGAAAAAAGGAGAGAGAGACCTTCAGAGAATGTTAACTAGCTTACCACCGTCAGCTTCAACATCGTCCCTAATGTGTAATCAGACACTTGAAGGATAAACACGGAAGGAGGAGCAGCCGAGTATCACGTACTCTGTACCCACACTCACATCACATGTCCCTGCTGCCCACGGTGTGGTGGGGTTCCCAGATTATACCTTATTCCAGGTAAGACAGAGCAGCAAAAACCCCTGGCTAGAGTCAGAATGAGCATGAATCCCAATTTTCTACCTTTGTTTTACACCTAGGCTAGGCACTGCCTTTTAAAGAAGCCATCTGTACTTTACTGTACTTCACTCTCTAATCTAAACTCACAAGCAACCAAGATTCATTTTCTCCCTGTTCATATTTGAGATTCAAGCGAGTCAAAGTATTTTCAGTCCCAAGAAGCACATCGCGACCTGTACCCTCCATGACTCTGCTCATGCTATGCGCTCAGCCTCCTAGAACATCCTCTCGGTCACCCCTTCCTGGCTAATTCTTACTCATCATTTAAGGCGATTCCCTGATGTCATCTCCCCCAAGAGCTTCCATTAGTTCCCTAAATTGAGTTCAGCGCCCTCCCTATGTGCTTTCACAGTAACGACCAATTCTTGATCATTGCAGTTAAGATGATACAATGAGGCAGGAGATTTATCTTCACCACTAGACTGATTTTTATTATCTTTTTCCTTCTCGGTGCCTGGCATACAAAAGTACTAAAAAATTCATAGCTTATTAATTTTAATCAAGTGATTATAGCATTAAATAGTTTCATGTGTATCTTATCTTTATATATTTTATTTCTAATATAAAAGCAAAATAACCAGCATAGGATCAGTAGGCTGTATATTTTGTATCATTGTTCAATAATAGTGACAAATTTGCCTGAGTCAGTTTTATACCAAATCAGCAGAACTAGGGAAGAATGTGGCCTCAGAGCAAAGGTAAATATTTCAAAGGGCCATATATACATAGTTCTGTACAAAGAAAAATGAACTTTTGACCAGAAAATAGATGTAGAAAAGAAATTATATTACCACGCTAATCAGAGTCATTTTAGGAAACAGCAAAGACTAAAACTAACCATAAAGACATAATGGAGAACCTATCTAAATGATTCAGAACTGAAAGAAATCTGTCCATCATTAGAGAGAGTTCAAATGTTGTATTAAAGAAATTAATAGCCTCAGGCCAAGACAAAAATATGCCTTATTCAAAACTACATACGTTTTGATAAATTCAACTTTGTTTCACAGGGCAAGCACCCTACAACATCAACCTACGGGCTCGGTCATCTCAAACAGGAACGTTTTGAGCTAAAACTGCTCCATTTCAGTGCTCCTTATTCTGACTGCACATCAAGATGAAATGGGGATGTATACATATATTCATTATATATCCATTAATATATAATCAGACATTCCTTCAATCTGACATAATTCATTAATATATAATGAATATATATATTCATATTCCCTGGACCCTGCCCCATACCTATGAGATCAACATTTATGGAGTTCTGGAGCTTGGATACTGAAGTGAATAGTTTTAAAAAGATTCAAGGTGTGTTCTCATATGCCTGATCCTTCCTAGCCATCACTCAGCATCAGGACCAGCATGCGAGAAATCTCTTTTATTTGATATGGATTTTGAGATACAGCCCCAGAAAGAAAATGGTTTAAAATATTAAATATGAAAAATAGAATATGGATGAGCATCAAAATCAGAAAGATCTACGAAAATAGTAATTGTGAATAAAAATACAAAATTGATAAATCAAAGTCTTTTACAAGGCTAACAATACGCCTTCATATACTGTCTTAATTTTATATTTTAATTAAGATCTTCTTTATGTAAATGCAGTAAGAGAACTCTCAGGGGTACATTCTCAATAGGATACAATACTACAGCATACAGGAAATTACATGAATATTTGAACCCTAAATTTGTCTGAGTTCACAAGTGCAATGGAGTATGAAATAAAACACAGTGCTTAGTTTTCCACTTTGCACAGAAAAAACAGGATTATAGGCATGTGAAGGTTTGCCTTCAATTCTCAATTAACATTCACCAAGGCAACTATGAACAAGCTCATCTTTCAGAAAAGTTTTCAACAAATAAAAAAAAGAACAAACAAACTAGGAAACCTCACGCCTACAGTTATTTCCCAAATTACTAAAATTACATTTATTTCAGCATAAAATGCAATGTATCATCTGTCATGCTGGCACATTCTGCTTTTTAGGCTTAATACGATTGTACTTGTTTACCATTCTTGTTATTACAACCATTAACACTATTCGGGCATGTTCTAACATTTGAAGCAATGTGTGAATCCTTCCTAGGCAGTCACAGACTAGCTACAGACTCACTCATGGCCGAGGTATGGGTAAGGCAGCGAAAGTGGCCCCCTTCCTGAGCAGCAGAGTCTACGCTGCTTGCCTACTTCCTGCTGTGAACTCCCTCTAAAGATGTCAATAGTGACCAGATCTCTTCAGCCCAGTGAAAAGAAGACTGGAGGATCTGTCTATATGTTTTGGGCAAAAATAGGTTGATGCTTTGCTAAAGATTTTTATGACCTTACTTTATTGAGTTCATAGTGCCCATAGGTTATTAGGCTGAGTTAAAAAAAAATAGTTAATGAGTCATTAGCATGCTATCAACCAAACAAGCAATAAAAATTTTGAGTACCTAATTTTATTAGTTAAGGGTGCCATAATAAAACACCACAGGCAGGGGCGCTTAAAATTTATTTTCTCACAGCTCTGGAAGCTGAAGTCTGAAATCAGGGTGCCAGCATGGCTAGGGTCTGGGGAAAGTTCATTTCCTGGCTTGCCACCTTCTTTCTGTGTTCTCACACAGTGAGGGTGCCTGGTGGGCGGGGTAGATCACTCTCGTTCCTGTCTCTTCATATAGGGGCACTAACCTCAACACGGGGGCACCCCCTTTAGACCTTATGTAACCCTAATAACCTCCCAAAACCCTCATCTCCAAATGCCAATCCCATTGGGGATGAAGGTTTCAACATACAAATTTTGGGGAGACGAAAACATTCAGCCCATAACACTTCTGTTTATCAACATGGTCACTCAACTCCAGGCAGGCAGGTTGTGGGCAGGAAGATTCCAGCTACTGCTACTCAGCTGATTCATGTTTAATGGCTTTAGACAAGTCAAGCCATGTTGAGGAATAGGGGATCCATCTGATTAATTGGTGACAAGCTGAAAGATTCCAAACACGCTCTCATTGCCTTGGCTGGCTAATAATTATTACTTCAGAGAACAGGCAAGCCAGAATGAGCAGGTTAGAGAATCAGAACAATGGAGTTTTGTCCTCTCATTTTCTATGATAAGAAGAGGGAGGGCAGTAGCTAGCAGAGAATATCAGATGAAAGCAAAGGTCTCCAAAGAACATGTTAATCAATACTAGGAATTCAGTATAAACCCTGAATAAGTGAATAAGCAAATATTAAGAATGCTTTACTGGCTGATAATAAGTGCTCTGAAGCGTGAAATGGGCATTGTATAAGACAATTGGACCATTACTGTGGATTCCAAAAATCTACAAGAAGATTTCAGTCCTGACCTAAACTGCTTCTCTTGTACAGTATATAAGAATTGTCACCAAACTTTTAGGGAGGAGGAACTGAAGACCTATACCAAAAGCCAGTTTTTTTTATTGTTGTTCAATTCTGTTGTCCCCATTTTCTCCCAGTATTCTCCCCTGCCCTACCAGCCCCCACCTCTCACATTCAATTGTCTCCCCTCCCTTGTTGTCTTTGTCCCTGGGTCCTTTATACATGTTCCTTGACTTGACCCTTCCCCTTCTTTCCCTCATTATCCCCCTACCACCTTCCTTCTGGTCACTGTCAGTTTGTTCTTTATTTCCATGTCTCTAGTTATACTTTGCCTGCTTGTTTGTTTTGTTGATTAGGTTCCACTTATAGGTGTGATCATATAGTATTTATCTTTTACCGCCTGGCTTATTTCACTTAGCATAATGCTCTCCAGTTCCATCCAGGCTCTCACGAAGGGTGGGAGCTCCTTCTTTCTTTCTGCTGCATAGCATTCCATTGTGTAAATGTACCACAGTGTTTTGATCCACTCATTTACTGATGGGCACTTAGGCTGCTTCCAACACTTGGCTATTGTAAATGGCACTGCTATGAACATTGGGGCGCACGGGTTCTTTCGAATTGGTGTTTCAGGATTCTTAAGGTATAATCCCAGCAGTGGAATTGCCAGGTCTAAAGACAGTTACGTTTGTAGTTTTTTGAGGAAATTCCATTCTGTTTTCCACAGTGGCTGCACCAGTCTGCAATCCCACCCACAGTGTACTAGGGTTCCCTTTTCTCCACAACCTCACCAGCACTTACTGTTTCTTGATTTGCTTATGAGGGCCATTCTGACCAGTGTGAAGTGGTATCTCTTGTGGTTTTAATTTGCATCTCTCTGATGGCTAATGATGCTGAGCATGCTTTCCTGTGTCTCTGGACCCTCTGTATGTCCTCCTTGGAGAAGTATCTGTTCAGGTCCTTTGCCCATTTTTTAATTGGATTGTTTGTCTTCCTGGAGTGGAGTCATGTGAGTTCTTTATATATTTTGGAGATCAAACCCTTGTCCAAGGTATCACTGACAAATATATTTTCCCATACGGTTTGTTCCCTTTTCATTTTGCTGATGTTTTCTTAGCTGTGCAGAAGCTTTTTAATTTGATGAAGTCCCATTTGTTTACTCTTTCTTTTATATCCCTTGCTCTAGGGGACATATCAGTGAAAATATTGCTGCATGGAATATCTGAGGATTTTCCTGTCTACGTTCTCCTCTAGGACTTTTATGGTGTCACAACTTATATTTAAGTCTTTTATCCATCTTAAGTTTATTTTTGTGTATGGTGTAAGTTGGTTGGTGGTCAAGTTTCATTTTTTTGCATGTTGCTGTCCAGATCTCCTAACACCATTTGCTGAAGAGGCTATTTTTACTCCATTTTGTGCTCCTGTCCACTTTGTTGAATAATGATTGACCGTAATTTATTTCTGTGCTCTCTATTCCATCCCATTGATCTATGTGTCTGTTCTTATGCCAGTACCAGACTATTTTGATTACAGTGGCCTTGTAATATAGTTTGATATCAGGTATTGTGATCCCTCCTACTTTGTTCTTTTTTCTCAAAATTGCTGCAGTTTTCAGGGTTGTTCATGGTTCCATATAAATTTTTGAAATATTTGTTCTATATCTGTGAAATATGTCATTGGTATTATAATAGAGATTGTGTTGAATCTACAGAATGCTTTCGGTAGTATGGAAATTTTGATGCCAGAAGCCAATTTTAATACCAGAGCTCTTTTGAGAAATAAAGAATACTTCTCAAATATAAACTTGCATATTGATAGCTCTCATTACAATGTGTTTAGCTATTCTCAATAGATTCTTTTCCATCTTGACATAAAGTCCTGAGTTGAAACTTATTACATACAATACCTGGGTCGGGTGAACCCTTCCAAGTAGAGTCAGTACTCAAGTACACAGAGGGGGCAAAACAAAGCAGACAAACATCCTTAGAAAGATTTTTTTAGCCAGACTCACTTCCAAATATGCTGTAACAACTACACAAAATAATAATGTAATATTACTAGTTAAGATGAAAAATTCTAAAAATTTTAATAGAAAAAATAATCAGAAACAACAATGCTGATAATTGAGATGCCAGTGATAGAGATACCTGGAATCTTAGTATGCACTTAAGTTGCTGTGTGAAGACAGAATACTGCAGAAGTTCTCAAATATTCTCAGTTCACGATACCCTCAGTGTCTAGGGAATTTTTTTCTAATGTCTGCAGGCCAAACACCTAACGATTGCATTTATTGAGCAGTTAAGTGCAATGACTTTGATACAATATAATAACCTACATGGTATCTAAGACATGTTTCTCCAGAAAAATTTTAATTTCCCAAGGTAAACCCATGAGTTAACACCCCAGAGGGTTTCAGCATGTAACTTGGGAACCACTTGTATGTTGTATTGGTTAACTCAGGCTTTTCAGCCACACTACCTAGACTCAAATCCTAATTCCATTACTCACTATACATGGAAATTGTGTAATTTGCATAACCTGCACTTAACTTCTTTATGCTTTAATTTACTCAGTTATAAAATGGCTCTGATAATAACACTTTATAGAATTGTCATCATGAGGATTCAATTAAGGTGGTCCGTTCACAAAGAAAGTGCCCGGTACCTAGCCCCATAAATGTTAGCTACTTTCATTATATCAAGCCTAATCCTCATGGTATTCCCTTTCTCATGACTTCAATAGGTCTAGAGAACATCAGATATTCCTAGGGAAAACTATAGGTAGGAGTGGGTACAAGTTTTCACTTCTCACTCCTTTGTGACAAACTGGAAGAGAGTCTTATCAAGGGATTCCCATGGGTACTTCCTCCTGGGACTCAGCAGAGGCAGAACCAGGTCCTTGTTTTAATTAAGGCTTAGTTATGCAACTAGTTGGGCTTTCCAAGAAAATAATGTTGCTATATCTTTAGTGTCGAATTAAGTACAAGAAGAAATGCAAGAAGTTAGCCAAGCTTTTGATTATAGACATGAAGCATTTCCAACCCATTCAATGGGCTGGCATTTCACACATGCACTTTTATCAACAGGAAAAGGTAGTGGGACCATGATGATTTCTTAAAAAAAGAAAATGCTGAAAGAAGAAAACAGTGAATGTAATGAGCTTTTACAAGTCAGTATCCAGTTCACTACATTTATTTTGCTCTGCTGAAGCACTTAGTTGATTCTTAGTTGAAGAATATAGTTTTATAAGCATACAACTTCTAAAGTTTGGTTATCATGTCTCAGTTTTAATACTAACATGTTTATGACAGTTTGCATTGATATTAGCTATTACAATGATTATCTTTTTAAGCTTTGGCAACTGGCTTACAATCTTCCTCTTCCTAGTAAGAATGTGAAACATTTGGGGCAACCTCCGAATCCATGTTATCAGCCACTGTAAATTGTATCATTTGTTCACCATGCTTCCCTCTGGCAAAATATACTTCTGCACCACTGATTTTGGGCAGGCCATGCCCCTTGCTTTGGCAAATGGCACTGTGGTCAGGAGTGGCAGCACAGGTAGGCCAAACCTTTAAGTATGCTCCCACCATTTGGTTCTGTCTCTTTCCATGTGTCCTCCACCGTCAGGACAGCACATGCCGAACAGGGGCTGCACGGGCAGCCTGGACACACAGCCAAGCGCAGCGGAGCGTGGTCACAACCACCCTCACCCTGACATGAGCACGAGACTTTCCCATTTTCATCAGTCTCTCAGATATTGAGGTCGTCGGCTACCACAGCAAGAAGTGACAAACACCCCAAGCTAGCAACACTCAGCTTGCAAATCACTTTGATCTCTTTCCTGTTTATGATGTTCATCCCTACACTCTGAGACCGTTATCTACAGGTAATCATTTGACCCAGTTTCTTTACTTCTTAAACTTTAATTTCCGGTATTTCACTCCCTCTATAGGACTACAACCTCCTGCCTCTTCAGATTCTCCAGTCTTTTTACTTCCCTAGTCATGGGGCACACAGCCTCCAGATGAGTTGAGACCCCTCAATTCATGCTTCATTCAATCCATTATCTCTCTTCCCCACCCCACTTCTTTCCCTCCTAAAAGGTTCTGGTTACCAATTCCAGTATGTGTGGGGGGGTGTGGGTCCCAACCAACAAGCAACTCTCCAACACACACAGGGCGTCGCACAATTTAACTCAATTTTGACACTACCTGCAGTTAGTATCAGATCCCACAGGTTAAGGGCTCAGTCCCCTAGGACTGCCCTCCACTCTTCCACTCCAGACACCAACTGCAAGTCCAGGTTACTACTGTACTTCTGACCAGCTGGCTATAAATCAGAGGTCTCCTGGCCCCTCACTTGAGTTTAATTAATGTGCTAGAGTGGCTCACAGAACTGAGAAAACCTATTTACTCACTAGATTACCGATTAACTCAGGCACCGCCAGATGGAAGACATGCAGAGGGTGAGGTACCGGGAAGGGGCATGCTAATACTTGTTCACTAACCCCCTAATCCAGTGATTTTTCAACCGGCATGCCACAAGAATTTTTAAAACATGCAGTAACTGACTATTTAGTCAGGTGCACTGAACTCTTTTCCTTTAGATTGTCAAATAAAAAAATGATAACAGCCAACACAAGAAAAGCCATCCGGTGTGAATGAATCAAAATTATACCTATTTTTGGTCAGATTGGCAAAAAATGTAATATATTTTTTGGTGTGCCACAGAACTTCAGTGATTAGTTTATGTGTGCCATGAGATGAGAAAGGTTGAAAACTACATGGCTGGCTCCCCTGGCAACCAGCCCCTATTTTCATTAACATAACAAAAGACCCTTTTGTGGCTTTGGACTCTTAGGAAATCCCAAGGGTTGTAAGAGCTCTGTTCCATAACTAGGATGCAGACCAAATATATATTTCTTCTTATTAATCACAGTATCACCTCCTAGTCTTCAAACAGGGATCTTTTATAGCAAACAACCATAAAAGTCAAAAATCGCTGGCACATTACCAGACTCCCACTCAGCTACTCAGACTATCCCGTCGTCCATCACCATATCATATGGAATGTCTCCCAGGTGTGACGGTTCCGATCAACCTTGTCAGGTTCCAAAAGCAGGAGTGGTGTTGGCGACAGAAGCTTCCCCCTTTCGGGCATCTGGCATAACTGAACTAAGAGACAATACCATCTTTTGCTCTGAGCCTCTTTCAAGGTGTTGATGTAATATTGGATTTCCTTCATTGCACAATATAAACCATGTTTTCATTCTCTTCTCCTCAGCTACTGTACATTTATTTCCCTTCTCTCCATTTAAACCCAAACTTTTCCACCTTTGGAAGGGCCATGAGGGTCTGCCACTGGGCTGGTCTAGGTAGCAGGCAGCAAGTCCGTCCCCCCTCAGTCCACTCTCATTCCCACAGAGTCAGGGTCTACAGGTGCAACCAGGAAGTAGAGCTGAATTCACTGTTAATCCCGATTTGGCAGGTGGCAGGAAGGCATATCTGTTCTGTCAGGCCCTAAGGATTTGTGACATGAAGTTAAAAACAGTTGCAGCTTCTTCCTTGAGTCATCCTGGCTTCCAACCCTTGTTGTTACAGCCCTGGTTCTGCAGCCAGGACATCAAGCTGAGGTGATGTGGGAAGGAAGTACATATGCCAGCACCTTCCCTGCCCCTTCTTTTCCAGATCCCCCCAGAAAACAGAGAGATTCATCCAGCAAGGACACTCCTGTAGCCCCACTCAGGTTTGTGTTGAGCGTGAACACAGACTGACTGCAGAAGAAGGCTTGTAAATCAGCCCTGCATGCCTTAATCTCCCCCATTTTATTATATTTTTTTATCGAATGTATCAGGGTGACATTGGTTAATAAAATTATATAGGTTTCAGGTGCACAATTCTAGAATTCATCACGTGTATTCTGTATTGTGTGTTCACCAGCCCAAGTCGAGTCTCCTTCCATCACCATCCCCCTCTTTACCTCTTCTACCTCCACCATACTGTTATGTGTGGCTATGAGGTGGGTTTTTTTTGGTTTGTTTGTTTTGGTTTTGGGTTTTTTTCTTAGTCCCTTTGCCTTTTTTTTTAGATAACCAATGTTACAACTGTCCATTCCAATTCTCCATGAAACTGGAACCCTGAGGAGAATTTCTCTCTCCCCATGGTTAGAAGTTATGGGCTGTGAAGTGTGTTCCTTGGTCTTCAAACAGGATGGTCGGCTTGCTTTCGAAGGCTCTCAGCTGCTTCATCTGAGGTGTCCTGTCCACTGGGCATCCTGGGGGAGACGGACAGTCCCCTTCCCGGGGAAAACAGGCCTCACGGGGGCTCTTACACAGTACTGGCTGCACCTCGGGAATAGCCTCCTATGTGTCTGGATCACACAGAGCCACGTGTGACTGTCCCCACAGGAAGCTGTGGGTCCTGGGTCAAGCCCAATGTGCTTTCCACTCAGCTTCATTCAAAACCAAAGCCACAGCTCCTGAATCAGCCACTCTCCTAATCCAGGTCAGTACATGGATTATCCACTCTGCCTTCCCCATGGAACTCATGGCCCAGAATAAGCAACCTCCTCCATACCCTCAGCTCTAATTCTGCTCTGTTCCCTCCCCTCTGCTCCAAAGTGACCCTGGAGGTTCCCCTGAAGACACTGTTTCCTTGACTGTCTTCTCACTAAAGGCTGATTTTTGTTCAAACCCCAAGTACTCAGGTTCTAGAGGGGAAGTGACCACGCTTTCTTTCCTCTGGGCCGTCACTTCCAAACTCACCTCTTCTTCCTTTGAATACCTGCTTTGAATTAAATGCCACCAGACCATACCTGTCCCCTGTGTTTACGATATTGTCACCTGATATTCTGATTCCTCTCTTTCTCTCTCATTTTTGGATATTTTATTCCTTGATTCACTCTTTCCACAAGGGTGATTTCAACATCCGTATGAATGACTCACCAAATACCCTGTCCTCTCCATCTTCTCTCCTCTCTTCCAATAACCCTTTCCTCAGCCCCCTTCAGCACCCCTAGAGCCTCAGCCCTGGGTTCCTTTCCAGGAACCTCACCACCCACCACAATGGAGGCACTCTATAAAATCCTTGTTGAAAAAAAAAAGAACAAATGAAGTAATTCAGATTCTAGGAATTTATGCTAATAAGATAATCAGACTACAAGGGTGTCTATACTGATACAATTCAAATGTCAAAAGACTGGAAACAGTCTAAATGACCAACAGACTAAGCTGTATAATAGCCATGTAACAGAATAATAAGTAAAAGAATCAAAACAAGAATCAAGTAGTAGATCTACATTCACAGATTTGGAAAAATGTCAGCCAGATACTGTTATGGAAAATAAAGCTAGGAAAACAAACATACACAAAAAGCCCGAAGTGTGCAGTTGTTTGTATAAAACAATGCATATACAATATTATATATAAACTATGAATTTACATACATATAAATGTGGTCGGATGTCTAGACTTATATCTGGAAACATTAACCAGTGGTTACCTGACAAATCTGGGAGTAATTTTTAGTTTCTTTTTATACTTTTCTGAACCGTTTAAATTTTTATATGCATATATATTATATTTGTAATAAAAAAAAATAAAGGTTAACACTTCTACTCCTGGTCTTTGGCTCATCAGACAGACAATCCTAGGATTTTTCCCAAGTGATTGTTGAGAAGAAAAAAAAAGGAGTTTTTTAGTACACTGACTCTGAAGCTATTTCAATTTCATTAATTTTTCCCCTCTCTTGTTTTTCTTATTGTTATTTGGGAATGTGGAAACACTATTAGCATTGCAAAAAACCAAAGAGACAAAATAAAATAAATCCAAAAAATACCATTAGGCTAAGCTTTCAAAGCGCATTTGAACAGAGCATCAGGCATGTCCGCATTTTTATGACTGATTAGCATGCCCAACAGCCTGTGACAGAGCCACTCAGACTTTCTGGCAGACGGAGCCCAGTTTCCACCTCTTTTAGTACAAGATGTAGGGTGTGGAGACGATCTACTTCCTTGGAAACTCTTCTGAAAACGGGTTTTCACTCAATTCAGCCGCTAAGTGTTTAAGAGGTGACTGAATTTCTGAAAGTGGTCTGACTGTTTTAGGGCCGCTGGCAACCACTGTGACTTTCGCACTATGTGAAAGGGGGAAAATCCATATTATTAAAAATTTGCCCTAGATCTCTTTCCCATTTCCTACTTTTTTCATTGAGCAGAAACTATTCAGATAATTTTCCTATGGAAACATTTAAACTCTGCATTGAAAATTATTTATTTAAATGACTGAATCTCTGAATAATAATGATTGTCATCATAATAACATTATTATTGAGAAAGCAGCTCCAAAGAGAAGAGATGCCTAAATCCCATATAGGAATTTTCTTTTCTTTCTTGTTTTCTTTCTTTTTTTTAAGCCGCTATACTACCTCGTAGGATATCCACTTCTACTCGGCTACCTGAGTAAGACTCAACAAGATGCCCAAATTACATACATTTTTAACGCAAGAAAACACAAATACCACCTTTAGTTAGTGCCTTAACGGGGCGAGATATATTATAATGAATTTCTTGAAATGGAAATAGCTTCTGTCTGTTTCAATCATTCAACAGTGGGTTGGCTTCCTACAAAAAATCCTAAAAATAGGCTTCTTTTATGTCTGATCTGGAGTAGCCCTTTGCTGTTGTGGACGAACAAGGTAGTATTCCAACTTCCCAGGGAGTCCTTTTGCATTCTTTACTGGTGAAATGCAAGAGGAAGCTGGCCGTGAATTTGGCAGGGGGTGGGGGGAGCAGATATTAACTGTTTCCAGAGCTGTCTTTTCCACTGCCAGAGTGGGAAGGGGAGGGCAGACGATGTGAATGGTTCGAGTCATTTTGCACCTACTTCGGTGCACCTTCAGAGGTCAAATATGGGTTTTCTAAAGCCCCTGTGACCTGCATAAATTTTTTAAATATCAATGCCCAACATGTCAATGGTCATATTATGACTGATGCACTGATACAGCTAAATCCTCAGCTCCACACTTCACTACATCCCTCAACATCCCTTATTCATCCCTGAATGAAGTGGTATTTTCCTGTGATCTCAACACGTCACAAATTGATTCTACCATGTTCTTTGCAGATCTGATCCTTCTCCTGAGTTCCCTACATTGTAGCCATCACTCAATACCCTTCAATTACTAATGTCTAAAAGTGAAACTTGAAAGTCATGGTTAACCTTTTCTTAACCTTTACAGGCTGTATTCAAAGACCTGTAAATTCCAGCTGGGTGATGTCTCTGGACTCTATTCCCACCTTTCCAATCTAAATGTCACTTTCACAGTCAAGTCCTTGTTATCTCTCGTGTGGATGATGGGTTGGCAAACTATGGCGCACAGGCCAAATCCCACTCACTACCTGTCTTGGCAAATAAAGTTTTATTGGCCTGTCTAGGGCTGCTTTTGCACTCCAAAGTCAGAGCTGAGTAGTTGCAAAAGACATTGTACGATACCTGGAACCTAAATACTTACTGTCTTGCTCTTTAAAGAAAAGGTTTATAACCCCTGGTTCAGACCATAGCAACAACCTTTTAAAAGTTTGTGTTGCTTATACACTGAATAGAGAAGAATCAATAGATATTTAAGTAGAGGAAAGAAAAGAATATTTCACTCCTCAATAATAACCACTATAAATCTTTTTGTTTTTCTAAGAATATGCATTCTTATTATTTCTTGTAGCTTAATCATATTATATATATTATTTTTTCATAAATTGAGTCTCTCCTACTAGCAATTTTAATAAAGACTTTTCCTTCTATAAGCTTTCATGGTTATGTAATATTCAATATTACAGAGATTATTTGTGTTCTAAGATTTTTTTATATGCATTTTTAAATTGTCTACATTTCAATTTTTACATTGCCTCTGGATAGGCTATATTTTTACATTTCCATGAAGATTTGGATTAAAAGTTACACCAAGCTTTAACCTCACCAATTGTAGCCAAATACTGATATCACTTTTTTTAATGACATCATAGCTCATTGCCGTTTTTATCTTTATTTCTGTGACTAATAGTAACATCAAATATTTTATATATTTAATAAGCACTTGTATTGACTAAGATTATTATTTTCCACTTTGCAATTTCAGCAACGCTCTTCTCTTAATTACTTACTAGTGTTCCTAATACAATAATAATCATGCACGAGACCACAAGACGATGCACAGTAGTCTCCACGTTGGACCCTAAATGTGGCTCTTCTTCATCCACAGACTTCAATCACAACTTTTAAAAAGTTGTCTTATCCAGATACACCCAATATAAACAATAGCGATTGTTAACAAAATTAAAAACAACAGTAACAACACAAGCACTTACATACAGAGTCCGGCACAAGTAACGCCCGCTTCAGGGTGGTGGGTGGGGTCCATGAATGTCTCACGGGATGGACATCAATTTGAACACGTCACCTAGAATGTCACATGGTGTGCTTGGGTGTGATACTGCTATGTTACAGAATTACATCCTTATGATTTTGTAATAAAAAGGGGGCATTATTTGTGCCAGACCCTGTATATTAACTCATGTTAAACCTCACAGTAGTCCCAGTCATTAATCTTGCTTTTTACAGGGTAGGGCAAAAGAGGTATACAGGTGTTCATATGGGCAATAATACAATAATAAATAAATAATAATGTATAAACTCTGTGTGCACATACCTATAACTGTAAGCCTTCTTTTGCCCCACCTTGTAGATAAGGAAACTGAGGTAGAAGCAGTTGAGATCCCAGGGTGAGCTTAGCTGCAAAAATCCTTCCCCACAGACATGACGCGGCCCTGCCTCTTAGCAGTAAAGGTGCTAGCTTACTGTGTTTGTTGTGACACAGTGACACTTTCCAAGTTTAACACATTTGCACTTTCGTAATTTGTAGATTTCTATGACCTATGTAATTACATTCATAAGTAAACAGATATTGAAATAGAGCAGCTAAATAGAGCTTACACTTTTTCTCCATTAGTTACTCAAAATACATTTATCAACACTTTCCAAACCCATGCACAGAGAAATCTTCTTGGCATTCTAAATACACACACACGAATCACACTAAGTCTCTTATTGCAGAAAACCTAACTCCACGTTATCAGTGTTAAACCATCACTCACAGAGCTGTCGGATACATACATGGTGGGGCAAAAGGAGGTTTACACTTGTCTGTATGGAAAATAATACAACAGTTAAATAATTACACAAGAATAAGTTGCTTTTCATATATTCACAACTGAAAACCTACTTTTGTCCCACCCTGTACCCTTAAAAATCACTATCTGATTATGCAACACAACTTCCCCCAAATCTTCATCATATCTCAGATCCCCCAGGGCGGGGGGGAAATGTAATTTTCTTTGGCACTTCAGGTCTTGCAGGATCTAGTTACAATCTAACATTCTAATTCATTCCCTACTGTTCCTCTGTTTCAACAAAATAAGGCATTCAGCCTTTCCAGGAGATATCCTATATTCATCCTATATTTTTGTATCATCCTGCCTCTTCTCCTTACCTCTTAGAATTGCATAGAATGCCTGACCAAATTGAACACATGATTTTCCAGTCAGCTCCAATCCCGTCTCCTCTCTTTCCTTCCCTCAGTTCTTCACTAGGAACAATGTCTTAGGCTGTCATTTCATGGTGTGCACGATTACTGCACTAAGTACACAGAATCATAACATGCACCCACAGTTCACAACCTCCTCAGAGGCAAGGACCACAACCTAGTCAGTTGTATTTCCCCCACAGAGCTCGGCAAATAGAACAAATGTTCAATAAAAATATTGGTAAATCAAACTGAATGAAAGATATTCAGTGTTCATTTACACATTTGTCTCTGATACAGTCCTTCCCTGCCCCCATTTCCCCTTCTTTATAGCATCCTTGCGCACCTGTGCGAAGTCGCCGGCTGCAGCGCCGAACTGCGTTATTCCCGTCCCAGAGCTTTTCCCTGAAATGACTAATTTGGGAGAATAACCTATCTGGCAGTTTTCAGCTTTCTCTCCCTTTTGCTCAACATTTTGACTAAAACTATTGAATTCCTGTTAACAGAAGTATTTTTAAAGGTAATGGTATTTTATGCACTTGTAGTCTAAGACATCTTAGAAAAATTATTTTGGAAAAAACTTAACTTTCCTAAATCAAATCATTATTGATTAAAAGAACAATAACATAAACGGCCATACATATTAGCAAACTTAAACATATACATCCATGAAGATTTAGAATACAAGATAAACTTTTATGTATTTTCAGGCACCTAAAGTCTTTTGGCCTTGTTTCTCTAGTAATTGCAGTCTAGTAATAAAATTTGTACTTCACAGTTGGGATTCAAAAGCTCCCATATGATAAACTGGATCATCTGACTTAAAAATACTATTTATGTCTCCTTCTAAAGAGGGCTTCCTGTAACATTAAATATCTATCTGGGGTGAGAAACACACATGTAGTGGACATAAAGCAGGTAAGTGGAAAATCCTGGATTTTAGTAATTGTAACAGCACAGCAATAGATATTTTGAAGCAGTAAGAATACTTCTGGGAAAGCCAGAGCAAACAAGAACACGCATCAGAAACTGACACTGTTGTGTCGCACTCCTTGGATAAGGTCCGGACTCTGTAGCTCAGCGCATAAACTTGCCATGGCCTGCCCCTGTCACATCATCTTCTACCGATTCACCCCGGCACCCTGATTCCATCCACACCAGCTTCTGCTTTTCTCTTTGCATCAACATACTTTGGATTAAGACCTTGGACTAAAAGGGCCAGAGACATTGCAAAAAATTTTTTAAAGAAGGCTTACAGCCCTGAATATTACATGCAGGTAACAAGCTAAGAATAGTACTGGGCTGCAAGCATGGGATAATTCTAGTTGAAGGGGAAATATTAGAGGGCCAAGCCAAGAATCATGGAGAACCATTTCTAGGGTGGAAGACTAAACCCCAGCGAAGGAAACCATAAGTGTACCCTCATAGATTTCAGAATTGATATGGACCAGGAATTGAAGAATATTGTCCATTCTCTTCCTTTATGAATGAGAGTCTCTATGGCCCTTAACCTATGCTCCTCCCACCACTGTTAACACCTGAGCTGTAGCTGGAAACCAGCTAGAAGACTTTGCAACAACCCAGAAAGAAAATTGACAGTGGCTTTACGCATCTCTCATGCTCGCCTAGTAAGATCACCTTGGGTCCTTTGGGAAACACACATTGCTGATGTCCTTTCCTTAAAATTTCTGATTCAATAGGCTTGAAGTGGAACTCAGCAATTCATATTTCGTAAGTACCCCAGGTGAGTTTTCTCACCGGCAAATTTGGGGAGCATGGACTCAGAGCAAGTGAGAATGGAGGAGACAAGAAAAGACATCAGATTCTGGGAAGATACCTTGAAGGTGAAATGGGCAGAAGTAGATGCTGGATGTGTGACAATGAGCAAAGCCAAGGTTGATTACAATTCCAGCCAGCATATCTAAGGAGCAGGACACTAAAATGGGTCTTCTCCTGGTAGAGAAAATATTGGGGGGCTCATTCCCAGCAAGGACAGTCTAGCTAAAAATTTACATAGGATTTGCTTGGGTGCTCTTCCAACCCACTGGACCGAGTAGATTGTATGGACGCTGTCCCCAACACACCCACTATACCCACCCTGCTTATGGGCCCTGTCAGAGGCATGGGGAAGTGAGAAAGGCTGAGGAGCTTGTAGGAGGGGCTGGAAATCACAACTTCAATAATATATAATAACTAGTACACACTTTTCAGGCAAAGCAAAAATTATCAAATTAAGCCCAGGCCAGTGTGGCTCAGTTAGTTGGAGCATTGTCCCATACCCCGGAAGGTTGGGGGCTCGATTCCTGGTCAGGGCACATCCCAAGCTGCAGGTTCAATCCCTGGTTGGGGCGCATATTGGAGGCAACTAATAAATATTTCTCTCTCCCTCTTCCTTCCTCTTTCTCCAAAATCAATAAACTGATTTTTAAAAACTACCAAATTAAGAAATGTCTGTTAAAATGTTTAAAATTTTTACCAGGTTATTTTAAAATGTTGAATCTCCTTTTTAATTGTGAGCCAGTGCATATTTAAACAATAACTGGTACAAGTCGCTTCACAGTTTACCTTTGGGTAACCTCCTCTGTAACAAAAGCCTGCCTGCAGAAACCGACAGAGCGGTTAAACAAATGACTCTTTTTCTCATAGGAAATGTCTTAAATTCTTCTTCTAACCCAAAAGAAAAAATCTTGAATTTGATATGATTTAAATAGATTTTGTGAAGTGATTCATGTTTTTCTAGTGAGGAAAAGTAAACTTCTGCACTATAACTTTGGTATGTATTCTTGACAGAGAGGTATTTCTTGTTTTGTTCTTGTATGTCTTTCTGTACAAAAGCCAGTATTTTTTTCACCATCAACAGCTGACTCTCTGTACATAAGCCTGACTTTTTTAAAAATCTAAGTCACATTTAATAGTGTCACTGATACATAGAACATTTTCCATTTTCCTTAACTATAGAAAAGAAGAAAAACCACTCCAATTGCCAAAAGTAATGATCAAATTTCAGATGACTTTCTGCACTCCATAAGAGCAAATGCCAAATTTAAGCCAAAGAATCTTCTGAAAACACTCAGGGATATTAGGCTAGAAGGGAATCACAGTTTTGCATTGCTACATGCAGTTATCCGAGGTTACACCGATCAAAAAGCAGCTAAAGACAGGTACACATTTCCTTCCCCAGGAGCAACTGTTCTCCCACAGTGTTGGCGATCTCTTTGGGATGTTTTAGCCAACGCGGTAAGTTGTGGTTGGTGTCACAGTTAGCACTTAATGCTACTGGCATTCACTGATAATACCCAGGAATCCAGACTTGACTACAGTCTCATCCTTCATCCCTACTTGCTAAACATTTGATGGACACAAGAGCATTCAACAATAGTGGAGAGTAAGGAGCTTCTAACAAAGACACAGAATTATGTTTCTTAGCATCACTCCCTTCCCAACTCTTCCAGGGGCATTTGTTTCTTATTAAGGTGCATGAAGTAATAAAACTACTCTCAGGCCATATTAGCTCCACCTTCTAGGAACATTTACCCATTCCTTTTTTCAACAGATATTTAGCACCTTCTACACGCTAGGCATGTAGACCTGGTGGGAAATAAGAGACAGATTCATTACCCTTACAAAGCTTACGTTCTGGTGGGAAAATTAAAAAACAAAACAAAACCCAAATAATGTAATTGCTGATGTCATAAGTGATACAATAAAAATAAAGCAGGATCCTGGAACAACAACAGGACGTAAATGAAAAATCAGTGAAATCTGAGTAAGACGTGCAGCTCAGCTAATAATAATGTATCTGTTCATGGTCACTGAGTAGGCTCTGTAAGACGATAACATTAGGGACAGCGGGATAAGGGATATAGGGGAACTCTCTGCTCTGTTTTTGCCACTTTTCTCTTAAGTCTAAAACTAGTTCAAAATTAAAAGTTTAAGCAAAAATAAATGAAGCAGGATAAGAGGGAAGAGAGTAGCTATTGGGGGCTACAGGAAACAGGCTGACACAAGATGGCCAGACATTGCTTCCTGGAGGAGATGACATTGGAAAAGTCTCCCAGGTGGAAAGAACAGCAAGTGTAAAGACCACAAGGTAGAAGTGAGCTTCACGGACTTAAGGTAGAGGAAAGGCCAGTGTGGACAGTCATGAGAGCAAGAGGGAACTGGTCACAAATGAGGGAGAGATCAGGTCTGGCCAGACGACACTACATTGCATAGACCATTGGTGCCAGGAAGGAAAGAGAATAAGGTGATTGGATTTAAATATTTTAAGTCAAATGGAGACTGAATGGAGGGAGACAAGAACAGAAGCCAGGAGGTTAGATGACAGACAACTGTAAAATTCCACTAGTTAGTGAGGAAGTAGCTTGAACTAAGGGACTCAAGGCAAACACAGTGAATTCTCAGGATCATTTCTGAAAGTAGAGCCAATAGGATTTACAGATGGATGGGATGTTGGGTCTGAGAAAAAGGGAGGAGGTTAGCATGACTCCTAGATATTTGCCCTGACTTTCCTTGTACGACAACATGGCACATTGGTGGTACTTGCAGAAGACAATCTGAATGTGAATGTGGTTTATGTAGAACATTCTAGGATGTCTTAGAGAAGAAAGACCACAATATGTTGATTTGGCTGTAAATACGTGTTTCTGCTTTCACCCTGTGGTATTCACACAAGCAAATTACATGAATTACAACCTTCATTACATCAGAAAACTTATGTCAGTCACAAGTTGGCCTTTCCAATGGGCAACCTGATTTTCAGCTCACTCTTACTGTGAAGCAGGACTTGGCACTTTCTCATATTCACCGTAAAAATATGCACCCCTATCAAACACTATTAAGTAACATGGACTCAAATTACTATTTTAAAGGGAAAGTGGAGAGGAACGTGCCTCCCATATACTCATTGTTCTTTAGCAAAGGTCCCTGTATCTTGTGAAATAGGTGTTCTTCTCTAAGTCTCCTCCACCTTGCAGCTGAGTATCTATTTTCTCCTCCCTTTTCCCCACAAAGTATTCTCTCTCTTCTGTTTTTCCAAAAAACATTTAGTTCTGCCCCTAAATCGGCCTACTCCAGTCAGAGAAGCAAGCATGCTACCGTTAACCAGACGACCCTTCTAGGAGGACTGGCAGGGCAGCTGTTGGCATGGCACTTGGGTGTGCTTGTTGAGAGACTCACTCCCTCCACAAGGCATTTATCAAGCTGTCCCTTTCCACCACACAGAGTATTCTTCCTTGAGGAAGCTCTGGGTAGATACAGTCTTCTCCAGGTCTTCATAGTCACAATATTATGACCAGAAATCTGCTGGGACAGGAAGGGGACCGAATATCATGGCCTGCACTAAGGAGAGATTCCTGCTTGATATAAGGCTACTACAGGAATATTTACAGGTCGTGACTTTCAGGAATGACTGTATGCTAGGACAGGTTTCCTCTCCGGGCCCATCTTCGTTTTCTATATTGCAGGCAGCCCAGTGGGCATTGCAGTATATTCTGTATTTCTTGCATACATACTCCCAATACATTTCACACACTGAGTAAGGTCTGCATCCAGGAAGGAAGGGTTTCTCTTCCTAAGAATGACAACAGAAATCTCAAGAAGAGCTCTGGTGGCCTGGGAATGTGTGAGCTACTCTGAATGAGAAAAGAGGCTGCACTCTAAAGTGAAAAGAGCACTGGACACAGAATCTCAGCCCTTCAATTTCTACATCTACCCAAAGGTCCGATATCAACAGGACCACTGCATCGACTACCTTACTACATGTCAGACACTCAGCTACATACTTGGCATGGACTGCCAGGTTTAATTTCCCTATAATTGCATGAGGCAGAGGTTATGTGTAGAAATACTATTATACTTCTTGAATTATGTGAGGAAAGAGAGGCTTAGAGCACTTACATGAGTTATCTGGTAGGGATGAAGAGAGAATGAGTAGAGGGAAGAGAAGGGAGGGGAAGGGAAGGGAAGGGAAGGGAAGGGAAGGGAAGGGAAGGGAAGGGAAGGGAAGGGAAGGGAAGAAATACATGCCTGTCTGACCTTACCTATTCCAACCAACCCAGTCCAAGTTCCAGACAGGTGATTGAAGAAGGTATCTTGGACATTCCAGTCCAGCAAATGTGTTATTGAAATGAACTAAGGAGGTGAACCCAATCAAGAGCCCCATACCAAGGTCCCAGTCTAGCCATCCCAGCCAATTCCAGCCATTCGAGCCACCCCACCGAAGGCGCCAGTCACCATGCAGCAGAGATCAGCAATCTCAGCTTTGCCCTGTTCGAACTCATGACCTGCAAAATCATGAGCACGATAAAGTGATTGTTATTTTACATCACTAAGTGTTAGAGTTAGTTTGCTATTCACTAATAGGTAGGCAGAAGAGTAACTACCATTTGAAGTCAATAACTTTTGTTTGAGTTAGTACTTTCAAAAACCATAGCTAACTATGATCTAAAACCTGCATCAGGAATGAGGATATTCATATATTGCACAGGAGCAAAATCAAAGCCGAGATACCAAGTCTTTTTTAAATTGCCATATTATAGCTTTGTTAAAGCAGGGGAACAAACAATTCATATTTCACAGAGCATTTTAAGGAACAACAAATGGAAAGAATACCTATGAACCTGAATTTTGAGACTTAGTCTTGAAATATTAAAGACCATTAAAATCACGCAATCAGCAATTGATCATGGGACAAAAGCCTCTCACCATCTGTTTTAGTCAATTTGGCCAACTTAACACATAGAAGATGTAGCAGGTTTGCCAACACAGTCTGTGTTTCTGATTTTTCTAAACTTACACTACCTCTGACCTTTATGATTAAAATCTAATTAAAATATGGTTATTTTTAAAAGGTAGAGATGGCGTAATTGTCTCATCTATTAAAGTTATGACTAATTGTTAACCTTCTTAACTTGCTGATTCACTGCCATGCCTTTCGTTTCAACCTTTTTCAAAGCAAAGTCCAAAAAATGCAGATTGCAAAACAAACTCTGCTGAAAAAAAATATGCATTCACTTTCACTGCATGATCAAAACAATTTGAAGAGGATTTTCCAAATGCACAAATTTAACCTTCTAGAATTGTGTAGTCCCTGAGTCTGATTCGATTATCTAACTTTTCAATTTGAATCAATTAACCAAAACATTTAATTAGCAATGACTCCGTGCCCATCCATACTGGAGTTGCTAAGTAGACAGAAGCATTACATGGTGTTGATTACACTCAAGGAGCTTGAAGCCCAGTTGGAAAAACATAACTTGTGAACACGAACACGTCAGTGATAATATAACAAAGGTCTGCTTTCTTCCAGGAATATAGCTCACCCATAAATGGACAAAGACAATCACACATGCAGATGACAATCTCCTCATGCACTGGATGCCACAGGGATGCCTACAGTGTTCTCTCTGGATACTATCTGGCCTTCCCTGCAAGGCTTGGAAGGATTCCTCACTGTGCTTAAACATGTCCCTCTCTGCTGTTCCCAGGGATCATGGAGTTAGTTGCTCATGTGAGAAACAGCCACCATAGAAATCCCAGCATTTTAGACTTTGTTCTGGAGACTTTGGAGTTGGGGCTCACGGGTGGACCCGCCATGTTCTCTGTCCATGGTCCTCAGTATAAATTTCATGTCTGCTCTGAACAGTCATGGGGACCTCTGTCTATCTGGTTTCATCTCTGCAAAAGGATGACTCAATATCTTTTTGACATGTTTCCCAGGGAGTCTTCAAAGTGAATTATTTGTATGCCACATAATAGTGTTTAAAGTTAGATTGTCACAAATATGCTTTGCAAATTTAGGAAAACACTTCACATCCACCCTCACATAAAGCATTGACAAACACAATTTTACTTCTTATTAGTTATTAAGATGTAGAAAGCATTTAGGAAGGGCTTAGCATAGTTGAATAGTGCTGGCTTCCAAACAGAATTAGGAAAGCCTGTGTATTATCTCCTCCAACGTTTTGCTTTTTTAAAGTAACCACTTCCTGGAAAAAAAGAAATCTTGGAAGCTGAAGGTCAACTTCAGCTAAAGCAGGTAAAGCAGTATTGTTTTGGTGTTCTTCAAAATACCATCTGCCTTGCCTCCACCCCCTTGGTTTAGAGGCCCCACATATAGCCAGCCCCCAAAGTACCAGTGCACTTCCTGGAACTACCTGGAACCTCCTAAGACTACGGGATCCTGCCAGGTGTCTGTCTGTCTGTGTGTCTCTCTCTCTCTCTTTCTCTCTCTGTCTCTCTCTCCCCACACACACACACACTCCTGCCATAGATTTTTTTTCTTTTCAAATAACCACAATTACCTTGGATTCTTCTATCCAGAAACAGAAGATAGACAAGTTAGAAATATCAAAATACTTAACTGATTGTTTTTATTTTTAATGCAACTCTTTGTAACGTGCATTAGGATTAAATGTTTCAAAGCCAACATCACTCAACAACAATGACAAAAACAAAGAATGAAAAGATAAGGACAAAAACAAAAGGTCACCAATCCTTTAAGGAAATTGGAGAATTTACTTAATTTTTTCTCATCTGTCTAATCCAAAATTCCAATGCGGATTTTAGATTTGTGAAAGAAGGCTCACTTTTTGAGGCAGTACCCCCAAACTTACACATTTAAGCTCCTGAAACAGATGCTTTGTACCCTAAAAATATTTTATTTGAAGCACAGGATTTGATTCTATGACCTGACTTGAATGATAACTTCCATTTGCTTTCCCCACCTCCTTCTTTTCCACCATCTAGATAAAACAACCCATGAACGGTCCCATCTTTCTTTAGCCCTGTGCTAGCACTCCTCACCTGAGATCACTCATGGTCCCACCCCTTCTCCAAGTCTGACTGTCTCTCTGCAACATTTGACTGAAGTTCAGTTAAGGAAAGTGATTTAATTCATTGAGCATCCACTGCTTCTTTCAGGGCTATCTCAAAATGTCCCCTGTTATCTTGTCATATCTGAGACTTTCTTCCCCTAGCCTGAACCAAGAGAGAGTCATTTAAAAGGAACAGGGACCTTTGTAGGGGGAAAAAAAACCTCCGTCTCAGGAACGGGTAAACATTCCAGAGAGGTTCCTGTTTTCCCCCAGCAGGTCTGCCCATTCCTACAAATTGCATTCTTGTAAGAATAGTCCCAAAGTGAGTCACAAGAACAAAGAGAAATGAGTTTCTCAATGTGACACAGAAAGAATTTTTTTATTTGAATTTGCATGCTGTTTATATTTTCAAACAGGAACTGGAAGAAAGGGGTTTCGCTCTCCTTGAGTATATCCAGTCATGAGTTCCTTTTAAGCTTTGCTGTTTTCTCTGTTCCCCTCAGCAGTGAATATTTGGAATGGAGGACTATTACTCAATTTCCCTTCCCTTCATCTCTTCTCATTCTTTCATCCATCTGTCCCAACATGCCATGAGTAGATTCTGTGCCAGTGGTAATTCCAAACTTCAGTTCTAACCACATCTCTCCACCAATCCCTCCCCATGTTGGAAAGTCCAAGTCTCCACCCTTTCAAAGTTCTTCATGACCTTGCTTCGTTCTCTCTTCACACCAAATCCTCTATGACTTCCCTCACATGTTACTGCCTCAGCTAGCCTTCTCCGTGGGTCCCTTCTCTCTCTTCCCTAGAAAAATGATTTTCCTAATATCTCATTCCCTTCCCCCTCAGTATTAGGTCTCCAGGTCTACAAATAATATTCTGAATTTCACCCAGAACCACTCTTAAAGAAATGTCTTTGCCTTCAATTATTTTTTTTTAATTTTTATTCTTCCATTATAGTTAATGTACATTTTGTTAATTTCCTGTGTACACAACATAGTGATTAGACATTTACATAACTTAGGAAGTGGTCACCTGATTTCTTGTACCCATCTGACACCGTAGCAGTTATTATATTTTGCACTTTATCATTATTTGCCTAGTGCAAAATATGTCACCTGCTCTGTAGTCCTCCCATAATTTTTTATTTATTATAGGAACAAATCATGCATGCCCTTGTTGCTGTCAATTTTATTAATGACTCTCCCCTCCTTAGGGTAAAGAAAATGAGAATTCTGACTGTGTGTTCTGGTTTGGCCCTGCTGCCGAGATCAATGACTGAGGAACATTTGATCTCTCACAGTGAGGCATGGCTGAGCAGTAGCCCCGAAAGGATGGGAAAGAAGTCCACGAGCAGGAGAAACAGGGGAGGGAAAGGAGACAGGGGACGGGGAAGCAAGAGGACAGGAAGAAAGCAACCTGGTGGGAAATGACTAACTCCAAAATGATCATAATTTTCAGTCTCATTTTTGGCCAGTGTGTTTACTGTGCCAGAGCTGCAAGTGGAAGTAGGAGGATGTTCTCACATGTAGGAAGTCCCGGTGTGGTATCAGGTCTCAGGAGCCCTATTAATGGAACAAAGAAGCTGCCGGAGGAAGTATAATTTGGGGGAAATTCCATGTCACATTTAAATTTGGAAATTTGGGTCCCAAACAGAAAATGGAATAAGGAAGCCTCACAGGCGACGTTGCAGTGGGTGGAACTGGAAGTGATACTTATTGCGCTATTTCTCGGGTCAGGAGGAGGCAGGGAGATAGAGTGAGACTGGTGCTCTATGTAAGAGAATATGTGCAGGGTGGGCAAAAGCAGGTTTACAGCTGCGAGTATACAAAACAGTTTATTCTTGTATCGGTGTTAATTATTGTATTATTTATTTCTACTACGGCTTTTGCCATATATAATACATGAAAGTTTGTAAGTCATACTTTGGGATTGAGGGAGGAAAAATGAGAGTGAGACCTGCAGTAATTTTGATGAATGGGTCATTTTATTCCTTGTGCTTCTATTTTTCACTCTGCAAAACTGAGAACGTAGTGTTTGCCCTTTGGTCCAGTTGGACTGTGTGGGAACTCAAATGAGGAGGATGTGAAGAGTCAGCAAAGCCAAAAGATAAATTATTATCATTGCTATTATATTCCTTGAGACTGAAAGTTTCCATTAGCTCGGTCTAGAAGTTAACACACTACTCAACAGTATCGTTTAAAACTGAGAGGATGATCACATTAACTGAGCTGGTTTATAAAGCTACTGTTTGGAGACTAAGTTGAACAGACTTCAGACTTCTGTGACATTCACGGAAGAGTGACAGTTACTGTTATAAAAACAACGTTTTGCATGTGCCGGGTATAGTGCTAACAAAAGAGCCTGCCTCACCTCCTCATGTCTTCGGTCCTCACAAACGCCCCGTATCTAGGTATTGTTTAAATACTGCACGAGGCACAGCGGTGAGTCTGCTTGCCCATGTCCATGCCGACCACTGGGCTGTAGGACTGCCTGGTTCCAAAGATAATGCTGTTCCCACCAGTCCAGTTCTTTCAAAAAATTCATTATTTTAACAAAAACTTTCTTCAAGAAACCCTACTCAGAAATCTAATATGAAACAGTGGAGCTGTTCTCTTGAATTAGGGATAAATGGGAGAGAGAGACCCTATTTCCCTACCTCTCCCCCACATACTCTCCACCCCCAAAAAACTATAAACTCCAAACTGTATCCCTTGCAGTTCCAGAAGTTTCTACTTCACTATGCCTCACTGTCCGTTTTTCAAAGTAGTCTACCTAAGACTGAAAATATAAGGGTCGCCTCCATGAGAGGAGGAGGGGAACATGCCTTTACGGAGCTGAAACACCATTCGGCCAGCACTGAACCGGTTTCTTTGAATAAACACACTTCCTTTCACATCTACTCTGACAATATTCCTTGCAGGTCATTTAAGAGACACTGGCTCGGTACCTGTCATGGACAAAGCATGTAAGGGGGCATTTCACATGAAATAGGTGCATGAGAAGAAAAATTGACACGTGGTCTCATCAAAGAGTCCTGGGCTAGACCATGAAGCCCTGGCTGCCAGTCACTTGCTGTATAGTCTTGGGAAGATCACCACTGTATCAAGCCTCAGTTTCTCAATGGTGAAAGTGAGAAATGATGTGGTCACATCAGGTATTGTCCAAGGATGTCCTCATTTCCAAGGCCCTCTAAATCTGAGAAGAACCTCTCCTGCCTTGTTTGTGTGCACCAGAATCCAATTATCTGCCCCAGCCAAAGTACACTAACAACTAGGCTTTGTTCCTCCTTCGGTCTATTCTTTGATACATGTGGTCCTGTCTTGTGGTGACCCGGTGAACGCTTAATGGTAAGGATGCCTTTGTTACTGTTATTACTTAACAAGGGTTTATTGAGTAACTACAATGATCTGGGCCCTGTGTGGGCATTGTGGAAGAAGCAAAGTAGAATGCCAAGAACGGACCTCCTTCTTGTCCTGGATTACTCCTGTGTAACTTCCAAGTCTCCATACAACTGTCACCCCTTCTAGGAAGTCTTTCCTCATAACTCCCAAGGTGGGTTCCAATGGTTTTCAACTATCACTGGGCACTCAACCAGAATCACCTGGAGAAGTTACTGTTATTGTTACCATTATTGCTCTTGTTGTTGTTGTGAGAACACTTAACACGAGATCTACCCTCATAACAAAAATGTTAAATGCCCCATACCATGCAGCTAACTCTAGGCATAATGTTGTACAGATTTCTAGAACTCACTCATCGTATGTAACTGAGACTTTATACCAGTATTGAATGGCAATGCCCCATTTCTCCCTGCCTCCAACCTCTAGCAACTAACGTTTCACTGTTTCCATGAATTTGATTATGCTTTATATAAGTGGAATCATGCAGTCTTTGTCCTTCTGTGACTAGCTCATTTCACTTAGTATAATGTCCTCCAGGTTCATCCATGTTGTCATATATGACAGGATGTCCTTCTTTTTTAAGGCTGGATAATCTTCCACCATTCCATTAAAAACCACATTTTAAAGCGTGTTCCAATTTCCATGGTGTAAACACTCCCACTGTGGCCACTGTCTGGCTCCCGATGCGCTATCAGTGAGTGCAGGGGCAGGAAGAGCTGCGGAGCAGCACACCACTATGTAGTATTTCCACCGCGCAGATACAATCAACAAAGGTCACAGATGATAGTAAAATGTAGTAACATTATTAGTGACGGGTTTTGAGTATCATTTACCTTTGCTCTTAATATAATCTATTTAATTTAACAGAACTTAATTTTTAATCCTGACTCACTCACTCACCATTCCACCTCTCGCTCTCTCCCCTGACTTCAGTGAGGTACTCTACTACAAGTTTTAACTGAAGTCCAGGTCCATGCACTTGGTTTTCAAGCTCCAGGATGCTTGGTGATTTGAGAGAAAATTAGTTTGAGCCCGGAACTACTACTGTAAACACAGTGGCTGCACCTGTGTTAGTTCACGACATCACTACATTAAAATAGTATTAAGAAAACAAAGAATGGTATTTTAGGCACCGCTGCATTCCTGCCCATTTCCTAATTATTTATGCAGCTGCTCGGTGAATAAGACAAACACATTTACAAAAGTAAATGTTATGAATTAAGTAAAAAAAAGAAAAAGAAATCTGGAGGTGATGATAGGGAGCATTATTTTTAAGATCCTGTTCACTTTTCAACTTTTTGTTGTTGCTGTTGGTCTAATTGTAGTACCAGCTTACTCAAAGTTAAGTAAGTGGGTAACGTGATGCTACCGGATGAAAACCAGGTTCAAATGGATTCATAAAATATGCAAAATGATGTCCTAATTTTCATTAAACACATTGTAGAACACAAATAGTTGTGAGAAAGTAATAGCTGTTACCTCACACAGTCACTCTTCATGAGTGAAACTGACAGTGAAATTTAAATGGGAAAAAAATTACAGTCATTTGCTGGTTTTGTTTCTATTATTACATACATAGACAGTAGGTTATCAAACAACTGCAGCTGAGTTCGAACAAGAAACACTTGTAGCTCCTCCAAGTCCACAGTTGCAACAGAGCAGTTTCCACCAAATGAGGAACCTCTCACTACCAAGTCCAGTGCCAACACACATTTGATAAAGAACCATCAAGCTAGACACAAAGGATAGTTGGTAACATTCTATAAAGACTTTTTAAATTAAATTTATTGGGGTGACGCTAGTCAATATGGTCATACAGGTTTCAAGGGCACATCTCTATGATATATCACCTGCATATTGCACTGTGTGCCCACCACCCAACATCAAATCATCCTCTGTCATCATATATCTGGCCCCTGGCCCCTTCACTACCCTCTCATCCTCTTCCCTCTGGTAACCACCATGCTGTTGTCTGTATCCATGAGTTTCAGTTTTATATCCAACATATGAGTGAAACCTTATGGTTCATAGCTTTTTTGGACTGATTTATTTCACTTAGTATGATATTCTCAAGGTCCATCCATGTTGTTGCAAATGGTCGTATTCCACATTCTCTTATGGCTGGGTAGTATCCCACAGTATACAGGTACCACATCTTCTTTAACCAATCCTCTATCGTTGTTTCCGTGTCTTCACCACCGTAAATAATGCTGCAGTGAACATAGGGGCGCATGTGCCTTTGTGAATAAATGTTTTTGAGTGTTTTGGGTAGGTACCCAGAGGAGGGATTGCTGGGTCATATGGTAACTCTACTCTTAATTTTTATAAAGGCTTTATTTTTTAAAGGCTTTAAATAATAACAGAGCTCCATGGGAAATGCTCTGACTCTATTAACAAACATTCTTTATTTGAACTAAAAGATCAAAACCTTTTCCTTGGAACTCAGAATAAAGCATGTTAGTAATTCTAATGCATTTGTCTAAGGTTTCAATGACCATTGTGTTTTCCAGTGATATTTGGGTTGTGCAGCGTCTAAGGGAAGGTGCTCCAATGCATGGCTATCTCGCCTTCCCCAGGGGCACATCCCCAGGAGCAGGGTGGGGGCAGATGTGGTACATGTGCATCGCAGGGACTTACTTTGCTTGAGCCAAATGGAATTTGACAATAGGAAGAACTCTGGTGAAAACACAGTAAAGTTGTGTTTTGAATGCAAAATAGAAATTGATTTTGGCAATGTGAGTTTGCTTAGGAACACCACCCATTTTTTGAGTTTTATCAGCTCAGAAGTTCAATTAGGAGTCAGGTCTTTTTAACTCCTGGAGCAGACCTGTTTTTTTCTTTCAGGCACATCCTTGAAGATTAGCCCCTGCCTTCTCCTAGGGATCCCTCATTTTCCCCATTCCTGTTGATAGGCGGTGTCCTGGGCCAGGTCCTATGTGGGGAGTTCCTTCCAAATTTAAATGTTATGCTTTCCACTGTGGAAAAACACAGTGGAGCCCCTCTCCAGCCCCAACTCCAAATGAAAAGATTAATAGGGAGACAGCTGAACAGCAGACAGAGATGGGTTTCAGAGTCAGTCAGACTTGTATTCAAGTTACTAACATCATCAGTTACTAGCTGGGTGACCTTGGGTAGTTAGTTGACTAAACCCTTCTGCCTTAAGCTTCCTCAACTACCAAATAGGAGTTTAATGTCATCTGCATCACAGGAGAAATCAATGCAATAATAATTGAGTTCCCTCAAACTGCACTCCTAGGAGGATAAAAAGAAATTGTACAATAATCTCCCACTTGCCATTCTTGTAGAATCAGTGGTATGATGCCACCACCCAGGAATTAGATTGAAAAAGTACTTGAGCTAGATTGTATACAGTACTGTCATTCTGTAAAGAATGAAATAGTTGAAAGTGGTTAAAAGCAAAAGTCTGGAACTAAAAATGGAAAGATTGGGCAAGATATTAAAAACAAACCAACCACAACAACCTCCCAAGTCGTAACAAGAATTGGGCAATACAAGTGTGGCCTGAGTCACCATCAAGGAGAGGACTCAGTGATAGGCTACAAAGTAGATGAAACCACACTGGAATCACTACAGATGAAGACTGCTTGAGGTTGATGATATAAAAGGGTTTTTTCAATCCCAATTTAGTTTATTTTTATCTTCCTCGTGAAATGTAAAATAATTCACATGACAATTTGATTGAGACCTTATGGATGCCATTTCCATTGTGCAAGACAGGAACATTTAGGGCAGAAAACTTTGGCCACGTGGTAGGAGAAGATGGCCAGTGTGAGTGAGAGTCAAGTAGAGGATTGAGCAACAATTTGGTAGATTTGGGTAGAGAAGGCCACCAGTGTGGATAATCCAAATCAATGTTTTCTCATCATCATTAGAGTCTCCCATCCTTTGTGTCATTCTTGGACTTAATGCGGGAGGAAGCAATCAATGCCTAAAAGTCGGGACCTTTGATCAACGTCCTCTGGTCTGCATTGTAGGGTTGCAGTACAGGGTGTGTCTGTACATGTCAAAACAAAACCCTAGGCAGCTCTCAGATGCTCCAAAAGGTTAACTGTTTCTATATCAATGCCTGAGAGCTATGGGAAATTGCTAAGTTTTTACATTTGGCTCACACGTAACTAGTTGTGTATCCTTCTGGATTAATGTGTGGTATCTGCAGCAATCCAGATGAGATCTTAAATCTCCAAAATCTCAGTTCCAATCAAGCTGGCAGAGTAAGTGGATGCTGTGCCCACATCCTCCCATGAGCACAACTAAACTATATAACAATCAACCTGGATAGCCACCTGAAGAATAGCAGAGCAGAAGTCCTATAACTAAAGATGGAAAGAAGAAGCCACATTGTGACAGGTAGGAGGGGCAGAGACAGGGATGCACAACAGGCTGGCCCCATGCCCACGTGTGGTAGTTGAGAACCCAGAGGGATATCTGGGTTAGATATAGACATCTCCCTGGAGGAGCTCCCCAGTCCAGAACACCAGTGATGGGAAGAGAAGCCCATATCACATCTGGCTGTGAAAATTGGCATGGATTTTGTCCCCCTAGGTATGGCAGAAGGCTGCTGGAAACCCAGGAGTCCCCTTAAAGACACTCATCCTGGGCTCCAGTGGAGGGACAGCAGATCGGGGGGTGCCACAGACATACAGGGAAAAAATGAGTTGTGTGTTCTTGTCCCTGCGTTAAGCCCACCTTCTGTAAGATGATTGGTGCCATCTCTCCTGTGTTGAGCCCTCCCCCAACACAGTCAGTTCTGAATCTGCATTAGCCTAGTGAACTCTACTCGTTCCACCCTGGTAATTCCCTGACACCCAGCCCTACCCAACTCACACATTGCCCAAGGCTCTTTCATCATCAGCCAGCCTGAGACTGCATTGCAGTTTTTCTTAAAAAGCTCTCAAGGAACTTCTGGCCAAGCTGGAGGCGTAGGTAGATACACTGTGCCTCCTCACACAACCAAAAGAAGGACAAAAACAAGTTTAAAAAACAAAAAATAACCAGAACTGCCAGAAAATTGAACTGGATGGAAGTCCAACAATCAAGGAATTAAAGAAGAAACGTTTATCCAGATTGGTAAGAGGCATGGAGACAGGCAGCCAGGGAGGAGAGGACTCGTGGCAAGGCAGTGGCTAGAGGACCAGGGCAGGCGAGGCAGCGGCTGACAGAGCCAATGGTTCCACATTTGTTTGCAGATAACTGGGAAGAACAATTGGGGAGCAAGAGAGACCATGCAAACCAGGGTTCCAGTGTGGGGAAATAAAGCCTCAAAACCTCTGACTGAAAAAACCTATGTGGGGGTTGAGGCAGCAGAAGAAACTCCAACCGTCATAGGAGAGTTCTTTGGAGAGACCCACCCATTCCTAGAAAATACACAAGCCTACCCACCAGGAATCAGCACCAGAAGGGCCCAATTTGCTTGTGGGTAGCAGGAAAAGTGACTGAAAGCCGACCAAGAGCTGAGCAAGTGGCGTTGTTCCCTCTAGGACTCCTCCCCCACATACAGTGCCACAATGCAACAAAGTGGCTTGCCCTACCCTGGCAAATACCTAAGGCTCCACCCCTTACAGTGCAACAAGCACACGGAAACAAAAAAAACACATGGTCCAAAGAAAAGAACAGATCAGAGCTCCAGAAAAAATACAACTAAGCAATGAAGAGATAGCCTACCTATCAGATGCATAGTTCAAAACACTGGTAATCAGGATGCTCCCAGTATTGGTTGAGTACGACGGCAAAATAGAGGAAAAAGTGAACGCTATGAAAAATGAAATAAAGGAAAATGTACAGGGAACCAACAGTAAAGGGCAGGAAACCAGGACTCACATCAACAGTTTGGAGCAGAAGGAAGAAATAAAACATTCAACCAGAACAGAATAAAGAAAAAAGAATTCAAAAAAATGAGAAGAGTCTTAGGAACCTCCAGAACAACTTTAAACGTTCCAACACCCGAATCATAGGGGTGCCAAAAGGAGAAGACAAAGAGCAAGAAGTTGAAAACTTATTTGAAAACACAATGAAGGAGAACTTCCCTAATCTGGAGAAGAAAATAGACTTCCAGGAAGTCCAGGAAGCTCAGAGAGTCCCAAAGAAGTTGGACCCAAGGAAGCACACACCAAGGCACACCATAATTACATTAGCAAGATTAAAGATAAGGAGAGAATCTTAAAAGCAGCAAGAGAAAAGGAGACAGTTACCTACAACAAAGGAGTTCTCATAAGACTATCAACCGATTTCTCACAAGAAACCTTGTAGGCAAGAAAGGGCTGGAAAGAAGTATTTGAAGTCATGAAAGGCAAGGACCTACATCCAAGATTACTCTATCCAGCAAAGCTATCATTTAGAATGGAAGGACAGATATAAAGCACTTCCCAGATAAGACAAGTTAAAGGAGTTCGTCATCAACAAACCCTTATATGAAATGTTAAAGGGACTTATCTAAGAAAAAGAAGAAGATCAAAAATATGAACAGTAAAATGACAACAAACTCACAACTATCAACAACTGGTCCTAAAAAAACAATAAAATGAACCAAGCAAACAACTAGAACAGGAACAGATTCACAGAAATAGAGATCACATGGAGGGTTATCAGTGGGGAGGCGGAGGGGAAAAACGGGGGAAAAGGTACAGGGAATAAGAAGCATAAATGGTAGGTACAAAATAGACAGGGGAAGGTTAAGAACAGTATGTGAAATGGAGAAGCCACAGAACTTATATAGATGACCCACTGACATGAACTAAGGTGGGGGAATGATGGTGGGAGGGGAGTTACAGAAAGGAGGAGAATAAAGGGGACAAAAATGGGGCAACTGTAATAGCATAATCAATAAAATATATTTAATTTTTTTAATCTCTCATTGAGATCCAGTCAAGGTCAAGGGGTGCCAGAGATATATAGGGAGAAAGTGAGCCGTATAGCTTCAGGGTGAACCCTAAAGATCCCACAAAAAACTACTAGAACTAATAAATAAATTCAGTAAAGTAGCAGAATACAAAATTAGTATTCAGAAATTGGTTTCATTTTTATACACTAATAATGAACTATCAGAAAGAGAAACTAAGAAAATAATCCCATTTATAACTGCATCAAAAAATATCTAGGAATAAATTTAACCAAGGAATTAAAAGACCTGTATTCACAGAATTACAAGACATTGAAGAATGAAACTGAGGAAGATATAAATAAATGGAAGCATATACAGTGCTCGTGGACAGAAAGAATTAACATCATTAAAATGTCCATGCTACCCAAAGCAATCTATAGATACAATGCAGTCCCTATCAGAATGCCAAGACATTTTTCATAGAACTAGAACTAATAATCCTGAAATTTATATGAAACCAAAAAATACCTCAAATAGCCACAGCAATCTTGAGAAATAAGAACAAAATTAGAGGTATCTTGCTACCTGATATCAAACTATACTACAAGTCTACAGTAATCAAAACAGCATGGTACTGCCATAAAAACTGACACATAGCCTGGCTGGTGTGGCTTAGTTGGCAGAAGTGTCAGCCCGTAACCAAAAGATTGTGGATTTGATTCCCAGTCAGTGCACATGCATAGGTTGTGGGTTTGGTCCCCAGTCCAGCATGTCTGATACCTGGTCCAGGAGCATACAGGAGGCAGACAATTGATGCTTCTGTCTTACATCAATGTTTCTCTCCCTCCCATCCTCTGTCTCTAAAAAGAGTCCTCGGAAGAGGATTAAAAAAGAAAAACCTGACACTTAGATCAATGGAACAGAATAGAGAGTCCAGAAATAAACCCATACCTATATGGACCATTAATATATGAAAAAAGAGGCAAGAACATACAATGGGATAAAGATAGTTTATTCAATAAATGGTGTTGGTAAAATTAGATTCATGCAAAAAAAAAGAAACTAGACCGTCTTCTTATACCATACAGAAGAATAAACTCAAAGTGGATTAAAGACTTAAATATGTACCTGCAACCACAAAACTCCTAGAAGAAAACATAGGCGGTAAACTCTCTGACACTGCTCTTAGAAATATTTTTTCTCATATATCTCCTCAGGCAAGGGAAACAGAAGCAAAATAAACAAATGGGATTACATTAAGTTAAAAAATTTTTTGCACAGCAAAGGAAACCATCAACAAAATGTAAAGACAACCTACTGAATAGGAGAACATATTTGCCAATGATACATCCAATAACGGGTTAATATCCCAATTTTTATAAAGAATTCCTACAACTCAACACCACATACACACACGCACAAATCCAATTTAAAAATGTGCAGCAGACTTAGACAGTTCTCCAAAGAGGACATACAGATGACCAATTGACATGAAAAGATGCTCAACATCACTGATCATCAGAATAATGTGAATTAAAGCCACAGTGAGATGTAACCTCACAGCTGTCAGAATGTCTACCATCAATAAGTACACAAACAAGTGTTGATGAGGATGTGGAGAAAAGGGAATTCTCATGAACTATTGATGGGAAAGCATACTGGTGCAGCTACTATGAAAAACAGCATGGAGATTCCTCAAAAATATTTAAAATAGAACTACCTTATGTCCTAGCAATTCTACTTCTGGGTACATATCCACACTAATTGGAAAAGATAAATGCATTCCTATGTTCACTGAAACATTATTTACAAAAACCAAGATATGGAGGCAACCCAAGTGCCCATCAATGGACAAGCGGATAAAAACGTTGTGGTACATATACACAATGGAATATTACATGGCCATGAAAAGAATAAAATCTTACCATTTGCAACAACAGGGATGGATCTAGAAGGTATTATGCTAAGTGAAATAAGTCAGACAGAAACAGAAAAATGCCATATGATTTCACTTATATGTGGAATAGAAAGAACAAAATAAATGAACAAACAAAACAAACAGACTCGTAGAGAACAGAGACTGTCAGAGAGGAGGAGTTGATGTGAAGGGATTAAGAAGTACAAATTGGTAGTTCCAAAGTAAGTGCAGCATAGGGAATAGAGTCAGTAATGTAGTAATAACTATGCATGGTGCCAGGTGGACACTGGAAACATTGGGGGGACCACTTCGTATATTGTATAATTGTCTGACCACCATGCAGTACACCTGAAACTAATATAAAAAAATACTGAATGTCAAAATAAATAAATAATCTCCAAAAACTCTAAGGGACAGTGTAGATCCAGTTTTAGACAATCTGTTCCTAGTTTTGCTTTGTCCTTGGGGGACTATTAAGAGTTTTATAAAAGGATTGCCATTCCATTGCTGGCCAGCTCATGCAGTTTAAGTCTCAAATGTATGGTAGAGAGTGAGAAGAATTACAGTTATGAAAAATCAGCCCCTCCCATCAATCCCCAGGTACAGGCTGTACCACTGTTGGGCAATTTCATAATCTCATTTGTGCATCTGTGTCTGTTTAATGTCTGAGTGCGCTTGGATGTGCTTTTACAAATGGCTGCCTATAAATCCCCATCCATTAGGTGGACCGGGACTTTCACAAGGAGATCCAAAGAACTAATGAAAAGAACATTTTGGTAACAATTCTCTGTTTATAGAGAGGATCCTCTTTTTTTTTCGCCCAGAGGAGCTCAAAGTACTTTTCATTAAAACATCACTGCATGTCTATGAGTTAGACAGTAGGTTGGAATCAGTAGCTCTATCCCCCGTAGATGAGCAGCAAGTCTCCAGCCAGCATAACAGAGTCCTTAGGGGATAGAACCAAAACCTGCAAGCCAGGTAAGCTGACAAGCTCTCCACACAGTCGCTGAGCAGTGCACAAGCCAAATATAATTTGAGTTTATTCAACTATAGAGATGGGTCCTTAACCTGCAACATGTATTTCCAATGTATTTCTTTAAAGTGCCCCTCCCACACGTCTAGTTTTTCAGTGATATTCTAACATCACTGATTGACCTCAGTGGTGTCCACATTGGAAAGAGTCCACATTGACCTCAAAAATGGAGAACTACTGTAGCTTTGTATGCGCTAAGGAGATAATTGAACAAGTAATCACAAAAATGTGAGAACACCAACATAATTCTCAAATTTGACTTTTAAATAAAGATTGTAAGGTACATTTTATAAAACACATCTGGTAACTTTCACCATATGCATGTAAGAGAGTGCGTTGTCTGTGTGTGTTCTCAAATAGAAGAAGAAATGGCTTAAGGGAGGAAAGACTTCTGTTTGACACAAAGAAATTTTTTTGGATAAAAATGAAAAATCTCTACAATAAGTCACCAAGAAAAGGTTTTAGGAAGACCTGCCCCAAGCATTTGCAGGGCCTGGAGCAATAGTTCAAATAAAGTTCAATTTTAATATTCTTACCCCAACTTTGAAAAAGAAACCTTCATAATGACAAAATAAGAAATGCACAAAGTTCTGGTTATCCTAAGACGGAGACCTGACCACATATCTAAGAGGATGGAGTTTAATTTTTACTGTGTCTGCTGTTCTGTTGATAAGTTGGCAAAATTTGGAAGAGTATACCAAATAAAAAACATAAAGAATTCATGACTTATTATAAAGTTATCCTATTATTTTCTTGCTTTTATTTCAGAAAATCCATTATGCTGTTATAATAATGATTTTCACACAATTTATAATATATTGAGAGAAGTGATGAAAGGATTAAAACACAACTGCATTCAAAATATACAAATTTGGGTTTGTTTTCACTTAAAAAATGTATGTAAAACAAAAATGAATTGTTCTTTAAAAAGTCATTTTTCCTCTAAGGAGTCAAGATTATCTATTAAAATATTTTAAAAACATAAATTTTCTTATTTTTTTGTAAAAATAATTTGCAATTCTAGTACTTAGGATCTAACTAGTTGGCATTGCAAAGAATCAGTATCACACATCACATGTTATTTACATATATACAAATTTAAGAGTAACACCAATGTTTATTATTGTGAAACGCTTGTGAATCCTGCACTAATTTATAAGTTCCTCTGGAATCACAAAGTAGAGCATGAGAAGAAGTAAGAAAATGAGTGCTTGGCCATACTGGGAAATGATACTTTGTTATGCAAGAATCTATTTCATTCCTACGATAAAACAGTATATCCTATTATATGACAAATAACTTTGTCTTTCCTCAAAATGAATGGGCCCTCTGCGGCTCCATTCCCCCTGCCCCCGGAAGCAGCGTCCGTCTCTGCGCTCAGTAGGGCCTCAAGCCACAACCCTTCATGGAGTCTGGATGCAGTTTCTCTTGTTCTGAGTACACTTGGTAAGAAACAGGGAGGAGATTTTCTCTGGAGCTTGAGCAATACTGGTCACAGAGCAGATGTTGAGGGTCATTGGTAACACTGTGTCAATACCAATTGCTAGATCCCAATTGACAAAGAAGCCTATGTGTTCTTTAATAGCGTGCGTGTGCGTGTGTGTATGAGAGAGAGAGAGAGAGAGAGAGACCCTCCAAAGTACAGAGCCCAGGGGAGTCCTTTTGCCTGGGTCTAAGGGTGTTATTGCTTATAGCAGGGGTGTCAAACTCATTTTCACTGGGGGCCACATCAGCCTTGCAGTTGCCTTCAAAGGGCCAAAATAATTTTAGGACTGTATAAATGTAACTACTCCTTAACTGTTAAGGAGTTGAAATTACATTTGGCCCTTTGAAGGCAACCAAGAGGCTGATATGGCCCCCAGTGAAAATGAGTTTGACATCCCTGGCTTATAGAATCTTGGAACCACAACTTTCAAAATACTTTTTTAAAGAAGCAGAAGCAATTCAACCAGAATCCAAGGATATTTGTGGGGTTGGGGGAGATGAAAATGCCACATTTTAAAAAAAAAATTTTATTGATTTGAGAGAGAGGAAGGGAAGCAGGAAGGGAGGGAAAGAGGTAGAGGAGGCGGGGGGGGGGGGGGACATCTGTTTTTCCACTTATTCATCAATTCACTGGCTGATTCCTGAATGTGCCCTGACTGGAGATCGAACATGCAACCTTGGTGTATTGGGACAACACTCTGACCAACTGAGCTACACGGCCAGGGAGAAAATGCCCACATTTTAAGGACTGATTTGTTTTTCTACTTATAAGTGAAGGTATGAACAAGTCTTTTCAGATCTACGAACCAGATTGTAGGGCTAAATATTTGAATATAGTCCAGATAAGGATTTTTTGTAAGATCTGCAAAAGGCATGGGAAAGAGTGATAGTTAAACAATAACAAAAAGGAGATTCTGTTTTCTTTTCATCAGGAAAACCATACTCTAGGGTAAGCACGGATCTTTGATCTAACTCTGTCCACACATCCACCAAACACCATGCAGATCAACAAGCAGAACAAGTAAAATCTGCCACAACCCATGCCTCTTGCAAAACTAGAAAACAGAAATATTACTGGCTCTGATCTTCATGTAGCCAGGTAAACATCCACTGAAACCAGCAGTGAAAACTCCAAAGCCTATGCTGGAGCCGAAGATCAAATGAAGAGTTCGTGACAGGCGGGAACGTATGATGGAATACAAGTAATGGGAGAAGCCAGATGACATTACCCACAGTCAGAGAGGGACCCGCGCCGAGTGGGAAAAACAGAGAACGAACGGGTTCAGGCACATGAGGGATCGGATTTCTGAGCTGGAGCTTTAGAAGAAAGGGGGTTTCAAAGTGGGTAGAGCCAAAGGTGGCTCTGCTGAGAGGGCAGCACTTCTGGGGGAAAGAGAGGGGTCATGGGAGGGAAAATCATCTCTTGGGGGCTTGGTATGTCTATCAGAAGAGAGAGGAAAGGAGAAACGAGTGGGCAATGGGGGTTTGGGGCAACTGTGTTTCAGCAGGATGGATTATCAAGTACATTCTCTGCAAGTGAAGAGAGAATACACTGTGGATGAATCACGGGCATATTAAATGCCCAGAGTAGCTCTCGTGTGTCACTCACGCAGCACGCCTGACGTTGTGATGCTCAACAGTCATCCTGCTTCAGTCCCTCCTTTCTTCACAACTTTCGCGATGCTATACATTCAACAGATACTCCTAAACACACAACTTGATATGAAGTAGAAGTATTTATGTGACAGCTGTTGTTGTTTCAAACTAAAGGGGCAGCAGGTACAGGGGAACCCATTGATAATCCTCTGATTTGTTTGTCTGTGAAAAGACAGACACTAGACGAGAGGATAAGCAGCATCCCTAAAATCACAGGGTAAATGAACCGAATATTTAGATCTTTGAACAAACTGGTCTGCCGCATTATGAAATAAGTCTCTGTTTTCTGTAATGATGACCTCAGAATTCTGCTGACAAAGAGAGTGAAACACTTTGGACTGAAGTTCTTTCCCTTTAAAAAAAAAAAAAAAAACAGGTTCCAAACCCTGCCAAAGATGTTGATCCAAAATTGATGATAAGAAAAAAACCCTACGAGCTTGGAGTATTTTTAAAAGACATTTCTGCTTATTTCTACCCACCTCCCACAATCCCCAAAAGTAAATTCATCTGAAAAATCATGAGAACAAAAAAGCACTGGCAGGTTATACAAATTGCTCCTAAACATATATTGCCTAGAATTCTGCGTTCTTTTAACAGATGTTTGACTTCTAGAAAGTTTTCTTTTGCAAAAAGCTTGGATTACAGCTCATTTTTATCTATGTATCACCTTGGCGCCAGCTGTTAGATAAGCCTGGAACTTTTGGGTAGTTTCATCACCTGCCATGACACAGATCAAAATGCAGATGATGTTGTGCAGACTCAGCTGAGAGGATGATGGGAAAATCCCCACTTTGACTCCTTCTTCCCCATCAACCACTCGATGAGTAAAAGAGCAAGGCAGCCCTCAGCAACCAGGCTTCCCAGCTGGCTGTCATGAAAAGCAGTCAAATGCACCACAGGTCACAATAAAGACGAGTGTGACCTGCTGCTCTCCTCCAATGTCTGAGGCAGGAAAAATGGCTGTAATGGATGGTGGAAACTGACCTGTGTTAGAGACTGAAAAAATGGTGAGTTAATAATTAATGAAATTGGGAAACACTGAACAGATTAAAGGTAAAATGCAAAATCTCCTACCCTCAAGTATTTAGCAAAAGACAAACCATGAAAGAGAAGTTAATAATGATGATATATTAGTATAAGATGAATATCTAATATACATGGCTTACTTGCTAGGTATGAGACATGATGATAATTGTTCACATGCATTACCTCATTTAATCAGTGCAATAATCTTTATAAGACCCTAAGTGGGTCCACAGAAATGTGTTCCTTCTGGAGGCTCTGCAGCACTCTGTGCCTTACCTTTACCAGCTTCTAGGGGCCACCCCATTACTTGGTTCATGGCTCCTTCCTCCATTTTCAAAGCCGGCGGCACAGCTTCCACTCTCCTCTGTGATCATTGCTTCCTTCCTCACATTTTCTTTCTATAACTCTAACCACCACCCCACCTCCCTCTAGCAAGGACTTCTGAATTACATTAGGTCTACCCAGAGAGTCCAGGGTAATCTAATCCTAAATCCTTAACAGAGTCACATCTGCAAAGTCTCTTTTACCATACAGGGCACCATATTCATGGGTTTAGGGGTGATTCAAACACAGGGGTGGGGACAATTTGGGGAGGGAGAGAGCATGATTCAGCCTACCACCGTTGTAACCAAATTTTCATTTGAAATAATAAAGAGCTTTGGCTGGGTGGCTGGGTTGGTTGGAGCATCATCCACACACCAAAAGGTTGCAGGTTTGATTTCCAGTCAAAGCACATACCTAGGTTGCGGGTTTGATTCCCTGGTTGGGGCACATACGGGAGACAACCGACCGGTGTTTCTCTTTCTCTCTCTCTCCCCACCCCAAAACCGTCTTCTCTCTCTAGAATCAATAAAAACATATCCTCAGGTGAGGATTTAAAAATAATAAAATAAAATAACAAAGAGATAGAATTTTTCAACCATCAAATTGGCAAGACTACAAAAATTATTTAGATACACTCATAGTCTACTGCTAGGAACACCAATTGGCACCAATTTTCTTGAAGGATATATATATTCTTTATATATATATGTATTTATACATTTCACTATAGTCAATATATATCACTAGATATCAAAGAACTTAAAATATTATTCCCTCTGACTAGAAATTCAGTTTATTGGAGTTGGTCATAAGGAAATCACTATAGCCATTAACCAAAAATGTTAACCTCAATGACATCAACCTAATATGTTTCAGTAAATTATGGTATTGTCATCTCCTGGTACTCAATGCTATTAGAACATTATTTAAAATGTAGACAAAATCATATTATAGAAAAATATTTAAAGATACGGGAAATATCATTTTATATAAGAAAGGTTACAAATCTACAAATAAATAAGTATAGATTTTCTTTTCATAAAGAGTATTAGTAAAGAAAATTTTGGACATTCTTCATCTTTCCTATACTTTCTGGCTTTTCTTCAATGAACTGGAATACTCTGCCAGTGATATCAATGTTATTTCTTTAGAAATACCTTCTGAAATACCTTCAGCTGATGCTAAGCAGGGAGCACCCCAGTCTTGCCAGGCACTGGGGAGAGGAATGGCCCACCTCCTGGGTCCTGGCCAGCCTTGGAGTTCTCTAATTTTCCTCCCTGTCAGTGATGTCTATGACAGTTCATGAAGATGGGCCACTAGAAGCCAGGAAAACACAGTGGAAAGAGGAAGGGCCTTGAATCAACAACCTAAATTGGAAAGCCAACTCAACTATTTATGGGCTGTGTGAACTTGGAAAATTTATTTAATACAACAGAGTCTTGGCTCACCACATGCAAAGTTTTGCTGATGATACTAACTTCCAGGATCTCATGAAGAATAAATGAAATCATTTGGTTAGGGGGTCACACACTCAGGTGCACTGGGGTCAGGCAGCTGGGATTTGGAGCCTGGGTTTTTCCCTCAATCGAATATGTGAATGAGGTCAGGATGCATTTGCCCCTTTATGTCCCTGCTTCCTTCATATACAATGGAGAAATGGCCCCTAAAAACGAAATGCTGGAAAGCACTCTAGAGTGTAGCACAGTGCCTGGCCTCCCATATCTTGTGAACAAATGATAGCTAGTATAACAGGTAAATTGTTAGAAATAATTGTTAAAATGTTATTTCTAATGATTATAGTATTACACAAGCATGTTCTGACAGACCTTGATTATCATCTGGATGACAAAATCAGGCTACTCATCTCTTTATCACTCCCATTTGAATAGCCAAATGGCCAAAACTTCACACTGGCCAGATACATGGTTTAAGAAATATATGCCTTTCAAACTCTACAATCCTTCTTTCTATGTCACTGAGGATGTAGATGTTTGGGATGAATGTTCCTGCACTGATTACCCACAGTAATGGGCCCCTCAAAATTGTCAATGTATCATAGATATTTGCAGGAATTCCTTAAATATTTTTAAAACAACAGAATCTCAAATCTTCTTACCTAGAGCTCCTACTATGTGAAACCCTTTCCTAAATATTGGGATGGGAGTTTTATGAAAAGATAAAACATATGACTACAGCCCTTAAGAAATAGCAAATGTATTAAAGGAGATAAAATTTACATAAATACAAAACACTTTGGAACATATACAGGGTCTGGCACAAATAACACACCTTTTTATTACAAAATCTTTTACTATAAAATCATAAGCATGTAATTCTGTAACATAACAATATCACACTCAAGCATACCATATGATATTTTAATGTTCAAATTAAAACTATAAATTATTACATCCATATTATTACCCTACCAACCACACTCAAGCAGGCATTGCTTCTGCTGGACCCTGTACATTAAAAGAACAAAAACAGATTATGTGTAGTATGGACATAGTATATTAATGCTTGAGAAAAAAGAGAATAAGAAATTTCATGTTCCATTTATACTGGATTTAGGGACACTTTCAATATCCCTGGTTAAAGGATCTACCTAAAGACCTGGGCCAAAAGTCCCTCTGCCTACCATTGGTCTCCATCTCTGCAACACGGGACCTTTAAGCACATCAGACAAAATACTCCTTACTAAATTCATCTGTGGCATCTAGCACTGCTGACCACTTCCTTCCTCTACAAATTCTGTACTTCAATGAATTCTCTAATACCATTGATACATATTTAACTGCCACTTTGCCATTGATCTCAATATCTGGGCCATCGTTCTCTGCTTATTCCCTAAATGTCGGTGTGCCCCATAGTCCCATATCTGGCAATCTTTTCAACCTACATACTCTCTCAGGAAGAGCATCTTTCTTCTAACATCAATATTTATGACTCTAAGTTTACGTCACTAGCCTGGTTCTCTCCCTCAAACTCGGGATTCTGTGTTCCTGTCTACTGGACATCTCCAACTACAAGTACCAACATATCTAAGTTCAACTTGTCCTAGATAGAATGCACCATTCATCGTTCTTTCCCAAACCTATCTTTCTACCTTAGCATCTTGCCTATTGACTTCATCTTCCACACAGTCATGGAAAACATCATTTTAGGAGTCATCATAGATTTCTCAGTTCCCCTCATGCTCCAAAACTAACAACCAGCACTTCCTGAATACCGTTATTATCACTCCTGTCCTCTCCAGATTCATTGCCAATGTTTTAGTTCAGGAAGTCATCGTTTCCCTTAAAACATAAGAGCTTTTAAAGTCTACCTTCTTCTCTATTCTCTCTTTAAAAGATCATCTTTCATCCTCATCCTCACACATTAGCAAGAGGAACCTTTGTAAATCCAAATCTAACCAAGTCATCCCTACAGAGAAGCCGTCAATAGTTCCCCTTTGTGCCCAGGATAAAAATCCAAACTCCTTGTAATGACATGCAAGGGTCCTTTATTACCTCACTAGTTCACCTATTCTACCATACCCTCTGTCATACTCCTTCACACATCTTACCCTTCCAAGCTAAAAAACTTGTACTAAAATCCTACAAAGCTATTTTGTTTCCTCGGTCTGGAATGATTTTCCCAACTTTTTCCTTCAGTCCAATTCACCCCTGTCACCCATTCAAAACCTGGCTAGTTTTGAATGGTTTTTCAAGAGTCATCTCAGTTGCCATTTCCTCTGTGAAGCTTTTTCTAACAGTTCAGGATTGAGTCAGAAGTCCATCTCTACACCATGAATATTCTTGCAAAGAACTACAGGGGTGTGGCCCTGTCCAGCAGACTTTTCTGTGATGATGAAAACATTCTCTATCTGCCTTATCTAATGCTAGCCACTAACCACATGTGGTTACTGAGCACTCGAAATGTGACTGGGGCAACTAAATCAGAATTGTAATTTAATTTTAATTATTTACATTCAAATAGTTACTTGTCTTGGGCAGTGGAGGTCTAAAAGTTAATTAGGTACTTGTAGCTCATGTGCAACCCAGACACATTCATAAAAGCTTCAGCCACACATCCTCAGATCAACATTTTCTTATCGCTTCGGCCTTTCCGTGGAAGGACTTTGCAAAAGAGCAGGTAAAAATCTTTAGACCAGAAACCCTTATACTTAGGAGAACACTCATCATGCAGACTCCTCTGCTGTTCTGATCTCAACAGCAGGCTCTTGCTACGAGTGTGATACTTGGTCAAATTTGCAGACCCACAGGTCATTAGGTTGGGAAAGGTCTTTCCTTAACATCTAGCCCAACATGCTTATCTTACTGCCAGGAAATTGTGCCTTGAATTCTTATCCTCATGTTACTTGAAGTGGCTTGAAATTTTCTGCGATTCCATACAAAAGGTGGGGAGTAGTCAGGAACAGGCTGCCTGGGAGTCTAACGATTATGCCTAGGCCCTTTGCAGCTTGGCAGAAAAAAAGTCACCCTTTCCCCATTGCTGGAGAGTTAGACCATACGCAGGATGATATGCAAGTCTCTGCCTTGAGGGCATAAAATCATACCACCTTGAAGTTCCCTCTAGCCCTAAAACTTCACCAACAGCCAGGCTTCACCTCTACTTCCACTTCAAGCAGTGTTTTCTCTCCTACACAGAGTGAACCTGCTTTTCAGATGTGCTGCACGTCTGTAACCCATACCTGGACTGAATGCATCAACGGCACAACTTCTGCTAGCAAACCTAACTCACGCTGATTCCCACCCTCCCCGCCAGGCCTTTGTCTGTGTCCAGCAGCAGGCTCATCCCTCCGAAATCTCAGTTTGCTGTCTGGGTACTGCTGCACAGCCCAAGAGATAGAAAAGTTCAAAGCTGAGATTTCTTCTGCTATTGAATTCAGATAAAGCAAAATGAATTAATTAGATCATATTCCAAACACCAGTTCTAATACTTTGTAGCAGATTTAGTACTCCTGGAAAAAAGCAGCTAACAATAATAATGGCGGGTCAGGCCAGGGAGGACCATCCTGAGGATGGACTGCTGCCCACCGGCGCTGCCAAGAGTGTTAGCACACCACACCCCTGATCCCTCAACCTCAGCTCCCAAGATGTCGATCTCAGTCCTGACCCTCCACACATCTGGCTGGGATTCCGTTGCCCTGGGCTTTCTGAGAACAGCGATCAGAAAAACGGAACAATTTGTCCAACAGTTCCATGGCAGGAAAGGGCTTTTGCCTTTGGCAACTTTCTGAGATGGTTGAAAGATTTAAAGATTTTTCAACCCAAGTGTACCTCTCTGACTTTCCCACTTTCTCAGAAGCCCCCTCTCGATAGCCTGATCTCTGGTTTCCATCCCCCAACACGCCAATAGCGCTGCGCTTTCCAAGGTCATCAACAACCTCATTCTGAATAAATCTCAAGGCCATTTCTCTGTTCTTGTCCTCCTTCACCATGCCCTCATTCTTTAGTCTCTCCACCTCCCCTGGCACATTGTGAGCTCTACTCTCTTGACTTGCCACCTTTCTGCCAACAATTTCCTCTTCTCTCCTTCCTTTTTCTCTGACATTTTTGTGCTGTGTTTGTTATCCTATGAGTCAACCTTCTCCTCCTCCTTTTCTTCCCCTGTGCACATATACCCTCAGCAATTACTTCTGCTGCAAAGACCACTTAGAGCTGCCCCAGAGGAGCTTCTGTGTCCAGCCATCCACAGCTCTGGGCACTGGCTTTCACCACAGGAGCTACCAACCCCGGTCTGCCCACACTTAGGACACGGTAACCCTGACAGAGGAAATGTCTTTTGTTTGAGGTCAGTGATCCTACCCCTACAATGCTGCCTCTTCAAACCGAAAAATCAATGTTTGCCCTCAAAATGAAGTTGAGGTCAGCTGGCTTGAAATTTACTCCTTGTCTAGTAGTTCATGTGGATTAAAATTGTTGCTGACCTTGGCTTGTTTCCTTCAAAGCCCCTTCCGAGTCAAATGCATCAGTTCCTTTTCCTCCTACTACTTCTTAACTTTTTAAAAAATTGTTGTTCAACTACAGCTGTCCCCATTTTCCCCTGAACACTCTTCCCCACTCTACCTACCCCCACCTTCCACACTCAATCCTACCCCCCATTGGCTTTGTCCCTGGGCCCTTTATACATGTTCCTTGACTTGACCCTTCCCCTTCTTTCCCCTGCTACCCCCCTACCCCCACTCCTCTGGTCACTGTGAATTTGTTCTTTATTTCAATGTCTCTGGTTATATTTTGCTCACTCATTTGTTTTGTTAATTAGGCTCCACTTATAGGTGAGATCATATGGTATTTGTCTTTCATTACTTGGCTTATGTCACTTAGCATAATGCTCTCCAGTTCCATCCAGGCTCTCACGAAGGGTGGGAGCTCCTTCTTTCTTTCTGCTGCATAGCATTCCATTGTGCAAGTGTACCACAGTGTTTTGATCCACTCATTTCCTGATGGGCACTTAGGCTGCTTCCAGCACTTGGCTATTGTAAATGGCACTGCTATGAACATTGGGGCGCACGGGTTCTTTTGAATTGGTGTTTCAGGATTCTTAGGGTATAATCCCAGCAGTGGAATTGCCAGGTCTAAAGACAGTTACATTTGTAGTTTTTTGAGGAAATTCCATACTGTTTTCCACAGTGGCTGCACCAGTCTGCAATCCCACCCACAGTGTACTAGGGTTCCCTTTTCTCCACAACCTCACCAGCACTTACTGTTTCTTGATTTGCTTATGAGGGCCATTCTGACCAGTGTGAAGTGGTATCTCTTGTGGTTTTAATTTGCATCTCTCTGATGCCTAATGATGCTGAGCATGCTTTCCTGTGTCTCTGGACCCTCTGTATGTCCTCCTTGGAGAAGTATCTGTTCAGGGCCTTTGCCCATTTTTTAATTGGATTGTTTGTCTTCCTGGAGTGGAGTCATGTGAGTTCTTTATATATTTTGGAGATCAAACCCTTGTCCGAGGTATCATTGACAAATATATTTTCCCATACGGTTTATTCCCTTTTCATTTTGCTGATGTTTTCTTAGCTGTGCAGAAGCTTTTTAATTTGATGAAGTCCCATTTGTTTACTCTTTCTTTTATATCCCTTGCTCTAGAGGACATATCAGTGAAAATATTGCTGCATGGAATATCTGAGGATTTTCCTGTCTACGTTCTCCTCTAGGACTTTTATGGTGTCACAACTTATATTTAAGTCTTTTATCCATCTTAAGTTTATTTTTGTGTATGGTGGTCAAGTTTCATTTTTTTGCATGTTGCTTGCTGTCCAGATCTCCTAACACCATTTGCTGAAGAGGCTATTTTTACTCCATTTTGTGCTCCTGCCCACTTTGTTGAATATTGATTGAACGTAGTTTATTTCTGTGCTCTCTATTCCATTCCATTGATCTATGTGTCTGTTCTTATGCCAGTACCAGACTATTGTGATTACAGTGGCCTTGTAATATAGTTTGATATCAGGTATTGTGATCCCTCCAACTTTGTTCTTCCTCTAAATTGCTGCAGCGTTGTTTATGGTTCCATATAAATTTTTGAAGTTTGTTCTATACCTGTGAAATACATCATTGGTATTTTAATAGGGATTGCACTGAATCTATAAATTGAATTGAATTGAATTGCAATTGAATCTATAAATCTATAAATGCTTTGGGTAGTATGGGCATTTTGATGATGTTAATTCTTCCAGTCTATAAACACCGTATATGCTTCCATTTATTTGTGTCTTCCCTAATTTCTTTCTGTGTTGTGTAGTTTTCTGAGTACAGGTCTTTTACCTCCTTGGTTAGATTTATTCCTAGGTAGTTTATTTTTCTTGTTGCTAGAGCAAATGGGATATTTTTCCTGATTTATGTTTCTGATATTTCATTGTTCATGTACAAAAATGCCTTCAATTTCTAAATACTGACTTTTACTTATATCAGACAAAATAGACTTCAAAACAAAGGAGATAAAAAGAGACATAGAAGGACATTTCACAATACTCAAGGGAAGAATCCATGAAGAAGACATATATGCACCTAAGAAAGGAACACCCAAGTATGTGAGGAAAATCTTGGAGGACTTCAAGGAAGATATAGACAGCAACACACTTATACTAGGGTATTTTTACACCCCGCTGTCAACAATGGATAGATCTTCCAAACAAAGTATCAACAAGGATATTGTGGTATTGAACTACACCCTAGATCAAATGGATTTAACTGATATATGTAGAACCTTTCATCCCCCAAAAGCAAAATACACACTCTTTTCAAACATACATGGAACATTTTCAAAGATAGACCACATAATAGGACACAAAATAAGCCTCAACAAATTCAATAAAATTGAAATTAAATTTGGCACTTCCCTCTTGACTTGACAGTACTCATGCTATCTCTTCCCATTGAGCTCACCACTTTCATTCAGTCATTCACCAGGAGCAAAAAGGTGCCTGAAATTGACAGTCCTCATCAGTCAATTAATCACAAATTCATGTAGAATTATGGATTGTGATCAGGGTTATGAAGAAGATTTATAGATGCTCTGTGAGGAAATAACAGGATAATCCATCAGTGTCTGAGGATTCAGAGACAAGAGGATGTGTAAGCTGAGATCTGAAAGACGTGAAGCATTTAACTGCTAGGGAGTCCAGTGGGAAGAGCATTCCAGGAAGTAAAGGTGGAATGTGCCATGGCCCTGTGACAAGAGGATGAGGAAGCATTTGAGGATCAGAGGAAAAGGTGAGCATTAGTGGATCACAAAGAACGGGTTTGACAGGGCCTAAGAGATGAGACTGAAGCCAGATCCAGTCAGCCCTTACACACCGTGCACAGAATTTTGAGCTCTACCCACCTCCAAAACTGGATATTATTAAATCACTTTAATATTGACATCATTGGAATTGCCGGGTATGCAGAACAGACTGAGGGCTGGAAGAAGCGGCAGGGAAATCAGTGAAGAGGCACAAGGACTAGCTTTAAGGAGCTCATAGTTAGTGGGAGAAATTATTCCCAATTACTCAAGCAAGAGTTTGCACTCCTTGTCCTCACATGGAAAGATGAAATGATCTCTACCAACTGGGATCAAGATTCCCAACTTAGCTCTCTTGTGGATTTTCCCAGTAATTTTCCCATCTATACAGCAGAGAGAACTCCTTCTTTAAGATTCCCATATAAATATTAAAACATAATCACACAATAATCATAAAAGGAGAGACTATACAAATATGTAATATTGCTGCTGCCTAAGCTGACATTCAAATTATAGCCCGCACTGGGGAGAAGTAACACAGGGCTGGAAACTCTGTGTGTGCTCTCATAAAAGGCAAACACAACAACAATAATAATGGTTTCTGTGATGCCACACCTGAAAAAGAAATGTGGGAAAATAGCCAAATTGGCTGGTAAGCCAAGTAGAGAGGGTGGTACAGTCAGTTCACCCAAGGCCATGACAGATGGGCTCCCAGCTGCTGGCTGACAGTGTCAGAGTCGCATGTTGCTTCAGGCTCCAGCAAGCTCCATACAGTCGCAGGCAGCAAACAGCAAAGTCAGAAGGATTAAGTGACTCTGCTGCCTGCGTGTGTGTTGGCCCTATAGCAGGGCTTAGGAGATGCCAACTGGCACTCAAGCTGAAACTCCCATCTTAAAGAGAAACAAGCTCTCCACTTTCACAGACCAGAATTTCTCCTTCTGGCTTAACCCCTCCTAGAAAATCATCCTTGGCTTTGAAAACATATGTAAAAAGACAGCCCCCATCTCTCTGCCCTTCCCAATATGCATCTGAAAATCTCCACAAGGCACAAATGCAAAATAGTTGCCAATCACCCTTTTTGGGATTTGAAGGGCAACCTGCCAATTGGCTGCCCACATGTTATTCGCACTGCAATAGGAAACAAATTTCTTGCTGCAATTATCTTTGAATTTCTACTGTTTACCCCAGGAATAAACTAATTGTTGCTGTAAAACCCTTTCCCACACTGTCCAGCACACATCTGTAAATTCTAAGAGGGACAGGGTTGAGCTGGTTGCCAGTAGGCTACTGGAAAGGAATGGCAACTGGCCAACTGGAAGTCAGTTTGTTATTCATGGTGGAATAGAACTTGAGCTTCTTATTGTAAATGTCATGCATGCTTCAGGTCTTACCTTTTAAGTACACAGCTTGGACCTCAATCTGTAATAAACCCATGTTTACTACTGGCTGTGGACTGGTGATACAGGAGTAAATTCCAGGTGGTATGTTAGATGCTGACAATTACACATGGGATTTTTACATTATTAGAGGAATTCACACAAATAGGGTAAAATGCATTTTTTCCATCACCGCCAAGTATTTGACCTGTAAGTAGAGGTTTAGTTCCAAATATCCTCTCAAGTTCTCTTCACTATGCTTCCATCATCAAGGTAATAGCACCTTCTAAAGTAGCTCACCCTCAGAATGATTATGATCTTGTGCCTTTGAAGAAGCTATTGTTTCTGCCTGAAACCTCTTTCGCCTGCTTCTTGATTGTGAAAAGCATAAAAGCCTTTGAAGACCCAACCCAAGTATGGAAGGTGATGAGAGGCACACTTGTCCCATAAGGATACAGTGGACAACTTCACAGGCAAAAGATCGATATGAGCCCAGTTACTGAGACTAGAACTGGGAGGCCCATAGGAGCCTATACTCGTCAACATATCTTTCAAATACTGTTAGCTATCCCTCATCCTCTGCTTCTCTCTGCCTCTCTTCTGACTCCTCTTTTAGATGGCCAGCTTCTAATCACAGTGTCCAACATAAATAGTAGCCTCATGGCTATGTGACCTTCAAGGCAAGGGCTCACTATCAGTGATTACACTCTCTGTGTGGCTTAGATACTTAAGGGAGAATCTAATGTACTCTTGGTCTGTGTGGGCCAGCTCTCCCTGGGTCAGGCGTCCCATCCTGGAAGAATTAACTGTGTCTGGGAAATGTGTTCTATGGGATTAGCTACCCAGGCCTATCATTTCAATAAAGCCATGGACTGGTTCATGGAAGATTTTGTGAGCAACACAACAAAATGATGTTACGTAACTCACCACACTCTTGTGACCAATAATGGATGTGTCTGTCTCCCCATACACACTCCCATCCATTATGCTATCTACCTCCTCCAGGTCCATATGTTAATTTCCTACCAATTATCACTTGGCAGAGTCCCTGGAAAATACAATAAATAGACTTTCAATCACTGCCTGTTGAGTAAGCCTTTTCAAGTATAAATTAGATTGTGTCACTCCCTTGCTTAAACACTTCAGTGGTTTTTTATTGTACCTAAAATAAAATCCAAATTTCTTTTCTGGACCTCAAAGGCCCTGCAGAATCTGGTCCCTCCTACCTCTCAGCTCATCATATGCCTCTCTTCTCTTCATGCATGGTACTCAGCCACACAGGTTTCACCGTTTATTTCCTCTAACACATCAAAATCTTTCCAGGCTCATGATCCTCTGTCTGGAATGTTCTCTCTTGTTCTTCACATGGCTGCCTCATTCCAATTCCCCTGTCAGGATGCAGGTAAATTTTACTTCATCGGAGAAGCCTTTCTTTACCAATCTCCCTTTCCAATAATATTCTCAATCACTCTATTCTCTTGGGATTGTTCATAGTGTTTGTCACAATTTTGGGTTATTTGTTAGTTAATTTATCTACTTACTGTCCTTATTTCAAGTTAAACTGTAGTCTTCAGAAAGTAGAGACATGTCTCTTTTATTCCTTCTAATAATATATACAGAACCTAATACATAATAAATAGTTGTCAATGGATAAATGTATCAGAAGAGAATGACTCAAATTCTGGCTTGGTCACTGACAGTGAGCTTGGGCAGAGTGCTCTCCTTTGTAAGTTTCCGCTGCCTCTTCTGCAAAATCTGAAGAGTCCAAGGCTGATATAATAATCATTATTCCTGCTCTCCTAAGAACTGCTCAAGGCTCCCTCTTGGAGATGCTTTCCTTAGCTGCAGCCACTGCATACCTAGCCTGAAACAGTATTTTGCAGTAGTTTTCTTAGTTCCTGTGAGGACTCTGGAGATAGGAAGAAGTAGCAGTTGAAGAAGGAGAGAAGTCTAGGTGGAATTTTTGAGAATCCTGAAAATATCTTTTAAAAAGGAAGAAATTCCTAACTATGTTTATATAATATATGATATAATATTAATGCTTATTTGAACACATTCCTAAGCACAGAAATATTACAGTGAAATAGAGCTATGCTATGTGAAGAAAACTGTCAGTATTTTCTTCAACAAAACTATCATTCAGGTGCTCACCAAGTGTCTATTATGTGCATGAAAGACCATTAGTCATCTACTGCCTCACTCAGTGTGACAGAATCTGCATGACAGAATGTGATTTCAGGGATCTCACGGAACCATGCCCCCGGTGTTCACGTCTTTGTGAGTCATCACACACACTGAGGCTGAGCTTGGCCATGTGACCAGCTTTGGCCAACAGGACGTTAGCGAGAGTAATTTAGTGGAGACTTGATACATTCTTGCACCTTGGAGCTTGCTTTCTTGAACTGTTCCTCCAGGGAACCCCGACACCATGCTGCAAGACTGCGCAAGCAGCCGCACAGAGAAGCGCATGTGAAGGGAAATCTAGAACCGTGGCCCCAGCAGAGGTACCAGGGAACAGCCAGCACGAATTGCCAGGACTGTGAGTGAAGACATTTTGAACCTCCCAGACGTTGCATAGGGACACCCCATAAAATAGAACTTCCCAGTCAATGGCATAAATCATGAGAAAAAATAATTTATTGAATTTGGTATTATTTTAATCCATGGAATTTTGGGGTGGTTTGTTACTCAGCAACAGATAACCAAAAATGCCTGGAGAAGTAAATATCATCTCATTTGCAAAAACAAAAAACAAAAAACAAAAACCTGAGACTCAAAAGTAGTGAAAGATCAGACTCATGTCATGGTTGTAATTCTGACTTACTCATCCTTCCTTCCTTGGAAAATAGCAAGTTAACCTTCAAAATACATCTACAGATCCAATGGAAAAGGAGGCCCTGTGTGGGTCACAAGCCCCTGCTCCCTCTACCCCAAAGCCACACATGGTTGAAAGCAGTTGGCAACTGACTAAAAAACAGCCATAACATCAACTGACTGGCAACCTAAGCGTGGCTTTGAATGGCATAAAAAATCAAACTAAACCCAATAGGGTCCCTCTCCCAAGAATTTTAACTGAAAATACTGAATGATTGAGGCAAATGGGTAGAAGAAACTGAAGCCAACATGAGCATGATAAGATGCAGTAAGACAGATTATAATGCACCAAAGCTCTAAGAAAGCATAAAATAAAATAATACGAACAAGCAGAAGCTATAAGGTAGAAAAATAACATTAAAGAATTCAGGTAAATAATGTAATGGGTGATATTCAGAAGCAGAAAGGGGGCAGAGGGAGCAGAAGCAGAAAAAGGAAAAAGTGCTTTGTGTTGGAGACTCCACATGGCCCCCTCTAACTGCCTGGTTTCCTGATGGTTTCCCAGTTATTAATGTAAGAGGCTATGGTCTTTTAATAAACTGATCTTTTCTTAAAGTAATTTGAGTAATTTTATATTCCCTGCAGCCTTGACAGTCATACTGAAACAAATTTTAAACAGGAAATAATTCCCATTATGGTAAATTCACCAAAGAACGATTATGATTTTTCTAGTTGCTTTTAACAAGTGTGTAATTTCCAATGAGCAGGTTCCCAGGATTATTAGGTGGAGGCAATAAAGGGGGGAAAGCCTAGGAACATTTCCCATGATAATTTTCTACCCAGAATGACTTTGTGCTGGGCCAAATAATTCCAGTGACCCTCATTATTTGATTGTCAAACTCTGGGTTTAGAGTTTAAGGGCCCAGTGCCTTCTTCAGACACTTGCATCCAATAACATCTCATTTGATCTAATTTTCCTTGCACATGAGAGTGCATGCATGATAACTCACCCCCCAAAACCTGTATCACCCAAGATTAACTATATCAAAGCTTCCAAGTCTAGAAAAGAAATGAATAAAATAGTGTGGGGAGGGGTGAGGGGAGATGAGGAGATTAGGGCCGCAAGAGACATTAATCCTACAAATAAATTTTTATTTTAAACCTGTATTTGATTAGAAGATTTGAACCCTTAGAATAATTTACTTTGGTTTCTCTTTGTCAGATTTATGAAGTTCTCCCTTAAAAAATGTGTATATTGCTGAAAGATTGTAAAATTTAATAGCAAACAGATTACGCACTTAGGAACAGACTAAGCACAATTAGCACTCACATTCCTCCCACTCCTATAAATAACTCAGTTTCCTTTCCATGTCTGCAAATTTCATTAGAATGGTGGGGGGTAAAGGGGGAAAGGAGAAGGAATAAAGAAAAGCCATCTGAATTTCTTTCTTTACAAACTATAGATCCAGTCACTCAGTCAGCAGCTCTGTACTTCCCAGGAAGGGAAATGGGGCTCTGAGAGGAGGCAAAGTTAAGATAATTGCTCCCAGCCCCCCACCATACATCCATAGCTTTGAAGGAAATTTTTCTGCATATGAATTTGAAATTCACCTGCTATATATATTGGCTATTCCAGCAGGCAACCTGATTTATGATTCTTCCACAATGAGCGTCCGGGATCTAAGAACAAAGGTTTCATGTCTCCCACAATTTTAAATTATATATGCTTTGGAGATGGTACATAATTTAGCAGTTACTGTTAATAATGTCTGTGAAAAAGAAAAAAGATTTTTAAATTCTCATTTATTAGAAGCCAAACACAAGCGTTAGGGAGAGGAAGATAATGGAAAGAGTGAAAGTCTGGAAGCACGAAATACACGAGTCCTTTCAAAGTCTCTTGAGTCCCCCCCCTCCCCCGTCCCCAGTCCTTTCTAAGGAAAGGTTTATGCTTAAACAAATTTGGTAGCTCTTGGGTTTATGTTCATTTTTTGGATGGGATTTGTTTTTAAAAAGTGTAGTGGAGTATTTGCTCCATTTTCTTCTATTATGTAAAGGATAAAACATTCTTTTATCGTTATCTGGATATTTCAAAGCATCTTAAGTAAAACTTCTTGATCTAAAATTGTGTGTGAAACTAAGTTTAATCTGTAAATTCTAGGATAGTTAATAGGGCACCCAATGAACCAACTCCCTTCCTAACAAAATCCTTAGGGATCAATTTCATGGAGTAAGCCTTTTTTAAAATCAGTAAATGATACACAGAACACTAAAAAGAGTTGAGATACTTTAAAAAGCAAGAATTGTCTGATATGCTTTCATGTCTTAATCAGAAATATCTGAGTCCAGAGACCAAAGCAAGCTCAAGTAAAAAAAAAAAAAAAAATCACTGGAAAGATTATCTGGTAGGGGGCTAATGTCTAGAGTCTATAAAGAGCTCCTACAACTCAACAATACAACAAACACCCTGATTTTAAAATGGACAACAGACTTGAATAGACAAATGGCCAACAAGCACATGAAAAGGTGCTCAACCTCACTAATCATTAGGAAAATGCAAATCAAAACCACAATGAAATATCTCTTCACATCTAATCAGATGGCTACTATACAAAAAAAGAACAACAAAAAAAAGGAAATAACAAGTATTAGCAAAGATATAAAGAAATCAGAACTCTTGACCATTGTCAGTAACAATGCAAAATGGTGCAGCCATTGCAGAAAACAGCATGGTGGTTCCTCAAAAAATTAAAAATAGAATTACCATATGATCCAGAAATTTCACTTCTGGACCGAGACTAGCAGAGTGTGAGACGAACAGGGCAGGCAGCCTGACCATAAGCAGACCCTGTGGCCCCGCATTAGCGCACAGATAAACCGAGAGGGCTGGACTCAGAGTGGTGGAGAACGGGGCAGGCAGAGCAGCGGGTAGCAGACCCTGCAGCCCCACATTTGCACACAGATAAACTGGACAAACGGTGGGGGGCAAAGCAGACCGAGTAACCCAGGGCTCCAGCTCGGGGAAATAAAGCTTCAAACCTCTGATTGAAAACATCCGTGGGGGTTGAGGCAGCAGCAGGAGAAACTCCCAGCCTCACAGGAGAGGTTGTTGGAGAGACTCATAGGGACCTAATGTGTGCACAGGCCCACTCACTCGGGAACCGGGCACCGGAGGGGCCCAGTTTGATTGTGGGTAGCCGAGGGAGTGACTGGATTCCAGCAGAGAGTGGAGCAGGCACCACTGCTCCCTCTCAGCCCCTCCCCCACGTACAGCCTCACAGCGCAGTGACCAGCATTACCCAACCCCGGGGAACACCTAAAGCTCCGCCCCTTTAAGTAACAGAAGCACCAAGACAAAAAAAAATGGCCCAAATGACAGAACACTTCAAAGCTCCAGAAATAATTCAACTAAGCAGCAAACAGATAGCCAACCTATCAGATGCACAGTTCAAAACACTGGTAATCAAGAAGCTCACAGAATTGGTTGAATTTGGTCGAAAACTAGATGAAAAAATGAAGCCTATGCTAAGAGAGACAAAGGAAAATGTATAGGGAACCAATAGTGATGTGAAGGAAACTGGGACTCAAATCAGTGGTGTGGACCAGAAGGAAGAAAGAAACATCCAACCAGAAAAGAATGAAGAAACAAGAATTCAGAAAAATGAGGAGAGGCTTAGGAACCTCCAGGACATCTTGAAACGTTCCAACATCCGAATTATAGGGGTGCCGGAAGGAGAAGAGAAAGAACAAAAAATTGAAAACTTACTTCAACAAATAATGAAGGAGAACTTCCCTAATCTGGCAAAGGAAATAGACTTCCAGGAAGTCCAGGAAGCTCAGAGAGTCCCAAAGAAGCTAGACCCAAGGAGGAACACACCAAGGCACATCATAATTACATTAGCCAAGATTAAATTGAAGGAGAGAATCTTAGAAGCAGCAAGAGAAAGGGACACAGTTACCTACAAAGGAGTTCCCATAAGACTGTCAGCTGATTTCTCAAAAGAGGCCTTACAGGCAAGAAGGGGCTGGAAAGAAGTATTTGAAGTCATGAAAGGCAAGGACCTACATCCAAGATTGCTCTATCCAGCAAAGCTATCATTTAGAATGGAAGGGAAGATAAAGTGCTTCTCAGATAAGGTCAAGTTAAAGGAGTTCATCATCACCAAGCCCTTCTTATATGAAATGTTAAAGGGACTTATCTAAGAAAAAGAAGATAAGAAATATGAACCGTAAGAATGACAGCAAACTCACAGTTATTAACCACACCTAAAACAAAAACAAAAGCAAACTAAGCAAACAACTAGAACAGGAATGGAACCACAGAAATGGAGCTCACATGGAGGGTTATTAACAGGGGAGTGGGAGGAGGAGAGGGGGGGAAAGGTACAGAGAATAAGTAGCATAAACGATAGGTGGAAAATAGACTGGGGGAGGGTAAGAATAGTGTAAGAAATGTAGAAGCCAGAGACCTTATAAGTATGACCCATGGACATGAACTATAGGGGAGAATGTGGGAGGAAGGGGGTGGGCAGGATGGAGTGGAGTGAGGGGGGGGGGAAATGGGACAACTGTAATAGCATAATCAATAAATATATTAAAATAAATAAAAGACAGAAAGAAAGAAAGAAAGAAAGAAAGAAAGAAAGAAAGAAAGAAAGAAAGAAAGAAAGAAAGAATTCTCTCTCTCTCTCTTGTCCATTCTAGGACTCTGTTTCTGCTCTGTGGCAGACAAACTCCAAGGAGGCTCCCAATGATCCCTGTCTTCTTGGACTTAAGCTCTTATGTAAGCCCTCTGAATGTGGAAAGCACTGGTGATTTGCTTCTAGCCAACAGAATACTGTAAAGATGACGATGTGCACTTCTGTGATTCCATTACATTATGAGTATACTGTCACTTCTGTCTTGCTAGTAGACACTCTCCTTTGCTGGCCTGGATGAAGCAAGCTGCCATCCTGCAAGCTGCCCTATGAAGAGACCCACATGGCAAGAAACTGAGGGCCAGAGGCAAGAGCAAGATAGACAATGAATCCTGTCAACAACTATGTAAGTGAACTTGGGAGTGGATCCTTCCCATAAGCATCTTCACATGAGACCTCACTGTCAGCTGACACCTTGAATATAGCCTTGTTGATAGTCCCTGAGTCAATGAGCCCAGTTCAGCCATGCCCAGATTCTTGACCCATAGAAAATGTGAGATACCAAATGTGCATTGTTTTAAACCACTAAGTTTATGCTAATTTGTCACAAATATATAACAAGTACACATGCTCTCCTCTATATCTGTATGAGAAATATATACAAATATAGTTCTCCTCTATAGACAGCCTCCTCTACAAGGACTTTCAGCTCTCACACATGCCTATAATGGGATTTGCACCTGGCCTTGACATTGACTCTAGCTCCAGTACTGTTCCTCCTAGGCAACCTAACTGCTAACGGGGTGTCAATTCCCAGTTCCTAGGGGCATCGGATTAGCACGGTTGCAATCAAACAGTCACTGTGCCAGAGGGGCGCCTGCTGCTAACAGGTCTGCATTCCCACAGTCATCAGGACAGGAGTGGAAGGCAGACTTTTCATTTTCAGGGGTGTAGCCAGGAGGCCATTACCAGTGTCTTGAGGACATTTTACCTGTCTTCCCCCTGTTTTCTCTTTCTTTTGAAATAAAGTCAAAGGCCAGATTATTATTAAAGTTCAGAGTTCTATATATAAGAAATACTATTAATAATAATATCTAAGCTTTGCAACTAAAATAAATATAACCCAATATATTATACTTATGAACAATATCCACATTACCTAACCTTGCAACTAAGCCCCAACATCTCTAACATTTACATATGACAGTGGACTTCCCAGGTGCCCTTCCCAGGTATTCAAAATTAAATCAGCACCCAAAGTAACTTTTATTTTTTTGTAAAAATTACTAAATGGTGAAATATCCCCAGTATGGTCAGTTCAGCTTCAATTAGAATAATGTTTTATAATGTTTACCCAAAACCATATTTTTCTAGGCATAAATACTAAAAAATCATTCAATAACGCCCACTGTACCACTGTTTTTGCTTTTGTATGTATTTTGGCTAGCTGCCCAAAATACTTTTTTGAAACAAGGCTGTATTTATAAAATAAAGGGAGAAAAGTTCTTTCCTTTCTCCAAAGCCCTGTTTGCTTTAAAATCAACAAGAGATGAAGGAGACATTTTGGAAACATAACCCACACGGAGGCAGACTAGAAACCCTGGGGACCTCTGCTAGCTTAAATGCTCCTAAGCTACTCCTGAGCGGAACTCGGGAGTACACGTTAGCCTATGGGTGGATGTGTTCTGCTTAAATCAGGAGGTAAATTGTTAAATTCTCTGGTGTTTCCAAACGCAGAGCAGACTTCTACCTCTTCTCCAAAAAAGTTGCATAATTAATAAAATTCATATCATTGAACCAATTCTTTCTCTTTCTGCTTGCAAAAGTCAAAGTTTATTTTCCTATTCTTCCTTTGAAGAAAGACACTTGTGATAGATGGTGGATGACAGTCCAGGAATTTGACCAAATGACAGTACACGCCCTATAAGCAGCTGTGGGTTGGCTATGGTTCTGTCTTTTGTGCACATCTAGTGCAATGCAGCCAATGGAAAATACTAGTCACACTTGAGTGTGCCATTAATCCAAAGGGCATTTGCATTGCGCGTCAAATATATACAAATGCAGTTGTCAGAGGTCACTTGGGCTCACAAATACAGGAAAACAGGTAGAAAAGCTTTGGCAATCTACAGTTTAAAACTTCTCTCTATATACATTATGTCTGATTTCAACTATTTAGAAATTGTGGCACATTAAGGCAGGCCTGGAGAGAAGGCAAGGGTAGGGCCAGTTGGTGTATGCGATGTGGGTCAAATCCATATAAGGAGATATGCAGTAGTCACCACTGTCTCCACCTGCTGTGTTCCAGTGGCTGGGATGGCCTAACTGCCCTGGATACACCAGCATCCTTGCCTGGACCGCGTGAGGCACTGCAAGAGAAGTCTCTCACAAGTAACAGCAGGGCTGGGAAGAAAGGCAGCTGTGTTTGCTTCTTCCTTCCCACAATGAGTAGTCTCTTCCAGTCTGAGAAGAGAGGGAATCACAGATCTGAAGGTTGCCACCTATGATCTCATTATTGGTAATTAATATATAGCACGATGATATGATATAGCCATTCCCATAATCTTTAGCATCTCATAGATATATATCCATGTATCTATAATGTTCAACCAGGTCTCAGCGGTCTACTCCCCCTACCCTAAAGAACTGATATAATATAAAGAGGATATTTTTAGTCTTTGGTTCTGTTTGAGACAAGATGATATACCATCTTGTTATATCCCTAAAACAGTGACTTAGCATCAGATCAGTATCATTTTGGGTGTTTCTTTTAGAATGCAGACTCCGTGGCCCCATCTCAGGCTTCTGATTCAGTCCACCCGGGTCTGAAGCCCAGAAACCTGTGTATAATAGAATGCTCAACATCTATCGAGGGTTGTGGACCACTAGAGGGAGGAAGGACAAAGACTGGCCAAGGGACCCCATGCTGTGTGTCATGGATTTGCATGAGGAACCTGTAAGGGAGACTGTTTTTGTCCAATTACAGATGAGTATATTGAGACTCAAAGAATTTAAGTAAAATTCTCCCAGGGTCACATGCTTACTAAGGGGAGTTGACTGACTCCAACTGCAGAACTCTTCTTATCACATGGCACCGTCCCTTACACTCTCACAGGTTCTGGCCTTCTGATCACCCAGTATTGCAAGAGACGGCAGGAGAATTGCCTTGGCAAAATCCACTCCTTTGTGAAGATATTCTGGATTCTTCTCACGTCACAAAATTATGGATTGTGAAGGGATGTTACAGGTCATCTAGTTAATATTCTCATATTTCAGAAGAAGCAGCAGAAATGGAGAGCTGAAATGCTTTGCCTAAAGACACACGGGTACTGAGACAGCCAGCACTAGAACCCAACTCTTCTAATGTGGAATTCAGTATTTTTCAGTCATTGTAGTGTGCTCCAAAATATAATCATAGTCATTTCTTAAATATATCAAAAATTAATATGTGGCTATGTAAACTCTTAAACCAAGTTGTAGTCCTGGGCCCAGCATGAAACAAGCTTATGACCTCCTAAAAAATACACTCCTGAATTCCTTGATGCTAAGCTGTGTGATTATATCTCCAGGTATCTGTTCCAGATGCAACCACCTAGAATTGCTAAAAATTCTGTTACCCTCTTCAACAATCTTGCCACACAGCTGCTCCCTACCAATGTTTGGCCTCCAGAATTATCAAGAAATTAGTCACAGTAACCTCTAACTTTCAGGAAATTCCATGCTCACTTTATGTGAATGTTGCTGAGGCCAATGAAATGGGAAGCCTGCAAAGTGGTACCTGTACCTGTGCCTGTCAAACCCCAAGGCAAAAGATCAGAGGGGGAGGGAAAGAGGGAGGAAAGGATGGAAAGAGGGAAATGTATATACGTGTTTGTACATGTACATACATATAAATTAATGCTTCCTCTTTCCATATCAGTTAACTCCTACTAAAGCTAATCTTTTCTCATCCTCTTTCCTGTATCGTATCAGCAGGAGGATGATCTGTAAATTCATGGTACAATGACACCCAGACAGCTGAAAGAGTTCACGTAGCTGATTTAGGCATCAATTCCTGCGTAACAATGCCAGCCGTTAAATTAATGACTTCCTCGATGCATATATTCCTCAATGTTTGCTGGGCTCCATGGGCTTCACGGAGTCCACGTGGATAACCATGTCCACATTACCTAGAACGGTGTCTAGAACACAGGAGGTAGTTAACGAATACTTTCTGAATGAATGAATAAATGACAGGGGATGACATGATATGACATTGCATAGCAAAATCATTCAATTACTCCACACGTGACTGAGGTCTCAAAATCCAAGACTCAGTTTTCCCAATTCAAACTATATTCAGTGAGTAAAAACTACTAAAATTAGTAAAATTAGTGAGTAAAAATAGGTTAACCACTATTCATTGCTAACTAGCACCAGATCAAAGAGAACTTCATAAAGACCTTGTAGAAAATAAAGCAGGCCTCTCTGAGATCAGAAATCATCAGTATATAATAAATAAATTAGAAACAAGGAGGAAATTTCCAACACATAGTGGAAATTCAGCAAGCTAATCAGAGAAAAGAGAAAGAAATAATATGTGTTTTAAACATGTTGGAAAAATGTGTGTGTGTCCCATATGACTGCAGTTACATTAATTTTTGTATTCTCTCTACATTTTGTATTTCAAATTTCTATAATAACCACTTGCTATGTGGGATGGAAAATAAGTAAATTATGTTTTTAAAAAAGGGGGGGAGAGAGAAGGGAGGAGGAAAAACACCTCATAAAATGAGAAGACAAAGGCTATTTCTTCATGGTACAAAACCACTGATTGAAAATGGATAAAAGTCAAATCAACCAGTTGTTTTGTCTCCATGACACTAAACACTACTGGTTTTACTTTTTCAAAGAATATCTTGAACTGATTAGTTATTTTGGCATGATGGAGACACACCACCATGTGAACAAGGAAAACAACATATGAGCAACTGGGGAAGGCCATGGCCATGTGGAATGATGTTAAATAACTTAAAAAGACCAAAAAATTAACATCTTAAGAAATTAACATCTTTTAAAATTTTCTGCAGGGAATTAGTATGTTCCAGTCAATGGGAAATGCCTGAAATTTTGGACTCTGAATCCCTGAATTCTATGACCCACCCTTTGTCAACAAGGTAGACCTATGAACTAAAGCAGGTAATTCAAATGTTCTTCCTCTTCTGTAAAAACTGGGATAGTAATTTCTATTCTACTCATTCTCGGTACTACTGTAGGTAGGGAAATGTTTAGAAAATCACATTTTCTAAATTAGTGACCAGTGGTACAATCAATGTCTCCAATTACAATGTCCCTTCAAGAGAAGACAAGTGGTAAAGTATGGAGACAGTATGGCAAGGATCAGAAAAACCTGAGTTTCAGCGATATCATGGTGTAATGTCAGCTTAAACCAACACCCAAGAACTGCACGGACCTTTAAATTGGACCTCCTAACTACATCGTGCAGATTCTCTGCCAACAGCACACATAGTCAAGTGTTGATTTCATGTCAGATGACCACCCTTGATACTGCCAATTACTCCCCATTACAAATTCAGTTTAAAGAGTTTATATCACGTGTGAATAGGGTAACATAAAATAATTATCTAGTTATGACATAATCATGTGCAGTCAATTAAATACTTTGCTGGGCTGTTTTCAATCATCATGAGATGATAATGTGAGGATGTGAGGGCCTTTATAATTGTGTTAACATTTGTTTTGCAGAGAAATGGCAGTGGCATTGAGCACAGTAGTTTTATGGTGTGCCTTACACACTAAATGTTGACTGTACCAGGCAAACATGAACAAAGCCATAACCCTACATGAACTGACCACAGATTGTTAGTTTCTGGGGCTTGCCCTTTGCACTTCCACTTGGTTTGTATTCCTTACATGTACTACATCTTCAATATAGAAGGTATGAATTTTTTTATCACTTAGTGACATTTAAAGTCTCTCAATAAAATAAAAGGGTTATAACAGCTAGTCTCTACTAGATGTGAGAGATTTTAAAGAGGTCTTTCACTGGAGCACTGTGGTAACAAAGTGAACAGCACTTTAGCGAGCTACATTCAATGGAGACTCCAAACAGGTCTTCCCTTCTGCACCAAACCCAAGAGCACACGTGCACACCAGTCCTAGAGTCCCGACTACTTGTGGGCACAGCGGCTCCCAGCACCATCTCAGGACACTCTGCACAAATGTGTGTGTGCCTAGGGCTCCTCCATCATCCAACAGAAACTGATGCCGTGAATAACCACAGGCAGCAGCACGCGCCCTGCTTTCCACAGGATTCTGTAAAATGCTGATTGAGCAGGAAACAGCCATAAAAGTCCCCTGAAATCCTCTAGAGATGTCCTGTAACATTTTCCATGGAAATGCCATAAAATATTCCATGCAATTAGCTTCACTCAAAGAAACATTTGTCAACTTGCTTTACCTTCTCAAAGGTGACATTTTTTTTCTTTAAATACATGTCATTTATAAAAATATCTGCTGTTTTAACAGAATGCATAGGTATTATTATCACTATGGGATTCTGATTGACAGCAAACTAGTAATAGCAAGATTTAGGTCGACTAAAGCCAAAGTAAAATATGTAAATGAGGAGCAAAGTTGGGGATGGTAGAGTATAGAATGTGGCTGAAAAGTTTTTAAAGATGTTTTTTGGAAAATCAAAGTCCTACATTTTTATAGGTCTATTTTCCAGTTTCAGAAAATGTGGAATTTCCTAAGAACAGAAATATTCACTGTTATCCTTGTAACCCCAGAGAATTCATATGAATTAAAATTAACTCCCAGGCTGCTAATCTGATGGCCAGAAAATATTTTGCAAATCAACCTATATTTCCCAAAGCAGGGGGTAACGTGACCACGCAGTCACCACATGCTGAGGATGGAAAACAGGTGTGTGGGTGAGGCTTCCTGGCTGGAGCGCCTCACACTCGATCCCCAGGTGGCTTATCTACAGGCTGCTCCAGACATGGGTCACCCCCACCTTGGTGTGCAGTGATTTTCCACAGGGTGACTGCTGAAGTGCCGGATTACCACAGAGCAGTTTCCCTCCCCAAAGTAACGACACCTTTGGGTTCCTTCTATTTGTCCTGAAAATCCCTGCCATCTGCAGCTGCTCACGACCTTGCCCAGGTTTGCCCAACAGCCATTTGAAACTGAATATTCCCTTGCTCGGGCTTACTGGGCTGTTTTATCATGTTTCTGTTCAGATTCCTTCATGTCATTGGTTTCTCCAAATTCCTCTTGCTGTGCTTTCGTTAAACTCCACAGAATAAGGGGTGATGTGAGTTAGAAGCTTCATCCAGCTTTAAAAAGCAATTTTTAAAGTTTGGAGAGACTGGACCAACGGGTCAGGGGCAGAGCCAGACAATGGAAGAAAAACCAAGGAGGGAGCCTTAGACTCAGTGCATGTGACCATGAGGAGTCGCTGTTGAGACAGGTGCAGAAAAGCTAAAAATATAGACATGAAACTGAGATAAGCTGTCAGAAGGCATGAGCAAAAGACATACATCAAAACCTAATTTGTCAGGCTAAAGCAATTTTGAGAATGTGACCAACCAGGAGGGATCCACCTGAGATGCAAAGGCAGCATCCAGGAGGTATAGGAAAGGGTAAAATTCATCAAGAGAATGAGCTCAAAAGTCATGATGGGTACATGGCATTTTCTGGATAAATTTGTATGAACTGTGACTTAATTGCATCCAACATGAAAAGCCTGGGGTCTAATTGTGTCGCTCTTTTGACTGCAGCCTTGGAGTCCCGTTGTACGACAAGATCTAAATTAGGGCTCAGGAATAAGCGGGATGTATAGATACAAGGACTAAGAGGTAGAAAAGGACACGGCTGAACATCCAAACTGTTCCCAGAATGCCCAGGGCCCTGAGATAGGTCAAGGACTCTCAGAGAGTAGCACGTCACCTGTGATTGTACCTGATGCCAGCACCCCTGGGGCAGGTCCTTCTCTTAGGGTTGACTCACTGCATCTAGCCCCCCATCTTATGTATAAGCCCAGAATTTCAGTTTAACTTACACTGAAAAAGGGTATAGTCTCAGAAGCTGAATTATCTACTTGTGAATGAACAGTATGAGCTATCCTTGTTCAAAGCTGACTGACAATGTGAGCCAAACATATTCATCAGGCTGAGCATAGAATATTGACAAGGACAGTTAATTCATGGTCTGATTGGTTCATGAAATCAGCCTAGGAAAACACAATAAAGTCATCTCAATAACAGGGATGGACCTACCAGTGTATCAAGGGTGCTTAAGTCCATCGGCTAAGGCTTCATCTCCCCTGGGAAGCACTTAAAAGGACACTGCCAATACTTACCTCTGTGAGTTTTCTATTTGCATTGCTCACATATCCCATTGACATATGCCTTTTTAAACACATTTCATCAGGCTACTGTGTAGTCTTCTAAGTTAATGAATCTTTCATTCCCCTTAAATTGTCTTCACACATCTCTGTAGTGTTCTGCATCAGAATACACTGATTTTAAAGTTCAACTCCTGGAGATCCGTCTCACGTCTCTATTGTCCAGTTCTCGGAGGAAGGAGGGCTGTCAGGTATTTCACTAGAGTCCTCAAGTATAGAAACAGAAGTGGCTGGTTTTACTTCTCATTTAAAAATTTGATGGGATTTTTTTAAAACCTATTATTGCACTTTCTCATTTATATGTTCATATCAACCCACCCCAAATCATTTTAGTCCTCCCAGGATGCTAGACACGGAAAGCTCTTTTTATCAAGGTCATTAATGAATTCACACTAACAAAGGAGCTTTATCTGTCTTACTTCAACATTTGCAGAGTCAAAATTGTGAACTTCTCTAGCAAAACCCTGGCAAGTGATAAACCCTGGCAAGTGATAATCAGAAGTATCGAGGAAACAAATGAGAAAAGAAGATAAGTTGTGCAAATCACATTCGTATTTTCAAAAGCCAAAGTTAAAAGAGTAAGACAGATTTAAGGCAAACTCAGAATTATACAATGGAAAAATACTGCACCAAAGATTAAAGGCCTGCCTGCTAAATAGATAATGCCAAATTTGATGAGAAAATACATTTCCTTTCCTTTGAAACATTAGTTGATATTTTCCACTTTCACTGGAAAGAAATGAGCTCGAAGATGTCACTCAACACTTGGAGAGAGGGGCCTCCCCTTCCAGATGCAAAAGCATGGAGGAAGTGCCGAAATGTTTTTTCTATAAAGTACAAGCCCCTGGAAAGTTCAGGATCAGCTCACAGACTGTGAAAAATCTGCTTTGGGTCTTTTGTTGTTTGGCTGTGAACATGTTTCTCTCTCAGAGAAACTTGTAAAGAGGTTGGAAACAGGAGAGAGAAGTGGGTAAAAAGAAAGAACTTTTGCATTCCTGTGGGACAGATCCTCTCTCTACCTCAAGGCTTTCACTTTGCTCTTGCCTTTGAACTCACCTTTTACCTGGGCTTTAATTTGCTACAGGTAACCTTTGATCGATCTCTCTCTCTCTCTCTCTGTCTCTCTCTATCTCTCTCTCCCCTCTATGTATATTAGGGAACATACACACCAATTTAGCTAAAATATTGTATCAGGTGACCTGAGGTACTTTCTCACTAGTCACCTCATCCAGTTTTGGTCTGTGGGTACTTTGCTTGCCTCCTATAATGTCTTCTCCAAGCTGAGTTAGAATCTCAGCCCTCTCTTACTTTTCTCCATCTTAGAAGCACCACAAAGATTAGCCTATTTGTTTACAACTGTACACAAACTGCTCCAGAGAAGTTCGGCTTCACGTGACTATGGGCTTCACAAAGGTCGCCTTGCTGCTACCATCTTAAAATTCTTAATAATTTTTGAACAAGGACCTTGCATTTTTATTTTGCACTAGGCCCTGCAAATCCTGTAGCCAGGTCTGTCCGTGAATCTTTTTCCCCACCTGAAAGCTCAGTCTAATGGGGCAAAACACACATTGCTGATGGAGAAAGCACCTCATTTAAAAAGCTGAGGGTGGCCAGCTGCAGCTCCAGCCGCACACACTTGTCACATCTGTCAAATACTAGAGAGCATGCATGTATCTGCCTGGTCACTGCTCTTAAGCAAAATAAAAGCCTCCAGCCATGTCACATGCTAAGGTCCAAGAGAATTGGAGACCGTGATTTGCATTAATTGAAAAGTTGTGTTCAGACCTCAGCCCTCGCTCCCAGAAAGTTCAGGGCACAACTCATGAATTCCAGGAATGCACGGAAAGAGAACCAAAGAGCAAAACTGGATTTCTACCTAAGTTTAGAAATCAAAGGCTACTGACCCAATGCTTTAGCTGAGGTCCTTTACTAGAAATGGTAACAAAACCTCACCTTATCCTTTACATATTGTTTCTTAGCTTCATGTTGACAAAAACAAAGTAAAAATAAAAAATATTATTTCCTGGCTCAGAATAAAAAAAAAGTCTATTTTATTTCTATGGGGGAAAGACTTATCACCCCCCCCCTCTGTTTTCCTATCTATATCACTTCCCTCCCCTTCCCCCAAATACCTGTAATGTTGGAGGGACTGAGGTGAGGGGTTGAACTCTACCTTTTCCTCATTCCTCTTACTTTCTACCTCTATCAAGCATGCTAACTGCAGAACGGCTGCTCGCCTGTGGAAGGTCCTAGGGAGCTATAGCTTATAACTCAGCAGGCTTCCATGTACAGACTTCATGACAAAGGGATGTGGCAGCACCGGTTTTTCAGGGCGGGCCAACTGTACCCACCAACCCTATCGCACACCTGCAGCTCACGCTTCTGCATAGACCTGTGTTAAAATCTTAGTCCCACAATCAGAAAAATCCAGATACTGACTGGACATGTGATGGTACTAAGGGATCATGTTAACTTCGGCATAGTGTTATGAGTATATTTTTAATAAATATTTATCTTTTGAAATACATACTGAACTATCTGGGATTTGCTCCAAAATAACCCAATTGGGGGAATGGGGCTAGAGTAAGGGTGGCAGAGGTGAGCAGGTTGGCTGTGGGTTGATAACTTGTGCGATTTGGTGATGGGTTCAGGAAAGTAAACTGTAATATATGTACAACGTTTTCCATAACAAAAGCTGTTTTAAACGTATTTAATGTAGTACACATTAATTTTGACTCTACCATTTCTCAGCTGTGCAACAATAGGCAAACTGCTCTCTGAGCTTATTTCATCTGTGTAGTTTTCACAGTAATCGCTGCCTCTTGGAGCTTGTGAGAAATAAATGAGAGAGTACATATGAAATAACCAGCATGGAGCAGACATGAAGGGAAGGCCTCTGCGCCGTGGCTGGATGACTTCGCCCATCCCAGGGCATCCTTCAGGTAGAATGTGCTACCGGCCCTCCATGGAATGGGTTCCTTTCTTTTGTCTACATGTCAGCCTGAGTCTAGACTGAGCTCAAACTTCTGCTTACTTTATGAAATTAGATAGGGCTTTAAGAATTCAGCTTGCTGAGTGGAAAGCTAGAGTCTTAATCTCCTGACTGACCTCCCTTCCAACTCCTACCCCTTTCAAAAGAACACAAATATACATTTGGATTTTCCATAAACAAGAGCACGGGCCAAGCAGGTTTGTGCAGATTGCAGAAAAATGTTCCTTTGATTCAGATCCTGAAAATACATCTTTGAATGATTGTACTTAAGAAACAGCATCAACAAGAGCTCTCTTACCAAACCAGTTCCAAGTTGAGGCTGCCTTTTACAAAGAACTAATGAAACAGACAAAGTTACAGCAGCAATTGATGATTATCTTAATGGCAATGATCTTCTGAACAACTTTTAATTAATTGCCTTTTTCACCCAACCTGGAGCTAAAGCACCTGATTCACTTGAATGTTAATAAGAGTGAACAAAAACGAACACTGACCTAGTAGCATTTACTTAGTTGATCTGTTGTGTTTGGTTTCCTTAAGAGAGGGACACCAGAGTCAATAAACACCACGACCTTCCAAGAGGATTGCTGGAATCAAGTGAAGTAAATTGATTTTCTCAAGGTAAGTAATAGAGAAAAAGTATTTGCCAGTGTTTAACCTTCACAGTATTGTCTCCTCCACTTCCAAATATTCTGGTGGACCTTAACTCCAGTCCCCATACACTAACTTCAGGAGAGAACAGAGCCTCCCCTTGGGAATTCTTACATCACAAAGAGGCATCCCTTGAAAACAGCTTTACAAATTAGGTACATTTTCTTTAATGCAAGAAATATTAGGTTTGTGAACTGCAGCATTGTCTGCAATAGACAATAATCAAAAACACCCCAGGGAATGCCCACCAGCAATGGGCAGTTGTAGAAAATTACTTGGAGGATTTTCCTGAGGTATCGCTGAGTAAGAAAAACAGTACTGCACAAGAGCATCACATCTCCTTTTTATGAAACACAAAATGACAAAAACAGCCTAGACTGGGAGGGGGCCGTGCCTAAGATCACCTGAGTACAGGAACAAATACTGAAGAGAACACGTTATGGTGCTGCCACGGCTTCCTGGTTGGGGTGTGCAGGCAGAGTGGGAGCAAGGAGCAGTGATGTTGGGAAGGACTCCATGCGAGGTAGCATCGCACGTAAGTCAAACTGTGTGTGCATGCGCCAACAGAGATTTGTGGGAGCACAGACACCTAAATGATCACGGTGGTGGTCAGAAAGCAGCAGGATTCCACATGACCTTTACTTTCTTTTTTAAAGTTTTATACATTGTTAGATTTCCTTATATTAACCACATAGCATTTATATAATGAGGACAAAATAAAGCCTAATTGATCATGGGGACAAAAAAGTTACCCATTCAGGCTCAATTCAACAAATATTAAGCATTCTATAAAATTTCTTGCTGCTCACATGGCTTGCCTCATGGTTCTCATACCCCATCTTCAAGGCCAGCAATGTGGCATCTCTCTGACCTTGCTTCCAAGGTCACATCTCTTTCTTTTGACTCTCTCTGCCTCCCTCTTCTACTTGAAAGGATCCTATGATTACTTTGAGTCCAACCAGATAATCTAACATAATCTTCCTATTTTAAGGTCAACTGATTAACAATGTTAATTCCATTTGCAACTTCAAATCCCCAGTCACAGTTATCTAACATATTCACAGGTTCAAGAACTAAGACATGGACATCTTTGGGGAAAGAGGACATTATTCTGCCCCGCCCCTCCCACCCCCACCCCAGTGTCTTCTTTCTGTGTGCTAGTACTGTGCTGGGTATTGACAGTGTGAAGGCAAACACTAGACTCACTTCAAAGAAAACTTATACCAACAACCAACATTTATGAAGGGTTTACTGTGTTCCAGGTATTGTTCAAAACACTGTATCTATCCATTCAACAAGCAACAATCATCTACAGTGTGTTAGGCAGTGTTTTGGCACTGAGGATGCCACAGTAATAAAATGCACAGAAATCCCTGCCATTGTGGGGCAGACTGTAAACAAAATAAAATTAATTTTTTGTCAAAAAATTCGGAGTTGGGTACTTTATAATTTGCATTTACAGGTAAGGAAACTGAGTCATGGAAAGAGTAACACATTTTCTTAACAGTCTATCCAGCAGTACAGCTGGCTTTAAATCTTGGCAGTCTCTCTGCAGAGCCCAAGTTCCTTTGCATTATGTCATGATGCCTCCTCCAGTGCTATTTTGTCACCCCAAATGGACCCCATGAGAGGGGCCCAACAGGACATCACAACTAGGAAACTGTGGAACACACACGTGGACAAAGCGCTAGACTGATGAACTGAGAAAAGTATTTTGAAGGGATGGTTTGGTCTATTAAAACCCACCCTGGCCATTCCACTTATCATCCCAGGCCAGCCTCACTAAATTGACCTTCCTTCTGCCACGGTCTTTTACCTTGGTCTTAGTCACTACTATCATAGCACAGTAAATCCTTAGAGTTGGAAGGAATTTGATATAATTCTAAATCCTCTTTAAACCGAGAATGAGCCAGAGCCTGTGGTTGGCATCTCTCTTCCAAATCTAAACTTAAATCTGTTAAGCCACATATCACATTTCCAATTCTTTTTCTCCTTAACCTTTTTGTCCCTCTAATCACTTAACACAAAATCACAATTGGTGCAAGAGCTCTGTCTCCATCTAGAAATTTCAATCGAATTCCTTGGGATGTGGGCTTTGCAATACCAAGACTGCAAGGGCAATTAACTTTGGCAAAATAAGGGTCATACCTAATTTCCTGAGAAACTCATAAATTTCATGCAGTCCAAAATAATTGGACATCTATCAAAAGGGTTCATATTGCAATTCCCTTGAAATATCATTATAATCTCGCAGTTTAATTCCCCAGAAATATAAAGTTCAAGTGGATCAGCTTAGTCCTTACTCTGCTGCCCTCTTTGCACAGCACTCCTCAGGCCCTCCCTGACCACAGGAAACTCGTTTCACGCCTCTATAGCCTTTTCCACTGATTTCTGTCCCAGAACAATCTGAGTCAGTGTAGACACTGAGCCTACATTTATTTACTTTGCTGCTTTGAGAGATCTTGAACTTCACCTTCAAATAACACCCACCTATTTGGTAACTTGAATGCTGGGAAACAATGGGTTTTGGTAAACATGTGTTTTTTGTTTTTTAAGTAATAATTTCTTATTTTTCAATTACAATGGACATATAATATTATACTATTAGTTTCAGGTGTATAACCCAGTGATTGGATTGAGTGATCATCCCAATAAATCTTATACTCATCTGACACCACATGTGTTGGTTACAATATCACAGACGATATTCCCTGTGCTGTACTGTACATCCCCATCACTGTTCTGTAACTACCAATCTGTGCTTTTTAATCCCTTCACTTCTTTCACCCAGTCTCCCCAGGCCACTCCCCTCTGGCAGCCACCAGTTCTCTCTCTGTGTCTATGAGTCTGCTTCAACTTTGTTTGTTCATTTATTTTTTCTTCAGATGCCACTTATCAATGAAATCATATGGTATTTTTCGTCCTCTGTCTGATTGATTTCACTTTGCACAGTACACTCTCTAGATCCACCCATGTTGCCGCAAACGCTAAGATTTCCTTCTTTTTATGGTCATGTAACATTCCATCGTATATATGTACCATACATTTATCTTTTCACATCAGAAACCCTTTTTATTTCATTATTTGTTTGTTTGTTTATTATGCACACTTATGTGGTGTTTCTTACGTGGAAAAGACAACACATGCCAGCAGAATACTCTGCAGTCAGAAGGAGTGAGGACCAATGAAGAGATACAGGCACCCCGAGCTGCTTTACCTTGACGCTCGGGTGTCCGAGGTGGCCTGCTTTCAGCCTAACCCTCAAGGTTAGTTGAAAACCAAGCTTTCCGTGTCACCACTAGACAGTTTGAATATTTTGCTATTGTTGTTCATTTGCCTTTGACCTTCCTAGTTCATTAAGGTAAGAGCTAACCATATTCTAGGTCCTCATTAAAAAGCCTCAACATAGGCTCAAGCAATTAAAATCAGCCCTCCTGTTTTGTAATGTGTTTGTTTGACTGATTGATTTGGGGGTTCCTGGAGGGAGCTGTATTTTTCAATTACTTTCAGCTATTGTATTAACTCCACTATTAATATATTTCTTCATCAGTATGAATCAATATTAGGAAACTACATGGAATGTTTTGGGCACCAGCTCCTTCTACCAGAACTGATCCTTAAAATAAAAATCCAAAACTGTCTTATTCCCTGGTCTTGCTTGTTTCCTGGGCTGTTTGCCAAATTATCTGTTTGTCTTTATCAAGGTCTATTAGAAATTCTTTTCAGTTTTTATACAAAGACCCTTCTCAAAAAGTAGCAATGCTAATTTCCTGGATATCGGATCTGACATTTGTAAACAGACACTGGCTTTCCACACTACATTTTAAAGAAATTAGTATATCATTACCCATGATTTATACCACTCAAGGGGGTCTCAAGGCGTTGTTAAGTGAAACTAGCCTGAGCCAACTTTTAAAAGTCATAACGCCCTTCTAGCATGTACACAGGGACATTTTCAACTATTCTTTCCCTGAAAAAAGATCACATTGCTTCATAGCCTAACACAAATCACTCACCAGTGTTGAGGGTAGCACGGCCCAGCAAAGGCCATCTACTCGACAACCAGGCTCAGCAGAGTGTGTCTGCCCAGAACTGAAAACATATGCCGGCTGCTCTTGTCCCAGCCTGCTCGTATTTTGAAATGAATGATTCAAACCATTTCATTTACTGTAGGTGCTAGAGATGCTATTCACAGGTACATTATCACCTACAACAGTTTAGTGTCTTGACTCTACCGGGAAAGTGCCTCCCTAATCACAGAGTGCCAGTGATTCATCAGTCTCCTCAGATATTCACAGCACTGCTAACATTCAAATGAAAGTTGAAACACCCTTTCCAATGATGCCTGAAAGGACACAGTATGTGTACCCGGTCGGCAGAGAATGAAAAAAAGTAGGATAGACGATTCCCAGGATTTGACTTATTGCTTACAAACACACAAGCATATTTTTTTAAGTTCTACAATACACAGATCTGCTGCTTTGGGTGTAATTCAGGATACTTGAGACAAATTAAGAGCCTGCTTTTGCTGTCGGCTTTTGCTTTCACTCACCTCTCAATTGATTCATTGATTTCTAGACTCAAGTGCTGGCAACAACAGCAAGCTAGCAAAATACCTAGGTTCGGAGCACTAAATAAATTACTTGATGACTCTCTATTGCTGCCACCAGGACTCTGAGCAAAACTGCAAAGTAAATGTCATTTGGGTTTCTCAGTTCAGTTTGCTTCTTCAACCATTTTCTCAACAGAAGCACGTACGATTTGGGGGTGTGGCAGATATTTTTGTGCGGGCCTGTGCCCTGCACCTGCAGGATGTTTAGCGTCCGTTGCTCTAGACACCAAATGACAAAAGTACTCCGCTCTGGCACACATGCACACACCCACACACATGCAGACCACACAAGTCCAAACTCCTAAAATCCCCAGTCTTCCTGCCGCTCTGTAGCTGTCCAAAGTACCCACCCAAGTACTCCACTCCTCCATGTATTTCCTAACTTATTCATGTCCTTCCCCCCTGCCCCCAAAAGCCTAAATCTAGTAAAATGCCTCGGGCCACATAGTTCAATATAATCTTTGTTGAATTAAGGATTAATAAGTGTCCTGATCTCTGCCCTTTGTAAAGATAAAAGCAATTTAATGATCCAATTAATTAACAGTAAAGTCTCAATAACTAATAGACTTAATCTTTTCAGCATAATTGTACTTGAAGAAAGAGAAATGTCCCCACCCATTGTCTCCCCCACCTTCCCTCACACAAGACATTCAGGAATTCAAGACTCCACTTGTGAGAGGTAGGTGACTCCCTGCACGGTTGAAAACTTAGAGAACTCTTTCTGACTGTGAAAAATAAATGACCACGGCAACCTCATTCCTCCCGTGTCACTGAGGAAACCAGACACAAATTAGCTGACATTTGGTTCCCATTCTCAGAGAGCAAGACAAAGTCGAAATTAAGGGAGAAGAAATAGAAGGTCCCTGTATCTTCAGCTTGTAAAATTCAGCTTAAAATCCCTGGGTCTTTCTCACTTTCCCTCTGACAAGCTAACCAGAAACCCAGGATATGTATCTTTTCTGCAAATGTCCTGGGGTTCATTTTTATTTGGCTGCCAAGGAAAAATGTCATTTTAATCAAATTTCATTAAATTCAGCCCCTCCTCCCATAAAAATTATAAGAAAATTCAAAGGCCAAGGATATGGCAAATAATATTGCCCTTGGGAGCTAGTACATAACATTTGGAGGGAGAAAAGTCTTGACTTTCATTTTATGTAACACTACAGTCAGGGCTTTGTCCTTGTGAAATCACATTGCTGTCTTCAGTATTATTTCACAAATACTCAGTTAAAATACAAGTGCTCTTCAAATGATTTGAATTTTTTTTTCTTGGAGAATTCTGATACTCTCACTTGATTGAGTTAGCTGCAAGTGAAAAACCCAGTATGTTCTCCAAGTTACTTTCCAGTTGCCCCTCAGCAGGGGCTTTTTGCTTTGACGTCACTAACAGTCACAGGAAGCAAAGAGAGGCTGTGCTCGAAGGAAACCGCACAGACAGAAAACACACCGGTATTCTTTCTCTCGGAGCTGCCATGGTTGGTGGTGCCGCCCATCACCACACTTGTGCAAGGAGCCATCGGGGGATGAAAGCCCTTCTCCGCAGGGACGGAGGGCAGATTATGCTGTTTTTCCTGGATAAGAGGTCACACAGCTCCCCCTTGGATGGTAAAACCTCTTTACACCGTTGTATCGCTGTTACATCACAGCCCTACGCCTCGCTCCTTTGAGGGACTTCCATCATAAAGCTTGGTGCTATTCGTGAAGATGCTTTTGTCAAAATTACTTCATTTAATCAGTCAGTGATTTTGTCTTCTATAAATCATCCTTTCCAAGTAGAAATTACGGTTCACTAGCTAATTAAAATGTTACTTATCGGGCCTCAGCACAGACAGAAAATACAATGTAACACACAAGAATTGTTTCCTCATTATTGTTTTATGTATATACATGTGTGGAAAAAATGCATTATACTATAAAAAAGCAAACAAAAAAGACAATGTGGGATGAACTTAGCTTGTTCACATTCTGTTATTTATACGCTAAGCCATGTAGTCCTACACTTTAAAATATACCTTGTATTAATTCAAAATAACAAGAGGTACAAATAATTGGACAATGAGCAGCAATGTATCTACCACCCAGTTTAAAAACTAAAGCGGTATCAATACAACTGAAGCTCCAAGGAACCTCGTTCCAATTACATTTCCTCTCGGTCCCCAGAAGTTAAGCACTCTCCTGAATTTGGTATTTATTATTCCTGTGCATTTCTTTGTACTTTCAGTAGCCATGTCACTCACATGTGTGCCTCTGAATTATATGTAAGTGGCAGGTTTTCACGCTTCTGTGGCATTATACCCTATTTCTTCGCCTTCTCCTTGCTTTTGGATGCCCTTCTTTTGAAGAGCTTCATCCTGGTAGAGTCTTACCATGGACAGAATAGCAAAAGAAAAAGGACAAATAATTTGTTGTGTTTGCTCTTCATCTGCATGCTCACTTCCAGGGCCTTCTTTTAGCCTCTGTGCCCTTCATTCTGGGATCAGTATTCCAGTTTTCTCACCGGCCTCCCTGCCTCTAGTCTCCTCCTACCCCAAAACGAGTTCCATTACATCACCCAACATGCACCTAAAAACCTCAATATGTTAAAATGTGCAGAAATATTTAGTGAATATCTATTCTTGACAACTTCAAGTCCAAGCTCCCTTGTCTAACTATCAAAATGGCAGGGTTGTGCCCATATCCCTCAGTCCACCACAGAGGTCACTGCCGTAGGCAGTTCTCACACACATCGATGGTTTCCTGCCTCAACCGTCTGCCGCACTTCCACCTGGAGGCTCTGCTACAGGTACAAGCTCAGCCCAAAGGGTCCGACCAGAAGTGCCAGGGAGTTATTATTACTCCAGGCCATAACGAGGGGCAGAAACTGGTGGGTAAACACCCAGCTTTCTCGCCCACAGGGGCATAAGTCTGAGAAATGTGCCACCCAGCTGAAGAGCTTAGCCAGGGTTTTAGCAGGACAGAGCCCAGTGGTCCAGAGTAACTCATTCAGTAATCTGTCCTTTACTGGCTTTCCTCCCTTCCTATCCACCCATCCACTCTTGCCATGTGCCTGCTGGGTTCACCTTCAACATAAGCTACTGAAACTTGAATCCTTGCCTCAGTCTGCTTTTTTCAGACAATTGCTACAAGAACTGGCCATAAACAGTGGCACTCATGATGGCCACTGGAATTGGATCACTTGCCCACCACATGGCAAGAGGCACCTACTGCGGATGGTAAGTGTGACAGTGATGATCCCAGTGGCCACAACCTCACAGTTTCTAAGATGCTCACCTACAGGAAATCAGCTGCAGGCCAAAGGGAACAAAGAAGGCGTGTGCACCTTCTCTAGTACTGGAAAGATGTAAGAACAATAAGACTTACACAAATTGTTAAGCTGGGTAGGTTTTGTTAACTGTCCCGGAAGCCTTAAAGAAAGAGGATGACATGCTGGGTCAGCCAGCTGTCAATTCAAGGCAAGCTGTAGGAGCCAGAAAGCCTACAGGCAACTTTAGAGAAACCTATACATCCTGCAGCCTCAGGCAAACTGTGCTGAAGATCAGGCCCCACTTTGACCGGAAGAGTGGGTGGGTTACAAAGGAGCCTGAGCTCCCAGTTGAAAACATCTCTTAAGTAAAACCTAGCCCTAAAAATGGAGCAACAGGATCCTGAGACTTGGGGCAGGGATTTGAGGCACTGGCACCTTTTGAAACTTTGAACTTTCAAAATCCCATGAGCCCACCAGGTGCTCAGAAGCAGCGTGTTGTCCTTGTTAGTACAGAACCACCTCTCGTGGCCTGCAGACTATCCCCTAAGAAAGACATACAGAATGACATACAGAATGATATCTGGCCACTCAAAGTGTTACCCTAATTGCCTCATTTCTAGACCAGCAGCCCTCGGCATAGCACGGGTGAGGAAGACCATGTGCTACCATGGGAGGAATGCCAGTCTCAGTGGAACACGGTCGGAGGAGCACTGCAAAATCCGTGCACTGAAGTACCTGCTATCTATTCCAGCTTCTGCTTCTCGGCTTTCCTTGGAGCCTCTTAAAAGTACATCAGTCAGGGCTCTTGCTCTGGGCCTTGAACTAAGGAAACAAATAAGACCTTTCAGGAAAACCTAGAAACTGTGTTGCTCAGTACATCAGCTCTCTCCTAAGGTTGGCAGTATTCTCACTGAGAACAGCCACCTCTCCTTAAGTCTGAGGTCTCGATTATCACCCTCATAATGATGTTTTCTTTTTTTCTAGTCCTCAGAGCTTGGCACACTGGGAAATCTCTGGGACTGAATGCAGAAACTCCCCTGAATGTATGTGAATTCAGAGTTTCTTAGGAACCCACATGACACATTTCACCAGCATAAGGCAAGTTGATTCTCGGCTGGACTTAAAGTGAGAAAAATGTTGAAATAATTTTCCTCTAGCAGCCCTTACAGAGTCTGTCTCCTTTGAATATCTCGTACTATATGGAAAAGGGGACAAAAGTAAGAGGAATGATAAGTGACAAAATAAAAACAAAGAGGAAAAGACAAGAAAAAGAAATGAAGAGAGACCAAGGAGAGGTGTCAGAAAACTCACAGAAGATGCAGAAGGTGGAGGAAGCATTTAGGGTTGCCTTTCAGCTTTCATTTCTCCCCTTCTCCTGGTTGGCAAAGACATGATTATGTTCAGACATCCAATTATTCCATTGCCACCCCATCTCACTCCAATTCTTATGATTCGAAAGAGGGCCAGCTATCCCGGCCAAGAGGCTGATCCCAATGGACGTAGGTCCATCACAGTACTATCATTTCCTTGCCAACGACAAAGTTTAGAAAGGGCCTGTGACCCATTTCTGGTTAGGGAGATACCAGAAGAGGTCACCCATGGAGGTTCTGCAAAATGTGTCTCTTCTTTTAAGGAAACACAGAATGAGATGGCCCCTTTTTGGCCTCCAGCTATGGTCACATCTGGAGGTGATGCTAGGAGCTGCTGAGGCCATTCTCCAACCACAAGGAAAAGGAGCTTTAGAAAGCTGCCCTCATTGGCAGGGACAGGAATAGAGAGAGGGAAGGACACTGGGTTCTAAAATTAGTCATTTTTTCCTGTGGCAATAAACAACTCCAATGTGTTAGTGGCTTCAGGCAACACATATTTATTTCCCATTGTCATATAAGGGCTGTGGGACTTCTGGGCCCTCGTCAACCCCAAGTGTCTTCTTATTCCAGACCCAGGCAAAGGAGCAGCTGCTGCTGAGACCTGCTGTTCTCCTGGCAGAAGGCAGCAACCTGCAAAGAAACAGGAGCCAGCCCACTCCATTCACGTTCCTGTGCAGATGTGTCATGCCTGCCCTCCCACCCCTGGCAGGAGCTTACTATGGGCCTAGTCCAAAGTCAGTGAGGAGGGCTGGGATCAGGGGAAAGAAGTCAGGGGAGTGGAGCCTACACTCCCCACAGGGGTAGGGGAAGTCATGTGAACATTAATCCTGTTAGAGAAAGAGTTGATATTTAGAAACAAAAATCCAAATCAGCCAAAGTTCTTTAAAACATTATCGAGCCACCGATCAAAGGTCTCCCAGAATCCCATTTCTGGGTTTCCACATATATGAAATAACATACTTTATGGCTTAAGTCTTAGTCTTCTGTGAATTATAAACTTTAGGGAAGAACACCTCAACCAGCACAGGGAAAATTCACAATGATCCGCTCCTGTTCAGAAGTGGAGGAAGAAATTGAGACTAGACCAGATGAAAGAAACGCCCCCCTTTCTCCAGGCACTCACTCTCCAGACCAAAGCTTTTCTCTCCAACTGTGAACACCTAAAACCAATACAGTGTTGTATGTCAACTGTAACTGGGAGATAAAAAATGATTTAAAAGGGAAGGAAGGAAGGAAGGAAGGAAGGAAGGAAGGAAGGAAGGAAGGAAGCCAGCTGACCATGGCTTCCTACAATTTGGGGATAGCTCTGAACCTGGACAGCGAAAAGACAACTATAACCGGGGGCTTCACGCAGTATGATGAATATATACATACATTTATTTCATAGGTTTTGTTTCCATTTAATTAAATCCATGCATGTGCATCCATGAGTCTGAGAAAGAAAAGAACTCACACTGACATTATTTTTCCTTCCCAGTTCCATCCTACAAGAAGAAAAATAAAACGCATCTGTTTATATCTTCGACTTACTCATTCTTTCACTCCAATATGGTCCAATATGGTCTGTCTGCCAGGTCGAAAATACTAAAAATTGAAAAAACATGCATATAGTACTAAATGTATACATACATATATGTACACACAACTTACACAAAAGATGGTAGATTTTAAAGTCTATTTAGCTGATAAAACACAACTTACAATAGAAGTCTGGGAAGGGGGGACCTAGGAGAACTGCGTGAGGCATGGCCACAACCAAGGATGACCTTACACGAACTTCCACTGAACTCGGGGCGGGGGGGAAATTAATGAAAACCTTCAAACTGTACAAGAGCACAGGATGCAGGGGATCACAACAATCATCTTTTGTTTTGTCTCATCATTTTTTTCTTTCCTTTCCTTTTTTAAGAACATCGAAGCTGAAACCACAGAGGTGACTGGAGAATCACAGCCCTCCTGAAGTGATATCCAAACAGAAAATTTTCCAATACATATCCTAAAATCACAGAGCATGTAATTCCACATTAGCTCCAGGAAAGCAGCATCTTTGCTTGGGATATGGAAATTTGGAAGCTCATTGCTATAATCTGCGGTTATGATTTCAAGCTCCCCCAGTGATGCCGGGAATCAAACCACAGACTCCCAGCACTAGGAGCCTTTATTGTAATCCAATAAAACCTTAACAACCGGTCTTCTTTTTTATGATAAATTAAGGGCCTCATTTGCTTTGAAGCAGCCCCTCTGCCCTAGAGTTTACCTCCCCGTGGAAGCAGTCCTAGAGAAACACTGAATTCAGAGGGGGGAAGAGGGTGAGGGGACAAGAGCCCAGATTCCCCACCTTGGCTTCACAGACTCAGAAACTACAAAGCATTAAAAACCTCTCTCTTTTAAAAGAACTAATCTCTGAAGATGAGCCTCTGCTTGGGACTTTGACAATATTTTACAAACCATGACTTCTGAACGTGACACTCAGTCACAGAATGTCACCCTGAAATCACAAATCTGACATTTGGCACTGAGGTCACGTGTCCTAGTCACTCACTTTTAAGTTTATTTTATTTTATTTTTCCTATCTGCCAATTTTAAATTTTATTCGGAACCTCAAATTCTGTCCAAGTTGCCAGTACTTGCTTCGCTGCTGTGTCATCTTTGTGAACACATTTATTAATGGGATGACCTCGAAACTCAAAATAAACTTAGAACAAAGCACGAATTTATTTCACGGCCATGGTTCCCTGCTCAGATCCAAGGCACGAAGATGTGAAATTACCCCCCAAACCTACATGTGTGTTTTTAAAGGATTCCCAAGGCCAGCCCAGAAAGGAAAGTTCAAACCTAGTGGTAGCCCTAAAAATAAACATCCATTTCCAGAGTGTTCATTTTAATATCCCTAATGATATGAAAGTGAAGGCCAAAGGATATGGATGAAAGAACAAAAAGAGCCAGAAAGATGGAAGGGAGACAAAAAGGACATTCTGGCCAGCACGGACCTCGGCACTCAGCGCCCTCTTCTGCGTTCAAATCCAAGGAAAGCCAGTGAGAAAGTCAGCCCTGGGAACCACAGCCCAGTTCCTACTCCACATTTAAAAACTCAAGAACCCTTTATGCATGCACAGCCTTCCCATAGCAAGTGTATTCTGAGTTTATCATGATTTTCGATAAATGAGAAAAGAAGTGAAGAAAGTCATAATTTATCTAAGCTGTGAAATTTTAGATATAAAATGCTTTAAAATCAGTGGTTTGAGTTTTATATTGTCTTAGTTTTTTCCTTCTTGCAACGCCCCCTCCCCCAAATCCCAAAGGTAATAATGACATTCTGTATTGCAAGTCGGGTAGCATTTGAAGGTAACCAATGACTTCAGCCAATGATTTCGCCCTCTCTCCAAAGGAAACAATGGGTTTTGTGACTCCTAGGTGCGTCCTGTGAATTAGGTGATTCAGGTAAATGTTAAACCTGATTTTTAACACTCCAGTTAAAACAAATATATTATGGTTATAATTATTGGTTATATTGGTTATATGGTTATATGGTTATAATAATTTTTCTTACACACAATTTTTCTTTCAATACAGATGTCCACTTGAGCTAAGTTAGTTTATAAAGTTATGCAACCTTCACAAAAACACTATCAGATTTTTCTTTAGAGACGACTTTTTAGGTTGATTATGAAGGTCATCTAGAAATACAAATAAGCAAGAATAGTAAATAATACCATGAAAAAGAAGACCAATGAGGTAGTGAGGGCAAAGAATTAGCCCTGCCAATATTAGAACATATTAGGAAGCCACTAGAATTAAAACAGTATAGTATTAAAGTATAGTATTAAAGTATAGAATTAAAGCAGTATAGTGCATAAATTGTCACAGAACAATGGGACATATTACAAAATCAAGAAACAGACCCAACTGCAGATGCAAAATTAGTATGTAATAAAAGCAGCATACCACATCAGTGAGTATAAGATGGGCTGTTTAGTAAGTTCTACTGGGCTAACTACATAGCTGTATTTAAGAAAAGTAAAATTGGATTCTTACCTCGTATCACACTGCAGGATAAACTGCAAATGGATAAGATATTTAAATGTGAGAATTTAAACCTATACTACTAGAATTGAATGCCTTCACAACCTGCAAGCAAGGGAAAATTTCCTGTGATACAAATTAGAATGCAGTAAGAAATTAAATTTGGTAATGTGAAAACTATTAAAATAAATGTTTACATGACAAAAGATGACAGAAGTAAACTAAAAGATAAATGACAAACTAGAAAAATATTACAATATTTATCACAAAGTTTTTAAATCTCTACTACATGAAGAGCTCCTCTTAAACACAGGGAAGTAAAATACTAGGCACCCAACTGAAAAATAGGCTAGATTAATGAAAAAATTCACAGAACGAGAAATGCAAATATCTCTTGACCATCACAAAGAAATGTAAAACCAAACTACACAGAGCCACCTCTTCTCAGCTATTTTTCTGTCAAAAGCCAAAAGTTTGAGAACTATTCTATGGACAAGTTGTGAGACACAGTTTCTATGTTGATAGTAGCGATGAAAGAACATTTGGCAATGCATAACAAAATTATATATGCATTTTCCATTTCACTGAACAATTCTACCTCTCAGAAGCTGTCACAAGGCTACAGTTAAATAAAGGGTACATGCACCAAGCTGTATACTGCAAGACTCTGTAGTAACAAAGTATAAGAAATAACCCATACGTCCATTAGAAGTCTGACTGACTGAGTAACCTATAGACCTTCCACACAAAGGAGAACAATATCTCTATATTCTTCTATCACGTGAGCTTGAGGATATATTGTGAAATAAAAAGAGCAGGATGAAAAGTTGTATATACTATCACTCATCTAAAATAGGTAAAAATAAGAATATATTTAAGTAACTGCCTGTATTTTAAAATGAAAAGTAAGGTGATAAACTTAATTTTTTAAATATCTACATATAGTAACAAAAAAGGAAAATAAATGGAGTGGATGCTTCAAGGGGAAAAGTTAGCCTTCCTCGAGTCTACCTCATTTTCGATATTTACCTTTGACACTGTAAATGTTTTCCATAATTATAAAACCTAGTTATTTTAAAATACAGTGTCAAAAATTTTAAGTAAAAATAAAGTAATGGTCTTAAATATATATCTAGTTGGTGGCACCATCAAACAGAGAGAAACTAAACTATTCTATGTAATTTTAAACCAAAATTTGTCTACACATTCTTGAAGAGGATACTCTAAATATGCTAAGTAAAACTACCAAAAATAGTTGTATACTCTTTTCTATACTCAAATAGTTGGCAGTCATGTTCATATTGTTATTGCCAGACTGTTGGGAAGACATTAAAGCATTAAAGGGCTGAGTATTTGTGTGATATTCTCATTCTAGAATTCCTAGTGTTGCTGAGAAGTGGGGTTCCTGGAGGAAGAAAAAGAAGAGGGTTGTTATATCAAAGTAGGTTACGTAAAAGCCTTAAGTGGTCCTGAACTTGGATTGGAAATACCAAATTTTTATCTTTAAAAACATGTCTCTATATTTCCTCCTATCGTCCACTAAGAAAGCCATCCAAGTAGCAATGATGACCCCTACAGACTAGATCGTGGTGTCCAAATATTTCTTCCCACTAAAAAGAACCAGGCTTCTTGTTGAAATGGCTGTTTGCAGATATGGAACAGGAAAAGTACACATGAGGCTGGAATCCTACAACGTATGATGAGGACCATTCAGAAGACTACAGGTGTCTTGCCAAAGGACTCAGGAGTCAGCCTGAATAAGCTCCTACTTGTCAAAGTAGGATAATTTGAACATCAGTAAGGGAAAAACTGCAACGAAGTGAAATATACTAAGGGCATGTGGTTCATGGATGCATGCATGTCTATCTGTATGTATATATATATATATGCACAACCTGTGGTACCACAATGACCTCCCCAAAATAAATAATTATACTAACTGATCGCAGTTGGAGGATGCTTACTAACTCATTATTTTAAAAACTAATAAACATAGGAGGGGAAATGAAGCATTTATCCTGATTTTTCTATATGAATTATACCATTTGAGAGAATAGTTGTAAAAGAGGAGATATTTCTCTTTATAAAAGTTTCTAGTTAATACATTTTAAAAGTTGCTAGAATTAAACTGTAGCAATTTTGGAAATCCTAAGTGGATCTAGCTTGCTAACAACAACATCTGCAAACACCACAAAAAGAGAAAAACGAGCCTCCCCACGAAAAAACCTAAGCCCATCCACAAGCCTTCTCTGCCCTTCCCACAATTGTTAAGTTTATCTTATCAAGCCTCCAAACGTAACTAGCAACGTATAGGAAACACAGACAACAGAGCCCATGGGGTACAACCAGCAAAATCCAGACTCTTGACAAATGATCCAGTTAATTCAAGACATAAATTTCAAGGAAAGAGAGAGAAAAGAGAGGAAGGAAGAGATAGAGATAGGTAACTCAAATTAAGTTATTTGTAACATGTGGAAATTATTTGGATACTAATTCAAACGAATTTTTTAAAAAGGAAAAATACAAACACACATTTCTCACATTGACTAAATATTTGATGATACTAAGAAATCATTCTAATTATTTTCAAGTGAAGACAATGGCATTGCAATTTTATTTTTTGAGCCCTTTTACAGGTGCACACAGAAACATTATGGATAAAGTAATATAATGTCTAGGATTTAATTCCAAATAATAAGGGAGAGGAAAAGCAGTGGGCATGTAGATTAAAGTAAGTGTGGCCATGAATTGCTAACTGTTGAAGCTGGGGGGTGGGTACTGGGCAGACCACTGTACGGTCAGTTTTCCTTTTGCATATGTGTGAAAGTTTCATGACTGAAATTTAGGGGCAGGGAAAGATTTTAAATATAAAACATTTAGACAGCACCTAACACAGAGGAAGCATCCAGTTAGTTACTAGTAATTAGCTGTTAATATTAGTTTGTTACTTTATAGATCAGCAATAGCAAGCTTAGTTTTCTCAAGGATATTTTCTTTTCAAGTAATGTATATATGTGTGTGTATATATATATAGATATGTGTGTATATGTATACTATTTAGTATATTAGTGTGTATATGTATACTAATTATACTAATATGTATACTAATTATGTATACATATACTAATATGTATACTAATGTGTGTGTATATACATATACATATATATATACATATATATATATCACAAGCCACCATTCTTATCATTATCTCCAGTTCCATACAAACAGGTTTTATAGAGGTGCAGGCTATTAGATTCAAGACTCGCGAACAACTCCACATACGTGGACAGGGCAGTTCAAACCCATGCTGTTCAAGGGTCGGCTGTGCTGCCGAATACAGACAGGTACACCAGTTTATAAGCCCACAAGAAGTTGACGAGAATGCCCAACTCACTGACTGCACGCTTGACTTCAACAGGCACCACCACTGCGTACATTCTTCTTGTTTTCCCTTTGCCACTTAAATGGGCTCCAAAACTACACTGCTACGTTATTTTCATTTAAAATTCTTTGCTTGTGAGGGGAACCAAGATGGCGGCGTAGGTAGACACACTGCGCCTCCTCGCACAACCAGAACTGACAGAGAATCAAACAGCAAGGGGGACCAACACCAAGGAAATAGAAAATAAACACATCCAGACTGGTAGGAGGGGCAGAGACGGGCACCGGGGTGGAGAGGACTCGCGTGGCTGTGGCAGGACCGAGACTGGCGGAGTGTGGGACAAATGGCGCAGGCAGTCTGAGCACTAGCAGACCCTGCGGCCCCACATTCGCGCAGATAAACCCAGAGGGCCGGACTCAGAGTGGCGGAGAGCGGGGCAGGCAGAGCAGTGGGTAGCACCCTGCGGCACCACATTCGCCCACAGATAAACCTGACCAACGGCGGGCAGCGAAGCAGACCCTGCAACCCAGGGCTCCAGCTCGGGGAAATAAAGCCTCAAACCTCTGATTGAAAACGTCCGTGGGGGTTGGGGTGGCAGCAGGAGAGACTCCCAGCCTCACAGGAGAGGTTGCTGGAGAGACCCACAGGGGCCTAGAGTGTGCACAGGCCCACTTATTCGGGAACCAGCACCAGAGGGGCCCAGTTTGATTGTGGGTAGCAGAGTGAAAGACTGAAATCCGGAGGACAGTGAGGCGGGCGCCATTGCTCCACTCGGCCCCACCCCCACGTACAGCCTCACAGCGCAGTGACCAGCATTACCCAACCCCGGGGAACACCTAAAGCTCCGCCCCTTTAAGTAACAGAAGCACCAAGACAAAAAAAAAATGGCCCAAATGACAGAACACTTCAAAGCTCCAGAAATAATTCAACTAAGCAGCGAACGGATAGCCAACCTATCAGATGCACAGTTCAAACCACTGGTAATCAAGAAGCTCACAGAATTGGTTGAATTTGGTCGAAAACTAGATGAAAAAATGAAGCCTATGCTAAGAGAGACAAAGGAAAATGTATAGGGAACCAATAGTGATGTGAAGGAAACTGGAACTCAAATCAGTGGTGTGGACCAGAAGGAAGAAAGAAACATCCAACCAGAAAAGAATGAAGAAACAAGAATTCAGAAAAATGAGGAGAGGCTTAGGAACCTCCAGGACATCTTGAAACGTTCCAACATCCGAATTATAGGGGTGCCAGAAGGAGAAGAGGAAGAACAAAAAATTGAAAACTTATTTGAACAAATAATGGAGAACTTCCCCTATCTGGCAAAGGAAATAGACTTCCGGGAAGTCCAGGAAGCTCAGAGAGTCCCAAAGAAGCTGGACCCAAAGAGGAACACAACAAGGCACGTCGTAATTACATTACCCAAGATTAAACGCAAGGACCTACATCCAAGATTACTGTTTCCAGCAAAGCTATCATTTAGAATGGAAGGGAAGATAAAGTGCTTCTCAGATAAGGTCAAGTTAAAGAAGCTCATCATCACCAAGCCCTTATTATATGAAATGTTAAAGGGAGTTACCTAAGAAAAAGAAGATCAAAAATAGGAACAGTAAAAATGACAGCAAACACACAGTTATTAACGGCCACACATAAAACAAAAACGAGAGCAAACTAGGCAACCAACTAGAACATGAGGGTGGTCAATAAGGGAGTGGGAGGGGGAGAGGGGGGTAAAGGTACAGAGAATAAGTAGCATAGATGATAGGTGGAAAATAGACAGGGGGAGGGTAAAAATAGTGTAAGAAATGTAGAAGCCAAAGAACTTATAAGTATGACCCATGGACATGAACTATGGGGGGGGAATGTGGGAGGGAGGAGGGTGGGCAGGATGGAGTGGAGTGGGGGGGGAAATGGGACAACTGTAATAGCATAATTAATAAATATATTTAAATTTTTTAAAAAGATACGAGGTTGGGATAAAAAAATAAAATAAAAAAATAAAATTCTTTGCTTGTTAGACTGGACTTTTTTCACATTTTAATAGCTATGTCTACATTCATTTGCCAAATGGCCATATTCTTTAGCTATTTTTCCACTGGGTGTTTAAATTTATGTGCAAGACTTTCCTATGTTACGTTGAACATTTAGTGGCAGGATGGGTACATTTTAAATGCAGTCTGAGTGAGCAGGGTTCACCGAGGTCTCCTGGAGGGAAAGGCCTTGGTAGGGTGTTCTAGGGGACTTGGGGTCCGCTGTGAGGAACCAGTTTAGTGGGTTCGTCCCATGAATGATGCCAACACAAAATGGCCATCTATACAGTTAGAATAAAAGAATCAATGCAGACTTTCATCTCGGTGACTCTTTTTTTTTAATTTTGTGTAGTAAGGCACCACTTTCTTTTTGTTTTACTGTTTGTTCATTTGCCTGTTTGTTTTTCCTTTGAACACAAAAGATGTTTCCAAAAATTCCAAGGCAGTAGCATCAGCACCTTCTGACCATATCTTATCTGCCACTAACCATCTTTCTGAGGCCAATCTGGATGCCTTGAACAAGCCCAATGCCTTACTCATCGGGAGCACATTTTCCTGCTGGGGCCTGAGGGCTCAGCATTCAGTACTATCATTCATCATGGACGTCTCCAGGTTACCTCCATGGAAATTTCCCCATATTCAGTATTTGAAAAAGGCCCCATTGAAGTCAAAGACGGTGAGATCGGTACATGGCCACAGAAATGCTTTGCAGGAACCAAATGTAAACCTAAGCAACGATCCAGTCACACAGTAAAGGCATGGCTTTCTACTACTCCACACCTGGAACCTCTATGCCCAGATTTCTGGATTTGCTTGTCTACCAAAGGACTAGGAAGATGAAGTAAAACAGAATGGGAAGGGGGCAAGGAGGAGCCTTTGCTCTGCATAATACTCAGATGTGAATAAAGTTATAAAAGCTTTCATATTTACTAAAGAAACTGCAATATGACTTCCCATTTCAGTCTGCTTCTCATCTCCAATCCCTTTATTCCAAACATTCAGATTTCATTAGAAAAAAACCATTCCAAAGTCCAAGATTCTTCATTTAATGTGCACTTTAAATTACTAGATAATAGGAAACTTAAATATAGGCTCTGATCTCATTAAATTTTCTCAGCTTTTGTACTCCCGTTCATGGTGCATAACCTAAATTTATACTTTCTATGGGAAAGCTAATATTCTGCTGAGATTGAAAACTGATCTAATTTTTGCAGCCAAGGACATGAAGGCAAGCACTTGCATTCTTAGAAGAGAAACAAAACTTTTACAATAGTCAGTAGAAGGAACACAGTGAAATACCAGTTGTGTGAAATGAATCACACCAACTTTAGAAAGATCAAGGACAACTGTGGTGTGGTCAAGTCGGAGTCATAAGGAAACAAGGTCAAGCCAAATTTACCTCGACAACAATTTTTTAAGGGAATTATTGAAATTCATTGGTTGTGTTAGAAGAGTATCACATATGTGGTCCTCTTCATCCAGAATGGGAATACAAAACCCAGGTTACTAGAGATCTCTATACTGACACAAGACTCTCTTGCAGCCATCCCCAGCTCACACCCATACTCAGTGTTTCTCGGCTTCCAGCCCAGCCAGGTTTCTTGGTGGGATGAAAGTGTCTTTTCAGCTCCTCAGTTAGTCAGGAAAAGTGAGGAACTGGAAGATTCTTTTCTCTCATTGCTGCAACCTGAAGCGGGCTCCTTCCCTTTTTCAGAAAACAACAATGCTTGGGCAGGTTGAGGATGGGGCGTTCCCGTGTTTGAGCTCAATCACAGCTCCTGCCTGCCCATGCTCTGCTGAGATTTCTGTTGGCTGGGGCTTAACTGAGGGCTTGTTCAAAGCTCTGGAAACAACATGGTGTTTCACCACCCGTCTGACTGTGCATTCTGCTCCCATCTGCCGATCCTTGAGGAAAGGTATATTTTCATTAATCTGATATTGAGCTCTCTTACTTCTTAATGGGATCTTCACAGAGGGCCCCAGTTTGCCAAAATCTGAGCACTGGCCCTCACAAAGACCTATGTCACCACCTTGACGATGTCATTCCTACAGTGACATCAGGATGGCAACACAGGTTTTTCTGAATTTAGTCGCGGTCACAAGGAGACAAACTAGCAACTATCCATAGAGAAGGCACAACTGGGAAAATCCCAGAAGCTGGGGCTGAGACTGAAGCAGCCCCCTGCACCAGAGACTGGCTGAGAAGGACAACATTAGAAGGACTAGAAGAGCAGTTGTACTTCTGGTGCATGGCCCCCCCGTAGGCTGGCAGAGCACTGCACCAAGAGCCCCCCTTCCCCAGACCTACAGCTCCTCCAGTGGGAAAAAGAGAACCCAAGGGAGACGCCCAGCTCCCACAGCACTGCAGGGTGCTTCACAGGAGGCCTGCTCAGGTCAGGAATCTGCAGAACTCGACCACGGGGGACGAAATAGAGACAGAAGGTGGGAACAGAGCTCAGATCTTGGCAAACTGCATTCCTGCTTGCAGCAGCACCCGAGCAGGCCTTTAGCTGCTACTGATGCGGGTGGTAAGCTTCATACTACCCACACCCATCTATCTATGGATTCAACAATCCCTATCGAAACTCCAAAAGCATTTTTTACATAAATTGAAAAGAATCCTAAAATTCGCATGGAATCACGAAAGATTCCTAACAGCCAAAGGAGTTCTAAGACAGAAGAACAAAGCGGGAGGCATCCCACTTTCTGATTTCAAACTATATTACATAGCTATGGCAATCAAGACATGTTCACTGCAGCTTTATTTGCAATAACCACGACATGAAAACAACCTAAGTTTCCACTGATGAATGAAGGGCTAAAGAAAATATTACAGGCCCTGGCTGGCTACCTCAGTTGGTTAGATGTCAGCCCAATATGCCAAGGTTGCACGCTCGATCCCCAGTCAGGGCACATACAAGAAGCGGGCAATGAATGTATAAATAAGTGGGGCAATGGAGTTATGTCTCTCTCTCTCTCTCTCTCTCTCTTCCTCTATCTCTCAAATTAATAAAGTTAAAAGTGTTTTTAAAAAGAAAATATTATACACACACACAACACAATGGCGTATTATTCTGCCCTGAAAAAGGAGAAAACCCTGCCACTTGCAGTAACACGGATGAAGCTTGAGGGCATTACACTAAGTAAAAGAAGTCCAACAGGGAAAGTCAAACACTGTATGATCTCGCTTGTATGTGGAATCGAAACACCACACTCACAGAACCAGAGAGTAGATCAGTGGTTGCCAGGGGAGAGGGGAAGGGAACAGGTGACGGTGGTCAACGGGCACAGACTTCCAGTCATGAGATGAAGAAGTTGTACGGACGTGATGCACAGCATGGCGACTATGGTTAACAATACTACACTGTAGAACTGAAAGGAGCTAAGAGAGTAGGTATTAAAAGTCCTTACTACTTTAAAAAATGGTAACTGTGAGTGGTGGATGTGTTAACTAACCTTATTGTGGTCATTATTTCACAATATATACATGTATCAAACCACCACCTTTAACTTACACAATATTTTATTTCAGTTACATACCAATAAAGCTGGGGAAATAAAAGTTCATCAGCCCCACCTCTCCCACAGAACACTGTATTCTAGAACATCGCGATCAAAGTGTGGTCAGAAGACAAGCCACACTGACATCACCTGGGGGCTGATTGGAAATGCAGAATCCTACTCTCAATTCCAGGCTGACCAAATCGGAATCTGCCTTTTCTCAACCCCCCGGGTGATTCCTACACACAATGAAGTGTGGTAAGTGCTCCTGGAGGAGCTTCGGCAAGTGAAGCTTTGTTTTTGCATGTCCCACTGACTCACCTGTGAGACAACAAAGCGTGCACCCCAATCTCTGTGCTGTTATCCAGAAAGTTTCCAAGAGAAATGCCCAACAAGAAAACTTTAACATCTCTGAGTTACATGTAAATGAAGTATCCCTTGAAGTTAATAAATGGTTTTCTGAACAAACATGGAAAGCAATGGCATTTGATGTCAGCTGATTTAATTTGAAAATCATGTCATATAAATGCAAATAATGACAAATAGACCCCCTGTCTTCTCCACCAAAACCAACACTTCATGTCATACATTATTCTGCCTCGATCTCAGGAAACTGTTCCTAGTGAGAGAAAAATTATATGAAATAATTTTTAAAGTACTCTTTGGGAGTTATCTGTAACATTACAATAGTCCTTCAATACAAGGCAGGAATTCCGCACACTTGACTCTTAACTCACTATCCCCCAGTGCTATTATCTGTAAGAACAGCCCAGCTTCATCCCAGCCCGGTATCTTTAGGGAATGGTCCTGAGAAGCTGAATGCTTCACAAGTACCTTGTGTGTGTGATTCTCAGCAACAGGGAATTTTGAGAAACTTGGCAAGTTGTTCTGGCCCTTTAGAGGGCATCAGATTCACCAGGATGCACTTTTGTTAGAAATAGCAGGTTTCTGAATCCCAGCCTGAGACCCTGATTCAGCAGATTGGTGGAGAAGCACAGGACCTGCATTTTAAACAAATCGCCCAGGTGATGCTAACAAAATGTTCCAAGACCCACCCCTTAAAGGGCATTGCGTGGGGACATCACGCCACTGCAGATTTGGCCCCTTCCTGTACATTGGGCCCAAAGCTGTTCCCAAGCCATAGCTGCCTGGATCCTATTTCCGATGGTTATGGTTCAGACCTTTACAGCCCAATTTAATACAAAATGTGTTCTTGCCTCAATGACGTTACTGACTAGCTCCCTGTAATTTTCCTATCAACAACTGAGCTCCCTACCAGTCCTCCGACTCCTCAGTACTTACAGTTCCTGTCCTCAAAGCCCAAATTACCCTTGACAGGTGACGGGAAAATTCCTCACGCGCTAGCCGGTGCCGGCTTCTGGAGCAGATCTTCGCTACCTGCCGTCTGCCTTCAAGATCCCTGTCAATTCCGTTAGTCTTTTCTTTGTTTAATTGATTGGTGGATTTCACAATTACTTTTCCAGAGAAAAACCTTATAAGATCTCCAAAATATATACAAATAAAACAAAGCTGCTGTGACTAAGACGGTGGGCAAAAGGGAAGTGTAGGCAGAACCTACCTACACAGCCTTCCTTCCCACTCCTCAACACAGAAACACACATATTTATTCATCTGAATGCACAAAAATCATTCACTCATACTTATCCAGCACACGCACACACCTTCAGTCACTCACATTTGCACTCATTCACATGAACGCCCCAATATACACACATGCACTCACATGCACACACCCCATTCACTCATATTTGCACACACGTGCACACACACAAATAGACCTACCTTTCACACTGACCCTGAGGCAGTTTTACAAAACCTTATGGCTCCGTGGAAGACAGTCTGAAAACCTCCACCCTAGGTCGTGGAGTCAATTTTTGGTCTATAGTATTGGACTGCTTTTTTAAGCATAAATGTCTGACATTCAGTCTACCTTCAAAAGTACCAGATTGCCTCTCTAGAAAATAATGAAATTCACTCCCATGTTCACATTTCCAGTTCTAACTTAATCTGGAGGTTTGGTTAAAATTCCTATCCAAACATTTTTAGTCAGGCCCATTCAACTACTTATCAAGCTTGGGTTGTTACATGCTGATATACATTCCCTAAAACAATAAATGAATAAATCAAAGTTAGAAAGGGTCACGTGCAACTAAAATACCTAAGTATTCCATGTTTTGATACTATTATAAATGATACCATTTTGAAATTTGTAATTTTTCAATGCTATCATATTGAAGTATAACTGATATTTACATATTGGCTTCATATTCTGTGAACTTGCTAAAATCATTTATTACTTTCAGTATCTTTTTGGAGTTTCCTACATAGGTAATCAGATTATCTTCAAATATTAATACTTTTATTTCTCCCGTTACGTCTCCATGCCTGTTATTTCTTGTGCTTTTATACTTGCACTGGCTAGAACGTCCAGTGGGATGGGGAATAGAAGTGCTGGGGGGGGGAGCATCCTTGCCTTACTCCCACTCTTCCAGGGAAAGCATTCTGTCCACCACCAGTAAGTATGATGGGAGCTATAGACCATTTGTAGATGCTCACTATCAGGTTAAGGAAGTCCCATACCACCCCTAATTTGCAGAGTTTTCATCTTGAACAAGTAATGAATGTTATCAAAAAGAGCATATGTTTTGTTCTTCTTTGGTCTGCTGATATGGTGAATTTCATTGATTTTGGAATATCATTTAAATCTCAGTCCAGTTCTCAAAGCCTTTGCTATGTTTCTTCATGTCTGCCCCACAAATGTGCTGCTCAGAGGCGAGCCAGGGGTGAGTACAGATTCAGACAGAGTTGAGGTCCTCTTCTGCAGCCATCTTCTCTCTGAGGTGCCCCCACATTCTTGCACACTCTAGGCCTTTTTTTCTGGTTGCTCTGGCCAGAAACACAGGGCTTCTGTCCGAGTTTTAGATGCTGGCACCGAGTGTTCTGCTTCTCTGTGACGGAAGCCTGCTCTCAGAGCAAGACTGCAGGGGAAAGGAAGAATGAAAGAGAGGATGCCCCACTATTAAGACCACAGGGGTGCCTTTTTCTAGTCCCTATGGGTAAATAAATGGCACCACTATTGGAGTTTTCACCTCCCATACCAATGTGGTGCAAATGAGGAACAAAAAAGAAAAGGATACAAACTAGAACACATAGCCCCCCCGTAGGTCACATTTCCAGTGTTCTACTCTATTCCACAACTCCTCTGTTTCTATTTACTTTTAAACATCTTTGAGGAGCTGGCTTTTGTATTTTACCCAAATATTTTCAGTTGTAATTAGTGGGGGAGATAAGTTTGAATTATTTCATCTTAGCAAGAATAGAAAACCAGAAGAATCTGTATACAAAACTTAACATACATGGCCACACATGAAGTACATAAGGCAATTACCTTCCTTCATCAATCTATTTATAGAGCTAAAATATGATGACTCTGGTCCAAATTTTATTAAATACTTTTAACATTATGGGTATCAAATTTAAGTTTCAGAGGACAACGTAAAAACTAACTAGACGGTGGTGTCAAACTCATTTTCATCATGGGTCACATCAGCCTCATGGTTGCCTTCAAAGGGCTGAATGTAATTTTAGGACTATATAAATATAACTACTCCTTAACAGTTAAGCGAGAGCTTGGCGCTGCTGCCAGGTAGAAACAAGGTGCCGGGCTGGATAAAACAAGGTGGAGGGCCGGATTCAGCCCACGGGCCTTGCGTTTGCCACCTGTGAACTAGAAGATACTCCTAGCATGATTTTGGTAATGTTCAACTATCTCAAAGTATTTTTCAAATGTTTTGAGATGGGGAAGGGGGAAACAACCTAAAATGGTCTAGGCCTTGAGTCTTCTTATACTTAATTTTGCAATTTGCATGTATGTTGAAGGAAATCAAATCCATCTATATCTAACCTCTTAACTTCTATGAACCAAATTTTGCTTTTCAGGGCCATTTGATATCTCAGACCTTAGTGAGGTTTTCTCCCCTGTAAAAACAGGAAGTGGTCATCTGCCAAATGTAAAGCAACTTGAGAATCTTAAGAGGGTCATGATGAGTTCACTCTAAACTGGGCAACACTTGTTTATTTGCTTTCTCCAGTCCTAAAAATCACCTGACATTACGTGTGTTTACAGAAAATAGTTGTTTTATTCAGTCTTAATTCTTCATGTCACTTTTTGTAAAAGAAAGGGATGGGAGGCATGGGCACTGAGTAAAAAGCAGAGGCAATTTTGCTAAATGTAAAAACTAGAATAATTTGAGCAAAACAAGTAACACAATATTGGATTATATAACCCAACATGTAAAACAAATAACCAGGAGTCCATACCGCTATAAATAAGTTACTGAATAAATAAAGAGTAAATGAATAAATAGAGGGTAATAGATCTCCCATGCAAAAGAATTCCAAATATTTTATGTAGACATTTCCTGCTCAAGGAGGTGGGGCAAGACACCCCGCAAGAGTGAACTGCGCATAGCGACATCCCTGCAAAGAATACAGGCTGGAAAGTGGGGCTGAGGGGAGAAGAAAGAGCAACTCTACAGCGGAGAAACCTGACAAACACCACCTCAGCAGGTAAGCAAGGTTAGCACAAACCGTGATAAGTCACACTGATAGCATGTACCCGCAGTACAGTGTGATGAGCATGGCCCTGTACTTCTACGGTCTTCCTCTCCAAGCCCGTGACCCCAATATAAAATTGAAAAAAAATACCAGAAAAATTGCAACATAACAGATGCTACAATATACCTGACCAGTACTCCTCAAAACTGCCAAGATCATCAAAAATAAAATCCTAAGAAACTATCATAGCCAACAGAAACCCAAGGAGACAAAACAACTAAACGTAAGGCGGTGTCCTGGATGGGACCCTAAAAAGGACAACAGGGAAAAATGAGAGAAATGGGAATAACATGTGGACTTTACTTAGTGGTAAAGTCAGTTACATCAGTTGTTTCACTGCAAAGTTGGGGATAGAGTGGTGGTGAAGGAAACATGCTAATGAGTGTGTTAATAGCAGGGGAACCTGGGCGTGAGGTTTCCGGGAACCCTCCCGACCACCTGCACATTTTTTTTTGTAAATCCAAAACGATTCTGACTTAAGTAGGGCATTTTAAAAAACAAGTCAAGGTTGAGTTCTCTTCCAACCACCCACTCCTCATCCTAAGTAAGGAATGTCCCTACCCATTTTAAATCTGTAAAACGCAAATTGAAAACAACACTGTCAGACACTCCTTTTGGTCATCCTCAAAACGGGCACCTGCAAGCTAATTAATGGGGGTAAAATGTGTGCTGTTTATTCTGCATTTCTCCCCGTAAGAAAATAACCAAATTTAAGTGTTCCCTTGTCTGATGGGGTTTGCATTACAGGGCAAAATCTGAAGTTGTCTGAAGATGACTTCATTTTCTGGCTTATGTTTTCAAAATCCTGAATTCTTTGCGTAGATTATAGTAGGTAGTCCTCACATGGGGTGAGAGAAGTGAAGGGAACTGGAGAAGATGAGATACAGGGAAGAAAGAAGGAAAAGTGTGGTTCCCCCAAATTCAGGCAGTACCAGGACTTTAGAGTGCTATTAATAATAGGGAGACCCTATAGGGAGACCCTAAACCTGTCTCCTCCAGCTTCCTGAAAAGTGTCCAGACCTCAGTGGACAAAGTGGATCAACCTGGACTAAAAAACAAACAAAAAAAAACAGGGCCTGGTCTTGGCATCGATATCAATGCCCAAGCTGACAAGAAGCTTCAGACTTCCCCTCCCCCCAAACAAAAGCCCAGCCAGGGTTAGCCCTGAATGACCTATACAACCGAACGCCAGTACAAATTGTTCAAGCCCCAAGGAACGCCCATTTTTGTTGACATTCAATTTCCTGCTAAGCCAGTGAGTTAGAAACTGAGAATCAAATTTCATCAAATTTTATTAAAATAATTTAATTTTTACCACTGCATTTGTAGAGTAAAAACTGTGTCTACTTCAGGAACAAAGCATTGAGTTGCTACTTACAGAGCATAAACCCTTGTCTTCTGAGTGGAAAAGGTTGTTGTGGACATCACACCAGGCAGAAGAGAAAGGGACTTAAAAGATGCTCTCAGCAAGCATTTTACAATAGATATGGCATTTATTGAATCATTAAATGCACATGATTATATGCCAGAAGTAGGCCGGTACTTTGCATACATGATGTTGATTATCCCCACTGTGTGGAAGAGGGCAGGTGTGAGTAACCTCACTTTGCGATGTGGAAAACGAGTCTGAAGAGGAAAAGTAACTTGTCCACAGTGACACTGAGAACACCTCGCACAATAACCCAACGTTCAGCTACAGAAATGGGCACACGCTAAGCCTGTCCTATCTCAAACAGTGAGCTCTGTAGCTTCTTAGACCTTCCACTGGTCTGCCATTTCAGCATGGGCTTCTCCTTCCTGACAAGATTTGCCAAGCTAGGCAAGGGTATCTTTGTTTTTATCGGTTGTCTTCATGGATGAAAGCAAGATTTGGTCCAAAAGGAAGTCCCTTTCATTCTGGAATCAGAATCCATTTACAGAAGAATTAAATTGCTACACAAACACCTCCACATTGTTGAGTGGCCCTCAGGGCACCAGAACACCCTCGCATCTTTGCATGCCTTCAGGCCACACCCCTCTCTGTAGGTGTAAAACTTTTGGTCAGAGCTTCAGAACCAGGAAAACTGAGTTGATGTTACAGAAGTTAGACATTATGAGTCCGACAAAATAGCACAGAGACTTTCATATACCATAGGCATCCCATCCTTCCAAGCCAGAGGAGGGCAACCACTACCGCCTGCATTTATCCATAAACCAGCTCTCTAAGGAGAGACGGAAAAACACCAACATGTTCTTTTACCCTAATGAACACTCCACCAAATATATATGCAAGCTACAGATTGAAAAAGTTTTTAAATATAACACATCTCTTTAAAAAATGATCATGTAAAAGAAGCTTCTTAGAGATTATGACCTTCCATAAGTGGCACTATCGGAGTCCATGCAGCTATTTAGTGAAAGTGTTTTTTTCTACTTCTTCCTGTTGATTTTTTTTTTTTTACCCTTCTCTGCCAAGAAAATTTACTACATTTTTTTCCTTATTTTCCTTGTGTCAAGTGGAACTTTTTCATCCAAATTTTACTGCTCAGGCCCATATGTCTCTTCTTTCTTCTTCTTGTATTTTTTTTTAAGATACCACATAACAAAAATGTTTCTCTTATATTAATTTTGTTACTCAGGCAAAGTAAACCATCACTCCTCGGTATGTCATATAAAAGCCAGAAGAGTAGTGACTCACTCATGCAGAGATTTTATTTAAAACATTTGCTCTGTGGTCGGGGTAGATTAAAGACAGACCGGGCTGCCCTCGGAGCCGTGCCGGGATAGTGAGAGTGAGACATGTTGCTACTTGGTAGATAAACCACGTGTAGCTCATACGACAGAAATGTCCCTTGGTCCCCTGTCTTCCTCCTTCGAGTCTGGATTCAGCAGACTCAAGGTTTACCAACCTAGTGAACTTAACGGGTTCGTGGAAGGATGTCATGATTTCAACCGGTGACCACGAATAAGATGGCTTGTGAAGAGGGTCTGAGTTTCCCTTCGGGACACACAGGACATGCACAAAGGGAGAAAAGAAGATGGATGGGGACGAAAAGGGAAAGTTAAAAAAATGAAGGGAAAGAAATAGACCAAGAGAGTGTACTGTGACAAGTTTCCATTGTTCTTTTCTGTGCCAGAAAGAATCTGGAATTTTAAATGATTGCAAATTGAGCAGCTCATGGGCAATCGATTTGGTCTCCACCAGTAGAGGTCAGAAACCCATGACATGCAAATAATATTTATATGGCTGAAACAAGGAACAGATGAAAAGCATTGAAGAGAATGAATCTGCTTTTTTGATTTTTATAGAAAAGCACAAATTCCAACATCTGCAACAGACACAGTGATAAAAGTGCACATGGTAGAAGCTTACGTGCAGATGAATACCCATCGCTGTTAGTGCTAAGGCACTTGGCACTTGGGATATTTATCTCAGGTCTATCAACTAAGTTTATACAAATCAACTAATTAGTGCACCCATTTTCAAACTTACACTTGTCCTAGAGGCACTTTCCCTTTCTCCTTCCATCCTTTTTGGCTCTTTTTTAAAAAAAAATATGCAAACAAAGCACTAATTTCTTCACAATTAAAACAAATTTTGAGCTATTGAAGATGCAAACTGTCCATAAAACCATAGAATCTGTGGAATTAGAAGAGATCCCAATAGTCATCTAGTTGGACTGTTGACTCAGGGCAGGAATCTTTTCTACAGTACCTGTTAATATACGATCACCAAAAAAAAGCATGCTACATACTTTCATTGATGAGGGACCTGCTACTTTGTAGCGCACTTAGTTCCATTATTTTTGAATCTGTGTATTAAATACATATTTTAAGCACATCCATGTGTATGGGGAATAAAGAAGAGGAAAATCTGATAGTGACAAGTGCAATTCAACACACTAAAGTAAAATCATGTGAAGATGACTGGATAACTACTAAGGACTGGGTGATCAAGGATGATCCGCTGGGTGATCACTTACTGTAGGAGAGAACAGTGGAATTCTGGGGGCAGAGTGTTCAAAGCAGAAGAAATAGCTGAGATGAAGGATCTAATGTGGAAACCAACTTGGTCTAGCCAGAAAAGAGGAAAAATAAATAGATGGAAAATTGGCAGGATAGATCCAGGGTGCTGGTAGACAAAGCTGGAGGAGCGGGCAAAGGCCATTCTATGTTGGGCTTTGCCAACTGGGATAAGGATTGTGCATTCTACTCTAAGTGCAGTGGAAAAACTATTGAACAGAAGACTTGAAAATACTACTCATATATAAAGAATAGAATTCAAAGAAGCAGAAGAAAGGAACACACTACAAGGCTACTGTGGTAAATGACACAAGAGCTTTTGATAGCTTGGATTGAGGTCGTAATCCTGGAGACAGAAAGGAATAGATGGGTTTTGGGATTAGGGTTGACAACACTAGTTAGACTGACTGTGTAACCTGGTGCAGTGATAGGAGGGTAAGAGAAAGAAGTATTACATACAACTCCAAAATATTTGATTTGAATAACTGAGCAGGTGGTGGTAGAAGTTACCGATATGTGGGAAACGAGGGGTTGACCAGATTTGCAGGCAATGGAGGTAACCACGAATTTTGCTTTGAGCACATAATGTTGAGGTGTCCACAGTATACAGAGCTGGCTAAACAAGTCTGGAAGTCTAGGCAGAGGCCATATTTTTTGAGGCATCTGTATTTTGTAAGACAATCGAATTATTACTAGGCTACTCCCAATATCAAATGGAAATGTACTACTACCCTGTAACTACTACTGATTGGTCCCAGTTCTGTCTTTAGGGGAGGGGAAAAGGAGGGTGTTAATTGCTTACATAATAACCCTTCAAATATTTGAAACAATGAAAACCACTATTTACGATACATCTGGTACATGCCAAGAACTTTACATATGATTTCTTACTTGGACATAGGATTAAAATTTCCCAACTTTAAGGAAAAGGGAACTGAGTGCACAGAGTATTGCGCCCAAGTTCACAAAGCTTCAAAGTAGAGGAGCTGAGTTTCAGTTCAGATCTGTCTGATTCCAAGCTCACAATTGTACTACACCATCTAGACCCAGATGAACAAACACTAGTACCCTCAAGTGTCCCCCTCGTAGCAGGGCTTCCAGAACGTTTTACCATTCTGAACGTCCTAGGGTAGCTTCCTACTTCAGCAAGATCACTCATCAAATTTGGGTCCTTCCAATGAACACGTTTGATCTGACCAAGGAGGATTACACCCATCTTCTGGTCAGATGCCTTCTTAGAATGATGCTGGACATTGCATTAGAGTAACCACATCACACTGCTGGCTCATATAAAATTTGTGGTCAACTACTGTCTAGCCAGGGCTCCCACATCCTATACTTGTGCTATAATTTTTTTGCCTAAATTAAAAATGTCAAGATATTTGAAATCTGAGTCTTTTAACTAGCATATTAGTTATTCCTTCCACTTCTGCTACAAATGCAAGTCTGAGAAGTAAGCCTTTTTGTCTATGTCCCATTCACTGATTGAAATGATATTTAAATCATAGAATCAAATTTTTTAGAAAAAATAATAGCTAAGATTTATTGGGTGCTTACTATGTTTTAGGTATTCTAAGTCTCAGTTTTTGCAACTGTAAGATGGAAATCATAATAGCTACAATGAATAAGTGACAAATTGCCTGTGAAATTAATCTTAGAGGTCATATTTATCTAGTGCTCAAAATTTTGCAAGAGGATCTTATTTTAAGACCATAGCCACCCTTTGCTTTAAAGCCACTCTCCGATCTGACCAAGAGACACTGTATTGAAAAACTATACAGAAACTAAAATTAAAATGCCCAAAGCAGTTTTTTCCATGGAAAATAAGAGCGAAGGCCTTGAATATATCATGGAGAGTTGCAACCGCTACTTAATTTCCTAGTGGTACTCTGAGGTAAGTCACTGCCAATGTGTCAACCATTCTACCCTGCCAAGAGAAGGAGTTACCTTAGGAGCCCACTGCCTCCCTAGCTCAGTAACTGAAGGAAGGCTCTAAAACTTCTCCCTTCTACCCAATCTCACTACCAGCTTGTCTGTGCCCTGCACATAACCTGCGCTTCTGTCTTCCCTAGGATTCCCCAGAAGCAGATCATGAGACAAGGATTCAAGTGCAAGTTGTTTGTATAGGAGGGTTTGATAGGAAATACCAGAAAAAATGAAGTGCGCCAGGGAAAGAAAAGAAATAAAAGAGTCAGTTATCATTGAGAGTGAATATCCTAGCTCCTGTTGGGGTCTCTGGGATCCTGTGTAGAACGTGTGCCTCAGAGTTATCCCTCCTCGGTTAGTTAGTTACACACTAACTCCCATCAGGCACTGGGGTGGAGTTCTTGGGGTGGGAGGTTACTTCCTAAGGATGTCAAGAATGCCTTGTGAGCCAGAGAAAGCTGTCAGACAATTGGAAGGCAACTGCAATACAGTGCATGACAGAGCCTGGGGGAAGGTGGACCAGGCACAGTCCAGCATGCTACAGTCAGTGGGGGCTTCTCAAGGCCCCCGTGCTCTCTAATAACCTAGCTGGTCAGATGCATATTTTCCCGGCAGTACACACGGCCAACAAGAAGCAGTTAACATGACAAAGGTAAACTCTGGACAATTCAACAGCAACAGAAAATAAAATAACCAATTTAAAAATAGGCAAAGGACTTGAGCAGACACTTATCTATAGAAGATATACAAATGGTCAATAAGCATGTGAAAAGATGCTCAACATCATCAGTCATTTGGGAAATGTAAATCAAAGGTGAGCTACCACTTCACAACCATGAGAATGGCTATTATCAAAAAAAAGGGGGGGATAGAAGAAGTGTGGTAAGGATGCAGTGAAATTGGATCCCTCGTCCATTGCGGGTTGGAATGTAAAAATGAAAGCACAGTGGTAAACAGTTAAGAAGTTTCTTTTTGCCTATGATTTCCATAGAATTGCCATATGATCTACCAATTTCATTCCTAGATATAGACCCCAAAGGATTATAATCAGGGACTCAAACAGATACTTGTACACCAATGGTAGAAACAACCCAGTGTCATGAGGTGAACAGACTTTTTTAATGTGGTATATACCTAAAATAGAATATTATTCAGCTGCAAAGATTATGAAATTCTTACACATGCTACAACATGAATTAATCTTTAAAACATAACCCTAAATGAAATAAGGACAAAAGGACAAATATTCTATGATTGCAGTTATATGACATACCTAGAACAGGCAAATGCATGGAAGCAAAAAGTAGAACTGAAGTTACCAGGGGTTGGAGGAGGAGGGAATACAGTTATTGTTTAATGGGTACACAGGTTCTATTTAGGATGCCGAAACTGCCCTGGAAATGGAGAGCCACCACAGTTACCCAATATAGTGAATGTACTTAATACCACTGAACTGGACTCTTAAAAATAATTAAAATAATAAATTTTGTCAAGTATATTTGGCCAAAATTGAAATGGGTGAAATAAGCTTCTATTTTTAAAAATTAAAAGTTGAAGAACAATATTTAAAAGGGGAACTTTGTAAAAATAAATGCTCTTTACAACTAGAATATATGTCCTCCATTACAGGCCACGCTATCTGAACACCATGCCAAAAGCTTAATGAATAAAAGTATGAGTTTGCAAAGTATATCATCTCAAAGGTCTGAACATATAAAATATAACAAACCAATGACTCCTGTACCTACAGCCAGATTTCTCTTTCACTATTGCTATGAACTTGGTAATAGAACTCCCCACCCACCCAAAGCTCTATTACCATTATATCACTAGATCCTTCCTGGTCAAAATTTACATGGAATCAGGTCCAGAGTAGCTTTTGACCTTCGTTTTTTGCTGAACTACTTTAAATGTAAATCTACTTTCAAAAATTTCATAAGGCAATAATTTACCTACTGTTTTATCAAACACAAGTAAGTCTCGCTGTTGCTGTGAAGGTACTTTATAAATGGGATTGACCTTTAAATCAGTCGATGTGGAGTAAAGCAGTTTCCCCTCCATACTGTGGCTGGGCCTCAACCAGTCAGTTATGGGCCTTAAAGAAAAAGGCTGAGATTCTGGAAAGGGAAGGAATTCTGCCTGAGACGCCTTGAGACTCAAGATTGTAATATCATCTGTTCCCCGAGTCTCCAGCCTGCTGACCCATCAGATTCCAAACTTGCCAGCCCCCACAATCACATGAGCCAGTTCCTCAGGATAAATCTATCTATCACCTATCTACCTATCTATCATCTATCTATCTATCTTATTGGCTCTTTTCCTCTGAAGAGCCCTGACTAATCAAAACTGCTACAGAGTTAGGCAATACTGCAGAATTTAAGGGCATTTTCCTACTTTCAAAGATGGCCACCCTAGGGTAACTTGAATTCCTTTTGTGTTAAACTGTTCCCATCACCAATTGTGGCTACGGCCGATCTGTGTAATTTTAAGTATCTAAACACTGACCAAGTGATGCTAGTCAAAGAAGCAATTCCCCAAAGCTCAAATGTGGAGCTGCAGCTTACTAGACACTGAGAGCTCAGAGGAAGTATGGAAAGGACCCTCCCAGAGTAAAGCTTTCCAAGTTAGGGACAGAGGCAATATCGTGTAATCCACCAAATCTCTGAAGATTCTATGAGCAGGATGTACCTTCACTGCTTATTCCATTATTCAGGACCCCAAACATCCATGGCTAATGAAAAAGGGGGTCCTGTTACCAGTAAGAGTTCTTCTCTCAAGGAAATGAAAATGATTGTTGGCTTGCCGGCCTGTGGGCATTCTCCTACAGCAAAGCCAAGAATTATAATTCCAATGGTCAAGTTATTCTGTATGCTTCAAAGTTATGGCTTTTACATGGGACTGTTTTTGTGTGTGTGTGTTTTTTTTAAAGGACAACCCATCCAAGATTACAACTGCTAATCCCTAAATAAACAGTCCGAAGAAATGCTATGGTGCAAACTCTGAATACATGGAGACTGAATGCATGGAAGGGTAGTTTAGGTTTTGGTTAGGGAATGGATGAAATGTGATCAACAACACACACTCCAAACATACCATGGATGATCAGAGATACGACAGAGCAGTATGATCTAAGTGATGAGGCGTGGGAGAAAAGGACTGAAAAGAATGAAAAGGTAAGAATGTAAAGTCTCAAATGCCCAATTTAGGACAGTAGGCTTTATTTTGTGAGAGAGGCAGAGCTACTGAAGGTTGCCATTAGTTTGCTGGCATATGAATGGTAAGTTGGAGCTATGTTGCCAATTCTTATTTCCTCCTTGCAATAAAATTATTGTCAATATCTCTTTCCACATGAATTTTCATTTCCTCCCAGTGGAGAAGATAGCATATTATTCCTGCCACTTTTACTTTGGTCTTGGCCATGTGACTCAACTTCACCAATGAAATAATAACAAATGTAACACCTACAAAGATGTTAAATGTGCCTGCAAGGATTGGTTTGCTTGCATAACTTTTCATAACCATGAGAAGAATATGTAGCAACTGATCCCAAAATAAAGAACTACCTGGGGTAGACTGGAATTGAAATGCATGTGTTAAGTCAAACATGGGCAATCCTAGCTGAATCCAACAAAACCACCACTGACCCACAGATCTGAGAAACACATGTTTATTACTATAAACCACTGAGATTCGGGGCTGTTTGTTACACAGCATTACTACAGCAACAACTGTTTAATAAAAGTGAAAAGGATAGCTACGGAAAGGTCAATCCATCAATGGATTGGATGGGGAATAAACTAAAAATAGGAAGACAATTTAAAGAATGATTTAAAACCCTCTAGAGATATGTTTGCTCCTCTGACACAATAATCTAATGCTGCTTAAGATGAAATTGTTCCATCTGCCTGGCTGCCAGAGTAAGGAGACATGGAGCAATTCCCCTATGCAATCCACACTGTACACATAAATATGAGCCAGAAATCAATCTTCACTGTTTTAAACCACTAAGACTTTGGGCTTACTCATTTTCTCATCATAACTCAGACAACCCTAATACAGGAAGGCGTTTCCAGTATTAATTCAGCAGCTCTCCAATGTCATGGGCTTTTGTGCTTTTTCTCCTCCCATTCTTCCTTCTTCAGTAGACAGTGATGTCTCCTCTTAAAGTTTCAAGGTGACTGTAACAGGTTCAGACCAGGATTAAGTCACACGCTCATATTTGAGCTGCAAGTGAAGTTAGGAAAACAAATATTTTGCCTTTTCAATCTCTGTAATGGGAGACAGGCTCTGCCAGCCCTGTAGAAAGTGGAATGGCTTTCGAGTAGGCAGCCAACAGGTCCTCTGAATGCATTACAAGATACTACCTACATGTCAGATCCCACTCTATTATTTATTGGGCGTTTGCTCTAGATCTGTTTCCTTCTGTATCTTATTGACATTACTCTACCCACTTTTTACAGATGGGAAACTGGGACTCAGGGAAGCTTACTGAGAATCACAAAGAAAAATCAGCATGTCTGAGATTACCAAGATTACAGCTTACAAATAAAGGTTTGAACCCCGTCAGGCCTGCCTGTCTATATCTGAGCCCTTTCATCCAAACACCGGTCACATTAAGATCTCTGCCCCACTCCATTCTTCAGTACTTGCAGACAGCCACTGATTCTGATGTGTGGCCCTCTGTACAACAAAAGAGGCACAGGACACACACAAAACAACAAAGTCCCTCCCTGAGGGTCTGAACTGGCCAAAAGAAAAAAGAAAAAGAAAAGGCAGATGATTTTCCTTACTGCCAAAGCCAGTTCCAGTGAAGCAGGTGCCTGCTGCCCCATGACTGACAACGTGGGCAACACTCAGAGTCTGCAGGGCTTCTGAGTAAGCATGACAGCTCTGCCTGCAGCTCTGCCAGTAACCCAGGCAAAGCAGACTTTCCCCCGAGGCGCCAGAGAAGAGCCCAGGCCAGCCTAGCGTTTCACCTTTTGTAACTCTGAGCACAGAGCCCAGTCAGGCCCGCCCCCAAACTTGTGACCTACAGAACTGGGAGATGATAGATCGGGGTTGTTTCACACCCTGAAGTTTCATAGTGTGTTTGTGAAGCAACAGAAAACTAATGGAGCCTGTTTTATCCATTTCCTACAAGTTACACCTTCCGCATGCACCACATTACAGTTTTAGGAGTTATGGGCCCAGAATGTGTATGGCTTTGTTCATCACATCATCTCCAGTATCCACTGTGTATAATAGGCACAAAATAAATATGTGTTGACTAAGTGAATGAGGCAATGCTTAAAAGCGCAGGCTTTAGATACAAGAGACATGAGTCCAAACTCCATCTCCATCACCTAACAGACCTTGAGAGAGTCACTTAAGCCCTCAGAACTTTAAAAGGTATCTCACTTGCGTAAAGAGCATAAGAATGACAACTGCCCTATCTTGCTTGGCTGTCCTCACCAGCTGATGTAGCCACTTGCTACTTTTTGAAACCCATCAATGCATCTGACAACACTATACAATCTCCTGATGTCTCACCTACATCACAAGCCATTTTTCTCTGTCTCTTGTTGGAGATCTTCTCTTCCATCTACTCCTCACATGTTGGGAGTTCTTCAGGGTTTGGCTCAAAAACCTTCTATCACCTCCCTCTTTTTCTTCTTATGAAGTTATTGCATAAATTTTCATGCTTTCAAATGTCATACATTTATCATCTTCATCAAGATTCTATCTCTACATCAGCTGCCCAGGTACCTGCGAGCTCCATTTGTCCCTTTTTGGTTTCTCAAATGACTCCTCCTTGGATGTTTTCAATCTCCATTCACTCCTACTGGAACCCTGGGAGACACTGAAAACTTCCTCTCCCCCAGTCATTCACATCAATCCAACACCAATGCCCATTCATTGTACCCATGAAAAATGTGTCTCATCCATCCTCTTCCCTCCACCTCCTCTGCGGCTGTGATCCAGGCCCAAGTCACTGTGTTCTGCTTGGACTATAATAATATCATCTAAACTATATCCCACATTCCCTCTTGTTTCTCTAAATCTACTCTCCATGTTATGTCAATGTGACCTTTATAACAGGCAAATCTAAGCATATCATTGTTCAAATTAAAATTTTTATATCTTATACTACTACCCTCAAGAATAATCATTGCTATATTAACTATAGGTTAAATTTATTAAGTTAGTAATTAAAGAGCAATGGTCAGTGATTCTTCTTTGATTTCAACATAAAATAAATTTGTGGGGTACCTAAGCAATCCATATCATTATTGGAAAGAGCCTCTTTTAACCTTTGCTAAAGAAGTAGCTTCACTCTTCTCTCTGGAAAGCCTGCAGCTCTGACCAGAGCTGACTGGGAGGGAGGGACGGAGACAGAGAAAGAGAAAGACACAGAGACAGAGAGAGACTGAGAGAGACAGAGAGAGTCTGACATCTTAATAGTTCCCATGAGGCCAGCAGTACTTCCCACAGTTGGGTTTCATGAATTTCTCTTGGTTCCTTATAATAAATGTCCCTTCTGGTTAACATGGGTTTGTTTTTCTTGTAACCAAATAGCCTCTAAACAGAAATAAAATTAGCCTTTTGCCTTGCCTTCTCAACATAATCCCAAACTTGCATCCAAATTTTAATTTGCAAAGTCATCATATTTGAAAAGCACGAGATTTCCCAAGTCAAGGGATTCATTTGCCGAGTTCTTCACAAGCAAGCAATCCTTTGCCAAGAGAAACAAGCATTTCCCAGATCAATGATGTATTTTAAACTTTTTATTTTGAAATAATGTCAAATTTATAACAGAAATAACATGAAAAATACCCATACAGCCTTTACTCAGATTAAACCTATTTTTAATATTTTACCTCATTTTCTCTATCATTGGTACTATTCATCTAAATATGTAGCTCTCTAGATGTACCTAATATTTTCCTGAATCATTTGGTAGTAAGTTAAATATATCATGGCCTCAACCCATAAATAATTCAATGTATATGTCCTAAGAATAAGAATATTGTTATATGACTGAAGTGCAGTTGCCAACTGGGGCAAACTGAACGTCAGCAAATGTTTTTTACCTGAACCGTAATCTATATTCCAACTGTCACTGACTTTGTGTCATTGCAGCACTGTCCCACCTGCATTCTGGTGCCACATGACTCGTCACGTCGCTGACCTCTTGTGATCTGAAACATTTCCACAGCCTTTAGTTATACCTTTCATGATTTCGACACTGGAGAAGTGCAGTCCCTCCCATGTTTGAAGTCCCTCCTTTGGGGTTTGTCTGACATCGCCTCACAATTATAAGAGGTTAAATATTCTCAGCAGCGACCCTGCACAGGTGACAAGCTACCCTTCTGGGAATGTCACAGCGGGAGGTGCACAATGTTCATCTGCTCCTCGTGAGTGATAACAACTTGGACCATCCGTCGGCGCGCAGTGCAAGACCTGGTTCTGCACTGCATGGCGACTGAATTTTCATTCTCCCTTAGAGCGCTTCAGCACTCTGTGGAGAGACACTTCAAACCCATACAAACATCCTGTTCATCATCAGAATCTCTCCCCGTATTTAGGCTCCACCGATTATTCCTGCCTGATCTAATCTGCACTAGTATGGCTGCAAAATGATGTTTCCAAGTCCAGTGCTCCCTCACATTCGCTCGCTGGCCCGTGGCATTCAACTGTCGGCAAGAGCCCTCACTTTACCTATTTATTTTGGGAGTAAATGCCTAAGTTACTAATTTCTTCAGTGGTTTCTAATTCATTATTGTACTTAATATTTTGGTGTTAAAATCGTCCTAGATTTTCCTCTTCAAGGTCACTTCCTTACTACATGTTTCCTTGCTCCCTGGTTCAGGTTGCTCTAGTGCCTCTCCTGCCCCAGGCCTGGAGTCAGCAAGTCTCTCAATTATGTTTTAAAATTGAAGTACTGTCCACTGGGTTTTTTAAATTTTCTTAACATGACGCACATTTGCATCTGTCCCATCCTTTGTTATGAGAAAATTTTAGGAATATGTAAGAACAACACAGAGAAGTGTCAGTGGAAAATTCTTCTGATGGTTTATTTCCCCTCAGATCACTGGATATGAAGATATAGACTGAAACATGGCTTGAATTCTACTTATTGAAGATCAATGGAGTATTATCCCAATCTTCCGAGAGCCAATGCTTGGCAGACTTCCTCAGATTTCACTGTGAGTTCCAATGCTGCTTGCTGATCAGGAAATCCAACAAATTGCTCAGCTCTTCCAGTTCACTAAGACCAAATATGATTGCTCTTTAAAATATGCAAAATTGTTGGAATCCACTTCTTCATTTACAATTATAATGATTTTGACTAATTTTACACAAAAATATTGCCATGTGTGGGCTCCATAAATCTGTCTTATTTTATTACTTGCTACTCTCCCCAGATGCTTTGAACTTAGAAAACTGCCAAATCAAAAAATAAGCTGTCATGTGTGGTTATAGCCTCTCTGTGGAAATTTTTAATTTTTGTCATTATGTATCTTGTGCTTAGAAAGACATTATTTTGAAATATGCTAAACACATCTCATCTTATGTTTCAGAAACAATTATTTCTACTTTTAAAAACAGAATTGAGAATTCAGAGGATGAGATGCTAGAACTTGAACTATTTCTTAGGAGATTTTATGTGACAACTGTTAGCACTTCATCTAATTACATTTGTTAGATTACTCATCTTTAGTAACAAAATGTTAATGAAAACTCAAAACACTGAAATAACAAAGAATGGGGGTTTTTTTCCTGGCCTTTATATTAACACTGAATGGAACTCTACAATTCTTTGAATGGTATGCAATTAGGTTGTTGCGATAGGATTTTATAGTGGAGCCAGATACATTCGACAGCATATAAGATAACATAACTAAAAAATGTATAATGGGATGCCCATGGGTGAGAGTTTAAATTGGTCGAAGTTGGTTCATAGGCACCTACAACACAGTCCACACTATTGTTTGTTTTATTCAATTTCGAGAATCAGAAGAGTTGAAATAGGGGGAAAGGGGTTTTTCATAACAGCTTTTTTGTACCATCATTCACATACCATAAAGTTCACCCTGTTAATGTATGTAATTCAGTGAGTTTTTTTTCACAAAGCTGTGCACTGGTCAAACCATCTACTAATAGAGCAACTTCCTCATCTCGAAAAGGGACTCAGAGCCACAGACAGTCACTCCCCATCCCTCCTCCCCCTCGGCCCCAGCCACCACTGCTCTGCTTTCTCTCTATGTGGACTTACCTCTTCTGGACAATTCGTATAAATGGAGGTATATACCATGTGGAGTTTAGTGTCTGAATCCTTTCACTTAGCATAATGTTTCAAGGTTCACTGGCATTGTAGCATGCGTCAATGCTTCATTCCTTTTGATGGCCAAATAATGTCCCAGCGTTCATATACATTATAAACACAGTGTTTATCCATTCACCAGTTAATAGATATTTGGAATGTTTTCACGTTTTGCCTATTACGAACACTGCTATGCAAGTTTTTGGGTAGGTACATTTTTTCAATTTTCTTGGGTATATATCTAGGAGTAGAATTGCCAAATCACATGTTAACTCCATGTTTAATTTTTTAGGAACAAACTGTTTATGAAAGCAGATGCACCATTTTAGGTCTCCACTGTCAGGGAACAAGCACCCCAGTTCTCCACATACTCACCAGCACTTTGTGTTTTTCACCATAGATATCCTAGTAGGTGTGGAAGACATCTCATTATGATTCTGATTTGCATACTGATGACCTTTTCAGGTTTATTGAACTTTCCTAAGTCGTCTTATCTGTTCACACCCTTTACCCACATATAAATTGGGTTGGTTGCCTTTTTCATTGAGTTGCATTTTTATACACTTCTCTTGTCAGTTACATGATCTTCAGACATTTTCTCCCCATCTGTGGGCTGTCTTCTCACTGATGGTGCTATTTGCAGCACAAATGTTTTTCATCTCGATGAAGTCGGTCATCTTGTTACTTGTGTTTTGGGTGTCATATCTAAGGCACTGTGACCTATCTAGTCCAAGGTCACAAAGATGTCTTCCCCTTCTTCTACGAGTTCTATACTTTTAGCTCTTATATTTAGGTTTTGATCCATTTTGAGTTAATTGTTATATATGGTATAAAATAGGGTATAATCCAACTTCTTATATTATATTATGGAATAATCCAACTTCTTTCTTTGCATGTGGATACCCAGTTGTCTCAGCTCCATTTGCTGAAGAAACTACTGTTTTACCATTACAATTGTCATAATTGAACTGGCCTCCCAAAAAGATGTAGGAGGCCTTCAAAATTCCCTTTCAGCCCTCGCTGGTGTGGCTCAGATTGAGTGCTGGCCTGTGAACCAGAGGTTTGCTGGTTGATTCCCAGTCAGGGTACATGCCTGGGCTGTGGGCCAGGTTCCCAGTAGGGGGACACGCGAGAGGCAACCACACATTTATGTTTCTTTCCCTCTCTTTCTCCCTCCCTTCCCCTCTGTCTAAAAATAAATAAATAAAATCTTTAAAAATGAAAAAAAATCCTTTTTACTCTAGAGTAAAAATGTCCTGGGCTTCAGAGGACAAAAACAGTATCTTTCTCCATTAAATGTATCTTTCTTTATTGAATTCCTGCAACGGACCATCAATGCACAATATACAGGGCCTTCTCAATTACTATTCTTTGGCCACTGAAGACCACAAAAAAACCCTTGTCCAGTCATAGAATGTGTGTCTCAAAGCTTAACTGGGGCTCCCGAAACACAAGAAATGCCTTTATTATTGAATCAGTTGACATGACCTGTGCAAAGTGAAGCTGTCATTGAAAAACACAAGATTCCAAACCTGTGAGCAAATGTTCAGAAGAGGATGAGACACCAAAAAGTTCTACCTTAGCAAGCACTTCAATTGAAGGAGGGTCAGATAAGGTTGCAGGTAACTTCCTTCCAGAAAGTCCATGGCAGAAGGTGGGTCAGAAAGATAAATCAGAGTCTGAATAAATAATTCTATTTCCTTATACGCCCAAGTTATTCACAACCTGTTTCTCTTTTATCTCATGTTAACTTCTACACCACCAACTTCACTTCTAATTCTTCCTTTGGAAGAGACATCTTATCTCTAGCAAATCACTTTGTAGGAGGCTGATTCTAAAATAGCCACTAGTGATTCCTGCCTCCTGGTATTCATTCTCTTGGGAATAACCTGCCCCCACAAAGTGGTGGGCTGGTCCTAGTGACTTGATTCAACTAACTAAAATAATGGGACACTACTTCTGAAATTAGGTTATAAAGCCTGTGATTTCCATTTTGCTGGCATTCTCCTCCTTCCCACTTGCTCATTTTGATAAGACAGCTACCACATTGCAAGCCTTATGGAGAAGCTAAGTGGTAAAGAACTGAGGCCCTCAGTCCTACAACCTGCTGGGAACTGAATTCTGCTGGCAGGAGTGCAAATAAGCTGGGACGCACATCCTGTTCCAGGAAAGGTTTGGGATGATTGCAATGGGACTGACACCTTGACTGAAGCCTTGTGAGAATCTGTGGACTGGAGGACCCAGCTAAGCCATTCCCAACTCCACATACACTGTGAGATAATGGTCTTTTTTTAAGCCACAGAGTGTTGGGGTAATTTGTTACATGGCAATAGATAACTAATGCATAGCATAACTTGGTTTTCTATTGTTTTATATTCTGTGCTGTAGTTCCTCCACAAACAGAAAATGTCAAAGAAATGGTTCCTAAATCCCAGCTTTTCAAACCCATTTTTGCAGCTGTGTCTTTCCATTCTCTCACCCCTACTCAGTTACTGGACATTCCAGCCCCACTCACTACTCCATAGTCTCATTTTCACTGCATCATCCGAAAGTCCACTGTCTTACCACTAAATTGTACCTTTTTATTTGCAAACTCCTTCAACTTCCTAGTGTTAACCCAAACCAAGCCTTTTTCAAAGACCACATCAAAGGCCTCCTCAATGAAGGAAACTTACACTCCCACCCCCCGCCCCCCGCTCTGGCATTCTGCTCTGTTTCTGGCATTTACTAGTGATGGGAAATTGGGCAAGTTATGTAACCCCTCAAAGCCTCAATCTCTTCATTTCTCAGATCGGAATAATATCTATTTCATAGGATTGTTGGAAAATTAGGAAAAAGGTGTAGGCAAAAGTTCCTGATAGTGCTTATCACTCAGTATGTACTTAATTAATACTGATTTTTATTTCCTGATACCCATCTCCTCATTCACTTCTTCAATAGTTCCTTATTGAATATTTCTAGTTGTGTTTTTGAAACACGCCCTGGTGCTACAAAGATGAATGAGTCTCCAAGGTACTCACAGTCTGCCAGGGGAGATAGTATTTATCACGTGCTTATTGCAACTATTGCTTGGTCCATGATAAATGCTTGTACTCTGGGGTACGAAAAGGGGTAGTTCATTACCCTGACATCTCATCTGCAATAATTCATGGACTTACTTACATTTTTGTCTCTTTCTTTCCTCTTTGCTATAGTCTACAGAATTCAAAGACACCCTCTGCCACTCACCCTCCAACTCCTGGTCAGAGTTTTTCCTTCTCCTCTTCTCTGACCATCACTCCACAATACAATCACCTACTACATTAATAATCATTTTAATACCTTGGTCTCACAATTCCTGGACACTTTTAAAATCTAATGGCAAGCCCACCTTTGTTATCCACTAATACAGCTCATCTTTACGCCTGTCACTCAGACCTCATCTTCATACAAAAGTGCCTCTTCCTCTTCACTTGCTATCTCCTCCCCCAGAACACTTTCCTTCCCTGTTGCTTGGTTAACTCCTACCCATCCTACCCATCCTTGCCCTCCACTCTATAACCGACATTGTTTTCCTCCAAACACTTGACGTCTCATGCACACTGGACTCCTCATTGTTCCTGGACCCACCACAGATTGTCCTCCTTCTGCAACTGTGCTCAGCCATTTACTCCCGGAGGGGAACCCTCTCCCCTCAGCCAATACCAATCCAGCAGAATATTAATCATTCTTCAAGGCACATTACAAATACCCGTAACATTTTCTTGTCCTAAATGTTTGTGGTCTTTTCTTCCTTTTAACTTCCAAGGAAGTTTATACCTCTCTGTAGTATTTATACCACATTCTTAAGGCTTGTGTGGTAATGTTATGATTACATGTCTATTGTTTAAGATTTATCCCATAGTGTTTGAAAGTCAAAATGGGGCCACAGCAGTTGTGAGAATGCTAATCAAAGATCCTCAAATGCGAGGAGGATAACTGAACAAGGGTGACATCCTCTGAGCTCTGGAACCCAATGACATGGTTGTGCCAAGGCTATCCCTCCTACAGGCTGCTGCCCCTGACCAGTGACTAAATGTGGCCGGAATATTCAGGCAAACCCACTCCTTGGACACAGAGACCCCCAAGACAGCCAACTTTGGCTTGAGGGCTCCGATAGCATTACTGAACGTCCCCTAGACTTCAGGGCATCCCAGGGCTTCTCCTGCTCACCATTCAGGGTCAGAATTGCTTCATGGGTCAAAGGCTCTCCCAGATCATCTCATCTCTTTCCCTATTTTCCCTAAACATGGAATTTTCCTGCATGTTCAATCCCACCTTGCCATCAACTTCCCAGACTACCTGCAGTAACAAAAATGGTGCCAGGAACAATACACAGAAACAAGCAATGAGATAAAGGTTGAACTGGCCAGCCCACCACCCAGCAGGAGAAGAGGTCAGCATCCTGGTTGGTAAGAAGAGCATGGGTAGTCCCTGGCACAAGGCAGCCAGGCATTCCTCTTAGAGAGTTAGTGTTTTGTACTATAATAGCCCCTCTCCCATAAAGCAAGAGGTACCTATGGTAGACAGAATAATTGCCCCCAAAATATCCATGTCCTGATTCCAAAATCCTAAGGGACTCTGCAAAAGTTAGAATATAGAGATGTGAAGACCATGCTGGATTACCTGGTGGGCACAATGTAACCACAAGGTCCTTATATAACGGGGAGGCAAGAGGGTCAGGAAAGAGGTGCAACAATCGAAACAGAGGTCGCAGAGAGCATGAGAGAACAAGAGAGACTGATGTGAAGATGCTATGCTGTAGGCCTTGGAGATGGAGGAAGGTGCCCTGAGGCAGGGGAATGCAGGTGACCTCTAGAAGCTGGAAAAGGCAAGGAAATCAACTCTCTTCTGCTGACATCTTGATTTTTGGATTTCTGACTTTCAGAACTGTAAGATAATACATTTGTATTAGCTCGTGTCACTAAGTTGGTGGTAATGTGTTATAGAAAACTGATAGAGTGCCCCCTCAGGAGCTGCCCACGCCTCCCCTCCAGGCTTCGAGGCTGATAACTAGGGGAAATCTCAACATAACCTGGCTGGGGACGTGCTGGTCTGATAGGGGTGGGAAAAGACTCTGTACCTAAAGAACTATTTACCTAAGAACTAGCAGGAGTCAGGACAGTTCTCCTGTGATGTGATTTTAAGCGTTCCTGATCAAGGGGGCTGGAATGGAAGGCTGAATAGGCAAGACTTCACTGAATTAGGGGTATTTTATTTAAAGGTATTTAACATTCTAGCGAAGAATCCAGGGTATTGGACAAATTTATTGTTGGTATGGCTCTTAGAAGCCTGCAGAGAAAAAGTAGCAGTCGACTCTCAACAATGTAGGAACACTGAGTTGCCCTGGCAGGTGGCAGAGGAATAATGGGACTGAGGAGCATGGCTGTGCTGGGATGGATAAATCATATGAATCCAGATGACCCACCAGAGGGGCATGCTCCATGGCAGCCCAGAGACACCTTTCACCAAGGTCACCAGGAATGCACTGGTAAGAGGGGACCAGCATCACTGAGAAGCTCAGAGGTGGTTCCCTCTGCAGGCCCCAGGTGATAAGGGGAGAGGTGGTCCAGAGCCAGGCTCTGGAGAGAAAGAGGCTGTATGGAGAACTAGTGAGCACATGCAAGACAGAGGAGGGTCTGGTCCATAGTTTCAGGAATGGGGCTTCAGTGGAGGTGACTGCAATCTATAAATAAGAAACATAATGAGAAAAATTCTCTGCTTTAAGTTCTCAAGTAATTCAACACTTCAGTTCACTTCTGTAAAGTCTCCATAACACATGCTGGAGACAATATGAGGTTTGGATATGTTTCTGAAACAAAATTTTGGGACCACAAATAAAATTTTAAATGATCTCTTTAAATAGAAAATAACATATTTGGAGAGATTTTATGTAATTATGTACTTTAATCAGCCTTTTCTTTGCTAGTCATTATGTGTTTAAGTAGCAAAAACAGACACATAGTTTAATGAATCTTTGGCAGAAAAGTATTTGCTCTGTAGCCAGACTGTAATCAATACACACAAATTTCTTGGCAGCCACCCAGAATGTAATCACAATGCATTAGCTTGACATTTGGTATGGCATCAAAGAGGATGCCTACCTACATATGACACTCATATGTAGGCAGAGGCTCATATGACAGACACGTCACCTTGTCCAGGGGCGTCAGGATGTCACAAAGAATGGGTTTTAGAACAGATTTGAATGCTGGCTCTGCCACTTCCTAGTTTTCTTCCCCTTGACACATTTAACTTCTCTCACTTCAGTTTACCAATCTATAAATAGGAAATACACACAGATTTCTTGTGCGCAATATATGAGATCGTATCAACTGACAACTGGTCAAGAAATGCTCTGTTCCAACCCCCACCTTCCCTCTGAGTTTTCTTCCCTTATCCATCTCCACGCCCTTCAGTATTCCAGGCTTACAATGATGGGCAGTGAGGAAACAGACCAGCACAAACCTAAAAGACACATACCCACCCCCACATTCTCAAAGTCATTTCCATTCACTTTGGTCAGAAAAGCCTGTAAAACAACAACAACAATGACAATAAAACCTGACCTATTTTCTCAATGTTCTATTTTTAAAGAGAGTGAGGGACATACTGCGGTACCTCTAAACAGAGCACAAAATCTCCTTCTGGGAAGGCAGAGAAAAATCCTGGGAAGTCACCTATAAAACTCCTAAATGTTTATTCCTGAAGATTTTAAACTACTCACAGAATAGTTCATATGGCTTTATTCCTGCTTTGCCAAATGTACTTACATATGTAACCTACAGCATTGCCTTGGCCTTCCTCTTTTCAATCTGTAATGTGGCTTCTCGTCTGTACCACTCCCTACTCACAACAATGAATAATAGTTTTTAAAAATCACTTACAATAGTTTCTCTCTACCTATCAATTCAACATCAAGCAACCTCAGGAGCAAGTAGAAGCAGCAGAATGGAATTCCAGTCACTTGAGATGCCCCTAAAAGTTCAGTCACCCACACATACCTGCAGCAAAACTTACTCAGATAACCCTCCACCCACAGAACTTTCCAGTTCTGCAGCTAGTCTCTACCACACACCTGTCTTGGATTGTTAAAAACAACTGTATGAGAGTGGGTACAGGGTGAGTGGGGAAGGTGGTAGGTCACCCAAGACATTTTCTTGGTCAAACACTACTTTGTAAAAACCAACAATTGTTGGGTGGGGGGGGTCCCTCCTCATTGGTATTTTTCTCACATGGGTTTTTGTTAAATACAGCAGAAAAATCCATTCGCCAAGTTGTGGCTATTGAGTAATGGTATTATGGTTTCAGGCAGAAAAGTTATGTTGGTATAAGATATTTGGCACTATCTGGAGACATTTTTGCAAGGAGGGGGTATTCTAGTGGCATCTAGTGGCAAAGGCCAGGGATGTTACTAAACATCCTACAAGGCATAGGACAGCCCCCACAAAAAAGAACGAACTTGACCAAAACATCAGTACTACTGAGAGTGACAAATCCTGGTCACTCCATAATTTAGCTATAAATACATTTATGCCAAACATGGAAAAAAGGCTACAATATATCAAAAAGGAGATCAAAAAGGAAGCTAACATAGACATGAGCTTTGTTATAGAACAAAACTTATTAACGTTGGAATGGGGAGGAAAAATGCCCTTGAAACACAACAGGAGAACTTTCTTAAATATCTGATGCATTTTAACCAAGTCACTAAACTAACTCTAAAGACAGCATAACAGTGCCCTGAACTTGCCAAGTGTGCCGCTGAGACTATGACCTCACGGGTTCATGGACGCTACCCTAGGAACACAGAACTAGGTTTATTTAATCCCTAACTTCCTTTGAGCACTGGCAGCAGGTGATTTCTCTCGGCCAAATCCTGCCCATAGAAAGCCAGTGGGTGTTGGTTCACGGTTATCCAAGAATCCAAATTGGCTTTATGGTTTCTTGTGTGGCATTTGGCTAGCTTAACCAATTTAGAAATGGAAATACCACTAGATTCTGAGGCAGATGGTTGATAGGGAATGTGTTATAACATCTCCTTCCAAATATGCAGTTATGTACTTACAGGTAACCTTTTAGGGAATATGGATTCACATACCATTCTTTGCAATCCCAATAGTTTCTAATACAATTCTGCAAATAGTTGGTACTCAATACTATTGATTTACCATTTGATAAACTATCTCATTCTCAGTCCAAGGTGACAGAGATCCTTGTTATCTTTGGAATGTGGAAACAGACAAAGGAAAGTAACTTGGCTAAGAAGCACTTACTCCAAGTACTGCACCAGGTGCCAGAAATACATTGATGAACAAGATGAATGAGCCGTCCACCACTTCTGAGCCTATTTTCTCCTCTGTGAGTTTAATGTGGCCATTTCTAGCTAGAAGAGGCTGAAATCCTTTTCTATTGCAAGAATAAAACTGAAATTCTCAACCCCTTTTTCTTCCAAGAAGTCTTCCCTCACTACTATGCGTAATAGGTTGGAACAGGAGTTTATGAATATGCCTCGGCCAGTGTAGCTCAGTTGGTTGGAGCATCCTTTCATAACTAAAAGGTTGTGGGTTTGATTCCCGGCCAGGGCACAGACCTGGGTTGCAGGTTAGTTCCTTGGTCTGGGTATGTACAGGAGGCAACCAATCGATACTTTTCTCTTACATAGATGTTTCTCTCTCATCCTTCTTCTCTCTCTAAAAAATGGTCTTTGGCTAAGGATAAGTAAGTATTTTTTAAAAAAGAGTTTATGAATATGTGCACTGGTTAGGTGGGGGAGATGAAATGAAGGAAGAGGGGTAAAGGGGAATGGTATACCTTTTCAGGAAAAGAAATTCCCTTCAACAGGCTCTTTTTATGGAAGGCGTAAAAGTAGAAATATTAATCTGGGCCAGAGCTACTTGCATTGGAACCAAGATTCCAGCAGCTCTGAGACCAATGAAAAAAAGTTTATGACACCCCTCTGCCAGCCTACAAGCCTGTTTCCACTTGTTAATTAATATAAACATTTACCAGCCATATAAAATAAAGGCATTTACCAATATGTCAAAAAAATAACCCAACAGCACACTTTATCTTGTGCAGTAAACCCCTCACAGTTGTGAATGTATATACACTATGCTCCATATCTTTCAGAACAGTTAGAAATACCAACAAAAAGCATATTCTTGAGGACTTTTTCAGTTTACTGAGGTTGTGCTATTTTCAATAAATGGAAATTATTAAATGTATATCTAAACATGATCTGATGTTTCCATCTATAAAACACTTTCCATAAGCATTCACAAAGTAAAACAGTTTATCAGGTTTGTGGGATTAATATCTCCTGTGCTTACTTGAAGTGACTGCGCAAGATGAGGCCAGAAGACGTGACTGGAAGTTCACACAACTTCTAGGTTGCTAGACCGGCCTCGTGGGCCCGCCCCGCTTTTGTTCCCTTCCATTCTGCCGGACTTCGAAGGCTGCTTCGACATTCCTGTGCTCTCAGCTATAATTTTGGTCTTTCCACCAAAGCAGTTTTATTTCCTGACAGGCACTATAACTTATGAAAGCCAATGCTACTGGGAAAATATTCCAAATTCACAGGTTATGTGGTTGGTGGAAAATAGGCATTAATGGAAAAGTGACCGAAACCAAGTCCTCTTCCGATTGCTATTTTGGAACTTCTGGTTTTCCTGTAGAACTCCTAGTCAGTAGTGATTGCAAAACCAAAAAGACCAAACAGAATATTAGAAACAAAACCAACCAGGAGGAATCTATTTAGAAAATAGATAAATACAAATTGCACTTTCTGTGTTTTCCTTTTTAAGTCCAAAGGAATGGGTCCCATTTGGGAGGGAGTCCTGCAGCAGTCTGAGAGCAGTGCAAGGAAGTTTCTGCATGTCTCCTATGATTCAAACGGGGCTCACTGCATCTAACATCAGCCTCCCGAAGAAAGGTTCCACAGCTGGGTCTTTTGGACACAGGACGTGTTCTAATGGGTAGAAGTTCAGCCCCTGCAGCCTGGGACAGCCAGTGCCACCTAGCTCCACATTCTCTCAACTCAACAACTTCCCAGATTTTTAAATGAGAGAGTCTCATTTAAGGAGATGAATGAGGACTTGATACCTGCCTCACAGACTCTGAATGACTGAAACAGGGAAGGGAGTTGGAGCAGCCAAACTGCCCTGAATAGCAGACAGGTAGAAGAGAGTGGTCTCTAAGTCTGCGGAACTATAAGTAGGATTTATGTGGCTTCTCAAGGCATTGACTGGTCAGAGCCTGCCTGCCTTTCATTTGACAAATCTCTGTGTGCCGAGCAGTTAGGTAATACACACCGAGTCCCGGCTTCTGAATGTTAGCTACTGTGTCCTGAATTAGGGAGAATTTCTAAGAAGAGAGTCTTGGTCCACTCACACCCAGAGACTGCTTCTTCACACTCTATGAACAACTAATTAGTGAATGTGAGGGAAGTTAGAAAGTCTAGAGAAAACAGCACGAGGTAATCCACCCTGTCTGAGAGTGTACTTCTCTAATGTCAACTTTGCACGTAGTTTTATTCTTACCTTCTAAAAAGCTAATAAAGATCTCATCCAAGGCATTATACTCTTCTGACTGCATGATAACAAACTATTACAATGTGATAAACAGAGGAACACAATTAAGGACTAGTCTGGGATCATGATTTGATATGCTTTAGGGCCAGTAGGTTTTTAAAAATATTAATGAAATCAACATAGAGAGAAATAGAGCCAGCAGGCAAATAGCCTACTTGGATTTCCTGGAAGGCATTTCTTTTTGTTTTGCTTTGTTTTGTTTTGGAGGTCAGGATAATATGATTGCCAACCATTAGTTCAATCAGGGATTTTCCAGATGGTATTCATGATGATGATGATGAAGATGATGATAATGATGATGAAGAAATTGGAAAGTTCAATATTCATACAAATCTTTAATGGAACAGATTCCCTGCTACCTCCTAAGACTTAGATTCTTTTAAGGAAAAACCTAAATTTACTCCAGGTCTCAGGTGTCACAATTGAAGACCAAAAGAGTTCCTGCAAGCCTAAAGCTCTTTCCCTTCCAATGAGAAAGCAACTTAAACCTGTCCCAATTCTTGTATGTTACATTGGCAGGTAGAATTCTATCATTCCACAGCCTGGGTGAGTACTCCCTCCCACAGACTTTGATTAAGAAAAGAAACCTGAGTTACAAAGGAAAAAACAACTGGGGTCTAACAACAATCAAGGTCCAGGACAATCTCTGCTGACAAAGTAGCGAAGATAAACGTCCAAAGTAAACCCATGGAATTTCCACGGGTTCCACCTGTTCTCTCAATGTTTAGACTCTGAAGTTCCATAACCATTTCTGTTTCATTCTACTGGTCAAAGCAAAACAAAGCCATCCGCAGTTGAAGGAGTAGAGCAATAGGGCCCACCTCTTGAACTAAGGAATACGAGCGTAGACAGACAGGAGAAACTGCTGACAACAGGAACTGGGGACGGTGCACCCCACCTAAATTCCAATCCTGCTCTGTCTCTACTAGCTGTATGGCCGTGGCCACAGATGCACAACTTCCCTGATTCAACATCCTCTTCCACAAAACTCGGGTAACAACCTACTTGATAAGCCTGTTAAAAAGAACAAAGGAGATACTGTAATTTACTTAGTGTGGTTCTTCACACACAGTAACCTTGTAACAAATGATAAACACTTTTCCTCTTCTGATACAGGGTGATACATGAGAAAACAGGAAGTCACTAGTGGCTAAAAGGAGGAAATGCAGGGGGAGACTTTCACAGGGAAAAAAGGCAAAAGGATGATCAAGACAATCTTTATTAACTTCAATCCATTTTGCCAAGCATTAATCTTATTACTATTAGGCAACTATAGGTGAAATAAACAAACTCTCAAAAGAAGTATTTTGGGTGTTAAACAGCTAAGTACACTCATGTCTAGGAAATCTCACAGTTAAGCTTCAGGGTATATCCTGTAGCTTTGCAGGATTTATGAAAATTTGCAACTTTTTAAGATAATTTTATGTTTGACTATTAAAACAATATATACCATTGAGAAAATGTTAGGTAAAATAGAAAAGCAAGAGGGGATAAAAAACAATCCATAATGCTATCACAAAAGGTAACTCTAGAACTATATGATCATATTTCCTTGCAGTTATTTTGTTACCAAAATGTACATGCAGAGCTGGCTTCAGAGTCAATGATCTGTGCAGTCACACAGGGCCCACACCCACAGGGACCCTCATTTCTGGTTTAATTCTCTGCTGTCACCATCTTGAAATTCTTTATAATTTTTGCACAAGGGGGTCTTGACCTTTATTTTGCTTGGAGCTCTACAATTCTATAGGCAGCCTTGCATATTTGTATTTTGGGGGTGTGTATTTGTATACAAATACATGAATTAGCTATATGTAATGCATTGATGCTTCAAGAAAATTTAGAATTACACTTTATCAGATTTTGATGTATTATATATTATTATGTGTATTTCCCACATTATTAAACACATTTTGTAAACATTATCTTAATGGTTACATATATTTCATCCATGGACCTGTCTCATTTCAATTAACTATTCCAATCCTATTGAGCTTTTAGGTTATTTTATTTCTATTTATGTAAATTATTTTGCAGCATGTATCTTTGTACATAAACTTTTTCTTCACCTTTTATTTATTCCTGTAAAAGAGATCGCTAGATATGGAGTTACTAGAGCAAAGGGTATGTTTTTAGGTTTTGAATTATATTTTCAAATTTCTTTTTATTAGCACGACTATTCAGATTAATAGTCCAAACAGCAGTCAGCAAGAGTTCCCTAGGTATCTTTCATAAACTACCACTAACAAAAAAAAATCCATTTGTGGAGGGAAGATGCACAGTGGTTACGAGCATGGAGTTTGAATCCCCTTTTCATTTCACCCCTAATATTTATAGCTGTGTGATTCTGCACAACCTCCGTGTGTGTCTGTTTCCGTATCTAGAAAATTGAGGACAGTAATATCTACCCCACAGAGGTACTGTGAAGATGAACCTGCGTCATTCAACAAGCATAAGTTCAGCACCAACTCTGTGCCCAGAACTCTCTTAGGCCTGGGGGTTGCAGCTGTGAACAGGGCAGACACATCACTGCCCTCCAGGAATTTACGGCTGGGCAAAAGTTAGCCATTAAGCAGGAAGTGTAATAAAAATATAATGAGTATTAAGAAAGATGAAAAAACAAACCTCTTTAAGAGCTGGGTCCTACAAAGGCCTCTCTAATGAATGGTGTAGCTCTGAGACCTGAAAGATGAGGGGGAGGGGGATCCAAGAGAAAGCTGAGTGGGAAGTAATGTTGAGGACAGGAAAATATGTGGAACAAAGGCCCAGGAATATTGTCAAGTTCACAGAAACCAGAAGAAGTCCCATATGGTCAGGGTGACCAGTCCCAAGCTACCTAAACAGCCCCTATTTATATCAACTGTTTTGCCATAGTGTGTCCCCACTTCACCTCAGAAATGGCCTGATGTAGAAGACAGACAATACCACCATGGTGCGGCAAAAAGCAAATGGGAGGGAGAGTAGTAAGAAACTAGGCTAAGAGTAGACTTTGCAGCATCTTAAAGAAGTTTCATCTTTATCCTAAGGACTTAAGACTCAGTAAATGATTTTCATCACAGTGATTATACAACCTGATTTGCCTTTTATCACAGACATAGCAGCTGCACAGAATGAGAGGTTTTCGCTGAGTGAAGATTAGCATTCACAAAGAATTTAGAGAAGTTTGCAATGTCGAAAACTGACACGGAATTACTAGACTTGTTGAAAAATTCTTAGAAATCAGCAATGGAAAAAATATGAAATTCAACAGGCACAAGATTTGAACAGGAGTTTCCTGGGTTAGGAAATACAAACAATGTAAAAGGAATACGGAGAGAAGTTTGCCCTCAAAAGTTAGTGATCAGAGGGTGCCAGTTAAAACAATGAGGTACACCTTACACCCCTCAGGCACAAACAGAAAGTCTGGTAGTTCCCACTGCTGAGAAGTCTTTATCCACACATTCCGTAAATATTTGCTGAGACCCTCTCACGTGTGCCGAGCACTGCAATGGACACTGAGGATGCAGCAATAAAAGAAACAGGCCAACTCCCTGCTGTGAGCATCAGAAAGAGGGCAGGCGGTAACCAAGACAAACAAAGGTGATAAATGGCATGTTAGATAGCAGTAAGTCCTAAAAAGGGGGAACAGGGATAAGAACGTTGGGGTAGAAGAGCTACAATTTGAAATATGGTGCTCAGAGAGCCCTCAGTAAAGAAGTGACAGTTGACTAAAGTAAGGACAGTAAAGGAGAAAACTCCCCAGGCACTGCAGGGAGAAGAAACTGCAAAAGCAATAGCCCTGTTGAATAGGAAGTTAGGTATACTCAAGCGAGAATAAATCATCTATGGAAACTGGATTGGGAAGGTAGAGTCTAATAAAACAGTGTGAGCACCTATGGATTGAATTGAGGATGAAAAAAGGTAGGGAAATATTTAAATAATATAAATAACATTAAAGAATGCAGGAATCTTGCATGGACTAACTATAAATGTGCTCACAACTCAGTCTGCAGACCTGAGGTCAAGCAACAACACCAAGACAACCAGAGCAAATGCATCTAGGGCACTGGGGAATGAAGTGTGGAATCTACACTAGGCAGGAAGGAAAAGAAACACCCAAGAGAACTCAGAGAGAAACTAGAGGTGTTCAAAGGACTAGAGGTCACAATGAGACTGAAGAGCAAGCATAGCCAGGGTTCTGGAGGAGTCAGCCAGAGGGTGTGATTACTGTCAGAGAGAGGAAGCTCGTTCGCTAAGATGGGACAGCATTGAGTGAACAGCTATTGGAAGTCCAGTACAGGAGGTCGTTGTGGTGAGGTAATCCAAATTAACAATCAGCAATGGAAGGGTTAGCTACACAAAGGTAACACTGAACTTGGCCAGGATAATAGCACATTTATTCCAAATACTTAACACTGTGCAGAGTATGTGTAAGAATGCAACAACTGGGAATATTATGTTACAGTTACTATCATTATAAATCATTACAGCATTCTTAAGAGCTAAAAGAAATATACAAAGCTATACATGAAAGGGTCTCAGGGTCTTAGGAAACACCTAAATACTACCTTACAGAAGTGGTACCCTCAGAGTGCAATCTCCCAAACCTGATCTATGTTCCAATCTATGCTGTTTGAAAGAATAGAGAGAGAGAGCAGGATCTTAGACACACCACTAATTAAACAGTTTTCATCTTTACTGATTTGTATGGCAAATGCTTCTTTAGCCTTAACTACCTATTTGTAGCTAGTGGTTTTTAAACAGAAAAATTTCAGAAAAGAAAATATCACGAGAGAAAGAGAAAGAATGAGAATTATTATGAGGCCATCCTAATTTGGAGGGTGGAGAGAAAAGAGAAGGGAAGATAAAGGACATTTTAGAGGAAGCTGGCTGAACAGCCCATGCACAGCCACTAATTACATAGATGCACCTGCAAATCTAGATAGCCAGCATAAATTAAAAGACATTAGCTTTCCATTCTTTCCCTCGTTAACCATTGCTACTTCATGTCACACAAAGCAATCTAATCAGATAAAATATGAAAGCAACTAACAAGGTCTTTATTCAGAATAACTTCCTGTCACAACATAACATGTAACATAACAAATAGCACAACATAACACCATTTGAAATGTGTTTGGCCAAATATCCGAAATTTTCTTAAATGCTTAAACTTTAGAGGAATTTAGAACTCCAACTTTTCTTCTTGAATTTGGTCTTATTCTTCCATTGGAAACTGGGAATGAAAAGCATAAAGAGCCACTTAACTTCATTGAACCATCAGTGTTTCGTGCTCTTTGCTTGACCAGTGGACCCCACAGCCTGCCCCTGGAGTGGGGAGGATAGTTGGAACCAAAATGCTTAAACTGCACTTGCTGAATCCATCTGCAGAGCGTTTAATGGAAGCTAAAGGAAGTTCATTCCAGGCAAGTCCAGCCTAGGATACAGTGCAGGCCCAGGAGTAGCCAACACAAAGAACACAAGGATTTGGTGTGGCCGCCAAAACATGGAAAATGGGGGGCTAGGTGTGCCTCAGTTACTAACTCTCCACCTTGGGAAACCAAGAGCTCTTGTGAATAAACCCTGCCCAAGGTAATGAAAGTTTAGAAGTATGGTATATACACAATAGTCATTCAATGGAGTGTTTTTCATCTTGTTTCCTAGTCTACTAGCTAAACAGGAAGTTTTCTGCAGGATGAGCCAATATCCTCTGTTCAGAGTAACAACTTTAGCACTTTGCTTTCCTTTTCTCCCACGATACACTTAATGCTTCCGCTCCAGGTCCTGGATTCAGTCACAGATTTCCTGCAGGAAGCTGAGACTCCTTCACTCTTTGCAAGGATCTGTCAAAACCCACCCACATAAAAACATCACAAGGACCCTCTCACAGATAGACTCAATTTGGTGATGTGTCCTAGGGAAGGTCAGAGTGGGTGAGTTAATGAAACCTTGCAAAATCTGCCTGGCCATTAGATCAATCCCCATGGCGTTCCCTGGAAGGTGGGCACTTAAAATAATTCCTGGTTATAGGAAGAAGGATTGATGATTCACGGGGGCTAACTATGAAAGGAAGTTCTTCCTCAAGGCTTTATCTTGGCACCTGGAAATAATTAAGGACTAAATGCTATTGTTATCTGAAGATAATGATGAAAATAAAATTAAGCGATGGGAGCTAGCCATACTGTGTTAACATCCAGAGTGATTGTATCAACAGCTGCCAGTCTTCTTGAAAAAAACAATCTCCTATTCATCTGGTCATATTTAATTTTAGTCTGCCTTTCAGTATAGCACTGTAATTGAGCGTGTGGCCTTGGAGTCAGGGCACCCTGGGTTTGAATCCCATCTCCAACACTGTTAGCTGGGTAATGTCCAGGAAACCTGTCAATTTCTTTTTTTTAAGATTTTGTTTATTTATTTTTAGAGAGAGGGGAAGAGAGGAGAAAAGATTAGGAGGGAGAGACATCAACTGGTTGCCTCTCATACACACCCCAACCAGGGACCGAATCCGCAGCCCAGGCATGTGCCCTGACCAGAAATCGAACTGGAGACCTTTCACTTTGCCGGACAAGGCCCAACCAACCGCGTCACACTAACCCCGGCAAACTTATCAGTCTCTTTATGCTTCTCCTTTTCTTCATCTTTAAGATGGGAACACTAATTGCATTTGGTTGGGTCATAAAATTAATCATTTTTGTATGTTAAAGCTGATACAAAAGTTTTTGGTGAGGATGAAGAAGTTAGTACACGTAAAGTGCCTGACCCACTGCTGGTTAAAACTTAACAAGTTATTGCCATTCTGCATCATTTGTTGTTCCACTATGCCATTAGGTTTTTATCATAGTGACCCCTTACTAACCTACCCACTAGAGTGCGCGATTCTAGAGGACAGTGGTTTCTCCCTGCTGCACCCAGCCGTGGGACAATGCCTGGTGCATGCTCTGTGCTCAACAAAAACTTGCTGCCTGAATAAATAAATGACAACATAAAGAAAACTGTGACAAGATAGGGCTTACCATGAGCCTGAAAAATCTTGGGCTATTTACTCTAATTTCATTTTAGTATGAAAGCATCTATTGCAGAAACTGCAGCTTTTCTAATTAGCCCAGGCAGGTGGGTGCATTTTCAGGAGAGACCTACTTCTGAAAGGCTTAATCTCTAGACATTTTCATCTTCTCAGAAATGCCAGCAGCAATACAAGCAAAACAACAGCTGAAGCCATAAGGAGGGGTGAAGAGCAAGAGCCAGGAGGAGTGTCCGTTATGGAAGTTCTCATGAAACTAAGGACAATTGTGCCTACTCAGAGGCAAGAAGGAGGCACATTTTGACATTTACCTCCTCAACTCATCTTTTTCCCAGTTTCTTTCCCTTGCAATAAACAAAAAGAATATAGAGAAACTCTGAGGTAGAGATGTTATTTTCCTTCACCATTTACAGGAGAAAGATCTTAGGCATGTCCTTTAAACAACCATGTAAGAGCACTGAATGCCCTACTAGAAGAAAATGGCTTTGGGAGTGACATTTCACTGGTATTTTGAAAGTACAACTAAAGAGAGATTGATAACATTAACAAACAAAATTGGCGTAGTGATTACAGACTTTCATTTACCAATGGCAGGGGCTGTACGGAAGAGTATGGAGGTAATACAGAGCCTACCAGAAAGTAAGGGCAGTGTAGATAGGGGGAGAGTGGAAGGCACACGGAGCTACCTGAGCCCGTGAGCCTGGCTCCCTGTCCTGCACCCATCACTTACTAGCCGGGAGGCCCTGGGCGTTCTGCCTCGCCTCTCTCCATGTATTCAGGGAGATCGTACACTTGAAGCACCTTGCACGATGCCTGGCATGGTACACACTTAATAAATGTCATCATTTGCTGTCCATCAAGTGTTTAACAGGGATAGATCTGCTTCAGAGGAGATACTGTTGGGAAGATAAGATCACCAAAACCCTTTCTTCTTTTTGTTTTGTTCCAATTGATATCATTTCCTTTAAAACGGTTTCAGTCCTGGGGTATTTAACCTTTTATTCAGCTAAAAACAAGTTCAACATTGTAGATATGGCATAGTTGCTCATACTCATGTGTTTAAAAATAAAAGAGCAACAATAAAGTTTTTTATGATGTCTACCGGAAATCGTGAAACTTTGCTTCATCTCATGACTACCTTCCTGTTTCAATAAAGATTCTCATGACAGCCTTGAAAGAATAGAGTCAAACAAAGTCGGGTGTGAGCTGTGCACTCACTTGTGTTGTGAGGATGTTGTTTATAGTTTAGATCCTGTTTTCTTCCTGGACGAAGTGCTGCTGCTACCAGGTGCTTCTCCTGCTGTTATCGTCCTCTCCACAGGGCCGGCCTGCTGAAGCAGCTTCCTGCTGCCCGTGTGACTCTGGCTGCTGAAGAATAGGAGAGAGCCTGTCAAAGGTTATCTCCCACCTGGGCTGCAGTTTCCAAGGTTCATCACAATGTGGTATGGCCATTTATATGATGGGCCACAGGACACACAAGGGAGGCAGAGTTCTTGCTGAAGGAGAGCTCAGAAGGAGTAAAACAAAAACAAAAAGAAGGCGGGGGGCGGGCAGTTGAGCTACTAAATGGAACTCCAACAGTCAGATGCTGTAGACAGCAGGTAAAGTGCAATGCCTAACCCTCCTGGGAAAAGCAATGAATGAATGCATGCCACTATACAATGTCTTCTAGATGTCCGTGCACTTATCTGATGGTCACGTGGCTCCCAATAATAACTTGGATTTAGCCATCCAAACCAAGTAAGTAATTTTTGGAACTCTCCTTCTAAAGAAAGAAGTGTCGTTAGCTCCTTGGATAATTAATCTCCAAAACTGCGACACAATGGGCCAATTTTACTCCCAATGGCAATCCATGAGCTAATCAGAAAGCAAGACCACTTAATTAGACACCTAACCTTACTGCTTCTATTCTGCTATGCCTTAGAACCAAAGGGAAGATCAACCTGTGCCCAGTTCTACCCCCCAGACCGGGGAGGGTAGCAGGGAAACAGAGGCTCACAGAGATACACAAACTGACCATCTGGAAGTCCCACTAAAGCCAGTCTGACACTCCAATAACTGCCAAGAAATAAGCATCATGCCTGCATACACCACTTATTTAAGGAAAGGAATTACTAAGGTTGTATCCTCTGTGTTATCAAGTTATTGACAGTAAAAGCAAGAACTTGACTTGGGAAGAGGGAAAATATCACCCATTACGCTTCCTCTAAGCTAGCCTCAGCTATTTCCTCTTCACTACTCACGGTTTCCTTCCAGGCAGTCTCAAGCAGCAGTCCTATCATTTCCAAACATCCCATTCCGCCCAACCCATTCACTGATTTCAAGGACAAATCACAAATGGTATAACTGTAACAGCAAAATTCGGAGTGTGATCAGTAATTTTTCCCTTGCTGACAAATAAGGGAAGAAAATGAGGTGGAAGAGGGGTGGTGTTGTATCAGGGGATATGGTTTCCTAGAATGATTCTTGTGATTAGTTTTCATAGATTTCAGAAAATAGAGATCTGAAAATACATACTGTTTTTACTTTGAATCATTTTTTTCTAGATCCACGTAAAGACCTTTCCTGAATCCCTAGGGATATTCACTTTCCAGTACTAAGATAAAACCAAGTAGTTTCTAGACCATGAGGGAATTCAGAACTTTTCCCACTGAGTTAAAACTAGAATAGGTCTAGGGAAAAACAACTTGTTTCCTATTAGGACATTTCAGAGTCTCAAAACTAAGTGAGAAAATTAAATTAAAAAAAAAAAATAACTGAGCCTCACTACTCAAAGAAGAAGGAAAAAAGTATCATGGTATCTACTCAAGCTGCCTAACAATATCTGAGGGGCACTGAAGTACTACTCCAAACTGTGTCTTCCCCAAGCCTAACACAGTATCTAACATTCCACATCTAGGGATTTATTCTTTTGAGTTTGGAACTGCATTCAGCAAATGTTTATTGAATACCAAATATTTCCAGGCACTATACTAAGCAATGGCTATACAGACATACAAGTTATATTTCATGTAACTTAAAATACTAGTATTTCAAGTTATTCCCTAATGAACTACCACTTAAAATAAAAGCTCTGAAACATTTTGAGCATCAAAATAGACAATGCTAGTAAGAGATTATAAATCACAAGATAAAATTAAAAGTCCCAGAGTCCATACTGACGGATGGATGGATGGATAAGGAAATATTCTTTCCACCAATAAAATTCAAACAAACTAAAGTAGAGGAATAAAAGAATTTTAAAATTCACTTTTGGCAACCATGATAACAATAACTGCTATAGAGATAAATTATTAGTGAATTCTAAAATCACTAGGTGAAAGTTTGATAAGAAAAAAAAAGGATACTTGCATGGACTCAAAGTATCTTCCCACAAAAATAGTTATTAAACAAAGGAAACGGTAATTCTGCAATGGAGAAAATCTGAAAGATGCCACCTTAACCAAAAGGATCAAAATCAATATCCCCAGTACTGGGAAAAATGGTCAAGGGTCTCCTGTTAGGGCTGCTCTGAGACACAACATCACATCTGAAGTATTTATCACAAAAATGCATAACATGAATCCAATCAGGAAACTTCAGGCAAACTGAAATTGAGGTTATAGTATATAAAATAAATTACCTACATTTATCAAAAATGTCAAGGTTGTAAACAATAAAAACTGAAGAACTGTTTTATAGTGAAGGAGAATAAAGAGACATAACTTAACATACCATATAATCCTGGAAAGGACACTACACCAGAAACCTTAGGGTTTTTTATTTTTTGTAATAAAAGACTTTGTGGATAAAGGATAAAATTTGGTAAGATCTATTAATTAGATCAAGGGTCAATTTTTTTTTCTCTAGAAAGCCAAATAGTTTATATCTCTGGCTCTGCAGGACATGTGGTCTCTGACACAATTGTTTATTTGTAGCATTAGAGGAAGAAAACAGCCAGAGACATTCCACAATGAGTATGGCTGTGTTCCAATAAAACTTTATTTATAAGCATAGATGGCAGGCCACACTTGCCAATTACTGGACTACATAATGATACTAAGCCAATGTCAATTTCCTAATTCTGACGATTTCACTAGAAGTACAAAAAAGAACCCTTATTTTTAGGAAACATATACTGAAGCTTTTTAGAATAAAGACATCATGTTTGCTTCCAACTTATTCCCAAAAAGTTCAGAAAAAGAAAAAGTGATAAATGTGGTTAAATTTTTAATATCTGGGGAATGTGGTGAAGAGTATATGGGAACTCCTGGTAATATTTTTGCAAGTTTTCTCTAAGTTTGAAACAACTTCCAACTAAACAGTTGAAAGGAAAACGGAAGCAAATATCCATGAAACAGAATAATTACTGGGTGTGTAACCTACCATTGGTACTACTGCCAGGCACACAAAAGGCATTCGGTTAATGTCTGATAAGCAAACCAATGAGCAATTCACTAACTAACTAATTAGGTGTTCACTGGAGGAATGTTCTCAGAAGTTGAGGAAAGAAATGAATTATGGGGAGCAGCCCACATGGGTGAGTGCCGTGTACCTACAAGGGAAGGGCGGATTGTGGCAGACAGGAGGGCGCAAGACACAAAAATGACACCTGGGGACAGGTCATCAGGACAAAATTTCCCCCAGGGCTCACTTCCAAAGACCAACTTGAATGAAACTGATTATCACTTTCTTACTGGCCATACATCTAAATGATGCTTTTCCAGCACAATACTCATAAAAGTCCCTCCTATGCTGTCCTGTGCACACAATGCGTAACTCTGACGGGAAATTACTTCTACGTTTTCTCCGTCCCAGATCTCGCATTGTTGAGGTTGTCTGATCATTTCAAAATGATGGGAATACTTTGCAGAGAGCTGCCAAACACTGCAACCAAAGCTTTTCCAGACATATGTCTAACTTACTGTGATAAGAATTATAAGGTTGTGGAATTAAAATCCCCACATATACAATACGTTCCAAGGCAATGTTTGGAACCTGGAAAAAATGGATCATTTTGACATCAAACAAATTTGAAAAATGTCTCATAGCCTAACTTACACTATGGTGAGGTAAAGAGGAAAGTCCAAAGTCCAGGCGACTGGACGTAGCAAATGCTCATTTCCTGCTCAGAAGTCCAACGCAGACTTCTCTCCCAAAAAAATCTCTGGCCAGGTGATTTCCGCCTGACGGTGCCGCCCTCTCAGCTCCCAGGGCCTCTGCAGCACGGGAGGAGAGAACTGAACAGTCAGGAAAGAATGTTTCTCCCCGGGCAGGAGAGTAGCATAGGTCACTTCTGCTCCCATCCATCTGCTAAATCTGGTCAATGGCTGCAACCGAAATGCAAGTGAGGCCGGAATGGAGGCAGGGAGCACTGCGGCTCCCCAAGCACTAGATATCTCTGCTGCCAAATCTCTGTGGCTTTTGTTCAGTAAAAACCCATAACCTTCTATCAAGACTGCTTTTAACAGATAACGGAATTTAATAGATCATAGAATGAAATTGGTAATAGGTCATGGAACATATTAAGTTTACTTCATGATACAGTGACTGAATCTAATTTGGGGGTTTTGATCCCTGTTCTTGTCCTAAGGCAAACCCTACAAATGTCACAATGCACTTGGGTATTAAACTTCTAGCCTCTGAGATAGTTTGTGCGAAACTTCTTGGTGACAGAAATGATTGAGAGAGTTGATTTTGTTGTTCTCTATGATGTGGGGGGGAGCAGGGAGGAGTGGAAGGAGTGGGGTGGGGTCAGCTTTTTATTTCTATTGTAACTGAGTTTGGAAAACTACTCGGCAACAAGTAAACAAAATACCACTGTCACCATAATAATACTACAAGAGAAAAATATCTCAGAGAGAAAAAAGTTAATAAATTTCTGACATTCCAAGGTGTGAAAGGAAGCGATCTGACGTCTGAAAGACGGAAAAAAACAGTTTCTTGGCCCATGCTGTTCATTCACGCCGAGGTCACCTAGAAAATTATCAGGACTTAAAAATAAATACAGTTAAAAGCCTATTTTAAATGGTATATTGCTTCAGAAAGCCACCAACGAGGATGTGAACACTTGAGCATTTTCCCTCCTTTGATTGAAAGTCCTCCATAACAGTTTATTATGCTGAGGTGGTTGCTTAATCCAGGTAAACATGAGAATTACAGAGTGATTCCCAAGCAGAATGCCCACTATACATCATGGAAACCAGAAGAGGGAAATACTGAGAATGTTCACTCAAAGGCAAAAATGATGGACCACTATTATGCAAAAAAAAAGTTAACTGAAAGGAAAATTCTGACTAGAACTAATGTCATTCTGAAGCACAGGAAGGAAACAAGCTTTGCCTTGAAATTCAAATGCTCCTGTGGTACAAAAATTACATCTATCTCTAGAGAAGACGATGGTTCTTTTAAGATGTTAAGCCTTTATAAAAAACTAAAAGTCCCTCTTACCTTATGATTCAAAGACCCCCAGGAAGGTTTCCCTACACAAGCAGAGAACACATTCCCTGAAGCCCCACCATTAGGCAGGCATTGTTTTTAGAATTAAACTTCACCTTCACAGGCACGTAACCAATCAATCAATCTCTGCCTCCCTCCCTCTCCCCCTCTCTCTCTCTCTCTCTCTCCTCTCTCTCTCGCCCACACAAACACACACTCTTACTGGAATGTATCTATGTCGTTGGTGACTTATTAGAATGTTTTTAATATATATTTAGAGTGGTATATAGGAAAATTTGTACTATGAAACAAGCAAAAGGGAGAGATTCTAGGAAAAAGGTAGAAAAAGCAAGAAAACACTGCTAGCATGTAATGGTGGAAAGTGTTCTAGCACATGTGTTCGTATCCTGCTTGTGCCATTGTCATTTCTGTGAACTGAGATAAATCACTTCATTCCATCAAACCTTCAGTTGATCTTCTATGACATGGGAATGAGAGTATGGATTCTGTAAGATACACAGAAGGACTAAATAATATAGCATGTGTACAGTAGTTCCCCCTTATCCATGGGGGATAAGACCCATTCTAAGACCCTAGTGGATGCCTGAAACCAGAGATAGCACCAAACCCCATATGTACTCTTCTTTTCTATACATACATACCTACAAAAACTTTCTGAATTAGGCAGAGTAAGAAATTGACAACAATGACTAATAAAATAGAACTATAACAAAATACTGTAATAAAAGTTATGTGAATGTGATGTCTCTCTCTCTCGCAAAATATCTTATTGTCCTATACTCACCTTCTTCTTGGGATGATGTGAGCTGAAGTGAGTTAGGTCACAGGCATTGGGACCTAGTATTAGGCTACTACTGACCTTCTGGCAACATATCAGAAGGACGACCGTTTGCTTTCGTGTGATCCTGGATCACTGAGCCATGCTGATGTTTATGTCAGGAGCAGATGATGTCAATGGTGGGTGAAACTTAGTATTTTTGGATCATGGCTGACCTTGGTTAACTGTAACTGCAAATAACTAAAACTGTGAAAAGCAAAACCACATATTTGGGGAACTATTGTAAAATGACACAGAGTAGACCAAACGTTTTCTAACTTTTCTTCCTGCCAGCTTATATCATCAATATCATTGTGGAAATTTTCTAACCACCCACATGTATCAATAAATTGAAACTGAACAGCCACTAAAATACACAAAAACAAGTGAAGAATCATTGGCTGGGAAAGAGGTAAAGCAAGAATAAGAGAAACAAGACAACAAGAAGGTTGTGTCAGCACTGAATAGGACACGCTGACTTATATTTGATCAATAAGATGCTAAAATAATGCAGCAACCCATCCCTTCCCCCTTGCCCCAGCTTTAAGTCATGAAACAGAACCTGTTGAAAACTATGTGCTTGCCACATGGTTTCATATAATCCTTAGAAAATCTACAGGCATGGTTAACTAGTAGACTCATGACTTCAGCAAGTTATTTAACTCTTCCTGAATCTTGGTTTACCTGTCATCATTGTGAAAATGACAGGTAATATACAAAGGCCCTATTACAGTGCCTAGCAGAAAATTTTCCCATGATTCCATGCTTTTCCTCACTTCACACATCCAATTCATGAGCAAGTCCTGTGACCTGCAGACCAGTACCTTCGACACTTACCAAAGCCCCCCACTTCTTCCCATTTCCACTTTTCCCAGTTTAGTCTTGCCTTACAATCACAATAGGGAATATTCACAAGTCCAGAATCTGAAGGATCCAGCAGGCTGGAAACCCCAGAAAGAGTTGATGTTGCCACTCAAGTGCAAACACTGTCTGAAGACAGTTTCCTCATCCTGGGAGGGCACGTCTTTTTTCTCTTAGGGCCTTCAATCGATTGGATGAGGCCCACGCACGTAATGGAAGGTAATCTGCTTTACGCTGCTGGTTTAATATAATCTCCTCTAAAAAAATGCCTTCACAGCAATATCTCGACTAGTGTTTGACCAAATTTCTGGGTACCATGGCCTAGCCAAGTTGACACTATAAAATCGAGCATTACACACAGAACCACCAAGCTTATTCCTGCCTTACAGCCTTTGCACTAGGTGTTCCCTGTGCTTAGAAAACTCTTCCCCACCTCTTCACATCCACCATCACTTAGGTCCCAGCATAAATGTTAGCTCTTCAGAGCTCTTCCCTGTCCAAACTACATTGCAGCTCCTCTACTACTTTCCTTACCCCAGTCACAATCTCTTACCTCTCCCACATGTTTTACTCATACCCTTACCAGTAACTAAAATTGTTTTGTTGCTGCAGTTTCCTGTGTGTTAGCTGTTTTTTCTCTCCACTCTGGGCTCCATGTATGTAGGAACCTTACCTGCTCAGCACCCTATCCTTGGTATCTAGAATCATATCTAATACATAGCAGGTACTAAATGAATATTGAGCACTGATTGAATGAAACAATCAACCGACCAAAGCTAGGCACTCATGTAATATCTGATTACTTATTAATAATCAATTTATTATGATGATCATTTGTTCTCTAGTCTTTTAAAACAGTGTCTATACTGCCTCTAGATTACCTTTTAATGAAAGATACTGAATTTATCTTTAATCCTACCTACATGATGGTTTCAAATAAGCCTCTGAAATTTAAATTCTATTCTATGAGGAGCAGAAAAGGATTATTAAAAGAACTGGAATCTAGAGTTATCTTGCAACATTAATATTTATACATTAGCTTATCTAATTATGGATATAAAGAATAGACCTCTAAAATAGACTATTCCTACACATACAAAATTAGTTAGAAATGATTCAACAACCCTGTATAATTCAGGCTGAAAGAACCATGTCGATTTGAGATATTCTGATCAGCAAAGCAAAGGTGGGTTCCTATAAGTTAGATTACCTCGTTAAAGGGCTCTGTGCCTTCCATGTGTTGTGCATGCAGACATAACCGAAGAGTGCTTCAGAACTTATACTTGGCAGAGAAAATGAACTCCTGGGGAAATTCACTTTCTTTGTAAAGAAATTAAAGTTCTAAGTTTACTATTTATTGGGGAGAATAAAAACATGAAGGTAGATAGAGGATGGTGAAATGAAATAAACCTGCTAATGAACAATCTTTACATATTTTATTTATCTGCACAATATGCAACGAAACCTTTTGACATGCTAATGAATATGGATGTTGTTTCAGAGACCATCCAGCCGTCTATTTGTTTTAAGAATGACTGGACCTAGTGTTCATTAGCATAAAGTAACCCTGAAAGTGATAAACTGGTAGAAAATTCTCGGAGGTTCCTTCTACAGGTAGTTCCAATGAAACCCCTTTTCCCAAGAATCTTTTTAGATTCTCAGCAATTCCTCCTTTCTCTCTGTTTAGCCTGAAACCTTCACATGACACATGTGATTATTGTAGTTTATAATTGATGAGGAAAATTTTGTTTTGATATAAGATTAATTATTCTATCAAAATTTATAATTTATGAAGACACAGAAATGGAATCACCTCTTCATTTTTCAGAACAAAATATTTTAAAGCAGAGAACAGACTGGCAATTTTAATTAGAAGCAAGACCTGTGAAAGAGACTGTTTCTGCCCAGGTATTCTCCTCTTTAGAGGAACTAAACCAACTCAGTGTCCTGCTCATTCTGGAGATGAAAGGAAGAATGGAAACCAATATCTTTTCCCTCCTTCTTGGCATGCCCATTGTTGAGCTCCTAAGCCCTCTTTGGCTCATTGAATGACACAATGAAATAGGTATTATCATTCCCATTTACAAACTCGGGCAACTGCCTTAACCTCTTTGCATCTCAGATATGAGACACAGAGGGTTAAACTTGTTCTATCTAGCTCCAAAACCCGCCTAGAAGCTAGCTTTCCTTTTAGCAACAGGAAAATCCATCTAATAAAAAACAAAAAGCAGAAAAAGGACTTCTGGTCAAGATGGCGGCATAGGCTCGCCTCCTTACACAACCACATCAAAATTACAACTAAACTATAGAATGACTATCCCTCAGAAGCATCAGAAATTGAGTTGAATGGAAATCTGACAACTATGGAATTAAAGAAACCACACCCATCCAGACAGGTAGGAAGGATGGAGACATGGAATGGGCTGGTCCCACACCCACATGTGGTGGATAAAAATTAGGGCGGTATATCTTGGGAGTGAGGAGTTCCAGCCCAGCCCAGGGTTCCAGTGCCAAGAAGATAAGTCCCCATAATTTCTGGCTGAAAAACCCGTGGAGATTGAGTAAGTGGAAGAAATTTCTGGAGTCCCAAGCCATTCCTCTTAAAGAACCCACACATGGACTTACTCAGACTCACTCCCTCTGAGCGCCAGCACCAGCACCACGATAGCAACCTGAAAGGCACCAGCGGCATACAGGGAGGAACTGAAGTGCTTGGTATCAAGGTAAGAGCTAGGGGACAGCTTTCTCCTAGACAGAAAGGCAGGCAGAGGCCATTGTCCCTTTTCTGAATCCCCCACCCCCACACACAGAGCCACAAAGCCAGCAGGCAGGTGCCATATCTGAGACTCCATCAACCTGGCTAACACTGTTTGCCCCACCCTGGAGATCCCCTAAGACTCCATCCCACCCAACTTATGAGCCCACCCAAGCTGTTAAGTGACTTTTCCATATGAATGACTGGTCATTGCTTACGCTTCACAACTTCCCAAATCCTATCAAACAAGCAAGAGCCAGCCTCAGTGAGCCCCCAGCCCCTGTACCTCTTGTGAAGTGGCTCTAGGCCCACACTAGAAGCAGCCAGCCTAGATTCACAGCTTGGCTTCGCTGAGTAGCTCCAAACCCAGCACAAATAGCATCCATCTCAGATTGCTTTATACCTCAGGCAGGGTGGCCCTGGGCAGAACCTGGGTGGGGGCTGACCTTGGCCTGCACCACCAAGGGAAACCCTAGAGCACAGATGGCAAACACAAGGCCTGCAGGTCAAATCCAGCCCTCCACCTTGTTTTATGTGGCCCAGCACCTTGTTTCCACCCAGTGGCAGCACCAAGCTCCTTTCCCCTAGTTAAGGAGTAGTTACATTTATACAATCCTAAAATTACATTTGGCCCTTTGAAGGCAACCGCAAGGCTAATGTGGCTCCTGGTGAAAATGAGTTTGACCCTGCCCTAGAGCCTGCACATGCAGTAGACAGCTACAGACCAAGTCAGAGCACCACCACTGTGCCCCTGCACAGCTGATCCTACACAGTGGGTGGAGTTTTGAGGTCAGTGGTCACAGCCAGTCCTTGCAGCTGACTGGCCTGGGTAAATCCCTCCCAGTGACCTGCCAACAGCAATCGAGACTCAACTGCAAGAGGAGGGTGTACTCAGCCCAAACAGAGGGCATACCTCAAATATGCAGCTTAGGTGATAGGGGAGGCTGTGCCACTGGACCCTACAGGACTCCTACTACATTAGGCCATGCTGCCAATACAGGGAGACATAACAGCTCTACCTAATACATAGAAAAACAGGGAGGCTGCCAAAATGAAGATACAAAGAAATGTGGCCCAAATGAAAGAACAGATCAAAACTCCATAAAAAGAACTAAACAAAATGAAGCTAAGCAATCTATCAGATGAGGAGTTCAAAACACTGGTTATAAGGATGCTCAAGGGAAGGACCTCAACAGCATAAAAACAACACAGTCAGAAATGAAGGATACACTAATTGAAATAAAGAAAAAATTACAGAGAAAAAACAGTAGAGTGGATGAAGCCAAGATTCATATCAATGATTTGGAACATAAGGAAGCAAAAAGCAACCGATCAGAATAAGAAGAAAAAAGAATCCAACAAAATGAGGTTAGTGTAAGCAACCTCTAGGACAACTTCAAGCATTTCAACATTCACATCATAGAGATGCCAGAAGGAGAAGAAAAAGAGCAAGAAATGGGAAATCTATTTGAAAAAATAATGAAAGAAAACTTCCCTAATTTGATGAAGGAAATAGACATACAAGTCCAGAAAGCACAGAGATGCCAAACAAGATGGATGTAAAGAAGCCCACTCCAAGACACATCATAATTAAAATGCCATAATTAAAGAGAGAATCTTAAAAGCAGCAAGAGAAAGGCAGTTAGTTACCTACAGGGAGGTTCCCATAAGACTATCAGCTGATTTCTCGAAAGAAACTCTGCAGGCTAGAAGGGATTGGATTTGAAGTCATGAGAAGCAGGGACCTACAGTCAAGATTGCTCTCCCCAGCAAAGCTATCATTTAGAATCGAGCTGCAGATAAAGAACTTCCCAGACAAGAAAAAGCTAAAGGACTTCATCACCACCAAACCATTATTATATGAAATACTAAAGGGACTCATTTAAGAAAGAAATGATCAAAACTATGAACAATAAAATGGCAACAAATACATATCTATCACCAATTTAATGTATAAAACAAACTGAGCAAACAAGAACTGAGGTAGAATCATGGACATGGAGAACATTTCGATGGTTGCCAGATTGAGAGGGCATGTGGGGGAGAATGGATGAAGAGGTAAGGGGATTAAGAAGTACAAATAGGTAGTTACAGAATAGCCATGGGGATGTTAAGTACAGTATAGGAAATGGAGTAACCAAAGATCTTATATGCATGACCCATGGACATGAACAATGGTGTGAGGCTTGTCTGAGGAAGTGGGGGTTGCTGGGTGGAGGGGAGGCAAAGAGGGAAAAATTGGAACTGTAATACCACAATCAATAAAATATAATTTAAAGTATAATAAAAAAAATCAGGAATCATAAAAGGCTGATAGGTGCAGCTTTGTTTTTTTAATTTAAATTATATTTTATTGGTTATGCTATTATAGTTGTCCCAATTTTCCCTTTGCCCCCCTCCTCACAGCCACCCCCCCACCACTTCCTCAGGCAATCCCCACACAGTTGTTCGTGTCCATGGGTCATGCACATATGTTCTTTGGCTACTCCCTTTACCTTCTTTCAATCAGTCCATCCCATCTCCTGCTTCTCTTACAACCATCAATCTGTTCCATGTTTCTATGCCTCTGATTCTATTTTGCTCATTAGTTTATTTTGTTCATTCAATTCCCCATATAAGTGAGATCATATGGTATTTGTCTTTCACTGACTGGCTTATTTCACTTAACATAATATATCCAGGTTCATCCATGCTATCGTAAAAAGTTTTCTTCATTTGTACTGCTGCACAGCATTTCATTGTGTAAATGTACCACAGCTTTTTTATCCACTCATCTACTGATGGGCACTTAGGCTGTTTCCAGATCTTGGCAATTGTAAATAACGCTGCAATGAAAATAGGGGTGCATATGTTCTTTTGAATTGGTGTTTTGGGATTATTAGGATATACTCCCAGAAGTGGTATCACCTAGTCAAAAGGCAGTTCCATTTTTAGTTTTTTGAGGAAACCCCATACTGTTTTCCACAGCGGCTGCACCAGTCTGCATTCCCACCAACAGTGCACGAGGGTCCCCTTTTCTGTACATTCTCGCCAGCACTGTTGTTCATTGATTTACTAATAATAAACAGCCATTCTAACAGGTGTGAGATGATATTTCACTGGGTTTTTACTTTGCATCTCTCTGATGATCAGTGATGCTGAGCATTTTTTCATCTCTCTGGGCCCTCTGTATGTCCTCCTTGGAGAAGTGTCTATTCAGGTCATTTGCCCATTTTTTTAATTGGATTGTTTGTCTTCCTCGTGTTCAGTAGTATAAATTCTCTATTTTTTTGGAAAAAATATAGAAAAGTTCACTAAAATCAAGGTACAAGGAAATAAGTTGCAATAATATTGGTAAGAGCCCCCCCAAAACCTCATGAAAAAGCCATTGTTCGAATTAAAATAGTCCTATAATGGATTCTAGTACCAAAAAAGATGCTGGGAGCTCCTGCATTTTTTACTCTCATTTTTATCTTTCCATTCTATTTGAATTATCTATACACATACATTCACTTCAAAATCAGAGATAACTATAATTTTCAAGCCCTTTAATGTACTTCATACTCTACAATTTACAAAGCACCTTTCCATGTTTTATTCCATAAAAACTAGGTCTCCAATCCAATAAACTATAGTTTCATATGGTTTCATTCCAAAAGCAGTCATTTTTCACTTTGCCTATGAAATTCTGTTCATTACTTCAAAAAAAAAAGTACACAAGCTACTCAAATTTGCTCAGAGATCTGAGTTCAGTAACCGGGACCAAAAGGAGAGAAGTGTGGTTTGCTCTTACTTATTCCTCTTGAGCAACTGCAAGGCCGCCTGAAAGGACAGCTGCCTACTGCAGGCAGTCACTGCTGAGTGGGCAGGGAAGAAACGATGAGACGTGCCCTGAAGCACGGGTGTTTCCAGGACCCAGGGCACTGACATTTCCAGCGTCTTCCAGGCTCTGCTGGGCAGGCCTTTCATGTGTGCAGGAAGGAAACGGCCAACAACTTTCTCGTCCTTAAGGAAGGCGGGCTTTATTTCCAGCTCCCAGGTCAAAAGGTGGCGGAAAGAAAACAAAACCACAGAGAGATAAAGGCTAAATATAACGTCCTGTGGGGTGAATCAACACAGTTTGGGACCCTAACGACAGCAACAGGGCACGGATGTGCGTAGGGCTAAATGTGCGTCACCCTTAACAGGTGGTCGTGACAGATTCAAAATGCCTGGTCAAGAGAGGAAGGGGCTCAGCAAACAGGTGTGCTGGAAGGGAGGCACAGGGAGGGGAGAGGAAAAAGCCCTTTCAACCAGCCTGGGCCCGGAGCCCAGACACTTTCCCAGCAGTTTACCTCTGGGAGAGCCCGAGGGCTGGGCCTGGGCTCGGAAGGAGCTAAATTCGATTTGGGGTTTTGTGGTTTGGGTGATGCACTTTGAGTTTAAAATAGAAATAGATGTGTTTGTGCAGTTGGGCTTTCTTTCTCTTTGTTTTCTAATTGTCACTTTAGAAGAAATAAATCTATGATTCATAGACTAATGACAAAAAAAAAAGGAGTTCTCATTTGGTGATTTCCTATTTTATAGGAAGCAATGGGGGAGTGGGTTTAAAAGTCACACTAAAGACATCCATTATGGACTTGCAATGATGAGGACAAGGATGATTTATTTTATTCAGATAGCACTTTGTGATTTTAGCAACATTCTAATTTGGACATAAAACCAACCTGGGAGACAGATAGCTGGTTATTATTATCCATATTTTACAGGTTAGGAGGTCAGATGAATTAGAGGATGTATGTGTTCTGACAGACTGAATTATAACCACCACACACACAGGCTGGTCAGGATCATTGTATCTCTAGCTGTAACACTGGACAAACCTCCAAATGAGAACGCTGATGTGAGATGTTAAGGAGCTCAATGCAGAAAGTAATAATGAATACAAGAAGCATGAGAAAAAAGTCCAGCCTGCGTGGATTTTGTAACAGACTGGATCCCACAGGGAAGGGTCCGAGCATCACTGCCTTTCTAGGCTTTTCCAACTGTGAGCTCGGCACCTCCACCAGGGTGTCCCCCTGGTACCACGCATCCTGCCTACACGTACAAAATGGGACTGGCCATATTTCTTTGTCCCTCATACTCCCTCCTCCTCCTTCCTTCCCTTTCTATGTTAACAACATCACCATTTTCCCAGATGCCCAGAAACAAATGAGTTTCCAATTTCTCCCTCTTCCTTGTCTTCCACATTCAATCTGACCTCATGCTTCAGCCACGGAAAGGACTCTCCTACGTACCCTCCAGACAGATGCAGTAATTTCTACCTCCTTCTCACTCCCTGCAAGTCTATTCCATCTCCCGTCTGTCTCATGCACTATTCCAGCCAATCTTCCCTTAAATGTGACGGGATTATAAACCACCCTGCTCAATACCCTTCACTCGCCATAAAATAAAGTTTAAACTTGCAACCCATGACATTTGAGGCCATCCACAGTCTCCAATTGAGTATTTAAGAAGATCTCAAAGTTACATAACAGACCATTTCCCCTACATATCCTTTCTTAGCTCAGTGAATATGCACACATTCCTTCAGCTCCCTTCATCGTCTACAGAAATACCAGCACCCTTCGGTGTTCAGTTCAGATGCCCATTGCTTAATGAAGCCTTCCCCAGCGCTCTGAGCCATCGAGCATCCCATGTTTTTCCTCTCCCCCACTGGACATAGCAGCTCCCTTGCATCATTTATCACATTTGGCCTTTTAAAAACATTGTTTTGTGTGTTTCTTAATAGATCATAATAAGCTCCTTTAGGAGAAATCATATCGTATTCATCTTCATATCCTGGAGATTGTTTAACATAATCCTTTGCTCAAAGAAGATAGCTAATAAATATCAGTTGTAAAGATTAGGATTAACTGAAGCTTGTGTCGTAACTTCTGAGTTATTAAAGCTTGCAATGATAACACCTAGTCTTTCATAACTTCCAAGATGATGATGAAAGCAACAGCAGTCATTTACTGAGTATTTATTACTAAGGATACTACATACATTTGCTAGCTCACACAATCCTGTGAGATTCACATTTCACATAGAGGAAACTGAGGATCAATAACCTCCTAAACCTAAACAGATGGGAAGCAAGGACAGATTGAGGGCTACCAATTTCCAGACTGTGGTCCTAACTACCATGGTATCATCACAACAGGCATTACTGATGTATTTTCACAGCCACCCTGGAGAGTCCAACCAGTTTCCCTAAAGTGGTAGTAATTTTTCACCAAGACATTCATGCCCTCTTGCCCAGCCTCCCCTTGCAAACAGCCAGATTATGCCGGGACGGGTATAAACCGTGGCTCAGGATCCGGCTCTAGGCTGAAAGGAAGGCAGAATTTAGGGCACAAAACCAGATGTGGAGTCACCAAGGTGAGGTCAGCACAGGCGCAGATTCAGGAGTTGACAGGAGCTGAATCCAACAGACAGTGAAGCTGGGAGTCTGACTTGGAACATGCAGGAACAGACACATGGACAGGCACAGAGTCTGGAGAGACCAGCAGCTGGCTCAGGAGCAAGACAAAAAGCTGGACAGCAAGGGGTCCAGGACACAGGCAAGAAGAATGAGCGAGGAGTCCAGTTTAAGCACCCCAAGGCCAGAGCTCCAGAATGTGCCAGCCTTTGTGTTCCCTCATGATGTGTTCGTTGTTTCTGAAAAGGCAGGATGCAATTCCCAGCGTTATCTGACTTGGGACTTTAGGCAGATATAAGTGGAAGATCCTGCCTGAAGAGGAGGACACTGAGGCAGGGCATGGGTAGGTGGTTCAGAAACATTTGCTAATTTATATTCACATTGCCCAAAGCACATGGCACTATTGAAAGTACACAGTAAATATTCTGTAATCATTTGTTGATTACCTGACAGATGACAGAGAATTGTTTGTTTTCCTCCTGTGAACAAAAATAAATCAAGCCTATTTAGGTGCCCCTTGATCAAACTGGCACAACAAATCAAAAAGTCCTTGAAAGGGGATGAGTCCTTTGCCCAGTGCGGACTTGACCCCCAAGGGAGGAAGAGCACTCTGTTCCCTGCGCCTGGGTCACTGGGAATGCCACACCTCTTTGCCATGAGTGAGCAAAGATTCCTGCCTATTTTAGGAGCAAGACAAGAATTCTCCAAGATGTTATGATTTCAAGCAACCGTCGGGAAGCTAGCATGATTACAAACAAAACTAGATACTTCCAGCCCTGGTCGGTGTGGCTTAATTCACTGGAGCATTGTTCCACAGCTGAAGGGCTGCGGGTTCAATTCCCAGTCAGGACATGTACCTGGATTGTGAGTTCAATCTCTGGTCTGGGCAAGAAAGGGAGGCAACCAATTGGTGCATCTCTTTTGCATCGATTTTTCTCTCTCTCTTCCTCTCTCCCTTCCTCTCTTTCTACAAGCAATAAAAAAATGTCCTTGGGTGTGGATTTAAAAAAACAAAACAAAAACCTATATATTTCCAGAAAGATTCACCCCATTCCATAACAACATTTCAAAAACACACCTTCTTTGCTAGATAAGAAAAGTCATCATCAAATTCCCCAAAAAACTCCAAGTTATCTCTGTTATGTCAAAATTGAAAGCCAGTTGTTTGCTCCAATCAGGGCCCTTTGAGATATCTGAAATTCCCAAATGCAGCAGGTCAGGCAAGATACGCTGGGCCCGTGGAGACCTCAGGAGGGTGGGGTTTCCCCTCTGCCTGTGCCCTCACACGCCCGGCACTGAAGTCACACTCCTGTTTCACACGGCAGCCAGGCACCCAGTCATCAGGGCAAAGCTGATTTTTCACTATTTTTGAAAATGCCTAATACTGACTTTATGATACAGAAGTCTTGGAACCTTAAATGATATATCCCCCACATGGGTCACTCTAAAATAGCACTGCCTGCAGTGCTTCCCACTTGGTGTTAGAGGAGTACTCCCTCTGCTGAACTAGAATATCCATGGTTATCCCATGGTTCTATCCACGGCTTTATTCGTGGTTAAAACTCAGGAACATAATAAGTACTTTTAAACTAGGTCATTTTAATTAGTTCTCTATTTTTCACAGATGTTGTAACCAAATCATTATTCTCATGACAGAATTTATTTTAATGATTTTAAGGAGTAAAAAATAACCCTTTTATGTCCACTCAAATGATACACATGGATTGTAACCAGATATCAGTCAAGCGTCAGCCACAGAATAAGAAGGCAACACAGTCATTCAAATCAGAAATTAATATCAATATCTTCAGCCATAAAGAATGTGATCTAAGCTTTTCCATGAACTAATGCCAAAATGTTAACTTTGTATAGTTGTTTCTATTAATCAACTGAAATCTTAAAATAATGAAAGAGTGTGTTTAAGAGTAGGCTCTAACGAAGGTCTAAGGGGTGTCCAACCTTTGGGCGTCTCTGGGCCACACTGGAAGAAGAAGAGCTGTCTTGGGCCACACATTAAATATACAAACACTAACAAAAAGTGATGAGCAAACAAAAGTTTTAAGTAAGCTTACGATTTTGTGTTGGGCTACATTCATAGCTCTCCTGGGCCGCAGGCTGGACACCCCTATTATTGGTATAAATACAACTGCCCCCTGATTGGCCACATGTATCCTGCAATGACTAAGTGGAGATGCTGGCCTCTCAGGATACGTAAAAGGAGTAGCGTGGGTCTATTCAAGCAATGCACACCCCAAAACTGTTTCTGGCAGCCCTAACTCTGCTGGCCAGCCATCCAATCTTAGACATTCCTAGAACTTCTCTCCCTTCCTGGGCAGGACATAACTGGCAAGAACACCTGAAATCTACAACATTGTTCTTATCAGACAGGCAGCCTCGGGAAACCTCACTATCCATTTACAGAGGGATTGCATATACAAGGAGGGGACCCAATACAAACTGGAATTATCTTTAGGAGGACAGGCCGAGAAGATAATTCCCCCACTAGGTGAGTGTTCTAGGAACCCATCTGTACTAGTGTACCAGCTGGTGTTGTTGTGAGAGGCTGCATTCGGATTCAGTGAATTTTTTTGAAAGACTCTTTCAACATGTTTGACCACTTCATGATGGGGTGATTTACACCTGCTCATACCACACTGAGTGTTCTACCATCTTTGATCAAAAACAACATAACGCCCACGCCCCACCCTCCCTATTCACCTGATCTCACACTGAGTGACCCTGTTGTTGTTGTTCTTATCTGGGATGAAAAAATTCCTCAAAGGGAAACATTTTGCCAACGTGGAAGAGGTGAAACAAAAAATGGCAGAAGCACTAAAAGGCATCAAAATCATCAGTGACTTCAAAAACCATTTTGAACAGTAGAAAAAAATGTCTCAATAGGTATATTGCATCAAATGGAGAGTACTTCGAAAGTGACTCAAGTTTAAACATGTAAGAATAAATATACAATTTTTTATAAATCAATTCTGTTTTTTGGGGTCTCCCCATTAGTTCCCATTTAACATCATCAATAAGTTCTTGTACTGTGAATTGAAGTAAAACGACATATAACAAAACCAATCTTCTTCCACAGACTAACAGATAGATATAAACAAGAGTTTACTTCCTGTTGCATATTTCTAGTCACAAAAACATCACCAAACTTCTAAATAAAAACACTAAACATTTCTAATAGTAAACACTGAAATAAACGTGAGCTATATGTACATTTAAGAAAGATTAATCAAAACAAATAAGATCATTACTCTCTAACCCACTCATTCCAGTTCAGGATAGTTAGTGGCCAGGCCTCTCTCAGCAGCTCAGGGGGCAAAGCAGGACCCCCTCTGGACAGGACACCCTTCCACTAAAGGACCAGTCACACCCACTCCCTCTTAGACTGGGAGAGTGGAAACAGGCCATTACACCTAACGGGCACACCTTTGGGGTGTGGGAGGTAACCAGAAGCCATGGAGAAAACTCCACACAGTGGCCCAAGCCAGGAATCAATTCTTTTTTTTTCACTCATCAACATTGTAACAAAACGACTCTGAACAAAATGACATTATTCAAGGACCTGCTGTGTAGACTAGTAAGTATATCATGGGCTGCAAGCTGGCAGTTTAAAACAAAAAGTGCTTCTATGCATACTGGCATGAGAAGAGCTTCAAAAGACAGTTGACAAGCCGCAAGCAAGTTCTGAGTCATCTGCGCAATAGGGTAATATTCACAGAGAGCCAGGATCACAAAAGAGCACGCAGACCCTGTGGAAGGAGCAGATCAGGCAAGAACGCTGGGGCTTGGGGGAGCCATCAGCAGGGGCTTTGGGTTTGTTTGTAAGTCTTTACAATGAGAAAGTACTGATGTTTATGTAAAGTGCCTTCTGCTCCCCTCCCCTTCCCCTAAAAGCGGTTTCTGCCCGCTCTCAGGAGCCACCTCTCATTTGGAACAGAGCAACGTCTTGCGATGACACCCACCAAGTGCCCCTGATGGGCCAGGCAGCCCATGTGCAACATACCACGTGTGTTTATCTTCTCGGGAGACTTCTCTTAGCTCTGGCTTTTAAAAGCTATTAGTAGCCATCCTGGCTGGTGTGGCTCAGTGGACTGAGCGCAGGCTGTGAACCAAAGGGTTGCCAGTTTGATTCCCAGTCAGGGCACATGCCTGGGTTGTGGGCCAGATCCCCAGTGAGAGGCAACCACACACTGATGTTTCCTTCTCTTTCTCCCTCCCTTCCCCTCTCTCTAAAGAAATAAATAAAATCTTTAAAAAAAAACAAAAAGCTACTAGTAACCTGCAGAGTCTAATGGCTTTCAGTTTTACCTTTCTAACTCATTGCCCTCCCAACTTTTGTGAAAATCCTCCCTTTCAATCATTCTGTTGCCCATGTTACTATTTTGCTGCTCACAGATCCCCCAGGACCTTTCTGCTCCCTGAAGCTTCCTCTGCTAGTCCTCTGCACCAGCATCTCTTTTCGGAAGGAACAACTATTTTTGTAGATTGCCCATGCACTTAGAGCAGTGCTGCTCATAAACCAGGATTAAAAACAACAACATCTATGCCTTTTTATTTCCTCCAGTTTACCAGGCTTCCCTGGAGTGGAATGACACCATCAATAATTCATAATGAACCTCCAAATAAACTAATAACGTAAACCACACTAATAAAACACTGTAAGTCTAGAACAGCGCTAATGACCGCAGAGTGGTTACAAAATTAATGATCTCCCTGATCTCTTCATCCAAAAACATCCCACAGCACTTTACGGTTTTAAGATAATCAAGAAGCCCTTGCCCTCCTCACAACCAATTTGCTGGCTGCTCCCAGAAAGCACAAGTGGCCAGGATAGGAAGTGTGTGCCTCAAACTGGAAAATTACAAATATGTAAACCAGCTCTTGAAATTCCCCTTTGCACTGGACTAGAGCCAGGACACCGAGTTTTATACTTCCAGGCATGCATGGAAGATGCGTGGGGATTTTTCTAATCCGAGACCCACAGGCCACTTTCATGCTGACTTCCAGGGGACAAGGGACCGAGTGAAAGCCCATTTGCCACAGTGTGATTTTTCTATCTTTGTATTTATTTAAGGGCTTCGTAACAGTTAACCACCCAGTTAAGCACCCAGTTAAGAAATAGGATACAAGATCTGAGCTCATCACTGTTTTCAAGTAGGGATTGAAATTGTAAACCTGACAAAAGGAATCTAGAGAAGGTCTGAAACTGAGTGCTAATCAAAGGCAGGTAAAAACATTAAGTCCCCTCAGATCTGACATCTCACTATACATGAGCTTAATACGAAAACACTCCATCAAGTCTAAAGCACTTTGCAAATGTAAGACATTATTTTCAAGGCTATTATAAAAGGTCCAACAAGGACTTTGACCTTAGCATACTGTGGGGCAGTAAATGTAGTGCTGGCAAGCACGCACAGTTTTTTAAAATTATTACTCATTGTCATCAATATGAACAATTCGTGTAACAGCTGTTCATGGGCCAAACACTAATGTTTGATATGGACTTACCAGGAAGAACCTCCAATTTTCTCAGCCTGTTTCCTCTCCCCCTCCCCATGGGCCCCAAAGTGAAACAGGATGACTAAGTAGATCACGTGTCTGTCACACTGTGTGTGTGTGTGTGTGCACGCGCAAACCAGCATGTGTAGCCATCACTGGCTTCTTTAAGGAACCTGCACCAAAAACACCGTACGGAAGGAGCAAAGCTGAGAGTCAGAGGTGACTTCCAATCAGGATATCCCACCTGGAAGCAAGCCAGCTTCCGCTCCTTTGAATTAAGCAAGACAGACATGACCTTTCTTATAAATGAACATACAATGCCATTGGCACGACCACTGTTGTTGGCTTTTGCCTTCAGTATGACTCCTAAGTCATTTGGTAACAAGTGATTCCTGAAAAAGACCTTGGTTCCACAGTAAGTCTGAATATTCCAAACAGTGGAATTAAGCTATATAGCCATTCTCCTTTTAAAAAAATCAAGCTTTAAGTATTTTTTAATGATTATGCTCAGGAATTGTGAGAGCTTGGGCAGTCTCATACACTGCTAATGAGAAAATATGTCGGTAAGACCTTCCTAAAAAGCAGCTTGGTGTTATTTAAAAACAAATGCTATATATTTAAATGCTATTTAAAATGTTCATACTCCTTAACACAGAAATCCTACCTCTAGGAATTCATCCTAAGAAATCTTTGTAATGTCACAAAGATTTGGCTACAAGAATAATTTTTATAAAATAATAAGGAAAAATTGAAAAACACCTTACAGACCCAATAATGGCCAGTTACATTAACTAGAGTATATTCACACCATCTTAAATTTTGTCATTAAAGGGTGGTATGCTTATTAAGAGGAATAAAGCAAAAATGTTTCTAACTTTATAAATTTATATATTTTTAAAATTTTATATATTATGTAAATTTATATATTGTGTGTATTGAATGTGTATGGGAGAGAAAGACGAACGCTCACAAAATGAAAGTATATACCTCAAAATGTTAACAATATATGTTATCTCTGAATGCTGGCATTGGAGGAGATTTCAATTTTCTTCTTCTTGTCTACCTGCATTTCCTACAGGAAAATGTCTCATTTTTATGAGACTTTTTTTAAATTGTTTTAAAAATTAGCAAACCCAGAGAAGCAGGGATCAATTTTTGTTTTGATTTGGTTTGGTATTGATATCATTAACTTTTTGTTTCTGGTTTTTGTTTATTTTTTGTTTGCCAGTTGTTCTAAAGGTCAGGTTATTGACACACATGTAACTTCTCAGACAAAAGGGATTTCTCCCAAGACAATTTCCAGATTATTCCGTCTTGCAGGATTTTCTGCTGACCTGGTGAAGCAGTTCTCCCACACATTAGGGAAGGAAGACATCAGGTCGGAGAGTCAAAATAACACAGCTGAGCTCTACAACCTGGGCAAGGGTTAAGGGTATGGGAAGGCCCACTGTGAACACAACTACTGTTTCCATCTGATTGGTGGTCACTGCATCTCCCTCGGGTTCCACATTTGTACTTCCTTATACCTCTGGGATGAGATCCTTACTGTTACTCCCGTGGGGTCATGGGGGTAATTCTGTTCACACTACACACACTAACACACATGCACAACCAAATAATCTTTCCGTTTCCAAACAAGCACAAACATCACCCTGACAATGATCAGATCGTCTCCAGCTACCACCCTATTATGGTACCAGAGACCAATCTTTCTACTCAAAAAAAGTCCTTCTCACAAAGAGAAGGATGAACTATTCTAACCTGTCCTTTTCTTCCTTTACATCATTTTTTCCTTTTAGGTCATTTCCAAAATAGGAAGGTAAATATATGTTTTAAATCACCTGTGGTGGCATCTTAAATTATGTCATTTCTTAAAGAAGAAGGAGGAGGAGGAGGAGGAAGAAATGAAGGGCAAGGAGGGGTATGGGAGAGGAAAGAAAAGGAAAAGACAAAGAACCTCAGTGATTATCTTTCTGGCTCCTTTTCTACAGAAGTCCCACCTGTGAAGGCACCTCCTTGGCATGGACAGACTACTAAGCCATCTGGCAGTTTGGGGAAGAGCTGGACACACCTGCACCTCAATAAAATAACGTCCATTTTGATTTATTCCTTTAGCAAGAGCATGCTCCCGTGTTGAAGACTGACCTGAAAAACTCCTTTATAAGAATTTAGAAGGTATATTATTGCATGCTTAAAATTAAAGGCCCAATGTGAGAAGAGAAGTGGTATTCTACAGTTCATCAGGAAGTGATGGAAAGGAAGGAGTAAAGCTGTCATTATTTGCAGATGAAATGACACTGTACATAAAGAGCCCTAAAAATGTCACCAAAACCTACTAGTACTGATAAATGAATTCAGTAAAGTGCCAGGCCACAAAATAAATATCCAGAAATCAGCTGCATTTTTATACACCTATAAGGAACTATCACAAAGGGAAACTAAGAGAACAATCCCATTTACAATTACATCAAAAAAATAAATTAAATACCTAGGAATATTTTTAACCAAGGAAGTAAAGACCTAGACTCAGAAAATTGTAAGAAAGAAAGAATTCATGGACAGAAAAAACTGACATCATTACAATGTCCATACTACCCAAAGGAATCTATAGATTTGATGCAATTCCTATCAAGATACCAGTGGCATATTTCACAGAACTAGAACAAATACTCCAAATAGTTATATGGAACCAAAACAACCACAAATAGGCACAGCAATCTTCAGAGAGAACAACAACGTTGGAGGAATCACACTATCTGATATCAAACTATACTACAAGGCCATAGCAATCAAAACAGCATGGTGCTGGCATAAAAACAGACATATAGATCAATGGAACAGAATAGAGAGCCAGAAATAAACCCACACCTTTCTGGTCAATTAATATTTGACAAAGGAGGCAAGAATATACAATGGCGTAAAGATACTCTATTCAATAAGTGGTACTGGAAAAATTAAACAGCTACATACAAAAAAAGAAACTGGACTACCTTCTTACAGCATATACAAGAATAAACTCAAAATGTTTCAAAGACTTAAATGTAAGACTAGAAACCATAAAAATCCTAGAAAAAAATATAGGCAATAAAACTCTGATATTTCTCTTAGCAATATTTTATTCTGGTATGTCTCCTCAGGGAAGGGAAATAAGAGAAAAAAATAAACTAATGGGACTACAGCAAACTAAAACAGCAAAGAAAACCATCAACAAAATGAAAAGACAACCCATTGAATGGGAGAACATATTCGCCAATGATACATCTGATAAGGAGTAAAATCCAAAATTTATAAAGAACTCAAACAACTCAACACCAAAAAAAAAAAAATCCAATTAAAAAATGGGCAAAGGACTTGAATAGACACTTCTCCAAAGACATAAAGATGTTCAATAGACATGTGAAAAGATGCTCAGTGCCACTAATCATCAGAGAAATGCACATTAAAACCATAATGAAGTATCACCTCACACCCGTCAGAAAGGCTCTCACCAATAAATGAACTAAGTGTTGGCCAAGGAGGTGGAGGAAAGGGAACCCTCATACACAGTTGGTGGGGGATGCAGACTGGTGCAGCCACTGTAGAAAACAGTGTGGCATTTCCTCAAGAAAATTAAAACTTGAACTGCCTTACGGCCCAGAAATCCCACTTCTGGAAATACAGCCAAAGAAACCCAAAACACTAATTCAAAGAAATACATGCACTCCTATGTTCATTGCAGTGTTATTTACAATAGCCAACATTTCAAAGCAGCCCAAATGTCCATCAGTAGGTGAGTGGGTAAAAAAGCTGTGGTGCATTTAACTGGCAAAGTGTAATACTACTCAGATGGAAGAAAGAAGGAAATTTTACCCTTTGTGACAGACTGCACGGATGGACCAGGAGCTATTATGCTGAAAGAAACAAACCAGTCAGTGAAAGACGAGTACCATGTGATTTCACTTATATGTGGAATCTAATGAACAAAAATAAACTAACAAACAAAATAGAAACAGACTCATAGATACAAAGAACAGACTGGCAGCTGTCAAAGTAGAGAGTGGTTGGGTGGCTGGATTATAAAGGTTAAGGGATTAAGCAAAAAACAAACAAACAAAAACAAAAAACTCATAGACACGGGCAAAAGTATGGCGATTACCAGAAGGAAAGAGGGGTTATGGGGAAGTGGAAGAGGGTAAATGCGGCCTAAATGGTGATGGAAGGGGACTTGACATGGGGTGGGGAAGAGACAATGCAATACACAGAGGATGTGTATAGAATTGTATGCCTGAAGTCTGTATAATTGGAGAAAATTATGGACACGATGTGAGGTATTTCCTTTAATACATATTTATGTTCCGAAAAATGATTTGACCAAAACTCTGGTGTTTCCCAAATGAATAAAAGCGGTCCTGAGAGCCAGAATTCTTCACGTGACCACAAGGGTATCTGCTGGATAAATGTATTGAATTGATTGGCGTGACATTGGTTACTGTCACGCCAATCAATTCAATACAATTTTTTAAATACAGGAAATAAGAAGGAAGTAAAATTAAAAAGAATTGAGTAGAAAAACCTTTATCAGAGTGTAATTATGTATCTTCCCATTTGAGTACTGTGCAGAATTCCTTCCCATGTGCTTCAATAATTGCAAATGATGTGAAACCTACCAAACATATGACGTCTCACAGCAGCTTCATTCGCACGTATTTGAGATGAAAAGAAACACTGCAAAGCTACTTTTCATAGTATACGGATAATACTCATCAGAGGACATGCCTGGCTCTAGAAAGAACTAAAGAAGGGAGGATAGAGGAAGCACAGGCTGATCATCTGCGACCCACCCTACACATTCGGACACGGTCGCCGAGACCCTCCTTCTGCAGAGACACAAACGCGCAGGAAGCCAGGGTGCCTCTCAAGGTCCACGCTTCCTAAAAACAAAAGGAGTCCACTGAGAATTCTCCCCAAACCACAGCGAGTCACAGTCAAGGGCACCGAAGAGTAAAATAAGGTCATTTACATTTAGGGTAGAAATAAATACTAACTTTAAATAAGATGTTTAAAGTCAAAGGCTTTAAAAGTCATTCCTCAATTATCCCTAAATTTTTCTGACAGATGTCATGGTGGCCACTTGCCATCTGGGCGCTCCCGCATTGGTGACGTTATTGGTTCCAAACCTAGAGGGGCGGGGAGGGCTGCCCCGGGAAATCGGAGACCAAAACTGGTAGGGGCGGGTTTTAAGAAGGGAACTTACGAGGCTCGTCTTGGACGCCACAAGCCGAGGAGATATCCGCACCCACCCGGCAGACAACTAAAAGTTTACATAGAGGCCCTAACGGCGTTCAGTCGCAATACTCGGCCCCAGCGGTCTCAACCCTTCCCGGCGCCCCCACACCGGCGTTCTCGAAAACTCGGCGCCCGTTGAGGGACGGTGGCCGGAAGGCGCAGGTCCCGGACCGGGAGGGGCGGAGCCTCCGCTTGCTTGGAGTTAGCGCGCGGGTCAGCCCGTGCACGAGGGCTCGTAGTCTCGCGTGACCTCTTCCCTCAGATGCTCTTGTGGTCGCATGAAGAACTCTGTTAGGGCCGCTTTTATTCGTTTGGGGAGCACCAGAGTTTTGGTCAGATCATTTTTTGGAACATGAATGGGTACTACAGGAAATACCTCGTATCGTGTCCATAATTTTCTCAAAGAGTAACTGTTTTGTAGGTTAGTGGTCTTTTGGTTTGTAGCTTTGTGCTGCTTGTCATTTTTATGGGAAGAAAGATCTGGTCTAAAATAGAGAATTTGTGGATTATCGAACTGCTCTAACCTGAGGATATTTGTTTTGTTTTTGTTATTTGTGTAATTTTATTTTTTTAACTTAAAATGTACCCTCTGTGTGGTTCTCCAATGCGTATAGTGAGGGACCTGCCTCTAAGTGCAGGAGGCATCTCCAATGAAAAACTGGAAAGAGGGGTCTTGCCTCCTTTAATGAGAAGAGAGGGACCAGGTGGACCAAGTTTTATGAATTTTCTTGTTATTTGCTACAAAGACTTAAAGACCCAAGGCACGTCTTCTGGTCCCAGGCATCTGGGTATCTTTTCACTGCAGGTGAATCCACTCATTTCTGCTTGTTCCTACAAACAAGATTGCACTGGGTAAAGTGGAAGATGCCCAAATGCGTGTATGTGTTCACGAGTTTCAGGGATGTGTCCTTAGACGGATTTCCTAGTTGAAGCTGCTCTGGGTTTGAGACCTTGGAATAGCAATTCCTTCCTCCCTGATTGCAAGAAAGCCCTCCCCACTGCTCCTCCCCCGCATCGCCATTGGTCGAATCAGTGCCGGAAAACGCAGCCATCGGCCAGTGCCGGCCCAGCCCGACCACTGAGCCATCGCCAAGAGCAGTCAGGTGACTTTGGGGGTCTGTAGGAGTTACAAAGAGCAGGGGGAAACTGTCGGTAGTCTGCCTGCCCAAGTGTGGTGGAAAGTACGTGGGCTTGAAATCAGAAAGTCATAGGTTCAAATTCCAGCTCTTTACTAAAGATTGAACCTCAACTGTCTCGTCTATAAAAATGAAGACTAATACCTTGTTCTCACACTAATTATGAAAGTTATCAAGAAACAATTACTGAGCTCTCCCACATGCCATTCATCTATTGTAACTATTTTATAACTGCTAACTTAATCGAATTCTCGCCATATGCCAGGCACTGAGCTAGGAGGGTAGCATGCCTTTTTTTTTTTTTTCCTGGATATTTGAAACAAGCTCTTGTATTACCCTCATTTCACTAATAAACTAAGACACCTAAAGGTTAAGAAATCTGCCCAGGTTAACAACACTCAGGAATTCTGACAACAATCAGGTTTTCCTGGCATTCTGAACCCTAACTGCATTTTATAAGGCTCCCTGCTGAACGGTGGCTGGCAATTAGTGATTCATAGTATTTACTGCTTCTTCTGAAGAGAGCCTCTTTCCCAACTCAAAAAAAAAAATTAAGTCTTACTGAAACTTTACCCTATTGTTATTCTCCCCTTAAATCCAGAAAAATCTTAATAGGGAAGAAGGGAGAGGAATTCACACCCTGCTCCACCGGGAAGTACCATGAGCTACTGCCAGGTGTTAGCCCTCCATGTGCCAATCACCAAGGACCCTTCATAAGAAATACTTAGAACGCTCATCTGTTCAGTGATCCTAGGAACTACAGTCTCACGTACTTGTACTAGAAGTGCCTTTGCTTGAGGGTGGCTCAAATCCCTGCTACTTCCATTAGTATTTGCCTTCCTCATACTGCTGGAGCCCCGGAGCGGAAAACCTTTGCTTCACCGCGTAAGGAAATCCAGTGTATTTTGCTGCCCCCTTGTGGCCGTCCTAAATTTCTCGCTTCTGAGTGGATTAAAATTTTCCAATTAAAACTCCTCCCTGCAGAGGACTAAGTGTGTATTCTTTGTACCATTATATTTTTCAATGTAAAACAAAAAATATGTAAACACTAGCACACTGAATTTTAATTGACCTATGCCTGATACAATGATGATAGTATTGGAGTATGATCACTCGCCAAATTGACATAAATAGAACCTCATATTGAAAGGGACCAAAGGAGAAATACAAATTTATCATTGTGTTATCTGCTTTTTATAAAAATGTTAAACAATTTCAGGATTTTAAATCGAAAGACAGAAGGCACCAGAGAGAAACCGAGTGATTTTAATATATTTTGTTCATCGTTGCTGTAGAACTCTGGGGGGCTCATGCATGGCTGAGAGATTGAGAGAGAGAAACATGGAACAATAAACTACTGCTGAACAAGTGAACTGATCGAAATATTCTCGAAATTCTTTACTGACTATTTAAAATCAAGTTAGATAATTTAAACATTTATCAACCTCTTCTCTACAACTTTTTAATGCTTATTCATATTCACAGCATCCCTAAAACATACCTTAGCATTAACAGGCTTTTTTCCAGAAACACCAAATACATTAAAAACAAGTATTTTAAGTACTACGATTGTGCACCCCAAGTGCTCACTTAATGCCCTCAGTTAGGTTCTGCAACTTTAATTGAAACAGTGCATAATGAAACCAGCTTTACCATAGGCTAACTGGTATCAACAAAAGTTAAGTTCCTGTGGCACCTCATCATTATAACGGAACTAGGTCATCCATCCAAGGGCCTGCTGTACTATGAAATGTCAATAATCAAACATTGAAAATTTTCCAAATAAATTGTTCTTTTTTTCTCTTCGGTTGATCTCTTTATGTCAAAATTCACTCCTTCCAATCTTGCTTATATTAAAAGTTGGTAAACTCTTTACATTTGGGGATAAATTGCCTTTGGATCTGCAGAAATATCCTAAGGCATATTTAATATAAACCCTCCATGTAGCACACAGAGAGAACTTGTTTCACTCTGTGGAAGAGTTGATGTGGGTATTTGGGCGTTGATTGGTTAAAATCATTTAGTTACCTTGTCTGGATGTGAGACTGGTCAGATTACTAAAATTTATGATAAATATCGTACTTTCTATAAAAAACAGCATTTCGTTGGATAGCAGTAAAGCAAGAAATTGTATCCTCCCTTTTTTTTTCATTGCAAAGTTTCACCACTATGGATCCTCTCAGAAAAAAAGCACACACATTCATGTGTACAATTTTGCATTTAATGTTGTGAAGTTCACAGCCCCTTTGAAAACACCCGTGGGTACCAAAGCACCCACTTGACAGCTTGATCTGACCATACCCAGAGCTGTCCATTCAGCACCAGTGAGACCCCTCACACTGACGGAAAACACACAGCCCACCCAGGCTGAGGAAGAACAGATTTCTCTTACTGTTAAGTGGTGATAGAGATGTACGCACAAAGCTGAGAAATGCGATTCATTGGATGGTATATTTAAAGTTCATTCAGCATTCTTTGGTGTTAAGACAGTCTTATTTTCCTCTTCATAGGTCCATGAAAATACTGCATAGAGATTTTGCTCTATGGATATTATTGGTGGCAAAGCTGCTGGTACACCACTATGAACTCACTTTTTTAGAGAATGCACTAAACACACAGTAAATTACTGAAATCAGGATCTTTCAAAAAATACCTTTACAACTTGAAATGGATACAGTTCTCTGATTTAAAAAACAAAATAACTGACATGACTATTCCATTTCCTACTTGCTTGATAATCTTTTGCCTCCAAAGATCTAATTCTTTGGAGGAAAAAAAGAAATTTGCTAAATTTGCTGAGTTATTGTCAAAGGGTAGGATTATCGACTACCTGGCATAATGCTGACCAGCGACCTTTGTAACAATCTGGGGAGAATTGAAACACGGCCTTTGTTCTGTTCACTGCTGGTCAATCAGACTGTTGTTTCTAAACCGCCTTGAAGCTATAGCATAAAATATTACTTCCTCTTCGCAATTTTGCTGACTTCCAAAGGCCAAAGCAGAACTCCCCTGCATTCACTCCTGTGAGGAGAATGGAAATTCATGTTACAGGCCCATGTGTATTATACATCTCCACATATTTCCATTTGTTTCTGGAGTTTCCAGAAGACAATGCCAAAAAGTCTTTTACAGATTTACAAGAGGGTCAATGGAGAGTTTCAGTGGCGCTTTTCCCAACCACACCTTCCCACCGCTTCCTGCCTGCCACCCGGCGCACACCTCGTAAATGCTGTGTGCCATGTAGCTCCCAGTGAGCTCTCCATTCACGTGCAAAAGATATTAACTTTACATTTTCCGTAACTTTGACCACCAGAGACATTCATTCACTAAATGTCAGGCCACATATGGCATAGAAGAGTTTCCATCGGGACAGGGCTGTGGACTGGGGGAGGCTGATCCCCACCCACGCCCTCTCCTCTCTCGCCTCTTCCCATCTGACCTTAGAAAACGTCACCGTGTCATGACCGTCACTCGAACAGTTTAAAGGCGCGAAAGGGGTGTGTTTTTAGTTGTGCGGCGTGATTGCATTTCTGAATGATGGCAGAATCTGTCTTTGGTGTGGCTCTTAGAGACTGACTGTCCCTTCCTCATTCTCCTTTGAATCTGAGAATGAAAGTTAATAGCTCGCATTCTCTCGTCGCCCCTGATTTCAACAAGCGGGCCTGGTTTTTTAGCAGTCCGGCTGCGTGGCCTCGACAGGGTTGCCTGCTAACAAACCCTAATTCCAAAGGGTAAAGCCACCTTTCAAGGTCATGGCCTCCACCTTAGCCATTTCTTAAGAGCTTCCTGGAAGTGAAGAACAAATGATCTGAGGTTTGTCCTGCCAAGCACCTTGACCTACACATTGCATGTGATGGCTGTGGGGTCACCGATCGCCTCCAGCTGGGAACCAGAAATTTTGCCCTTGCTGTTGCTGCAAGCCCGAGACTTCGGGTCTGGTTCTTAGCCCCTTATTCTCCTATTTTTTCTTAGCTGGATCCACAAATCCCTGTCCCCTCCAGCCTGCCAATTATAAGAGCAGAATAACTACGTGGGTAGCTCCTGTTGTGTCTGGCCTCTCTGTGTTCCTTCACACTAGGAAGTGGGGTTGCAGCCCTGCTCCCAGACCTGGAGGTCCTGCCACCAAGGCTGATGAGTGACTGGGTTGCCTCTCCCTGAGCCTTGGCCCCATCATCTCCTTCACTGCAATCCTTACCTGCGGTCAAGCACCCAGGGACAAGCTCACTTCACCTGGGCTGACTACTACTCTCCTCTGTCTCTTTCCGGTCAACCCGCCAGTCTAGGTTCCTACGGACATTCCCTTGCCTCTGCCCTGACCAGGACTCCACTCCCACAAAACAAGTCACCAACTGAAAGGCAGCCAGCCCCACTGCTAAAGTCCTGGTGATCTGTCCCATGCCCACTGGGGTAACTTCTGCGCATCCACCAGCTCCCGTCATCCCGCCCCTTTGCAGAGCCCCTGCAGTTTGGCCAGGCAGGTCCTGGACCATCTGGAGTTTTTTCCTCAACTATTTCTTCTCTCCTCTTGGTACCACACAGGGTACCAAGGTTCCTGTTTATCCAGCTCCCCAAATTGGCCCATTTAAAACATTGGTTTCCTTGGCAAAAGGGCAAGACTTCAAAATTATTCTCAGGGTTAAGAAAGTTAGAAAACATTTTCTTTGTTTTAATGCAAATTTAAAAGATACACAGTAGAGACCGGCCCCTTTGTAAGGAGTCAGATGGCTAGTGCCTGCACTTAGTTGTGTAAACTTGGTTGCGTTACCGAACTTCCAGATCTCTGTTTGTTAGCTCGATACCTCAGGAGCTTCCCAGGTGAAATCTGAAACTGACCTCCATCCACAGAGGGCAAGGAGAGACTGCAGAAGGACGGACTACTCCAGGTGGTCTTAATCAGCACGACAACTTAGGAGGCTCGACCTGCGCACCACAAGACACGTAGATCTCTGCACCCACAGCCAGAATCTCAAAAGGTCATATAGCGGCCTTAACGGGGTTCAGTCACATACCACCCACATGGTCCCAATGCCACATTTGTCTCTCAAGGCTGCGTCCTTGACATAAAGCTCCCACTTGTGGGAAATGCAGGTGGAACCTACATTCCAAGGACAGGGAGGGAAGAGGAGCCTCTGATTGCCTGGATCCAGCTCTTGGGGCAACCTGGGGTCACCCGGTGGTCACATCCTCTCGGTGACCTCCTCCAGCACCATTTCTCCAACCATCAAATAGAAGCAACACTGGTGCACACCTGCTTAGCTCTTCGTAAGGACCAAGTGAGATAGATGCATGTGACATCATTGACATTATCGCTGTGTCGGATGTCTCATTTTAAAGAGAAATATTAAGGCTCCTTATTGACATTTCTTAATATATTCAAAATTACATAGAACGGTCATATTGAAAACTTACCATGGACTATCCTCATGGGGCATGTTACCGTGTTAGCTGAAGTGCACGCATGTGGGAACCATGTCCTCACTTGGCTCTTTTCCATGATTACTGAGATCCCCGCATGCCAAGCAAGGCTGCCTGTGTGCCAGGCACAGTACTAGATTCTGTTTTTCTCATCCTTACAATTCCTGCTCACCGCCCTCCATACAGTTTTTACTGTGTTCCCTTTTTTAGGTAGGAAACCAAGTCTTAGAATGTTTAAGAAATTTTCCCTCGACCCCCAAAGCTAGCAGTCAGCAGAGCTGAGATTCAGACCCAGGTCTAGACGGCACCAGAAATCACTTACACTTTTGACATATGCTCAGTGCCATCTGAGAATAGAACACATATATGTTTTTTTAAGTCCTCATTTTAAGTTCTCAGGTATTTGATAAATTGCAAAGAAACTTTTATTTAAAATTATTTTTGTTTTCAGTATTTAAAGTACATTCCAGCAGCCCATAGTATTTTATTATCTGTGAGCTAATTTTTGCACATAAAATAAATCAGCCAGTATTGAGTCTGCCCTTTTCTTGATGTATCTTATTTCAACTTTCATTGAATGCCCTGAAAATTTCTTCTAATATGTGTTACATTTGCCACTTCAAAGGGGTTTATGTCACTCCTTTCATCTCATAAAGCAGGGTCTGTGGGAGAAAAAAGGTTGGTTTTATCACTTAGATGAGTAGGTGAACAAAGTTTTTAATCTGATATACCAATGAAATACGTGAACATTCATTCATTGGTGACCCTGAATACATGGGTTCCCAGTGTATACACGCCTGCATGTTCACACAACAAAAGCCAAGTGTTATTATGATGTGTTGGGCTACGATCTCAAATACCTTCATACTTGAAATTGCCTGCTTATCTTTCATTGATATATTTTTTTGTTTAATTGTACTCTTTGAAAAAGGACTTGGCAGAGGACCATATTAAGGAAAACGTACTGAATGATAATAATGTGGCAGACACTGGGCGGAGTGCTTTACAGGCAACATTGAATCCTCACAAGCACACTCTAAAGTAGGTTCTATTACTCTTTCCATTTTAAGAAGGAGTAAATTGACAGACAAGGAGTTTAAGACATGTGTCCAAGGTCACATAGCTAGTAAGCAGTGGAGCCAGGATTTCAAACAGCCTACGTGGCTCTAGACTGGAGGCTTCCTCCTTGTTTCAATACCAACTCAAGTGCCACCTCTTTTGCTTGGTTCCTTTAAAACCACTTTCACTATTTTAAAATAATTCTTCACCCATTTTATTAGCATTACCAAATCATAGTTCAGCTCACACTCTCCTGCAAAAGGATGTCACGAATCATGGTATCTTTGCACACAAACATAATTTTCATGAAAACACACTGGCTCCTTAATTTCTCAAAAAAAAAATTAAGTAAACAGAATTCATGTTCTTTGCTCTTGGCAAAGAGACACCGCCACTTGCCCTAGGTTTGTGGCTTGAAACAGATTAAATCTATTCTTCTTTATGAGCTACAGTTTAGGGAATTGAAGGCTCTGGCAAGTCGGTATTTATGTTTATCTCCAGCGGTGACTCATTTGATTCCAGCAAACTTGTCCCAAACGCCGACCAGCTTGAGGAGAAAAGAGCCCATCCAAAGATCACTATCGGACGAGCAAGACCAATTTAGACACTTAATGGCGGAAGTTGTGAATTGCTCAGGAGTGTTCTAAAGCACACAGTGTCACTGGCTTGACTTCCCTGGCTGCCCAACTGGAGGAGCCAAGGGAGATGGCATGCTCTCCATAAACAGTTCTGCAGCTGTTGAAAATGTCGAGCGGTTTAGCAAGTTCTTGTCTAAAAACAACTCTTTGCCTCCCAGTCCACAGGGTCACATAAGATCAGAGGAAAACTAACTGCTCTGGGCCGAGCACTATTCTTAGGCGAGTCTCATGAAGTTCTGACTCTGCCTCTGGCCCTTCTTTTGGAGGCAGAGAACCACCATTTGCCCAGGAAATTTCTGATTAGACTGGCAGTGCAGGGAAACCCAAGGTGAGGTGCATGAAGGCCCAGATAATAACAGGAAGTCACTGGATGTGGAAACAGTAGAAGCAGCATTTTTTTTATTGTTGATTTTTGAGAGAGAAACATTGATTTGTTGTTCCACGTATTTATGCATTCATCTGTTGCTTCTTGTAAGTGTCCTCACTGGGGACCGAACCTGCAAAGTTGGCACATCAGGGAGATGGTCCAACTGTGGGGGAGGGCGGCTCTGCCTGCAAAGCCCCCAAATAAGTCTACCAAGACATGATCTACTTGGGTAGGAAAGGTGGCCAATCTCTCAGAGGAGAAGGGCCTTGAGCCTGTTCCTCAATGGGCTTTTATTGGGTTTATTTGCATAGGAATACAGGGTGTATATATGTAAAGCTCATCAATCACTGTCAGGCAGTAATGATCAAACAATAGATAACATTCAAAGAACTCTGAGGGCTTATTCTGAGTCAGGGTCAGATAGCTAAAGGGCCATAAAACTTTGGGAAACAAACTCATTTTATGCTTGGACGCTTATCATTTAAATTGAGGGTATTCTTAGCAAAGCAGGTTTCACAGGATTTTATGCATTCTTTCTTAGGCCTGATTGTTCTCGGAAACAGCCCATTCCAACACAGGGCCACACTCACCTCCGGCATTGTTTTAGGCTTAAGTCAGGCGGAGGTTGTGGGCAGCCAAGAGATTAGACTTTTACAGGTAGAATGAGGATTCAGGCTATGAGAAAGCCAAGGGGTGAGGGCCCATCACCCCTTTTCTATAGTCCCCTAAGTCCTTCTCTGGTGGTCCCTTCCTGACCATGCCTGTCTTAGATGTCCCTCCCTTGAGAAATCTTACCCGTCATTGGATAACCAGTGATCTGCCTGGGGCCAGGCTGGGTGAAGTAGGCTGCACCCCTGCCAGGAAGATAAATTTTGTCTCCTTAGTGGCTTACGGTCCCAAAGTCTTTTTACTCAGCCTTAGCCATGGGGGGTTACAGCTTCTGAAACCAGGCAGGGTGGTTCCCAACATCCAACCACCTGAGCTACCTGGCCAGGGTGGGGAGCAGCATTTTTTTAGGCCATTCTCTATGCTTCCAGGTCACCATCTCCTAGACCTCTGTGAAGCTTACACAGCGTTCTACATTCCTGGAGCAGCATTCCACCTGGAATCTAAAAAACACTTTTATCTATTACTGATATAAAGGTGTTCAAGCAAAAGGGCCATTTTTTTTTCCTTTATGACACTCTTTTTCAATAATGCTGTAATGGGGAAAAATAAAAAGGAAACTGCATTTAACCAAACATCAGTGCCAATATATTTAAATATGCTTCAATGCATGTATCCCTCCATCCAACGTAGGATACTCTACTTTGTACATCTGATTATCACTTGCAGAGTCATTGTTTATCAGTAACATGGGGTAAATGTCAAAAGAATTGCAACAGCATTTGAGGTTTGACAATTGAAACTTGAATGTCGGGCGAGATGGACGGACCACTGCTTCTCAGACTCTGACACGACCATGAACCACCTGCGGAGAGTGTTGCCCTCCAGGTTCTGGTCCGAGCTCCCGATGGATGGATGGGATGCTACGGCTCTGAAGGGCAAGAGCACGGAAGGCAAATTCCAGGGCAGGGCAGAGCTTCTCCAACCTGTCATATCTACGGCTCATCTGAAAACAGTGTCCAGGGCTAATGCCCATCAGGTGAGTGACGATTAGTCATGTCCGAGCTCTAGCTTCATTAAGACCTATCTGGTCGTAAGTGGGTAGGGTGCTACCAGACCGACTGGAAACTCTGCTCTTGCCTGTCATTGGCATCACATAATCATTATACCAACTGCAAGAGGTTAAGAAGAAGAAGAAGAAAAAAAAAAAAACCTTTTGCTTCTTAAAGGCAGATTCTTTCCCTGTTCCTATGTCCCATGCTTTTCCTTCACATGCTTCCTCCTGATAATGTCTTCCTCCGTGGATATTCCTGAAAGACACCCCTTACGTTCCAATTTGCTCAAGAAATACATGTTTACAATCATCAGGACACCATTGTGTGGGCAGGTCCCAGTGCCGCAAACTCCTAATTTTGGTTTGTTGCCAGACAAGTCTCATCGCTTAGTTTAAGGCTCTCCTGAAGAGGGCTGGGCACCACAGTAACAGGAGGAGAGAGCCAGATTCAACAAGCGAGACCATTGCTGATGTCCAGGCCCGGGGAAAATGTTTGAGAATGGTCAGTTCTTTAATACTTCTCCAAGACAATAAGACTTATGCATAAAGATGTAGGAATAAGAATACTTACCAAAGCAATCAAAAGCAAATCAAAAATTCCACTGAGAGGAGAAGCACTTATACCTAAGCGTACATATTGGACTAGTAGGCAGCCGTTAAAAATGATGTCACCTATTTTAATTGACATGATAAGGTGCTCATGATACAACCTGGAAAGCAAGGCAGGTAACAATGGCATGATCCCATGAAGGTGTTGTGTGTTGCTTGCATGTGCGAGTGTAAAAAAGTGTAAAATATATTTTGAAGAACATATGAACAATTAACTCAGAATTTTGAATAAGGTTCATTTTCCTGCATGTAGGCTCTATGTTTTCTCAAAATGTATTATCTTTTAAAATAATAACAATAGAAAAGCTATTTCCACTTGAAGGGGAAACACCTATTCGGCAAGAATTTACGAACCATGACCACCTGGGGTGGTGGGGAAGTAAAAACAGGAGTTTTGTGAGTCATTAGGTGTCAATGTTTAATTCCAACTCTGGCTCCAGACTTCCAGCCTGAGATGGCTCACTCACCCTCTACATCATTTTGACCAAAGTGCTTTCCTTGACAAAACTGTGGATGATAAATACATGGAAACTAATTTCATCATTAATTTGAATGCATATTTTGCCTCCTGCCCCTTGATCACCAATTTAGGAAAGAAGGAACAAAACCCATTTTTAAAATGACAAGTATGTTTTAAATGGCCTGGCCTCCCCACCTGGAAACACATGCGCTAGGAGTTGCAGTGGAGATGGCGCTGTGTGATGTCCTCGCCACTTCGGCCTGGGCCTTTTGGAACAACCCGAGTGCTGTGGAGGAATTCCCACTGCTCTGAGACCATCAGGCCGTGAGGAGCCCAAGGGAACCACTGAAACAGGCCACCTAAAGAAACAAATGTCTTATTTGTCCCCAGATCCACCCCCATCCAGCCTCCGCAGCCCAGGCACCAGACCCATGCATGAATGAAGCAGCTCTCAGTGACTCTTGCACCAATGACCAGACTGCCCCTGCGTGACACAGGACAAGCAGGGATGCCCCCTGCTGAGTCCAGTCAGCTCCCAGGCCTGGGAGAAATGGGAATGAGCTATTGTTTTAAGCCACTAGGACCTGGAGTTTGCTCTGCTACAGGAGATGCCCAAGACACAGAGAAAGAAACAACCACAAAAAGTTTTTGAGTCCAATGGTCTCTTCCCAGTTTCTACTTTCATGGTTTCCTACAAAATCTTGAGTCAGCCAGGAATCATTTTGGCAGTGTACAAAGAAGGCATTATGCCCATCAAAAGAAAAATATTTAAATTAACTGATATTATAAATATGAAAGTAAGGAATGGCTTTGGATTCCCTTCCTATGGAAAATAAGAAATGGCTATGAGGTAGATAACATAACCTTCAAATGTGAGGCCTGAGAATCTTTTTAAATTATGTCTCCCCCTCCACATACCTCTACCACTTACAGAAACTTAATTCAACAAAATTCTTAGTGGCAAAGAAGACCTGTCACTTAAGGAAGATGAAGAATCTCAGCAATCTCTGTACAGTGCGGGACGGATCTTCAAAATCAGTATAATAGGGACCACTGTTGTTGGCAAGACACACGAGTGATGCGTGCAGAAGTAGGGGGAGCCCTCCTCTTTGTAGTCCAACCCCTGAAATGCCGTCTATCTGAGCTAAAATACTAGGGGCTTTTAAAGGGGTCAACTTCTGATTCAGCCACATCAACCTATCCAGGCAATAAGCAAGACAGAGGTGAATGTATGCCCCTGGGTACAATTGGTGATCCACTCCCACTGCCAGCACTAAAGTCTGGTAATTCTTCTCTAAACTGGATCAATGTGGATACAAGTCAAAATGGTCTAGTCGCTCCATTTATAGGAGAAATCGAAGAACTTAGCAGACCCAACCATACTTACTTGTACTAAGATTTTCTTTCTTTCTTTCTCAGAATATCTGCATCGCACCACTGCCTGATTATATAAAGCAAATTTCCTAATATTACGTAGGTTACGCATAGGATCAAGGGAAAAACTGAATGACTAGTTGACCTGTTAGTTCAGTGCCAGGAACACAGGAAGGCCCAATAGTCCTGGTCTTAATCTCTTCATTCAAGCGGTCTGGGCTATCCCCACCACAAGCCACCTGACGCTGATAATGAACTATGGGCCTTCACTTCCAGCCTAGGAACACTGACTGTAAGATTCGTCTGAAGCCCACGGCAGATGCAATGGCTTTCCGATGCGTCCTCACGACTGCGACAGTGTTGTTCAGTTACGTCTTCTTCCATTATGTTTTGGAACTGCAGTAATAGAGACGGGGGCAAACAAAGAGCAAGCCGTTCAGGCAACACTTTCGCCTGTAGGGCTGCGCTACTCGAAAGCAGCATTTCTGGAACAAAGGGCTTCCACGCGCAACTCCATGAATATACAGACTCACGGCACTTTTTAAATGTCTTTTATTGGTTGTACATCTTTTAATGAGACAAACACCCCATTTCTTTGAAGGACACCTTGCTCCTGAATAATTAATTATGTTCCTCGTCCTAGCTCTGAAAGTCACAGCAAGCGCTTTGACAGAAAGAGGTGGTTGGGTGTCTTTTGCCATTGTCACCGTCTTCTCAATCTTTGAATTGTTGAGTCCATTCACAGACTGATGCAACACCGAACACAACACACACAGTGCGAAGTTCTACATCCACGCATCCACGCACACACACACCCGGAGACCCGGCCCAGTGTCCGGGGCTGCTCCTTCCTCCTCAGCAGCAGTGTGAAAGGAAGAACATCCTGAGACGGGAGATCCAAGTGGAAGCGCCTCCTCCACAGAGGAGTCGAAGTCTGACTTAATCTCTCCGTTTCGTTTTCCTTGTGACGTGGTGAGAGCGGAGCCAGAGCGGCCCCCACGGGGGCCCTGCAGCCACCACTTGAGTTCCACAAACTACATCTCAGCCATTTCCTTTGTCAAAAAATACAGATTCAAAGAACTATTTCGTAGCATATCCTTGATTTCTCCTATGCTCTTAGATCAGAAAAGAGGAAGGAAGTTATAAAGTTATGCTTTGTGCAAGATACTCTGATTGGAAATCTCATCATAGAATAATCTATAAAAGGCAAAATTACCCCCACCTTTGGCAATTATTATAATCCCTTGGTTATTGACTGTTAATTGCTTGTTTATGAACAGATGAATTTCTCAAGAATAAGGATGCAGGACAAGTGGCCTCTCCCAATGTTAAAAACAAACATGGTTTCTTTAAAGCCACATGATGCCTCAATTCAGTATATTTCGGGTAACTCTATAAAAATTTAACCTACATCAATACAAAAACTGGCATCTACCCCAAGTCCCGTGCATTAGCTATTTCACTGGTTTCAAAATTTTGAGATAATGTCAACAATTATAATAAGCAGTAGTTCAAAAGAAAAAACAAGAAAAACTGTACACAACCTTGATAACGGGAGAGCCAGGCTTACGTGAGAATGCATGGAACCCTCAAAGCCAATACAGCGAGGACAATAAAGGCACGCTTGCCCACAAAAAAAGGGGGGGGGGCATTTTTAAATACAACTCTCCAGCTCGACTGAAGTTACCAATTGATATCCATAAGCTCCCTTCCCCCACACAATGCCAAGCAATGTTCTCTCCTTCAGAAAGTTGTCCCCCACATTTCCATACAGGAAAGCACAGAGTTAAGTAAATCCCACCCCCCACCCCCCGCCAGTTCCTTCTTTGCTTCAGCAGCTCCCAAGCAACAAGTTCCCAGGGCCAGCACAGAAACTTAACAGTCACCTCAAAGGCATGGACACATTCTACCCACATCCTTCAGAGGTCTCTACTTGATGAACCTCTAATGAATTCCAGACTCTACAGTTCACTCATAAAGAAACGATACTGCAATCCATGAAAAAGAGATGAATTCCTCCAGGGAAAGTGAGCAGCGTGCTACACCCGGCGGGAGAGATGAGGGACGTGGGTCGATGACGGAATCCACATGGTGGCCATTCTTTCATTTCCAAACTCTCCAGAGACAGTGTTGGAGCTGGGTTTTGAAGGACAGGGGTGCCCAACCCTCGTATCCCCTTCCAGAATATCTCAGGTACCAGGAAAAGATAGCAGAGCCTCCTGACTAGCATATGGAATTACTTCATTCTGGCATCAAGGAATTTAAACACCAGGGGTGTTTCCACCTGCCCAACAGCTGTCTTTACAATCAACATGACTTCAAAGCAAATTTGCAGTGCGACATAGGAAAACAATCAGTCATATATACAAATACAAGAAATGTCTATCGTGAAATTCACACAGCGTAAGGGGAAAGGTGGGGTTTTTTTTTTTTCTTTATAAAGACCCGAGTAATAAATGGAAGCAACATTTTCAGAGATGAAACTGAAACACAAGGGAAGTTAGGGAAACCCACCTATTTCACTACAATTCACGTAAAGTTCAATTCCATAAAGAAATTATACTGCGCATCTCATCGAGATTTTCACAAGCTATATAGAAAAATGTCCATGTACTGAAATTAAAAATTTGAACTACATCCTTCACACCTCTTTCAGCTGTAATTGACCCAATGGGATTATTGTGCCTATCGGGAAATATGCTCCGATTAATTGTGGCAGTTAAATACACACAGAAAACATTTTTCCTCTAAAACTACCTGTTGTTTTTATGAAACATCATTTCAGTTCATGTAGAAAATCACACCACTCAAAAAATAAATTTGAGACTGAAGAGTAAGTCAAACACCAGAGTATTATGACAGATAAACTGTCTGACTTTTCTTAATCAAACTACCTTTTGTGACTTTTACACAGAGATTGGCCGGGGACTCTATACATTGTTGCCAAATGTGACTTTCTGACACACACAGTGTCCTGAGAGGGCCGGTGTGAACCCCCAGCTGTGAAATGTGGTCTAGTGGCGAACAGGCCACCATCAGAGTTCACCACAGGCTCCAGACATGCATGTAGAAGGCACCGAGCATGAATCTGCTGAAGTCCAAACGCTCCCTCCTGCTCAGTTCACAACAGACACACCCTTGCAGTCAGTTCTCCGCTGCCCAAGGCTGTTCCGGCTTCCCATGGCCTGTAAACTTTGTAAATCCCAGCGACGGGAATTCTGCTAGTTGGAGTCTCAGACCCTACCCTTCCGTGTGCCACAACTGTCCCAAGCGTTCGACTTTGTCCTACACATCAATGAACAAAAAGGACAATTCCTGCCTCTGCAAACGAATTTAGAAATGGAGCCCAGTCACACCACCCTTGTCACTGAAATCGGGTTATTCTCACTCACTTTAGAAAAATAACCAATTTAAAGTTCTATAGGCATGGCTATCCCATACTGATTTTTGCATTTTCTTTCAAACGATGCGGGCTTCAAAATTAAAACAAATGGCCCTCTCTTGTTGCCCTTCCTTCTCCCAGCTCTCTCAGCATATCCTGACAGCAAAAGCCAAGGACTCACAGGCACTGTTGGCCACAAAATTTCCCAGATGCGTGGGCTGCTTGATGTCCTCAGGCTGTCACTTAAAGTTCCCAAGCCTTAAATGGCCACAGATTTCCAGTTAAAGGGGAAAATATCAGTAGCCACAGAGTGCTTGACCTTGCTTTGTGTTTCTGCTTAGGATATTCTGCGTGGAGGTTGATGGGGGTTTCAGATGGGCAAGGCTAACCCCCAGGGGCACCGCTGAATAGAACCTCAAAACCATTTCCATGTTCTTGACTCTAGGCGGCCATGGTCCACATTCTACAGCAGAGGTTACTGACCTTATGGGGTCTTTACACAGTACTCCGTCCCCCGGCCCCTCGACAACAAATGGCTGCCCTGAACATGCACTAGCACAGACAGCCTGAGATCAGAAGCAGGAAACAATGACTTCTCCACACAATTCACTGCTCCTCAAAGTCCCAGCGAGCTGAGTGGTTTTTAACTATACCTTCTAGCTCTTCTAGTGAAGACCTGTAGTGTATTTCTATGAACATTCCTAGCTCTCTGCACTGTGGGAAAAGTAGACTCACAGGGCCACCTTGGGTGTCTGCCTTTCTTAAAGCCACCAGAACTAAAGACTGAGTGGCTCATGTCTGGATTTGTCTTCCTTTAGCCAGAAGGTAGCTGATGGGTGGGCTGTATGCTCTCAAAGTATGGTATCACCCATCTAATTACTTATCTTCTTTTCAGTGCTGTATTTTAAAATGGTGACTCTGTAGAATCAATAACACCAGGGAAACACAAGAAAATTTTCTGATATCCTACGGCCACTCTCTGAATCTTCTTAAAGTTCCTTATTTTTAGAGGAAATAATAAATAAAGGTTTGTTTTTCTGATGTTTTTTCTTCTTCCCCCAAAGGAGATTGTCTCTGTAGCAACACTGAAGGTAAGTTAAGGAACACACACCTGTCTTCCAACTTCTTTTACCAGTTTGCTCATTCACGGGTTTCCTAGTGCATCACTGTTCCCCACATTTACCTTTTCTCCCAGCCCCAAAACATGACTTCACATCATAGTTCAGCTTTAAAATCCAAAGCCCAATGATAATCCCTAAGGCAGTGGCCTCTCTTTGTTGAAATAGCTTGTAGACTCCACTATAAACACTGGTAGTGTCCAAAATGATGTTAACTACTCATTTCTGGCCACAACAGGGTATGATTTAAAGAGAAAAAGTACCCATCCCAGCTGCTATTCTTTAAAGACCAAAGGGAAGTTTTATTATAAGGTCTAATATTTTGAATGAGTGTTTGGCTAAAAGTTCTCTTAAATATCCTTTACATTTTCAAGACTTGGGGACAGTAGAATCCATGTAGGCACACCATGCAAAACTGTTGATTCTGATTTTCAATAAATGAAAATAGTTGGGTCGGTTCCTTTCCACATAAGTGTTAAGTCAGCCCAGGTCATATGTGATGGGCACAGGAATAACAAGAAAATGAAATCAGGGAAAACATAAAAGATTATGACGGCTTGGCTGAAGCCACAGACTCTGGGGATTACTTAGGAAGTTCTGTTTCCTATATTAAGGCACAAGTAAGAGCTTAGACTTCCCCATGCTTTCCCTGAAGTCAGTTTCCAAGTCATAAGAGCAATCAGCCTCCCTCCTTGAAAGAGACTCTAAATCCCAGAAATGCAAAAGTATAACCTGGGGAAAACCTGGGCATGCCAAGATTCACTGCCCACTGTCCCAAGCTGCCCATACTGACACGGTAGGAGAGAAATACAATGCAAATCTCCCGAAATCTGTTATTTCCCAAGAATAAAGGGCTCAATTGTCCTGGCTCAAGTGACATTACAAGTGATATCAATTTGACAGTCCCAGGGACATAGGCTGGATGTTTTTAAATTCTATTAAGTTGTGTTACAGGGAGATAATGGGTTCTTCTTAACAAGAATATCCCTACGATAAAGTCCTTGCTTTGTGTTTCTACTTAGGCCCCAGTCCTCTTCACTTCAGATAGGAAAGAGGGTTTTTTAGAGAAACTTTGCTTACAAAAGGACTTTGGGTCAGAAACTGAAAAACTAAACCCAGCGTAAGTCTGGATTCCAAATGACCTTATCAGAAAACCTTCAGTGGCAGATTATAGTTGCATAGCTGTAAACAGTGACTCTCTAAACCTCAGAAAAATGACATCTTTGCAGACATGAGGAACAGGTGGTGAGTGATGTGTTTGGCGGCAGCGTGCTCCCCCCAGAGAATAACTTCAGGTTGAAGGCTCTGGAATGCAGGGTTTGTTTCTCTAGGTAGGGAGAAACATTCTTTCAGGTAAAGTGCCAGATCAAATACTTAAATGTGCTTTCTTAAGGAGTTCCTGAGTGTAATTTATGTTTGATGGTGCAGCAGGGGAAACATGTTTCGGAATATGAAAGAGACTCTAGCTGGAAGTGAGATGTGTTATACTGTTCTGGAAGAAAACGGATATAGCTTAGGTGACTGGCTGACTGTCGTCTGCAGAGCATTCTGTACAGAAAGAAGGGGGACGGACAGAACTGTAGACAGAAGGCAAAGCCAATCACGTAGTGGTTGTGGTCCCACCGGGAAGACAGAGCTCTCATGAGAGGCTGCGGAGCCCTGAAATTCAACCAGGGCTGGCAACCCAAGAAAATCACATCAGAGAGGAGGCACTTTGCACAGACCTCTTAAAATAGAAACTAATGGTTTAAAAAAGGATTAAGGCAAAGCAGCCTCATCTCAAGTCCAGAGACGATACTCAAGGGTAAGGCCGAGGTCAGCTGTCACAGTGAGAGCTTGGAGCTCTAAGTCCACAGAGAACAAACCATTTTTTTTTCCTTTCTTAAAAGATGGCAAAATAGATGAGATGGACGAATTGGAAGAGTTTAAGAATTTTACCTGCCTTCCACCTCTGATGTAAGCATGGCCTCCCAAAGTCTCAATCCTGATGCAGCTCAGGGAAAGGAAAACCGGGTGACTCACGTCCGGGGCCATGATTCTCCTTGCCTGAGAACCATACCACGGAGGGAAGCACAAGGCAAAGCCAAGAAACGAGAAGGCAGTTAAGGTCTAAGAGAGGTGTGCCTTTCATTTCCAAGTTGAAGTAAGTTATGTTGGGTATTTATTTTTTTTTTAAAGTACAAAGTAGGTACTCAATTTAATGTAAAGAAAATTGTCCTAATGGCTTACACAGCAAGGAATACTTACCTGAGGAAATCAAGAGGCAATTTTCATGGGACTGAACAGTTTCAATCCTTTCCGAATTTTTTCCTGTGTCCATCTTACTAATCTGCCTCAGCAGCTGCTGAGCTACACACTAGATGGAAGAACTCTACACACATCTTGGATCAATTAAGAGTTTTGTATTGGCTGGTCTAGGACAGGTGTTGGCAAACCATGGCCTGGGGTCCGAATCGAGCCCATTGCCTGATACTCTAAATAAAGTTTTATTGGAACACAGCCCTGAGCTCACTCACGGACATACTTACGTGTGCTTTCACACCTGCTTTTGCACCTGCAACAGAGACTGGATGGGACACAAAGCTGAAAATATTTACTGTCTTTCCCTTTCCAGAAACTGTTCGCCAAGCCCTGGTCTAGGATGTCACGATCCACCTCCCACAGAGCACAGGTTACTGATCTTATGGAATCTTTACACAGTACTCCACTCCCCTCCCCCTCAACAAGAAACGGTTGCAAAAGTTTCATGTACAATGTGTATGTTCCTAGGGAAAAGGTCCTAGCAATCACCAGATTCCCAAAGGAATCCAGAGCACCCCAATTAAAGTCAAAGAAAACTGCAAAGTGCCTTTAGCTGCTGGCACATTGGACAGTGCTCACACGCACACACACAAACACACACACACACGCACACACAAGAGGAATGTGGACCCTCAGAATGAAGTATCTTTTTTCCTCTCCTCTCAGGTTTGGTAGCTTCCTCTTTCTAGATTTACTCTGGCATTTTTCCATCTGAGTATGTCAATTGTCAGGGGTCTAATTGAAAACTATACTTTCTACATGGTAATGCAATAAAAATTGAAGATTCCTTTAAGCCAGCACATTTCCCTTTAAGCTTTAAGTCACAGACATTACGAAGGCAACATCCCCAGCACAATAAAGCTTTAATTCATTTTACGAGATCTGACCACCAGCTCCAACGAATTTTATGACTATGCTATTCCCATCCTCAAGGTCGCCAAAAAAAAAAAAAATTGGATCAGAAATCAGAACCGGGAACCCACTGTACTTTCCTGCAGGAGATAAAGTGTTTGTTAGACACTATGGGGAGAAACTGAGTAGTTTCTGAGCAGAGCTGACGAAGCCCCTTGGTCAACAAAAGCATTTTTACTGTTCAACTATGAACACGTCAGTCCCTCCTTGCCTCCTTTGTGATTCTACTCCAAACATACGAAATCAATTGCACTTGGAGACGCGGGGGCCCCTTTAGTCTCAGTGCCAGTCCCCTCTCATGCTGGGGGTAACGAGTATTTCATTGTCTAGATTATGAATGACACAAGGCGTAGCAGGAGCGATGAAAAGCAAAGAAGGGCAGGACCTCAATTATAAAGCTAATCAACCAGAGGCAAGCAAGACAATCGTGATGGTGAAACACACAGAGTGAAGCGATACAGAAGACTGAGTAGCCAGGAATTCCATTTTGTCACCAACCGTGGACAGTGCGACATCAGCAGAGCAGACATCGATGGTCCCCAAACTGTGTGCTTAGACACGGTGGAGCAAGGAGCGAGCTCACAGGGGCACCACCAGAAAGGGTAAATTTTTAAAGGAAACACAGCAACACCTTCAGGACACTGTGCAAACTGCTACTATTAAGTTGTTGGAACCTAGTTACCCAGTAGGTGGAATTATTAAATATCTATTTTGGCCTAGGGCACCATGAGAAAAATTCCTAAGACAACCATCGGGGTACCACGAAGAGAAAGTCTGGGAATCCCTGGCATATACTTTTTTTTTTTTTCGGTGAGGCTTGGAGGACACACAGAACAGTAAAATACAAACAAGATCGGGCTCTATCCACACATACTCATTTTCCATTTAAGATGGCTTAGTGAAAACAGAGGCTGCTGCTTAACCACTTCTTCCTCACAATAGCAGTGTGACTAAACAGTCTTTGGAACAATGGAACTGTCCCTCCATATCATGGCTAAGAGATGGCTATGAAATCAGGGACAACCTAACTGTATTTTATCATCAAATATATACATTAGGTGAGTTCTTTTTCCTTCAAAGTCTGGGAAGCTCTACACTTATTCCAGGAAGGCTGACATTACTTAAAAGCAAATGTACACTTTTGGGGGAAATATACTTTTGAAGTTATCTTCAGAGCCCAGGACGTGGTCTTTTAAAAAGATGTAGTAATTGCAAAACGTCAGCTGTGAAGGTGGATTTGAATTCTAGAAATTGCCAAACACAATTTGGCACTAAGTCTGATAATAAAAATCAGGTAAAGCAACGAAGACACCTGGTAAGGATTTTTGTAAAGCAGACGAACAGCTAAGGAGTAATTATAAAATGATTCTGCATGTGACACATGTGGGGGAGGAAATGAATTCTGAAGCCCTTCCTGAAGGAGAGGGAAGGGGCAAGAATGTTTTAGCAGCATTATTTATATAGACAGTCTTTAAGTAGCTATCCTGAAGGACAATACTCAGTGATATATAAGGCAATTGTCTTAAAGTCATTCACATTACTTTTTTGGCACACCTTGGCAATCAACAAGATATAGAGATGGATACTTTTATAAACATAAAGCCAATTTATAATATGAACAATTATGATACCAAATCAGTACATTTGAAAAAAAGGACATAATCTCTTTTGTAGAGACATTCTGACGGGTCCACACTTCTCTCTCTCTCTCTCTTTTTATACACATATGTATATATACACACACACATATATTTATGTATACACACATATATATTTACCTATATATGTATGTATATATGTATACATTATAAGTATGTATATGTGTGTATACATACAGCTGTACATATACATTTATATACATATATACGTATATATGTATGTACAGGAGACTCCCAACTTATATCAACTTAGATATAGTTTATGCATCTCTATATTTATTTTAATATTAGTTGTTTATAACTTATAACAGTTCTCAAAAAGCACATTCTCAACTTCAGACCGTTAAGGCTATCAAGTCATTCTACTCTGGTACCTAACATACTTAATCACATGTAGTACATCATGTCCATGGGGAAAAGACATCCCAAAGTTCAAATCAGTATTGCAGGAGCATGCCTTCTCTGACAGTGGCAAAGATGTGCCCACTGGTGAGGACAGGGAAAGAAGTGGGGGCTCCTGTTCCTCTCTGCAGCCACTAATTACTCTCTGCAGATGTTCAAGACAAATTTTAAGTCAACTCTTTCTTTACGAGGTACTACACTTGTGTTCTCAATCCTGGTGCACCTCAGAATCACATGAGCAGCTTATAAAAAATACCAACTCCCAGGCCCACCCGGGGCCCGATGTAATCCAAATCTCAGGGATGCTGACATTGATGGTGTTCCAAGCTCCCAGCTATTCCAATGCTCACTAGGGTTGAGACCCAATGACTAACGTCTCTACCACAGTATGATTGTTCTGGACGCTCAGGCCCCGGGCTTACCGAATGGAGGCGTGCACACATGAGAACACACTTGGTTAAGAATATTTCCAAGGAGAAACCACACTGAATAACAGCTAAGAGTAATCTGACCCAGACCAGAAAGATGTTTTGCTTTACATATTTCACAAAGCTGTAATGGAATGACCTCAGATTTGTTACTACTACTTTCTTTTTTTTCATAAGATGGATAAATAAAGCAAAAAATACAGTTGTGATTTTTTTCCCTCTCTGACTCGGAGGGAAACTTGCAGATGCAGGAAGATGGGTCGGAAAATGAATCGTCATGACCACTAGGATAACACCCCTTTTCTGGCTGGAAAAAGACGAGAACAGAGGTAGCTTCAGAGCAGATGAAACGGTTGTTGAATCAAGCAGGTATCTCTTGCAACTGAATATGAAGACATGTATGGAAATGCCATCGCCGCTTTAGGCGACTGCTTTGAGCTAGAGGTCAAGAGCAAAGAGAAAATGCTAACAGAGAAAAATATAATTGCACTTCAAAATCTAAAAGGGAAAGAACGGGAGGACTGGGGGAGCAATCCTCTCTCCATCTTTGTGAACTCGAGGCAAAGAAAGAAACAGAGTGTGTCCTCTTCTTCCTTCTTTTATCAAAATCTTCTGCCCTTGCACTGCCAAGAGTAGCCTTGAAGTTCCAAAAGCAATGTTTCCGGGTTAGTATCAGTAGTATTCTCCCTGTGGTTCACTTCACTCCTTGACCTTCCAGGAACCTAAAGCCCAGATCAGAGAACCCATTGGTGTATTTGGCCAGGAGGAAGAGTTCTTGTTCAATGCTTACTCAGTCTGCTTGGAATGCACAGTGGAGCTGGCCTCCTACTGTGGAGCAAGCTACTGCATGCTACTGAGGAAAGATGTGGCCTCAATTCAACTCGTGGAAATCTGGCAGTCTATTCCTAGGAATAATTCACCCCTCCCCATCTTCTAATTCATTACCTCCTCATCTTACCAAAGGACAACTACCTGCCTTTAATTTTCTTCTATGGCAGCCCTTCTGCTAATAGTAAGGCTTCGTCACTGAACAAGAAACAAACAAACAAACAAACAAAGCAAAAGCGTACATTAACCTCCTTGGGGTTTGTATATTGTAGGAGGGACAACAGCAGAAGGAACAAATTCTCTGTGTGGTTGGATGTGATACTCCTCCCTCAGGACTGACAAATGTCCTCCTTACTAAATGTGGATGCTCACAGAAGCCACTTGGCAGAACGTAGGACTTACCAAATACACACACACACACAGACAGGAAGACAAGGTGATAGAAAAATCACATCATGAATCACATTCCATTAATACTATACCACAAATGCCAAGAGAACTGAATTTGTGACTCTTTGAGCTATGATAAAAGTGATGTTTGTTTTCCAAAGTTAGGAAAAGAGTCTGACCAGGATACCTTGCCACTTCACCTAGGATATGTAGTTGTTACCCAGGACTGAGCAGAAACTTGAGAACATGCGGCAGCCACAACAGCTGAAACAGATATTTCACAAGAAGAGCTGCTTGTTGATAATTTTATAATACTCTTAAAGATGCACATTAAATAATTTCTTCTGGACCACAGACACAATGGAACTTAAAAAATAAAAGCCCTATAAATATTGCCAAACCAACCTTGTCTTTTGTATCTCCCTCCCTGCATAAAATGGGATCTTTTCAACCAAGCGCTGAAACATAAATATTAAAATAATAAGTTGGACGGACTACAAATCTACTTACAATTTCATCACTACTGTAGCACCTTTTTTTCCAGGGCCAATGCATTCATTTCGTAAAGAACAAGAGAAGTCTGAGAAGCTTAAGGACTCATAATGACACATCATTAAATATTTAATCACCTTTTAAAGTCCTAAGCCTTTATATTTCATCCATCCCAAAGTTCATTCTATACTATAGATTTCAAGGCCCCTTTTGGAGGGGGGGAAAAAAAAAAGAAAATGGGGAGAAAAAAGCCTTCTGGGAGGCGGGGTTAAATTATCTCAAAGATGAGTTTCTATTGGCGTTTTAGTGAACTTCCTTCACCCCGTACACCCACCAATCCACAGGAGGGTCAACTGATCGAGTCCACTGCTTCTAGTCTCCAATAATCAGTTTTACAAAAGATGCCACATCTGTTGCTTTGGATTCATGTAGGGTGAAAAATGGATGTTGCTGGGAAAGAAAAGAAAAAAAAATACATAGTATTAATATTCGTCACTGACAACATAAGAGATTAGCTGATTAACAGATCTGTTTGGTAAACGCAGTACGAACGCCTATCAGGGCTTAACTGGACTCTTCCTACCCTGTCCCAAATCAAGTACACATCCGGTGATACAAACATTTGAAAGACATCTCCTCTTAGTTACCACTCTCCCATTTCGGTATGTTCCCACTGCAGCGTAGCTATCGCTTAAAAATACAGATGCAATTAGGCTACGTAGATCATATCTATGGTAAACTACAAGGGTTCACAAAGACAGTCCCAACTCTGATGTACACAAAACGCTGTTCCCTACAAAGTAATTTTAGACTGATATAGTAGTAAAATAATCAGAAATTTCATAGGTTTAGGCACAGTCATTTCTCAGGAAACGGGTAGTAGAGTAAAAAACCAACTTCGTGGAACAGTAAATGGACAAGGCATTCCCCGCTCTTGACCTTGTGGAACGGGTCTGGACTGAATGAGTGAACAAAGCCACTTTCTAAGCCACATCCACAGCCATGAGTTATACTTATGTCTCTCCTGAGGAAGAGCTGATGCTTCTGAAAAGTAATTTAGACTGCCAAACTCTAGGTATATGTGGAGAAGATTCAACTCGGAGACTGAAGATAGAAAAGCAAAAGAAATGGTCTCTATTCACACAGGCCAGATTAAGTAAACTTCCCAAGAACAGCAAGTCCAGCACTGTGCTGGGGGAGTGGGCATGGCACGACACGAGAGGCTGTGCCTTCCAAAACAACTTCGAAGGAAACAAAGCCATCTTCTCTGCACCAGAACCGTCCTCCCTTCAATTTCATTGCAATAGGTGCCCCGCCGTCACACTGGGACCTTCCACCTCTAACTGGAAGGAGATACATCGGCTCACGATCGATGGTTCTCAGAGGGGAAACAGAACCAACCACCCAAATCAACAAGGACGACCCCTTCAGGCAGACCCGGTGCCAGGCATTGCTCCCTACTGCCCCAGCTGCCCCGGTGGCCACCTTCCTGATTGTCTGGTGGCATCATTTTCAATGACTGGTAGAGCAGCTAAATATGAGCATTTCTGCATGCAGACCAGTATGCAGATGACTCACTCTGTTTCCCTGACTGGGGATTTTAGTTTATAACCTTCATGTTGCCTAGCTGTAGGTTTTCTAATTATATTTGTTTTAAACCTGACAGCGGAGGGCTGGGTGAGTCAGCTCTGTGGGAAACTGAATGCCCACCCATGCAAGTTTTAGGAAACAATGCGAATGGGAAAGGAACAAAACAATAAAACCCCAAAGAAGGTAGAAGGTCACTGTTAAGTATCAGGACACAGAAAATGGCAAGAGGTTTTCTGTTTTTGCCTATCTGAAGATAAAGGTTGGGTGCTGGCTCCGAGCCTCACACCCACTCTATTAACTGAAGCTCTTGATGTTGGGTCCTTGGTCGTGAGCTCTCTGGATAAATAAATACAGCATTACTTTTGATTACTAACCACTTACACAGCACACTTACCAAGTGCTTTACCATCATGCTTATTAGCTTTCCCACATCCTCTTGACATTTGGCGATCTTTTAATGTACTTAAAAGCCTTCGACCATCAAAACAGGACATGTTAAACCTCAGATTACCTCAAGGACTGCGTGCCAGGCCCGCCAGCCCCATATTGCCTCTGGTTCTGCTGGTGGCTTTGAGCTCAGTGGATGCAGCCCAAGTCTGTGAATGAATTCAATAACCTGACCTGACATCTTAAAAAAACAATTCTCAGACGTCTTTCAGTTTATTCTCAGGCTGGGAAAATGCTGTGAGAGCCAGAGGGCAGAGAGAGGGGAAGCGGCAGTCATGTCAAAATGGAAAGTGACTCGCCTTCTTGTGTGGGTTTGGAGGCTGTAAAAGGTTAGGGGGGAACCCAGTCCCTTCTATAAGCAGCGCACTAAGAATAGCAAGGACAGCAACCGAGAGATGAGCAAATTAGGCACCATGAAATCATCTCCAGGCTGGGTTTCTCAAAACAGGAGCCAGGTACGGGAAGGAAGGACTTTACCAGTGGCCCTGCCTGGAGAAAACATGGAGATCCACGAACGTACTGCCAGGAGCATCGGGGCACCATACAGTACCAGTCCTCCCCTATCCTACGTTCAGCAGCTCACCCCTCAGGACGATGGTTTTCTGTGGGTTCAGTCATCGGCTTTAACACTGTGATTCAATCGAGAATGTCCCAGGGTATGTGGAGAACGTAATCACCTCACCAGGCAATCACTTGCGTGGCCTGGTTATCATTTCTGGTGATTATCATCTGGGACGGGGGTCAACTCTAGCCTACTTCCTATTTTCCAAATAAAGTTTTATCGGTACATGCCACATCCATTTGTTTACAGACTGAATATGGCTACTCTCACAGTCAAACAACACAAGCGAGCAATAATGATAGCCCACAGTGCCTAAAACACTTACTGTCTAACCCTTTACAGAAAACGCTGGTCTGTAGTCTAGAAGAACAAATCTCCAAGGGGAGTTTGGGAGAACAAGCAAATGAGAGGATATCAAAGCAAATACACCCACTCAATCCAAGTTAGAAAGAAAAACATTTGAGATTTCTATAAGAGGTACGTGTCTGGGCTGGGGCCTTAATTACAGTGTCCTTCACCTGAGAAAAGGATTTTTGTTTTCTTTTCTACCTCTTCACCAACTCCTACAACCTAAACAATGGCCTCTCAGCATGCGTTTTCCCAGGGCTAAAGTCAGTGTTTGGACTCAGATTTTCCACTTAAAAACCTCAATTCCAAAGAAAAGCAGGGAGCAGTGATGGCCTTAAAAGGCAAGACCAGTTGCAGTACCACAAAGACTAATGCCCTAAAAGGAAAGGGCTGCCCACACGACCTTACCACATTACTATGTAGGCCACAAAAGACCACAGCATTAGAACACACTGGAAAGGTAGAATTCAACATCGGCTGCCAGTGTATATTAAGCTAGAACTTGGCATTTTTTTTCTCAGGTCTGTTCCACTGAAACCTCTGATAAGAAGTCACTTGGAAGGAAAAATTAAGGTTTGCATTTTGCAGTCAGAATTATATAGGAAATGTTCCACAGGACCCCACAGGGATTACTCACGTCTACTGTACTTTATGTGAAATTAATGTTTAAATGCTCTGGGGGTTGCATATACCTACTGAAAAGGGGACTCCAGGACTGAAAAGACCCCTCTCTGGCTGGCTGTTAAAAACCCAACTGGGAGGAAATATTCAACCCAAACATGTAGTGTGCTAACACTTTCTCAAGCATTATTCACCTTTTCTCCCTCAAGTGTGGGTCTGAGTTTAATAAACATGGTAGAACGCTGAGTTGCAGGAGCGACCTTTGAAAGGGCACAATGGAGGCCCACAGAGCCACCCATCTCTCTTCAGACTCTTCCCAGAGTTCCTTTTCAGTCACCCCACTGGAGAACACTCCAGGCTTAAATCAAAGCTTAACCCACAGGACTGAACATCCATGAGTTTGGCTGTGACTATCACCTATTGCTGAATCAGCTCTCTACAACTCTTCTGAGATCGACATCTCCAAACGATACTTTTTCTCTTTGTTTCCAGCTTTACTGAGATATAATTGACATACAACATTGCGTAAGTTTAAGGTGGACATCGTGATGATTTCATACATCTATTTTTGCAAAATAGTTATCACAGTAAAGTGAGGGAGCCCATCCATCACCTCACATAGTTACCATTCTTCCTTTTGTGGTGGGAACATTTAAAAGCTATTCTTTATCCACCTTCAAGTATATAATGCAGTAGTAGTAACTATAGTCAGGATGTTGTACATCACATTCCCAGAACTTCTTCATCTTATACCTGGAAGACGGGACCCTATGACCCCCATCTCCCATTTCCCCCACCCTCCACCCCGGCACCACCAATCCACCGTCTATTTCCATGAGCACCACCAATCCACCGTCTATTTCCATGAGTTCTACTGTTTTAGATTCCACAGAAGTGAGATCATACAGAATCTATTTTTGGTTTTTTCCTGTCTGGCTTATTTCACTTAGCATAATGCCCCCAAGCTTCATTCATACTTTCACAAACGGTAGAATTTCTTTCTTCTGTGGCTGAATAATATTCCCTTGTGTGTGTAATATCACACTTTCTTCCCCTATTTATCCACTAGAAGACACTGAGATTATTTCCACGCCTTGGCCATTGCGAACGATGCTGCAATGACCATGGGAATGAGATAGGGATTTCCTTTCCTTCAAACATATACCCAGACATGGAATTGCTAGATCACACGCTAGTTCTAACTTTGATTTTTTTGAAGAACCTACATACTGTTTTCCATAGTGGCTGCACCAATTTACATTCTCACCAACAGTACAGAAGGGTTCCCTTTTCTCCACATCTCCACTCACACTTGCTATCTCTTGTCTTTTTGATAAAAACCATTCTAACAGGTGTGAGATAATATCTCATGGTGGTTTTCATTTGCATTTCACTGATGATTAGTAATGTGAGAACCTTCTCATGTACTTATTGGCAAAAATCAACAAGTGGAATTACATCAAACTAAAATGCTTCTGCACAGCAAAAGAAATAATTAACAAAATGAAATGGCAATCTACAGAATGGGAGAAAATATTTGCAAACCATATATCTATCTGATAAGGGATTATTATCCAAAATATATAAAGAACTTCCACAACTATATAGCAAAAAAAAAGTCTGATTTAAAAATAGGCAAAGGAACTAAAGAGACATTTTTTCCAAAGAAGATGTACAAATGGCCAACAAGCTATACCTTTTCCAAGTTAGAACCACCTCACCCGGCCATTTGTTAAGAGATATTAGGACCCTGTACCTCTATCACCTGCCCTGAGTTAGTCTGCAGCTGAGCATGGCTTGTGGGTGAGGGGAGAGGAGACGGCATTCAAGGCCCGCTGAGTAACTGTGCTCCAGCAAGAAATGCTGTCACTGCTGTCTCTGATCTCTTCTGAAGATGCACATGAACAGAACCCTTCCATCTCCTGCTAAAACTAAAACCTTGAAAATTATACCAGATGTAGGGAGGGGTTAACACAAATTAGTAAATAGTCTAAATTTTATAATATTTCAAAAAAAGGTGTTTCTCCCACATTCAACCATTCAACATATACTGAGATAAGAATGGCCAAGTTAGGTCTCTGAAAGAATCATTTGGCCTTTGCCAGTGTGGCTTAGGTGGTTGGAGCATTGCCCCATAAACCAAAACACTGTGGGTTCGATTCTGGGTCAGGGCATATACTCCGGTTGTGGGTTCCATCCCTGGTTGGGGCGTGTACGAGAGGCAACCAATTGATGTTTCTCTCTCACATTGATATCTGTCGGTCTGTCTGTCTCTCTCTCTTTAAAATGCAATGAAAAAATGTCCTTGGGTGAAGATTTAAAAAAAAAAAGATTCACTTATCAATAACTAGCTTAGAAATGTAGGTACCACAACTTAAACTATTTTAAAACAACAAGCCTGAAGTCTTATTTTCACTTTTTTTCCATAGGTCATTCAAATGGTAAACTGTGAATGCTGAAGTTGTATAATTCAAATTATTAAGGCTTTGTTTTTTTTCCACAAAAGTAAAAACCAGAAGGAAAAAACAAAGAGATTCTTTCCTCCCTAAACACCCACTGAAAAGTTCATCCAAGTAATCCTAAATATTTTATCAAAAATTCATCACTCACATAGCATTTAAATTTCTCTCATTATTAAAATCTGTTAAATCATGCTTTCCTGTATTATATATTAGTACTTTGTGACTGTGTATCTTTAGTTTGAAAATATCAATTTTATAGACATAATTTGGTCTATGCCATTATTTATCAGCATGGAAAATTTGCCGAGACTGGTAACCTGCCCCCCGTTTATAGTAAAGAAGGATTTAGGATGAATGAAGGACTCAACTCTTTTTGTTTTCAGTTCACTTCCAGTTACCAACGTCTCAGTGAGTCAGTTCTTCCAATATGGCTGTCCGGTTGTAATTTAGGTCTTAGTCACTTAGTCACTTTATCTTTACTAGCTGTTAGTTTGGACATGTTCACACTGCTGACAATACTCACCATAAGCTCTGGATATGTTGGCCGTTCTTTGGAATTCTTCTTCAAGCTTAAAGAAAAAAAAATAAATCCCATTAAATCTAGAAACCATCTGTAGTATCACTAGACTAGCATTTCAGAACTCGTAGAAAACTGAACATAACCAGCTTTAAAAGTGTACTGAAAACACAGATCGTCTATCCTGACTTTCTCCTGCTACACTTGCAAATTGTGGTTTAAATCACTCTTGGTGTACCTTCAGGGAAAAAATAGGTGTGTGTGTCTTTGTGTGTGTGTGTGTGTGTTCACTTTCCTTTGATACTTTGCCAGCACCATATACACTAGCCTTTCCAATCTACAGACATTATATTTCAAAATACGTATCTACCTTCCTTCAACACAATTTTTACTCCACCTCCATTGGTCGGCGTTTCTTACATTACATTTGTTATCGCTTCACTGTCTTCAGTGGGTTGTTTTGCTTGCTTCTGACCCCCCCTGAACGTATAGTTTGCTTTTATATAGTCTTAACCAAGCCCGCCTGCGATAGAAGCGAGACACACAGTGAAGCGTCTAAGATGACGCCACTTGCTGGGGGCCCTGTTGTGTTCTCGGACAGGGAAAGCTCGCCCAGCCTCTGACTTAGCAAGCACGCTTCTCAGCAAGGCTTTGTGGCCACGCGCTCTTGTCAAGCGGCTCCCGTGGATTCGGCGGTCTATATACACAGACATGTGAATGGCATTTGACATTGCAGACAACAGTAATAAAATGGAAATCGGAAGAAACCCATTCCTCCACCCACCCTGTACCCATGCCCAGCCTTAAAATGGAGAAACAAAAGAAGTGGTTGATTTGGAGTTGGAATCCCAGGTTACAGAATGGAGAAAAGGATGATTTTGAAAACTATGATTTGCAAGGCAACCTACAGACTCCCCTGCCCATCGGGTCACAAGTCAGACACGAATGGAAAGGCACTTTGCCTGGTATTGACGGAAGCAAAGTGGGACTGATTATTACATTGCTGGGACCTGCGTGAATGGACCGTTTGGAGCAGATGAGACCCGTATGCAGGATACAGCCCAGCAACGAGGGCGGTGGGAGCCAGGTACAAACCCACAAAAGAGTGAAGTAGTCGAGACGCTTTGAGAAACTGTGGTTTAAAATAAATCAAAATGAAGAAAAGAGGAAGCTTTTGAACCAAAACAACTTAAAGCAGCCTACCAGTTTATTCCAGGCAATTCTGTGGGTAGAAGCCAGGGAACCTGAGACAGGGTACAGGTAGATGTGAGGAGAGAAGTTTCAGTCTGGAACTGAGGGCAGATCTAGGACCTAGTGACCTCAGTGACCAGACAACCTATGAGAGAAAGTTTCATCTCAACTGAGGATAACAATAAGAAGGGATTAGACAGGAGAATTATCAACTGTCAGAGCAGATTGACATGGGAAGGTGCGTCTGAGTGAAATGAATGACACCTCGTCACTCCCCCTCACGACTCTGCAGGTCCCTATACCCTGAGATTCCATGGGGCCCTCCTGGTGGTTCTCAGCTACAGGGGGCTTTGCCCTCAAGAGGGTATTCAGCAAGGTCTGGCAGCATTTTGGTTGGCACAGCTGGTGGGGGACAAGGGTGGTCTTGGCATCTATAGGCAGAGGCCAGGGATGTTGCTAAACATCCTATAATGCACAGGACCGTTTCTCATGACAAAGAATGATCCAGCCCCAAATGTCACTAGTGCCGAGGCTGAGAAACCCAGGGCCATGTGCCCTGGGTATACGTCCTCGTTGCTACCTTCCATCCCCTTCTCTGGAATGAGTTTCACTTAGAACGGCGATTCCAACCTTTCTCATCTCATGGCACACATCAACTAATTACTAAAGTTCTACAGCACACCAAAAAATATACTTTTTGCCGATCTGACAAAAAAAATAGTTGTAATTTCGATTCATTCACACCAGACTGCTATTGTTGTGTTGGCTGTTGTCATTTTTTTTTTATCTGCCAGTCTAAGGGAAAAGAGGTCAGTGCCCCTGACTACATAGTCAGGTGTTCGATGTTTAACTTTTCACGGTACGTGGGTTGAAAATTGCCGACTTAGAAGCATCTCCAGCTGATTTGTCCGTCCTTTGGGCACATTCCCACCACAACCACCCGTCCCTACCTCCACCCCTGAAAGCAAAAGTTCTTCCTTCTAAATTCAAGAGCCACTTCACCAAGAAACACAAGCAGAAATGTGATCTCGGGAGTGTGGCTGACTTGCACAGAGACCCCAGTAAAAGCAAACACACAGGCTAACATACAAAAGCCCTACATTTTCAGCTGCTGTCAAAAGCAAATAAAAAACCGGTATGTCTTCTCTATAATCTGAACGATTTACCTTGCTAAAATCAAGAATGAGAAATGCAAATTCAACATTATATCCACAGTCAATGTCGAAGTGGTTCGGTAGATGGAACATGGCGTCCGGCAACAGCCCCTCACTCCACACAGACCCTGAAACTCTTCCCTTGAGGACCACGTCCCATTGGAATGAGAGTTGGGAAGAAGGGCTTGTTTCTCAAATGTTAAAAACAATGGCCTCTTTGGTCCACCAGAGATCTTTGTGAGGCTGGAGAATTCTGACCTTCTACTTAGTAGATAATGAAATTATAATCTCTTTTCTCTTCAGGTAGAAGAACTTGAAACTTCCATTTTTTAAGGAGAGGTAATTTTAAGTTACAATGTTTTTTCACTTCTGGAAGAATTTAAGAAAATTTCTCTAGTATTGTTTTTTAATCGGTACAAAGAAAATGTGGGGAAAGTACCACAAGTTTATCTGGCATAACGTGATAAGAATTCCTGAAATCTCAGAGATTGCTAACCAGTACTCATTCTTGACTTACAATCCCTGATTAGAAAGCTCAAAATTTAACACGGCTGTGCGGATGGAAAAAATACTTACACAGCAAACCAAGGCTGTTTATTAAATTAACGTAAGAGATAAACCCCATTCCCTCTATATTTTAAATTGAGAACACTTCAAAACATGGCCTAAGAATAGCCAAATACTCAGTATAAGGTTAGGGGAAAAGGCAAACTTTCCATGTTTAATAGGAAGTGCTTGAAATTCAGTATAAAATAACAACTACAGAGTTCAAAGCTACACTGATTTCTTTTTGGAGTGGAGTCAGACTTTTGAATTTTCAAGTGGCTTGTCATTTTCAAGCATGCAATTAGCTAACAGCCCTAATTCCTCTTCCAAATGCCACAACACACGCTCCTGACCGTGGCCGACACTAAAACACAGCTTCGTGCTGTCTTGAGAATTGCTAGCTTGAAGTTTGTGCTGACCAGAGGGTTTCTGCCGATTTGAACTCCCCACCCCCTCCCACCGTTTCCAAGAAGGCTATGTGGTATATCCACAAAACAAAAACACACTACGCCTCCCAAGCCATACCTATGTCGTAAGCTAAATACACATCCAGTGCCCCTTTCTGCTGTCTTTCCTGAACAAGTTGGGAACTATATCATCGGACTGTGTCTGTTCTATACTAGTTCCTCTGAGTCAGACGGGATCGATGTCTGGGTGGGCCTCCAACACACGCCGCCAGGCCAGCAGGCTGGTCAGCTGGGCACTGAGCCTCTTCAATAGGCCTCAAGGGAAAGCGAAACGGAAATCCAGCTATCCTGGTGTTCAGGAGTCAGTTGCCAGTGACTTCCTTCAGTCCCCAAGCCTGTGGACCTACAGGAAGAGGTTACCGTAAAAACTTTAGGCCTGCAAAGATACCGCTGTCTTGAGAAACTCATTTGTTAAGCCTTCTGCAGGACCAGAAGGCACAGCTTTTCCATGAGACTTCTCTATGAAAAAACCCCAAACTCAGTGTACCTGGTCAGCACCACTCATCCCAGGAACTCATTAAAACCTCCACGATAAGAAAGCCTTGAGTGGGGAAAAAAGAGGAAGAAAATACCATTCCGTAGTCCCTATTTCAAAAGAAGTACACAAAGGACGGGTTTGTAAGCTATCACTGTGTTTTTGTTCTTCAAGTTCATAGGGAATAAATGCCCGAACTTTTTCTTTTCTCCACCCCTCCCCTCACGATAATGTTTCTCTGATGTTATTACAAAAGAAATTGGTATCAGCTGGACCTCTGGGCTCTAGCTTGAACTCAGGATGTGACAGGGGTGGCCTGTGAGAGCTTTCTCCTCAACCCCACAAACTGCAAGCAGCAATCAGAGGAGAGTGGCCACCAAGCTGGGTCCCTGGATGGTATACAGCCAGGGTCCCCAACCTCGGGGCCGCAAACCGGTACCAGTCTGGGCCTGTTAGAAATCATCTCCAACCACTTCCCCCCCCCCGACCCCCGCCCCAGTCCATGGAAAAATTAGCTTCCATAAAACCGGTCCCTGGTGCCAACGAGGTTGGAGACCGCTGGTGTAGAGTATTTAGTGCCACTGTCACGTCAGCAAAAGCTTAGTGGGGACATCTCTCGTCAAAGGCCACAAATACTCGCACAGATCACCTAGGCTGTGAGTGATGCACCCTTTCTCTTCTAGTTCTGCTTGTAGCTCAGAGACAGATGTAGAAGATAAAAACATAGATGCATTGACCTTGAAATTTGAAATTAAATCTTTCGCTTTCTAAATCGGTAGTTCCCTTCCCCCACTTACGACAAAGAGTTGGGGCTTTTTGAGATGTCTGGAAGGATCATAGCCCAACTAGGTAAAAAAAAAAAATACAAAAAATGCAAGGAGATCACTCAAAAAGGGGGTTCTTGCATAAAGATGTGTCTCAGAAACACAGTTTTCTACAGAGAAAAATGGAGAAACAGCTACAAAAGGGAGTTACACTCAGAGGCTACGCCCTTCTCTTCATCATGAAATAGAAGAGGTGTTCTTAGGTCGTCATCATTTTTCCATTCTTTCCAGCCAGCTCCGGATCAAACTTAAAACTAGCAGAAATAAAACAAGTGGAATAATTAGACTGCCCCCAGGGGTGGTCTGCATCTGTGTGCTAATACGTATGAAAAACAAAAATGTTTCCACAAAGATCTAAGCCATTCATAAAATCTTTTATTTTAAAAAATCAGCACCATTTTTGGAAGCATCTGATCGTGTTTCCAACTCAGCTTCAAAACAGTGGTCATACTAAGGATGTGTCAAAGACACTGTATTGGTTTATGATAGGCAAAAAGCTACTGACCTGGCATGTGAAATAGGAGAGCCTATACTCTTAAAATACCCGACCGAGCACAAGTAAGAACATGCGATAAATTCGCCCTCTACTTTGCAATTCCCATACCAGCAAAATGAGTCCGCTTTTACACAACTGATATTCTTCAGCACCAGATTCTACAGCACCAAAAGTCGGAAGGAGACTGTATTCTCTGACAACTTCGATGCTAGTGATTTCGAGTTCTCTCTCTCTCTCTCTACCCCCCCTTAGTAAATCCCAAAAGCAAGCCAGATAAGCTGACTTGAGTGTGAATGAAATGAAACAGAATTAACAGCAGTAGCAGGATTGATGGTTCCAGCAAAGCTGGAAAATGTCTATGGCTCATAAGTTTTAAATGTACAAGCTATAGTAGCTGGGACTAAAATTGAGAGAAAAAGAAAGGGAAATGGAGACCTTGGAGGGGAGCCATGAAGACCACGAGTGTTTTGGGTGGCGGGTGGTGGGAGTGGGGGGGAGGGAGGTTGGAGTGGGCAGGCACAGGGTGGACACAATATAAAGAACAATAATACAAGTATCTGGGATTTCTACATTCGTGCACATACATTAAAAATGGTGAGCACTTACTTTTCAAGGTTTTCATTTTTAAAATATCTATAAAAAGCTTTAACACTCTGATTCTTTACGGGAAATTCTAAGTAAGAAAAAGAAATACTTTGCTAAAAAAAATGTCATTGGATGCTTTTAAAAAAATAAATTGAAGTTGGTCCGAAGGTTGTGGGTTATTGTTAAGCTGATTAACATAAAAAGAAATGGAAGAAGACGAGCTCCTGGACACAAGCATTGGTCCATAGGTCTAAATATGGGGCTCTCGACCCGGCTGCACAGAAGAACAACTGGAGAACATTTGGAAAATACCACTGTTCATTCACACCAGTGGAATCAGGATCTCTGAGGGGGAGGCCCGGGTGAAGAAGGATGTACACTGGAGAGCTCTCTCACGGTTTATACGTGAGCAGCCAGAGTCGAGAACCATTGAGTTAAACTGGTGAATCACCAAAGGCGGGCCAGCTTTCCAGAACTTTTCACACCAGCCTTGGGCTTACCAGTCTGCTGAAGTACCCAGAATCTTGGAGAAAGGGGGCAAGCGGACAAGGTTGTAAGAAGGATAGTTTGAAAAGACTCCTCTAGTTAAGACCCTTACTGCCCCTCTTGAAAACGGTTGGTCTAAACTCTCCAAAATGACTCATCCCTTTTCCTATATGACTTCTGGATAGGAAAAGGAAAAATTTTTGATTCCAGAAGGCAAACTCATGAGCTCATCTCAACCTGACAGGGGAGCCCCCATATGTGGCACATACCCAAGAAAGCAGACGGGAGGACATATGTTGGTGGCCCAGAGGATATATGTATTAAGAGGATCCACCATTGTAATGTAAGGGATCCTAGAGCCTTTACATACTAGAACCCAATGCCCCAGCCCCTCTCTGGCATTCAGCCAGAACAAAAACAATGGTAGGCCTCCCTCATACATCATTAGGAGGAAGTACCAGAGGTGACACAGGGCTAGAACTAACAAAGAGTCCAAGAGGCCTCAGTTTCACCAGCCAGAGACAGTTGCTTCATCTCAGCAAGTCTCCCAACAAAAGCTGTAATCAGAATACTTCTTCCAAAGAGCCTGGAGGCCAAGGAATGGCAATACTGAGGGAGCTGGATTCTCAAACAGCCTTCAGAACTCTTTCTCTTCCTCTATAGCAAGTGGCCAGCATTGGTCCTGTCCGAGAGCCGCAGCCGGGTCCATGACCATCTCCGATTCCCCTTCCTCCCCATTCTCGCCTGCTTCTGCAGGATGCCCCGATAAACTAACTCAGCTCCATTCTGTGCATTCCCTGGGCGTCATTTTCCAGCATCACTTGCAATGGTCGTGAGCGTCAAGTTTCATCAGGCAACACGGTCCTGATGCAGACAGAAATCACTAGATTTTCTGGAGAAAACTATCCCCTCTCCTACTTTCCTTGATTCCACTGGCAATTTTGATACAAGCAAAGTTCACAACATTAGTACGGCTCCTTTTATCTTTCCACTCCAACTATCTTTAGATTCCCTTCTCAGTCCCTGGATGCTGTCCATCAAATGGCCATGGGCACGTGGATCCACAGCCAGCAAGTACTCTGCCGGAAACAGCCTACTAACCACCAGAACTACTGCAAGACTTCTAGGTCCAAAAGGAACACTCTGAAATTAGCCGCCGCCTTCTCACCCCAGCTCATTCTTTGCATCTTACCTACTTCCTACCTTGAAACCTCCAGTGGGTCCTACCATCTTTCTCTTCGTGCTCTAACCAACATCCAATTGCTTCAAGATCTCGTAAGAGTCTCTCGCTTTGCGACAAGATGCAGGGTGCTTTTTCTGCTCAGAATACCCTTCCTTCCCCTACTTGCCTTTCACTTGGAGACTATCTCACATGGTCTCAGCTCAGAATACATCTCCTTCAGAAACTCTGTCCTGATGCCTTTTCTCTGAGTTCCCCCCAATACCCTAGGAATATCTCCATCACTGGACCTGTGTATCGTACTATAATTATTGGTGGATGAGACTCCCCTGCTTGACTCTGAGCTCCGTGAGGGCAGGGACTGAACAGAAGCATCTGTGTTGCTCCAGCATCGAGGGTGCACTCCATAAATGCTTTTGGAATGAATGTATGCAGAATGGGGTAAACCTGATGGAGGGTATTCATGAGAACTCTTCTTCCTTGAACACGGCATCTGGGAGACGAGGCTCTCTTACCACTGTGAGGTAAAGTCCACAAACTCCTCGGAGAACTTGTCTGCTGGGAGCTGTGGCGACGGCTCCTCTACCACCTGTTTGAGCTGCTGGAAGGGAGTTCCCCACGAATCATAGGGAAACCGAAGGATGGCCAACTCAATCTGGAGGGGAGAGGAAAACAGGGAGACAGCAGCTGACACACAGGTCCTTTACGGAGACCACTGGGTTTCCTCCCAGGAGAACCAGTGGAAAGAAACAATGGTGAAGTTCAAGGAAAACTTCTGGGGGGAATAAACTAAGAATATGTTCTCTACAAATTTCCCCCAGTTCCTAGTACTAGGGATTTTCAAATACTAACTTACTAAGCCTATTTAAAACTGGATCCTCACCAAAACCCACTGTGGCACTTTAAAATTACAAGCCAACGGTCTTGAACTTGAGGATAGAAAGCAACCATGTTTTTCCAATTGCTGAGTCTAAAAAATTATTCTCGCCCTCATACTTTTTCAGAGCTGTGTACATCTGCTGCCACCTGCAGGTCTCGTGCTGGAATGAAATAAAAACAACCGAGGACCGAAGGACTGATCTTTCTCTGGACTTGACGTAAAGGCCTCTTTGCTGTTACAAGATCCCACGTTTTCTGGACAGAAACATGAAGTTGTTCACAGGATTTAATCAGCTGCCAGGCCTGGGGAAGAGTCAGGACCTCAGCGGAAAGCTCCCGGCCTCGGTGATGCACTGAACAGCAATGATGACCAGTTAGTAACTAAGCACCGACTGTATAACTTTAGGGCTGTGCCTATGGAGATGACAGTACTGTGTCACATCTGTTAGCCACACGTGACCTCCACAGCCAAGACATCTATCATAACCGAACTCTGAGAAGCACTGTCTGTGTCCTAATCGGGGGCCTTGTGCCTTGATTAGAATAATTTAATTTTAAGAAAACTATGAGGAACTACAGTCAGGCCCTCTCATTTTACAGAGGATGGTAAGACAGCCTACGTGCATCCATCCTCAGGGGCACACAACTACTTAGAGGTGGAATGAAGAGAAAACTGGCTTTGCCCAATCCCAGTTCAGCATTTCTTCCTCACCACCCCGCAGGCGGCTGTCACTCAGAATCTCCTTCTATCTCTTGCAGGAAGGATGCCCGAGACCAGCATTTACGGCACTTGCCGCTCGGTCTGGAAGGCCACCCCACTCCCGCGCGTGCCCAGAATCTCACGGTCCGTGGTGGTTATCACACGCTACCATTGTGATGCCCAGACTCCAGATGTCCGACTTCACGCTGTATCCCTTCTGGTTGAGCTCTGGGTTTATTCTTTCAGGCTGGAAAAAAGACAGAAAAAGACAAGTGAGATGACATTCTTAGCTCAACAAAGTCTCTGGGGTGAGGAGCAGCACCAGCTACCAAGTGAGTTGTCTGATGCTGTTAACATTGCCTTCCAAGAGAGTCTCTAACTGTAATAAATATCAATGTCTCGGCAGTCATTTCCCATTCTACATTAGGAGACAATAACAAATCAAAGTCCCCTCCCAATTCAAAACTAATTTCAATTTTCCTCCAGAAGAAGCAGGACATAAAGTTACTTCGCCAGTCCAGAATGTTCCTTGTTAAAAACACCAACAGTCCAGAACTCAGTTTAAAAAAAAAACATCGACAAAAGGCACTGGGCTACCCTCTGGTGTTAATAGACTGAAATGCTTTTAGTGGAACAGGGACAAGAAGTTTTTTAATTCCAGCACAAGTCCATTTCCACATAGAATACGGGAGAAGTCCTGTAAGTGGAAAGGGGTCCCAAGGCCTCTGCTAATGGCCATGAGTGCTCACAGCTATGAGTTTCTCTCAGGACTGACCTAACCGACATACATGGGCAATTTAAACCCTACTTACTGTTCTGTCCTCAACAAACAAGGTAATGCTCTCCCGCAACTCAGGGTGGAAAACTGTGTGGGCTGTATGCATTAGTTACATGTTGTGTTTTCCAAACAACATAACTTTTCGCTTAGGTTTTTAAAAATACTATACCTTTTTACAAAAATAATATAGATGAATCAAGTAACTAAAGATACCAGACAGGACATATTTAAGAAAAAAGGTGGTGCAGAATAGCTCTTGCATCTCAGATACATTTCCGTTTTCCCTTCACAGCCATCCAGTTTCTACCTCCTGGCAGGGTTTGCGTTCTGAGACACACCACCCCCCACCCCCCCAGACCCCGCCCCCGGCCATGTACTTACAGCCATGTATGGCTTGCACCCTGCATCAATGGTTTTAGCAACTGAGTCTACAAGGTAGCCACTGATTCCAAAATCGCACATCTTCACTTGGCCCAGGGTATTGATCAGCACGTTGGAGGGCTTGACGTCTGAAAGCAAGAACAACCAGGCGCCCATCATCTCAGCCTGCCGGGAAGATTCACTCCTCCACCACCAGAGGGCCCAATACCTCCATTTCTCCTTCAGCTTTCCCCAAGCCCAACATAAAAGTAAATGCCATCCATGACCAGTTATGTACTTCTTATTCTTGAAAAAAATGATTACTGAGGCAAATGCCCAATTCCATGGCATAGTCTAAATCATGCGAGATGAGTAAGTTCTGGAGATCTGCTGTACAAGACAGGGGATCAAAAAAAAAAAAGGCCGAATTATCTTCTGGAAGGCAAGCCCTTTGTCCTGTAGGTGTCTCCCACTAGGTGAGTGTTCTAGGAACCCATCTGTGCCAGTGTACCAGCTGGCATTGTTGTGAGAGGCTGCATTCAGCTTCAGTGATTTTTCTTGAAGATTCTTTCAGTGCATTTGCCCCTTTCATGATGGGTGACTTACAAGCACACCTTTCCACACCACTCTGAGTATTCAGCAGTTCTTAACCAAAAAACAGCAGGACCCCCAAGCCCCACCCTCCCTATTCACCCAATCTCGCCCCAAGCAACTCTTTTGTTGTTGTTGTTGTTTCCCCGAGGAAAAAAGTCCTCAAAGGGAAACATTTTGCCGAGGTGGGAGAGGCGAACAAAACACGGCAGGAGCACTAAAAGGCATCAAAGTTGACAAACTCGAAAACTGTGTTGAGCAGTCAAAAAAAAGTCTCAGTAGGTTTACTGCATAAAATGGAGAGTATTTGAAGGTGACTAAAGTTTCAACATGCAAGATAAATGCAGTTTTTTATAAACAAATTCTGGGGGTTTGGGGCCCGCCCTCACACAATATCCGCCCTATGGTGAACTAGACACTTCACTTAAAATTTTGTTATGACAGCAGATCTCATGTTACGTGTTATGACAATAACGTAATTTTTAAAAGCCCAGTTTGTACTGATCTTCTGCACGTTTAGCGTAGGAATAATAGATCATGGAACAAAGAGGCATACTGTGACACAACCAAGCACAATCAAATCAACCGATTTTGATCAAAGCCCCTCCAAAAGGTGTGTCGGAGGTCACGGAGGACAACTCATCGTTATCTCAGACATTCCAGACCACGAGCAGGTCACAGGATACGCGTGTGGATGAAGGGGTATCACTGACCCCACCAGCCAGGAAAGATCTGACACCTACCCACCCCCAAGTGGCTGAGCTGCTGTTGCCTCTGGGTGATAGAAATAGAAATTACAGCTAACTGTTTCCCTGTGGCACTTTTCACAAAATACACGTAATCGGAAAAATAAAGTTATCCTAAAAACTTTTAAAGTTATGCCTTATAATTTTCCCTTTCAATAGAATGGCAGATAAACACATTTCTTTTCATTATTTTTTAAAAATTTTACATACATTCTCTCACATGAATGAAATATTTCGTAAGTTTGAAATAAGCCCCTAACAATCAGTTCACTTTTGTCGGGAATCTACATTTTTCTTTCTATCTGGATTCTGTTTCAATGTCTTCTCCTCCTCTTTCTCTTTCTCATTTTTCCAATTTTTCATAATAAAATAACAATAGACACACCTTTGAAGCATTTACATTATTTTCAGGCTCAGAGACTACAGAAATTACCAAATTATAGTGCCTTATTAGCTATCAATACTTTCCAATAATCTTTCCCAAAACCTGGTGGCGCAGATCTCTTCCAAGAACCTCCCCTGACGATCGCCACCAGGGCCCCTCATTCCCTTGTTTTGTACTCCCCCTGCACTACTCCCATATTTGGTGCTTTCCCCTTCCTACGTGTGTTCATGGCTCTGTTGTATATGGGCTTATTTCCCCATCAAGAATTCCTATGTAGAATTTTAATAAGAATATGTTTTCTTCTCAGATACCTCTCGGAGCATCTATCACAGCGCTGTAACAATGTGGTGGTATATAATGCTGGGAAGGTGATTTTCCGAGATAAATGGGCGGATACATGGACTGACGAAAGATGGAAGAGTGGATGTATGGGCAGATAGATAACAGACCCACAGGAAGGAAAAACAGAAGGAGGGAAAGAAGGAAGGGCCAAATCTACCAACTGTTTCATTTTATCCTGCCTCCTACTATCTGAAAATGTTGCATTTTACACCAGAACTTTTCACACTTTAATGTGCACAAGAATTACCTAGCCATCGTGTTAACATGCACAGTCAGTTGGTCTTGTGGCCAATGGTTCTGCTTTCTACAAGCTTCCAGGCGATGGCCAACAGTAGATGAATTTTTGCCCTGTTCTCTAAAGTTGTGGAAGTGTGGGGGAGGGTGATCCCCCAGCTCTGGTTGGTAACAGGTTTTTTATATTCAACTTAGGGGTAATATAAAGCCCATGTCTTCTCATGTCCTTGGACAAGATCAAGAACAGCTAATATTCTGATTTGCTATCCAGTCGCAAGGGAAAACCCTTTAGTTCTCTTGCCTGACTCAATTCCATTTCCACCCATTGTGGGGTAGAAATCAAGTAAAAGCAACAAACTTTAGAACAGGAACAGCCAGGGAAGGCCCGTAAATGCTTACCTCGATGAATGACCGAGAGCTTACTGTGTAAATGTTCTAATGCTTTTACAATCTGCAAGAGAAACACAAGGTAGATTTATGTCGCCCATCACTGGCAAGAAGCTCTGATAAGTATATCCAGGTTTATCATCCCTGACTTAAGATCACAAGTTGACTTATTTTCTCAAATAGAGGGGGCCCTTTCCAGAAAGATACACAGGGAGTTGCACAAATTGGACTCCACCCACCAGAGGATGTCTCACTCACATATCTTGGTTTTCATTTGGCCTCTAACATTTTTTTTCTCCATCCTCCTGAACCTCAGTAGCTTTTAAGGGCAAACACCTTCATCCATTTTTTTTTTCCTGTTTCCTTCTATGCCTATTAGTCCTAAGAATATGTGTAAAAAATCTACAAATGAAAATTAAACTAGTGTCAGAATTCAGACACCAGGAATGCAGTCCTAGCAGATGAATGCATTACGGAGAGGCACTTGAACTGAGAGTTTTCCAAACTGAGCCAGTGGTAGACCCTTCCACAGGGCTCACAGAGGAAAGCATTCGTTTACCCATAATGCATTCAACATGTTCTGGATGTTTCCTCACACGAGGCCTGGACATCTCACATTTTCCTTGTAGGGTTCATGGTGTACTCACAGAAACTGCTATTTTCCCTAAGATGTCCTCTGGAATTGTTTGGCCTTTATCAATCACTTGCTTGTAGAATTTATCTAGTGACGTATCCATGAGCTCCATGCAGATCCAAACATCACCCTGGAAAGCAAGTGGTTAAGAGATTGTTAAAGGAGATGAAAAAGGGAAAAAGAGAAAACAGTGAACACCTATTAGGAAGAACTACTTCTTGCTTGAGTTTTTGGAGGAAATATACAGTTGCTCTTCAAGATCTCAAAGGAATTCATAAACAAGCAAGATTATCTCCAAAGAGCAAACTAGCAGACAGCCAAGCAGAAGCAGCACGCGATCACATCAAAATACCAATAGAGACAAGCAATAGAAGCCCAGAAATCCAAGCCTCTACTGTGACTGCCCCAGGAGCAACGTGTACAAGCCTACCACATACCTGACCTCCCCCACAGAGCACTGGCCAGAGTTCATCAAAAGGCTGGTTGTAAGAGTGAGGAGAAGCATCATAACCCACAGCGTAGTGGAGTGAAAAGCAGAGGTAGAGCAAAGACAAACATAAGCCAGTATGGTACAAAAGCAGGCTACATAAAGTGTAGCAAGTAGCTGAAGGGCCAGAATATTTCAGATTTTAAGGATTCTATCGCAATCAGTCAATAGATCACTGATACAGGCAGTTCTGCCAAAAGAGACAGAGCAAAGCAGAAAGGAGAAAGAAAGCTGCAGCATCTTTAACAGGGCTCAAGACATTTGAAAACACCGTCATTTCTAGCCAACTTTGCACCAGGGCATCATGTTATCAGCACAAAGCGTAAAACTCTTTATGGGAGGCATGTCAAACAAGAAAGGGCACCACAGCCATGCACAGCATTTATGTGATCAGAGATGCTTTCTTTTAAAGCTATTGTTCTTTGACTTTAAATGGAAGGATTGCCTACCTCCCGGAAGAGTGCGCCATAAAAGGTGACCGTAAAAGGACAGTCCACTGTCCTCATGGAAACATCCAGATCCATCAGTAGCCTTTTCTGCTCCTGGCTGTTTACTGTGGCCCGGATCCGCTGAATGGGAATGCAAGCAAAAATGAACGGTTACTGCCCTGAGGATGAAGCCCTGAAGAACGCAGGGACCCATCCTGAAAACAGTACAAAAATCCACGGCACAACTTGTAGCAACAACCTTTCCAACATCCACCTTAAGTAATTAGCTATTTGTAACAGAAGAAAAATAAAAAAAGACTGTTTATTCATTTGATTTCCCGAATAATCCTTGGTTAAAAAAAACCTGATTATATATTTTGGAAAATGTGCAGATGTTTGGGAATGTATTTCCAAGTTACAAAAACAGTCTGACTTATTGTATTACATCTGTTCAGTGCAAGAAGGCCACAGTTATGAATTACTCTGTGGCTGATTTGGAGTCCTACAACAAAAGCCAAAAGCCCCTCTTTGGGAACAAGTAAGAATATTTGGATTAAACAGCAACTGTGTGAGAACTGGTACAGCTGTGGGAAATAGAAGGCATCTCACAGAAACGGAGAAATCTTTCATTCTTATCCCAGTGATTCTGAGAGAAGAGAAACCTCTCACATCAGCAAATGTAGCCTTATAGAAATACGATTATGCCATTAAATCACAGGAACGATATATACCAGGCTTTCACATGCTGCCTGTTTAGCACAGAGTCTCCAGTAGAACTGAAACATCTACGAGCTAAGGGTAAGTCATCTCCATTCTCTAAAAACAAAGGGGTCCACGTCATCTGGCCATCCACATTCTTAACAATGGCCCAAATCTATTCATTCGTTTAGAGATGGAGAGTCTCCAAGGTCCTTCCAGCATCTACTCGAGAAATATGCAATGATTACACATTTCTTTTTATAGTGCAGCAACTATGCAAATTCACTCAAGATGTATTTTACCCTCCTTTTTTTCCACAAATGGAGGCAATTTTTCCTCTCAATACTGGTTTCCTGATTTTCAGGGACAATTCTTTAAAAGAAATAGAACATAGAATAAAAGAGACTTTTCAGACATAAAAACCAACTGCAAAATGTGAACATTTGTTTGGATTCTAATTTGAACAACCAATAGGAAAAACAATAACAACTTTGAGACAATCAAAGTAATTTTAATTTGGACCCAGGATTAGATGACATTAAGGAAGTGCCTGTATTTTGCCATGTATAATTCACACTTTTGGCCCAAATTTTTGAGGTAAAAATAAGGGCGCACATTATACATGGGTAGTACTAATTCCATGTCTATATACCATAAAATGAAAGATTTTTTTTCCTGAAAGTTTGGGCCAAAAACACAAGTGTGCATTATACACAGCAAAATACGGTATTTCCCCCACATTTGGAGGGCAGTCTGTTCCCCACAAATAATCTCTTCTGTTTCACCCCATTGAAGATTCTTTCGCTCCCATGAAGAGAGCTGACGTGCACCTGGGACAGACAAACAGAAACACCACAGGGAGGAAAAACAACATGCGGGGAATGTCAACGCTACCTTCACGGCCATGATCTGCCCGCTGGGCACGTGCCGCATCTTCTCCACCACCCCGTACGCACCTCGTCCCAGCTCCGCTATGGGCTCCAGGTCATCCGCCTTCACCTCGAAATTCTGCAGGACAGAAGCGTAATGCAAGAGAAAAGAGAAGAGTAAACTCGACATAGACTATGTTGTCCTCTCTCTGGTTTCTCCCAGCATTCCAAGGGGTACTTCTGAGCTACCAGTGTCAAAGTTTCTCCAAGGAGCCACTGAAGGCAACAAGTGTCAGGAGATGTTTAGACTCCCAGAAAATGCCACCGGCTTGTCACTGGTAATATGGAGACCCGACTCCAACCGAGCTTTCAAAGTGCTCAGCGTAAGCTGTCTGCCCTGCAGTGCATCAGCCGTGCCCCCTCCAGTCCATGTGTGCCCACGTGTGTACTGACTGGCAGCAACCAAATCCATGCTTAGTACACCCTGCCCCCAAAGAGAGGCATCTACTCTCTTCAAATGCCTTCCCTCAACACCTCAACAGCCTGACTTCAACTCCACACTCAAAAATATCAAGAGATCCACATACTACTTCCACTTAAATTCTAATTTTCTGACCTACCCTCTCACAGCATATTACAGAAAATACATTTTTCAATGGGCAGTCAGAAAGCACACACATGAATGATTAAGATATGAACTGGCCAATGTGACTTTCCTCACCTGATTTCCAATAGATATGCATGCTTTGGAGTCTAAATCTCGAGGTGGCCTAAGGAAAAAAAGGGGAAAAACAAAAAACACGAGATTTCAGTCAAAAATGTCCTTCCCAAATTATATGCAATTGGATTTTTCCTTGGAAATGAAAAGGAAGTTTATGAATAAAATAAAGCAGCATAAAAGTGGTAACAGTGAAAGATTTGGAATAAAATACATGTGGGATTAAATGAATCTCTTTGAGCTTCTGTTTCTTTTCCTTCATCTTTTTCTTTCTTTCTTTTAATTTGAGAAAGAGAGAGAGAGAAGCATCGATTTGTTGCCCCATTTATTTGTGCACTCACTAGTTGATTCTTCAATGTGCCCTGACCAGAAATTGAACCCACGACCCTGGGGCATCAGGACAGTGCTCTAACCCACGGAGCCACCCAGCCAGAGCTCTATTTCTTCTTTACCATGAGGGTATTAGCGTACCTACCTCGTGGAGCAGGAGTATTAAATGAAACATTCCAAGTAAAGCGCTTAGCAGAATGCCTGACGTGGAGTAAACACCCAATACATACAAGCCATATGCATGTAGTTATATAGAGGTATATCATTCCAGTAGCCTCAAACCTTCTTCATCCAAGAACACCAACGTGCCCGCCCGATTAACCCCTCACTTTCTCCACAACTGTTTAAACAACAGTACTGACAAATGGTTATCTTAATGCGCAAAGTTCCCAGACCATAAGAATTCAAAATTTATCTAGTCCCTGCCTTTACAGATGGAAAAAAAGATGGTCCAGAGAGGCAAGCTGACTTGTCCAAAGCCACACCTCACCCAGGGCCCCTGATTTTCAGGTCAGAATACTTTCTGCTCTCCCAGGCTGTCTCATTCAGTTGTGACATCCCTTCCCTACACAGTGTACACACTATCCAAAGGCCATCTCGGCAGCCAGAGGCCGCTGATTTTGTGTCTCCGTAAGACAGCACGGTCACCTCATGTGCATTTATTTCTACTACTTCAGTGCTGCCTGGGTGGGTATTAAGCCACTCCAGAGAAAGATGTTTGGTTTTGGCTGTGCACCTAATGAGGAGCCTAGAAAAGCATTTTTCCTGAAATAAACGCACCAAAAGCATCATGACACAAGGAGTGTATGCCAAGAAACATACTGTTAACACGGCCAAATAATAAAGCAACTGGGGGACGTTCCGTGCCAGAGCCGTCTCTAGAAAAATACAAGGGGAAATGGAAGGGAAGGAAGATGAAAGGAAGAGAGAAGCAAATCCCTTGCCAACAACAACTTTTACCAATCCTAATGTATTATAATTCTACCCCCTCTGCTGAAACTAAATCAATAAAGAAAACAATGAGGGAAACATAGAAATATAAACACAGATATAAACATGAATCTCTGGCTTTAATGGCGAGCCTCCTCTCACCTCAAAATCCTTCTGAAACACACAGAATACATACAATAAGCTTCTCCATACAAACTTAAAACCAGGGCCTAGGAGGGAGGGAGAGAGCAGAAAACACACGCACAACATACACACACGCACGGCAGTGATGTTTTTACATATCTCGTGTTTCTGAGCAGGGACTGTTTCTTCCGAAACACTTTCCAGATGAATTATATTACTACAAATCTGATTTCTCATCCCTAAAATCTCCAAAGCTATTTTTCTTTAGTTGTCACTATTTGTTCACACTAATTGCAGTGGAACTTTGAAATAAAGACAAATATTACTTGATATGTGTGACTAATGCAAACAATAAAAAATCCTTTGCAATTGTTCAGCATTCTTCCTTTTAGAAGCAATAGAAGCAACAGAAAGGTCACTAGTATTGGGGGCTACCTCTATTTTCTTGTCATCCAATAAGGGTGCTGGGTAAGACCTCTTCCAGGTCTAATAGTCTAGAATTCGTACCAGGGCTCTGCAAAGTACAGCCTGTGGCCCAGCTAAGAAAGACTTTTACAAGTTTAAAGGGTTATAAAAAACCAAACAACAAAGAATATCCAAATGATTAGAATTAGAAGCAACTGTGGCCCAGGTAGCCTAAAATATTTACTCTCTGGCCTTCTGCAGAAAAGCTTGCTGACTCCGGCTTTATATTAATTTGCGTTATATGTCTACTTAACAGGAGGGCTTTGTGCCATTTTTCAGGCTGAGAAAAATGAAGCATAGAAAAAGTCAGTGATTTCCTGAAGCCACGGTCCTCAACAGAGCTGAAAATAAAACTCACGCCACCCGACTCTCAGTCTTGACCTAAGGAGAAAAGGATATATGCTGAAAACAGGGTTAAGTGCTTTATCTGCACCTCATGAACTATTTAAAACACACACATGCACACACGCACACCCTTACCTATGAATACCATTATTCCCACGTTCTAAATGAGTTTGGCTAACCTGCTTCCAAGTGGTAAACCCACAATTCCAATCCCAGGCTGACTGAATCCAAGGAAGCTGCCCTCAACGCCCAGTCTTCCTCTGATGAAACGATCAGTCCACCCAAGCTTCAGGCCATAGGGCTCACCGGGTCTGCCAAAAGCATCAAGCGACAGGGCCAAGACTGAGAGATCATACTGGATTAGTTGACTCTGTGTTCTCTCCCAGATTGGGCACAGAAGTTTGCCGGGGGTGCGGTGTCTGTAAGAGGTTTACACTGTGGGTACATGTTCCCTGTCACTCAGTCCATATTTTAGTCCACTGGGGCAAGAACCAAACTTATTACAAAATTTCTTCCCTGGGAGGTATTCCAAAGGGCACCGAGTATTATTGTTTTATAGGAAAAACCAGCTTTGGTGTATTAGAATTATTTATTTTTAGTACTGCATGAGTAATCAGTTCACTGGTTATTGTTACAATTCTTCTTCTAGTCGACAATATTTATTAAGCAGCTACCTGGGCCAGAGACTGGGCTATAGACCCTTTACATAAAATATCACCTTTAATTTCCACAACCCTTACAGGTATTATTATTTCTATTTGAGTGTGAAGAACTGACATTGAAGCAGACAAAATAATTGAAGGTCATCCAAAGGGAGATGGGTGGGATTAGAACCCAGAGCTGTGCCATGAGTCTTCTCAACCAGAGAAGTGTAATATTCTGCCACTCATTGCACAGCCAGGGACTGTTTGGCCAAAGTCCCCACCTGTCTAATATGTGGCTAGCAGGACAGACCTGAGAGTCAGAGAGCCCTGAATCTGTATGCCAGTTCTTCCACTTAGTGATAGTGGAGTAATAACAATACCAGCCACATTTGGAGCTATCTTCATCAAGAAATTACAACGGAACAGACTCTAGGAGACTTATTGTGGATCATACATCTAATCTTCACAGCAAGCACATCGCTGTTTATTCCTGTTTTTCTGAAGGGGAAAATAAGTCTTAGCAGGGTTAAGACTTAACCGGGTTAATAACTAAACTATTCAACTAGTGAAGTTTAAATCCCAAATACAAACCTTGGCATTCTAGCACCAGGGCCTGAAGTCTTACCCACAAGGCTATGCTCAACCGCTTTAAGCAAGATACATGCCCCTTTCATAGGTCTGTTTTCTGACTTATAAGGTGAGAGTAATAGTATCTGCCTCCCGAGTTTCCTGTGAGGGTTAAATGAAAGAAGATTGACTGGCACAGAATCGATTTAGAATCAGTTGCCTTCTGCCGATCAAGTGAGGGGACAGCTCAGAAATCGGAGTCAAAGACACACTGGCATCAGTTTACTCAAAGAAAAGGCTCAAGCAGAGGGACCACACACGTGGAACTAAAGAGAATGGCGCTCTGTCCCAAGCTGTTTATTTTTGCGTAGCGCAGCAGAAGGAGGCAGGGTATAAATGCTAGGAGTCACCAAGACAACCTCAAATAATTGCCAAGAAAAATTCACAATGTGGAAGCTATTTCTTTAGGAGGAAAAATGTAAGCCTAAGTATTAAAAGAACAATTAGAATAACAAGGCTTTCCGTGAGCGGAAGTGGTATAGTCTGCCATAATGAAGTGATGCTCTTGGCTTTACAGAGTGAAACAGGAAAACATCTTCAAAGCTGATTGTACACATGAGGGAAAGGCAACACAGAAAGTACTTTTATCCTCGCACATGTTTTTGTTCATTTGTTCATATGAAGGAAGTATTTATGGTGGTTTTCAAAAATTTATAAAATACAGAATATTAATATAAATTAGAAGGTAAAGAATAAAAATTGTAAAGGGAAGTAATACAAGACAGTTGAAAGGCTGATATAAAAAATATATCCCAAAGAAAAACATAAAGAGGAGAAATCAATAAAAATGAAAATAGGAAGATAAAGAAAACAAAGTTGGTCCTTTCTTTACCCTCACCTGAGGACGTTTTTTCATTGCTTCTAGAAGGAGAGGGAGGGAGAGACAGTAACATTGATGAGCCATAGAAGCATTGATTGGTGGCCTCTCACATGCACCTGAACAGGGAATCAAACCCACAACCTAGGCATGTGCCCTGACCGGGAATCGAACTTGCAACCTTTCAGTTACAGGACAATGTTCCAACCAACTAAGCCACACTGGCCACGGCCAAAGTGGGTTGTTTAAAAAAAATCAGTAAAATTAATAAACTTCGAGCAAGACTGACAAGGAAAAGCGAGAAGACACAAATTACCAATATTGGGGGGAAATGGGATAGCACAATATACCTTGCAGCCATTAAAAGGATATTTCAGGAAATACTATGAGTAGCTTTACTCTTATTAATTCAACAACTTAGAAGAAATGGATGAATTCCTTGAAAACCTCAAACTACCAAAACTTATCCATGATGAAAAAGATCAGGGGACTATTCCTATAACTATTAAAGAAATTAAATTTGTAGCTAAAAACTCCAGAAAAAGAAAGGTACAAGCCCATTTTGTTTCACTGGAGAATTTTAGAAAACATAAAAAGAAAGAATTGCATACATTGAAATATTATGTTGTATACCTGAAACTAAGATAATGTTATATGTCAATTTTATCTCAAACTATTTTCAAGGATATTAACACCTATTTTACATAGTACCTGCCAGAAAATAGAGGGAACTCTCATCAACTCATTTCATTAGTCCACTATTACCTTAATCCCAAGACCAGAAAACAATGGCATACACCAAAAACCAACTCACTAGAGACCAATATCTCTCACAAACTTAGACAAACTTCCTAACAAAAGTTTAGCAAATCAAATACAGCAATATATTAAAAAGTAACATACTACATCCAAGTTGGAATTGTTTGGGGTATGCAAGTCTAGTTCAATATTTTAAAAATCAGTCAATTTAATCCCTATCAACAGGATAAAGAAGAAAAATCTATGTTGTATCAGCAGATGCACCAAAAAAGCATTCAATAAAATTCAACAAACATTCATGGTAAAAAAATTCTCGGTACACTGCAACCTCATAAACAGCATCTACAAAAATTGAATATCCTGCTTTATGGTACAAGATTGAATGTTTTCCCTGTAAGATACAGAACAAAGCAAGGTTGCCGCCTCCCCCTAATCTTATTTCACACAGTACAGGCCTTTCTTGCCAGTAAAATAAGGTAAGAAAATTAAGGTTTAAAAAATACTGTTTGAAAAGGAAGAAACAGAACTCCCTCTCTCTGCAGAAGGCATGGTTGTCTATATATAAAATTCTAAGAAATCTACAACAGGCTCCTGGAATTATAAGTGATTCTAATAAGATCACAGGACAAGATCAACACAGAAAAATGAACTGCATTTCTCTACACTGACGATGAACAAGTGGAAGCCAAAATCAAAAATAGAATGCCATTTCTAATTGCTCCCCCCCCCAATAAAATCCTTAGGTATAAAATCTAATGTAGAGAATCTTTATGGTCAAAACTATAAAATAATGAAGAAATGCAAAGATAATCTAAATGCTTGGAGAAATTTACCATGTTCAGGGGTTGGAAGACTCAATGTAGTAGAAGATACCATCGTCCCTAAACTGACCTATAGGTTAAACACAATTCGTATCAAAATCTCAGCAAGTTTATGTGAAGACACAGACAAGCTTATTCTAAAACTTACATGAAAAGAGAAAAGCCCTAAATAGCCAAAATAATTTTTTGAAAGATTAACCAAGGGGAAGGAATCACTTTTTTCAATGTTAAGGTTACTATATAGTTGCAGTGATCAATACAGTGTGATATTCACAGACATGCACACAGATCAGTGGAACAGAACAGAGAACCCAGAAATGGATCCACATAACATGCACGATTAATATTTGACAAAGGAGCAAAAGCGAGTAAATGGAGGAGGGTGAGCCATTTCAACAAATGGTGCCGGAGCAATTGAAAATCCGCTGTCAAAAAAGTAGAGCTCAACCTAAAACCCCAGGGAGAGGGTGTCCCGCTTCACCAGAACTTTAGCTCACTTGGGGATTTGGGCCAAAGCCTCAGCTAATTAAAAAGTGTTCCTTTACCTCATTTTGCCTTCTGTTTATGTGGGATAGGACCTAGGTGTCAGGATGCTGAGTCTTTACCAAAGACCATTTTCCATCTCGACCTAAGTTTTATAGTGGCGGCTCTCACAAGGATTTACTTGTTTGCTCAAATCTATATGGCAAAGGTAAAAAAGTCCACATCCAGGGACCTTTCTGGACTTCCAGAGGACCCCATCTGCCAAACGCACTTGTGACAATCAATTTGCAGCCAACCAGGAACAGGAGACACTGAGTTCAAAGCTGCCTATTCAGTACAGACTGACTGACCAGGTGTGATTATTTCAGCTCTCAGAACAGTAAACACACAGCTTCCCCTTTAAAGGGCTCTTCCTTTAACAGCTATTTCCACAGTCAAGGCATTGCTCGCCCCCATTGCTCACCCCCCATTACAGCCCCCAAATGAACCCCCATTGCCCAGGCACCTATGAAGGGCAAATGTTTGGATGCAGAAGATGATCTTGCCAACTTACGTGGAACTAGTCTGAGGCTGTTCAAATGCTTCTTTCGGAATTTTAAGGCCAGGGTTTCGCTTCTTGCCTATAGGGAAAGATGTAAGGATAAAGTTAAGGTCTGTATCACAGCACTAGTGAAGGGACAGAGATGGCAGCAGAAGGCAAGAGCTGACCTGGGAACGGAGCTCTCCTCTCCCCGTCGGAACTGCACTCCCTACCCACGACACCTGTGAGACACAAGCACCCAAGCGCCAGGCTGAGCAGAGCATCCCAAAGGTAGGCCGTGGTCATGGGTGAGGTTCTTCACCAGTCACAGGTGAAAATGTCAGTATAAGAATTCCACCTCTCTTTACCTCGGAAGACCTGACCTTTGTCCCTGATGAGGTTTTGTTTTGTCATTCCATCTTCTGTGTTCTCCCTTGTACACAGCGGTGGTGATGGTAGATGGTATTGGTTATAGTTTTTTTATCTTTTTAATGTCAGTCAAATGTAGTCACCCTGATCCCTGTATCCCACAATTTTCTAAACTGATCTGTGAACAACTGACAGAGTTAACCATGGAGGTAAAATTAAAAATACTTTCCCACCATCTGCCCTGCCCATTCTCAACCACCTGCCAGGAGCTGAGACACCTAAGGGAGGAACAGAGTGATGTTTATTTACATGTGCCCTGTTCCAAAAAGGATTAAGGTAACAGATGGGCTCATGCAAGGAGGTTATCGCTGCTCTGGGAGCCAGATGGGCACGTAACTGATGTGTTCATCCCTGGGCTGAAACCACAAGACAGCTTGGCTCAAATACTTTTGTTGATGAGTAAAAAAGAACAGATTGAGAAATGCCAGCTCAGGAAGCAGATCAGAGAAAAGAGTCATGTAAGGGCCCGGGGTTTTCCTCCTCTAAAGAGATCCTGTGTGTCTCTTCATGCCAAAGCCAGCCGGATAGAGTGGCCAAGGTCGCACTTTGCTCCTCGCCTCCCCTGTAGGCTGCAGGCGAGCGTGCAATGCTGACACAGGCCCCGGACGAGGTCCTAGGCAGAGATTCTGAAGCTGCAGAGGAGCTTAAAAATCAAATACTGTAACCTGCTGGCCAGAAAATGACTTCCAAAGACTTCAGCGACCACTCACCATCACAGAGCCAGCTATGACCCAGTCAGAATTGGAGTCGGGGTCTCTGGATCCAAGGTAAAAGCTCTTTCCACTGTTTCACAATGGAAGGAGTTTAGGGATGACCAGAGAGCAAAGGAGGAGAGTGGAGGGAGTAAGGGATTTTTGAGTTTAAGAAAAAAGCTTACATTGGGCTCTTCCACTCACTCAGTGACCTCAGAGCCACTTCGACTCTCCATGTCCCCCGCTGTAAAATGAGGAAGTCACAGCAATACCCACCTTATCAGACCGATATGAAAATCAGATGCGATAACATGAAAGGCACTGAGATACCTTAAGTAGCTATTACTTACAGTCGTTCAGAGGAAGAATCTGTACAATCACATTAATAAGTCATTTAAGAAATTAATGAACAAAATTGGCCACATTATCCAAGCTCAATATAATGCATAATTGAGTCTTCTTTTTTTTTCACCCACACATTCAAAATCTAAAATCTAGTTCAGTTCTGCCAAGTTACATAAAGCCAGGGGCAAAAAAAAGCCTTTTAGGACCACCTTCATGTTAATAGGTTTCCTCAAGTCCCTCCTGATTTGGGCTTATCTATACATTTTATAAGATTCAAAACTCACCATTTACTTTCTTACTCCTGGAACTCAGGTGGCCATTTAGCACACGTTACCAGCTTAGTGTCAGCTGTTGACAATACACCACGCTGTACTGTGTACCGGGAAAAATACTAAGTGTGAGATCTGATTGTGAGAATCCAAATACTAGATATATGACCTAATTCCCTCAGCCAAATAGAGGGGGAATGCTATTTTAAATGAGCTATTCTAGTAGGCATTGAATAACAAATTCAACCTCTCCAGATAGCTAGGTCCCTATGCCAATACCAGTGATAGGTAATTCAGGCAATCCCAACAGATACAAACCCATCACCCCCTTGACTAAACTAAACTAAACTAAACTAAACTAAACTAAAGTAAAAACTATTTTACCTGTGATAAAGGCTCTCCAGTTGCCATTTCAGTGAACCAAAAGCAGGAGGTACTCTTCAATTCCTACATCTCTCTCTTCTTCATTTTTAACTCAGCTCTTACAAGCTACATGTCAAAAGAAATAGCTATGTACGGAGAAAACCTCCTTTGCAAAACGTTAACATAGCAATGAATTAATACACCATAGCAATGATTTATGAGCTATTCATTAACAGCAATCGATTATTACACTGTAACTTGACTAACCATCAACACATCTATACAAAGAAATAGTGAATGAGAGGAAGTGGGAGAAACCTTTTGGCACAGAGACTCATGGAACAAATTACCAAAACAACAATAATGTCTTCAAGGTGTGAGAAAAGAAGGCCCCTAGTTCTCTTCTGATGACGGCAACAAGTTCCAGGAGACACAAACACTAAGTTGAATTACTCAGTTAGAAAATACCCTCTTCATTTTTAAAAGTAGATCAAATGAAACAAAAATCACAAGCACACACACCAACATTCCATCGTTCACTTACGTGCCCACCGCTGAAAACGCAGCCCAGTGAAAAGCCACCAGGAGCGGCTCTGATGAGCTTTTCAGAGCTGCAAGGAGGGCTAGCAGGAGAAAACCCCACGGAAGGCATTCTTCCCTCGCACAGGGAAGCGGCTGGGAACAGACTCCGCCCCCTCCTCAGTGAGGATCACAGCAAACCTCTGGGAGTTTATTGTTCCCGGGAAGCTGCCACTTCAGGAAGAGAGAAGGGAAGTGGGCCCATTTGGACAGCAAGGCGTGACATTAATCATTAACCAGACTTGGCGGAGTAAATCTATAAAGTAATTCTGCACAGTACAGCATTCTCCGGCCCTTCTATAAATGCCTCTTTCATTTCTTAAAGGAAAGAAAAACAATATGTGGTCAGTTTCCAGCTGTGTTGATTTCAAAGCAATCTGTTCCCCCGGCAAAGCCGCCAACCCCTGACGCTAACATTTGATACTGTTATAAAAAATTAATGAAGGAACAATATGAATAATAAGGCTAAGTGGCCGATGAGGTTAAACGGCCTTTTTTCCCTTGATAGTCTAAAGCAAAAATGAAAAAACATCCGAACACAGGCTCTATATTATGTTTCCTGCTAGCCACAAGCCTCCTCAGAAAGACAAAATTCTGTTGATTTCTGGAGATCTGGACAAGCTTCGCCCTCATATTCATGCGATCCACCACAGGTAAGCGTCCTGGGCCTGACAGGGCACAGGCAAGGCTGTGCGACGTGCGCCCCAGTCGTACCCATGCCTGTTTTCTCTGAAAACACTGTAGTCCCCGCCCCCAACACATTTTTGCTAAATTCATCTTAAACCAAAGCTGGGTCACCATGATCTTGGCCTGGAGCAAAATGGCACTGGGGGGAAAAAAAAAACAAAAACAAAAACAAACCTTGCCCATCGTTAGAAAACATTTACCAGGCCACAGAAATGTTCACTAGCTGTGCCCGTACCGAAAATGATGGGGTACACAAGACCTCTTGCTCAGCACCCACTCACAGAGGCGGAGCACAAAGGGCTTCTCTCATGTGCCCTATTACATAAAACAGAAGATCGTGCTCCCGTGCCAACCCAAACAGCAAGAGAATCCCACAGGGTCAACAGAAGGTGGCATCATGAGGATATGCTGCCACCCAAATATTTGTCAGCTTGGCTGACAATTGGGGGGGCGTAATTATGAGGGTTTATGATTATTGACACAGCCTTACAAAAGGATGGCATTGCTTCCAGTGCCAAAATTTATTTTAAAAATCTGTTTCCCCAATGTGAATGGGGTTGCCAGTCAAGTAACTGGCAACCTGGATGCCTTGGCTGCCCTCTCCTTAATCCTTGCATCTAGGCTTAAGTTCCAAGGGATTCTGGCACGAAAATGGGCAGAGAAGTGTCATTCTATGTTATTCAATGGCAATGATCGGATGCAAAGCAACTACGGAAGCAGGGCAGTGGGAAGGGAGTGCAGAGAGAGTGCCGGCTCTGCCACAGAGACATGAATATGGGCCCACACGCTCCTGGACCCCAAACCCCAAACCTCACCCACGCCTGAGCCTCCAACCAGCATGCCAGACCTCTTTGGGGTTACATAACATTTAGAGAAGGAAAGCAGCAAAGCTCACTTTAAAATGTGCAGTCATTTTGATTTCAAAGAGGCAGATGAGTCTTGACTTTCCCTTGGGGTTCCCGGTGGATAGGAACTCAACCTTCCAAATTCACCTCCCTTGCTGCGCCCCCCACAGAACCTTCCCAGGCCTTCCTGAACACTCTTTGAGGATCCCTGCCGCAAGTGCCAGCTTTCGAATTCTGGCACCTAGCACACAAAATGAACTCAGTGCAACTTCACTGAACCTCCAACATTTTATTTCACTTATTTGTTTTTTTCAATCCTCACCCAAGGATATGTTCAATGATTTGAGAGAGGAAGGGGTTGGGGAGATGGGGGGAGGGGGAGCGAGAAAAGAAAGTTGATGTGAGAGAGAAACATCCATCGGTTGCCTCCCGTTCGCACTCCAGCTGGGGACTGAAACACAACCTGTTGGTGTATGGGACGCTACTCCAAGCACCTGAACCACCTGGCCAGGGCTGAATCTCTACCACTCTAGTGTAAAATGTCCATTGTGTCTAAAAGAGATCTCCATGACCACCTTCCATTTATATTCCTCTGACCTTCTCTCCCAGTCTCAAATTACTTTATCTTTGCATTTATTTATTACTTATTTATTATCTAACTTGCCCATAAAAATTCCATTGTGACAGCAATTTTGCCCAGAGACTGAAAGGTTACAACTAATAATTTTTGAATTTCAGGCATGACAGGAGAAGTCATCTATGTTTTTCAATTACAGGAGTATCACATCACGTCATGTATGTTTAAAAAATAATATAACAAGATTCATCTAATATCTGCAGGGTGTTTTGAAACTGTGGTACACACACACACACACAAATCCCACATATACACACCTTAGCATTTTAAGCTTCCAGGTCTTTGTTAATATTTTCCCTGGAATGTTCTTATCACCTTTCTGCACTGGTTGACTTCAACACAGCTCAAACATGTCCTCCTCAGGAAGTCTGGCACAAAAAACCATGCAATAAACATCCCTCCTCTATGGGGTCACACTTCCCATGACATACCTTTAAGTCTCCCTTCCTGCACTGAATGAACCTATACTATAGTCACCCATCTCTCCCACTAGAATGCAAGCTCTTCAAAGCCATCCTCCATACTTTGCCTATGTACAGAGTAAGCATTAGACCCAAGAAATAAGAAGCAGAGACCACAGCAATCAGCTCATAAATAAGCCACTTAAACTTTTCAGAGGCAAAATCTATAAGCTCTGGTAATTTACTGGATAAGACCTCTTATAAATACAAATATAAAAGATCAGAAGCATATATTTATATTAAATATAAATACTTACATTTATATTTAATATAAATATAAAAGATCAGAAGCAAAGTAGTAATAGTAGTTACTAGTAGTCATAGTAGATGTTGCAGTTAGTAGCAGTAGTTAGTATTAGTAATTCGTAGTCATAGTAGGTGACGGTGGTGTACTAACAGTAGTTAGTAGTAGTAGTAATCTGGCTTTACCACACCTAGATAGAATTAAGTGAACACGGAAAGGCAGGCTAGTTGGCATGGTGGTGGGAGAAGGCAGATAAGGAATTGCAATCTAAATGTGTTAAGTACAAGATGCTGGAGGGACCTGGCAGATTTTAAGCCAGTAAATGGAGCCTAAGAGAGGTAGGGTGGGTGGAATGTGTAGATCTGGGAATGACAGAGAAGTAGAAAATTAATAAGAGAGGCAGGGAAATAAGAGGAACACACGAGAGCAGGGGCAGAACATTTGGAGACAATGAGATGTGGATGAAGAATTGGTGAGGGACAGAAGGAGTCTCTGGACATGTCAAAGGAGAAGAAGCCAGCCAGTATGGAGCAGCAACTCATTCCTGGGGGTCCTTTACAAACACTGAAAGCACGCCTGCGAGGGTCCTTCTTCAGTTCCATGTGATGGAAGCTCTTTTTTTAGACTAGGAAGAGCTGAAGTTTGTCTTGTCATGTTCACAATCTGATGCCCTGTGCTCCTGAAAGAACCTAAAAGCAAATCACTGCCAGTGCCCCTGAGCTGTGGTCTGAGCCCAGAGCAAAGGTAGGAGGCAGGCAGCGGTTAGCCGGGACATCCCCTCCTCTGCGCTCCTCTCCTTCCTCATTTCTGTGCTGCTTCATTCATGAGTCTTTATCAAAAGGAAATGTAGTCATAACAGCGTAAAAAAATACCACTTTAAAATAAAAACATGTGACAGTTTGCAAAAAAAAAAAAAAGGTAGTGATGCATTTGATCTTTTCAAAATGCAACACTGAGTTTTGGTTAGGTTTAAAAACAGCATTCATGTTTTAGAGATAAATGCTGAAATGTCTTCAAATGAAATAACATGATTCCAGAATTTGCTTCAAAATAACACGGTGGGGCTGGGAGAAATGGAGAGATGATGAAGCAGGGTTTGCCATGAGTTGGTAACTCTCAGGGCTAAGCAGTGGCTACACAGCAGTTCAGTACACAGTCTTCCTTTGGGCCTGTTTGAAATTTTCCGAATCATAACGATTTTTTAAATAGCTACTGAACCACAGGAAACTCTTCTAAAAGTGAAAAAAAGTGAAAAAAATTAATCACTAAAAATTGAAAAATTTCAGTTGAATTTTTTTCTTGGGAAAAGTGGACTCTTTTTCTCCCTTTGGTCCCAGGTCCCAATTTTAATTATACTGTGATCTCCTCTCCGTTAACTAAGGAAAACTACGGGGTCGTAACACAGATTCAAGCAGCTGATTGAAGAGTAAAAGATTACAAGAAAATACATAGAAAAGTTGTTCATTTACATCCTTTCTTAGAATGTTAACAGGATAGAGTCTACTGTGCCTCTCTCCTAGCTTCGTCCAATTTATTGCATTGTGCTGCGCTCTGTAATAATACCACTCTCCCATGTTGAAGAATACCTTAAAAACAGGCTCTGAAACTCACCTCTGAAAGGATGCTTTTCATTACCTTTGATAACACCTTTCATTACCTTTTATAAAGAAAAAAAAAGTATGTTATCAATAACAAGAAGAGTTGGCTTTGCCTGTATCATTTGATCAATCTCTTTCGATGGATAATGTGAATGTTTCTTTACATTTCCTCCCTTGGGTGGTTGGTTAAAAGCTAAGGACCAAAATGGGACGCATATTCATCTGCATTTGTGAGCCAGTATTTTTTGTTTCTTTTTACCTACCTTTTTAATAACATTTTATTAAATATATGAAAAAGTAAACAAAACAGTTAAAATCAACTCTTACATACCCATTCCCCAGCTTCAACAAATATCGACTCACGGCCAATTTTGCTTCATCTACACCCCACCCACTTTCAACGACAGCAATTTTAAAACCAGTGTGCCACAAGAATTTCTTAAACAAGCAATACCTGACTGTTTTGTCGGGAGCACTGACCTCTTTTCCTTTAGATAGTCAAATTAAAAAAATGACAACAGCCAATACAACAATAGCCATTTGATGTGAACGCCCTGTCTTGAACCAGAAACATATAGGTCATCTAACAGAGTTGCATCTGATTCGTCATGTCACATAATAAAGTTGCATCTGATTGGTTAACTCTTGGTACCAGAAATGCTTATATACAAATATAGGTGCCTGATGTTTTTTTAAAAATAATTTAGGAGCAAAAAGGTTGGTAAATAATTATTATTATTTTTTTGTAAACCAAATCAAAATTATACCTATTTTTTGTCAACCCAGCAAAAAATATATTTTTTGGTGTGCTTCAGAGTTTTAGTAATTACTTTACGTATGCCATGAGATGAAAAAGGATGAAAAATTGCTGTTATAGGACATCAAGTCATTTCATTCATAAATATTGTAGCAAATATCTCTAAAAGAAATGGACTATTTTAAAAAACAACCACAATACCATGATCATACATAAAAAATAATTTCTTGATTAAACTCAGTGTTCAAAATTCTAATTGTCTCAAATACCTCAAACATGTTTAATTTACACTGTGTATGAATCAGGATCAAAATTAGGTCCATGTTTCACGATTGGTGGATAAATTTTCTTAGGTCTCTTTTAATCTACAAGCTCTCCTTTCATTTCTTTGTCTACCCCTCCCCTCCCTGCAATTGTTTTGTGAAGAAATCACGCCATTTGCCCCCAAAATCTTCCCAGTGGATGCCCCCGTCCTCTTCCCTGTTGTTGATTCACATATTCCTGTTAGAGTTTTATCAGATTCGAACTCGACTTTCTGGCTTGGCACACCTACTTCACAGACGGCCTCACCTGTTTACATTCGTGTTAAATTGCTGAATTCTAGGCAGCCTGGTAAGCTATCTCAAGCTTTTAGTGAAACAATTTTAAAAAAGAATAAATGAGTGAATAATGAGTGAATGAGTACGTGAATGAATTTTGGTATTCAACAAACTTTTTAATCTTAGGCAATTTGATAAATAAATATGGGTAATTCATTGTTTTTAAATTCATTTAAAAATATTTAATACAACGGAGTATTTTTGTATGTCTACTGACATCTGTATTTGTTTTTCTGTAAATCGAAACCATTTTGCTCATTTTTACATTAGGTCATTGTTATTGTTATTTTACTCTTTAGAGAAGACATTGCCCCTTTTGTAGTTTGTGTTGCAACACACACACGTGTGCACAAGTGTGTTCACACGCTTGGGGGTTTTCCCCCTTTTGATTACACAAATTTAAAAATGTTTGCATTCTTTTATAGCTGCTGCATTTTTAAAAAATCCTCATCCGAGAACATGTTTATTGGTTCTAGACAGAGAGGAATGGGGGAGAGGACATCAATCGACTCCCTCCCGTATACACACAGAACAGGGATCGAATCTGCAACTAGGTGTGAGCCCTGACCAGGTGCTCCGTCCATCGCACCACCTGGTCAGGGCTATAGTCACTGCATTTTTAGAAGACAGGAATATTCTTTCCTCTTCCCCAAATGTTGTCTCAATACCACCTGTTAATCTGCCATTTGTTTTGGCATTAATTTTTTTAAATATTTATTTCTCCTATCTAGTGCTCCCGCATGAGTTCATTGGCTGCCATGTCCAAAAATTATCAAATATTCAAGGTCATTGCAGACATCTTCGCTCGATCCTGACTTTGAGAGAACTCTTTGTAGCTTTCCACCTTGGGAAATGCTGCTGCTTTGGATTCAGTTTGGTAGAAGTACATAGCTATTCCTATTTCAGTGAGCAGGCTGACAGTGGCTCTCAAAAATATGCCCATATCCTAATCCTTGGAACTTGCGAATGTTACCATAGCAAAGTTTTGGCCAATGTGCTTAAATAAAGGATATAAAGGATTCTGGGATGAGGTGATCATCCCAGATTATCCAGTTGGGCCCTGCAGGCCATCACAGTGTCCTTATACCAGAGGCAGCGGCGGATTAGGCTCCCACGGAGAAAGCCATTTGAAGATGGAGGCAGAGACTGGAGGGATGCGGTCACAATTCCAGAAATGCCAAGGAATGCCAGCAGCTCCCAGAAGCTAGAAGCGGAAAGGGGTGGGTCCTCTCCCACAGCCTCTGGAGGGAGACTTACCGGCAACACCTTGACTTCAGACCTCTGACCTCCAAAAATGTGAGAGAATAAATTTCTGTTGTTTTAAGCCACCGAGTTGTGGTTATTTGTTATAGCAGCAGCAACAACAACAAAAAACTAATACCCTGAGCCATTAAAAGTGGACATTGAATTTTACCAAATTTCCTTTCGACGTTTTTTGAAATAATCCAAGCTCCTTCCTACCATACCCAAGCTGCCACCTCTCCAACAAATGTATTTCTCACTTTTCCCTTCCTCTTTGCTTTCCCTCACCACCTAATTTTCCTTCTATTTCCGTCTCACCTGCTTCAGCCGCTGGCCTTCCAGAGCATCTTGTGATCCTGCATTAGCACTGGTCACTAAAACTTAGAGTCTGCTAATTCCTGGATTCCAGAAAGATCTACAAACTCTTCAATCTGACCAGAAAGGGGCAAAACAAGCAGCGGTGAGAAATTAACTAGGAGGAAAAGTATTGGTAGATGGGTCCATCCTGCTCCTCAGTGGATGCCCTTCACTGGAACAGAGGAGCGGGAGATGATGACCTCCTTCTAATTCTTTCTAACTTCATACCTTCTCAGAGAAAAAATCATATAAAAGAAATGTAGCCCTTTCCTCGGGCCTGTGGCCCATTCTGATATTCCTCATGTCCCTTGCCAACAAAACACAAGAAGAGAAACCGTAACCAACGCAATACCAAAAAGGGTTCTTCACCTTAAAACCCAAACCCTCCAGCTTGAAAAAACAGAGTAATATCCTTTGCACTGTGGTTGTTTCTGCAGTATCTTGTCCCCTTTCTCTCCATGAAGGCTGGACATTTTTGGGAGTTGTGTTTTGCAAACCACAGCCTGGCAAAAATGTAGTGGCCTTTGCCTTTTGTTCTGCCACATACCCTCCCGGCGTGGTGCATCTCTCTGGCTGACACTGCCAGTCAGAGGTTCCTGAGGGCTGATTAAAAATCAAAGACAAAGGAATGGCTTCAAGAAAACCACAAAATTTAAGTGTGAGATTTTCCAGAAAGAGAAGTCATTCACAAAAGCGAACAACTCATGTTCCAAACAGTTTTATTTATGCACGTTTACTCATATTTCAATATGATTTCAGGTTCTCACAGAACGCTTAAGGAAAAATTGAAAGGCCCTGACCACCCGAAGTCATCGTGATTAACAAACACTGCTTCAGGAGACGTCATAACTCAGGGCCTCAAAAGAAATGGGATTCTCCAGTCTTAGGTAATAAGTCTAGAATTCGTTCCAGGCAGTCACCTTGAAACATGTAAATCGGTTACTCTCCAAGACTGAGCACAAACAAAAGAATATAAATTCCCTCCTGCACCAGGAGAATGCCCCACCCACCTCCCTGATCAGAAATGTGAACGAAAGGCATGAATTTCAATAGGCTCCGTGATGTCTTATACACAGTTACTTACAGTCTCCCCAAACTGGTTTGAATGGCTAACCAAAAACACAAGGAGTTAATACATATACTGATCTCTGGATATACTGATTTTATATAAGATTTTAAGTGGCAAGTTTTTATTAGATGAATTTTAACTGAATATCACTGATGGCGATTCTCACAAATCTTTCTTCTTGGAACACCACCGGAAGGGCTGAGGCAAGTGCCCACTCCCCTGTAGGTACAATCTGATCATTTGAAAGTATCCACCAAAGTTATACTATAGTTAAGTTGGGAAATAAAAATGAGGCCTGGTGGGAAGGGAAGCAAACTGCAGCACTCCTTAGCTTGGGAAGTTACTCATCTCAGCCCCCTCCTCACAATGGGAACACGACTGTCTACCTTGGGGGAATTAAAGGAGCTAAGCAATATATACAGTCCACCGGATAAATGCGTGCTGGGTACGTGAAGGTTGCCAAGTCAGCTACACTGCTATTTTTGGCAACTGCTTTCTTACTAACAAGTAGCTGCTCATGAGAATAATAAAAGTAACGAATATTTATTGAGAATTCATTAGATGCAAGGCCCAGTGCTTAGCTTTTTACATTAATCCTTAATGTAATGGTCACTACCACAGCATGGGGAAAATATCTCTTCCTCCACGGAAAGGGCCTTGTCTGAGGCCCAGCTCGTACAGATGTGAGCAGGCAGCTTTCCCATACAATTGCATTTAGTCCTACCACGGCAATTACTCTTCATCGCAAGTCCATCTCCACTAGCTTGCAGAAGGATTACTGCTGAACTGTGTGTGTTGGGGCTATATATGAAATCTCGAAGAAAAAAAAGTGCTGAATTGAATCCCTGGTACAGGCTTTCTCCTCTGATGTCCAGACTTCTTTAGATAACAAACTCAGGTTAGAAAGACGTTTACCAAGAATCACAGTGACATGAGCCAGGTCTATCGGGAGATCCAGACTCAATGGTAAAGCTACATGGTCATAAACTTTGCCCAAGACACTTTAGCATTGCTGGACTTCAGCAGCCCTGATGCTAATAACAGGGAAAACATTCCTTCAATAAACTAGCTAATTTTCCCATTAAATGGTGCTCTGGTATTTGAGAGGAGCACCAAACCAGCTTTATAGATAATGTCGACTGTGATGTGTTTATAAACGAACACCCCTGCCCTAAGGGGGTTCCAAGGAAATTGATAAGCCTACGCCCTACCTGACAGAAACTGTGTTAGCAGGAGGTTCGTGGCCAAGTGACAGAAAGCAGTGACTGTGGCTCCTGTTTGCAAAATGCTGTGTCTTGGTGACACAGTGCTGTGTGTGTTGATGCCCCACCTCCCAGCATCAAAGAAAGGGGCTCTCAGTCTGTGAACAGATTCCTTGGTCGCCTCGCCCAGACGGTAATCTCTACCTGATGCTTCTCCCTTGCTACTAGAGGATTAACCAGTCCCCGACTAGACTAAACACTCAAGGTCACTGAGACTCTCAGATCAGGCTAAGTACCAGAAACCTTAACATTCAAAATAAAATAAAGGCACAGAACCAAATGCATCTCAGCAACCACGGGGGTGGAGGGGCATTTTCTGTGAAGGAAGAACCCCCGTCTCTTACTAAGGATGATATTTTCTCTCCGGAAAACTGTTCCATTTTTCCAATGCCTAAAAAATAAATAAAATGAGGCTTTGCACCAAATAGCACTCTCACTGCATCTGGCCATGTAACCAGGACACGAGTCTGCCTGTGGTTGCTGGGCTTCTAGCATAATGCCTGGGAAAACATTTTTCGAAACTTTGCTCGCCTCCTGTTACAACCTCATTTCACTTTCACATCCAGAATTTTTCTAGGTATGAGATGTTCTAGACTTAATTTTAGCACAGGGCTCTCAACTTCCAACCTCAGTCTCTTCATCAAATGTACACATCAATGAAAATAAGAAAATACACAAACTTTTCCCAAAAGGTAACTGTGAGAAAACATAAAGAACACAGCATATTGAGAAAGAAATAATGATCTAAAGAAACTTTTGGTGTTTGGGTTTTGTCTTTTTTTTTTCTTTTGGTACATTTGTAACTGCTTTCTAAAAAATGATGGGAAATTTGAGCAACAATCTAGCCACGAAAAGAAACAAGTGAGAGAAAGGGACAAAGAGACCAGAGAAGTGAACAGAAATGACGGGCAAGTTCCCTGTGGATGTCACAAGATTTCCAACACAGCGGAGGTTAAACTCGGAGAAACGAGAGAAGGATCTCTCTTAAGATGTGAAGAAAAAAGGGCTTGAAGGGTGACAACCAAGAGAAAATTCAATGTGAAGGGAAGTTGAGAGAGGCACTCATATTGACATATAACAGGGTGTTCTGCCAAGATTTCCCCTGGGTCCAAGGAAACATGAAGCCAAAACACATTAGAAACAGCCAGAATAGGTCAGCAAAGGAGTTCCTGTAGTTTCAAATGAAATTTTACCATGTATGCTTGCAGTGTATAAGCTCCTGAGGAAGTAGCTAATGTCCTGTAAGAAATTTAAGAGAAAATTCCAAGAGGCAACTCAACTATGTAAGGCTGGAAAGTAGGTGGGATCTAAAACTTCCTTATTTCTTCTAAGAGCCTCCTCCATTCCAAAGTTGTTCATCGTAAAACACAGAAACAAATGAGTCACAAGTGGTTACCAGCTCAAGAATGACTCGTGTGAGTATGTGATACATTGCACTCTTTGAGAAATATTAGAAAGCTTGCTACTAAAAAGTTTGAATACTTAATTTCCAAGGGGGCAAACCCCAAGGTCTACAACAGATCCATGACATTAACTTTGGCCTCCAATTGTTATTACAACAGCTTTACTGAGATATAATTCACATAACATACAATTTACCTACTTAAATTGTATAATTCGATGATTTTTAGCACATTCACGGAGTTGTGTGATCATCACCACAATCAATTTTATAACATTTTTATTACCCACAAAAGAAACATCATACCCGTTAGTCACTCTCCATTCTCCACCAACACTATCCTTCTCTTTGGTCCTAGGCAACAACTAGACTACATTCTGTCTCTAAGATGCATCTTCTACTCATAAGGAGATGGACTAAATGAAGTATAGGGCATTCGAACAATGGAATTCTATGCAGTTGAATAAAAGTAGAAGTTTTTTCTCCATCAATAGAGAAATATCTCCAATATACATCAAGTGAAAGAAGTCAAGATGCAGAAAACTATACGCCACACCGAATTTAAAAAATGACACTCATAAACGGATTTGTTTGCGCATGCATAAAATCTTGGTACGAATGCATTAGAAAGTAACAGTATTGGTTGTCTGGGGGGAAGATAGCCAGCAAGCTGAAGGACAAAATTAGGAAAAAGATATTCTAGAGTACATTTTTATATAATTTTTCAATGTAAACCATGTAAATATATTACCTATTCAGAAAACGAAGTCTAAAAACAGAAGAGTGGAATCAAATGCCACGAAAGTCAGCAAGTACCTAATGGCAAATAACGTAACAGTGTACGTGAAGGGCTGCAAGGAAGCGGCGCATGGCGACACCAGAGTCCGGACGTCGTCAGGACCCGGGTTCCTCCCCTGAGTCTGCTGCTAACTAGGAACGTGGATCCATGAACTGCTTCTCTTTTCTGGACTCAGTTTCTTTGCCTGAAAATTCTGGAAACAGGCAGTTTAGAGTCCATACAACCAATTAAGAGTGAAAATTCTCTGGGGCCCACCAACCATATGCTAAGTGCTTCACATGCATTTGAATCTCATAACCACTCTATAAAAATAAACTATTTCCTCAAAAAATTAAAAATACGATTACCAGGTGGCCCAGCAATTCTGCTTCTGGGTGTACACCCAGAACAACCGAAAGCAGGGCGCTGCGGGCTGAATGGCGTCCCCGCCGCAACCACGGGTAGAAGCCCTCACCCCTCGGACGGGTTTGGAGACAGGGTCTTTGAAGAGGTGGTTAAGTTAAAATACGGTCACTACGGTCAGTCCTAGTCCAACACGTCCAGTGTCCTTATGAGGAGAGAAAATGTGGACATTTTCAATTGGAACCATGTGAATATGTTACCTATTCAGAGGAAATTCCACATGAAGATACAAGAAGACAGCCGTCTACACGACATGGAGAGACGCTTCAGAAGAAAGCAAGACCTTGAGTTCAGGCTTCTAGCCTCCAGAATTGAGAGGAAATAACGTTCTGTCGTTTACACCACTCAGCCTAGATAGAGCACTTTGTTATGGCAGCCCTAACAAACTAGCACACGGGTGTCAGGGAGACGTCTGCACAGCCGCGTCCATAGCAGCTTTATCCCCAACAGCCAAAAGGTAGAAGCAACCCAAATGTCCATTGATAGATACATTAATAAATAAAATGTGACCTACACATACACTGGAATGTTATTTAGCCTTAAAAAGGAAGGAAATTCTGACCCATGCTACAAAAAGGATGAACCTTGAAGACACTGTGCTAAGTGAAATGATCCAGTCACACACACACAAAAATATTGTATGATTCCACTTACATGAAGTACCTAGAGCAGCTGAATTCCTGGAGAGAGAAAGGAGAATCGTAACGAGAGGTGGGGAGAAAGGGTGAGAAATGGCAGTTGTTGTCTAGTGCAAGATGTCCCGGAGATGAGTGATGGTGGTGGGAGCCAACAATGTGAGTGTCCTTAATACCACACAACGGTACCCTTGGACATGGCTAAGACAGTACATTCCGTGACATAATTTTACCACCATCAAAAATACAGTAAAATACCTCAAGTAAAAAATGAAATATTATTCTCGCTTTACAGTGCAGAAACTAACAGGTTTTCTGCATGAAACTAACATGCAGAAACTAACATGTTCCAACAGTCAGTATTCCCATCCAGGTCTGAATCCAAACACCAAGCTCAATATGCAACTTTTCCATCCTGGCACTACACTGTTTTTTTGTTTTTTTTTTTTAATTTTAAATCAAGAAGAAGCACTATTTATTATTCTTGTTTTTTTCCTATTACTCCCAAACTCAGATTGTTTTCAGACAATTTTGCTCTCCCAACCAGCATGCTGTCTATTTAGCTGCTTCGGAGGTATAAATTTTCTTCGGAAGGTTCCTTGAGTTGTTCCCTTCCCTAGTCTCACCTACCAATCTCTATATTCCTGACACTTGTACTATGGCCTCTTATTTCAGGATCCAAAACAAGAGAAAGAATGAAGTGGAATTTTTCCAAAACACCCAGGGGCTATAGTGATGGATGCCAAGATATCTTCCTCCTTCTGTGCCAAGAGTATGTTCTCTAAAGTAAAACGTATTACTACCTCTCCCAATTGTCTCAGTATTCTAAAGCTGTTGGGCCAGAGGCTTTGGTCTCTGCAAAGCTGAAACTATTATTGTCCCAGGCGTAAGACTGTGCAGAGTCCTGTTCGCCCTGTGTGCCGAGTTGCAAACAGGTTGGGGCTGGTGGGAAGAACGGAATGTCCTATGACAAAGAGGAGGGGCCCCGAGGTAGCCACAAGCAACCAGAGGAGCTGCCACAGCGTTTCACCGTGCTGTGGAACGAAAGTGAAAGAACATGAAGGGGCTGAGGGGAGAGATGCAACATTCCAGGAAATGATGCTAAATTCTTCAGAATACTTGGCTCTCAAGAATATAAGCCCCGCAAACGGCTGAAAACTATTTTTTAAATACTATTTTGAAAAACTGTTCTTTTTCTCTTAAATTGTATACACGAATAAGAAAACATTCAACCCAGGACTATCAGGTTAACTCTCCAAATCCTTCTGTATTGGAGAAAAGCACACAGCCAAGTAACCATGCAGCCAAAAGAGGTATTATAGAAAATAAAAGCACATTTCCTAGGCTTAACTCCCCAAATATTCTCACGGGAAGTCAAAAATATGTTACGTATTTAAAACGGCTTTGAATAAATAGGCCATTAACTGGGGCTAGGACCTTTTTTTATAGAAAATAAATGGCTGGCTATTGTAGTGCGTCTTTCTTTTGCAGAATGCAACCTGTTCTAGATACGCTGGCAGCGGCTGCAATCACTGGCCACACCACGCTTCCTTCTGCGTGTTTACATGGCCATGTTATTTTTCAGTGAACTGCATGCTTGTGCAAGCACAAGCTGAAACACAGCTTGCTCTGACCTCAGCAGAAAAATGAAGACATACATTCAACGTGTATCCGAGCTCGAAACCCCTCCGAGAGTCTTTGTCCTCTGGGCTTAAGAAAACTCACCTCCATGGCAGCTAGGAAGCAGGCTGGCTGATCCCTCGCAGGCGGTGCTGGCAAAAGGAGAGCGAATGTCTTAACCAAGAGGGCACGTAGCTAACAGTGCCACCAAGAAAGGGACTGAAGAAAGACACAGTGCTTTCATTTTGTACCTACTATGTATCAGCACTCAGTTATGCCCTGAAAGTAAAAAATAAATTAGGACTAGCCCCTATTCCTCCTCATTTCCCACCCCCTTCGACCCTTCAGAATATTGCTCCTGAAATGATTAAGTTACACTGACTGGGATATTCCCAGAGGCTCCAGGAAGGGCAAGGGGTGGACAAAACAAGGTAGCCCCTTTCACTGAATTCCCAGTCTTTGAAGAAGTTTGTCTAGGCTGTCTTCCTGTCAGCCAGGTATAATTTAAGCTACATAAACTGGCATTCAAGAGCCTACCACAGTCATACGATCTTCTGCGTCCCCCTCTAAGAAGTAACTAAGAGAAGGTCAAATGGAAATCCTCTCTATTTCCTCGAATTCATCTCACCTAGGCTTTCGCTCATTCCTCTGGCCATGGGGCTCCTGCCACCTGGGTACTGTACTGTTCCCACCGTGGGCACTCACACACAGGGTCCTCCACCCAAGAGCTCTTCTCCCTGCATTTTGGTCCAGTGTTTTTTGTTGTAGTTTGGGTTTTTTTTAATGATCTCATCCCTTCCCTCCTATCTCTTGCCCTTCCCCACCACCTACAAGACTAGAAAGTTAACTGTGCATCTACTGCTTTGCATGGCCAGGAGGCAGGTCAGTAATATCTAGTCCAGGCTCAACGCAAGGAACTTAACAGATGTCACCTTTGCTAACCCTCCCAACTGCATGAGTTATTATCTGCATTATGCAGATGAGAAAGTGAACTTCAGAAAAGTCAGGTAAACATACCAAGCTATCACAGTAGATAAGAGTGGAGCCAGGCGAGTCTTGCTCAAATCCTCTATTTTCCCTCACTCGCCCATTTGGAGTGTAGTGTGTGCGCAGGACAGCGCGCGCTCGTGCGCCACTCCCAGATTCTCTCCCGGATTCTCCCCACCCACCTCCTCCGGAGACACTGATGGGCTTTCCAATTCAGCACAGGCTCTGACCAGCTTCCAAACAGACGCAACATGACAGCGCCTCATCTTTGTCTGCACCAGATGGATGCCTTCTTCCACCTCTGGATTCCTGCTCTAAGACTCCTCTGGCACTTGACGGGACCTGCTGGGACAGCTGACATGCAGAATCTAAGGGGTTAAAGCATGGGGGCCACCTGTGATCCATGAACAATGATGGACAGGAGGCAATGATTAGTCCCCTGGACACACAGTTCTGAATAATTTCATGAGGCTCTTAGAAGACCCCATAGATCAGTTGTCCCTAGCAGTGGCCACTGCACTGGCTTTCCCTCCTTGTCCCTCCTACTTACTGAGATCACACTGACAAACAAGACTCTTGCTCATAACCCTCTCCTTCATGTTCTGCATTGCATTCAGTCAGTGGGTAGCAGAAATGTGGGTCAAACAGATGGGGCGGGGCAGGCTGTGGTGCAATCTCCCCTGCCCCTCAAGCCATATGAATCAGCACATCCAATGGTCCTTCAGGGGTTCCTAGAAGAATTTAGGACCCACCTGTAGAAGTCAGCAAGCCTCCTCTGCTCAGCCACTCCAGTGCTGGCACAATGGACCCATGAACGGAATGGCTCAGGTGGCAGGAATGGAGGCTGTGCGTGTGTCCAGCAGTATGGGCTCCCTCTTACAACTCACTGCCACTGATGAATGAATGTCCAATGAATCAGTAGCAGAGACAGATACCTGTCCCTATAGCACCTTCAAGGGCATCAGCCAGCCCCTCGGTGGAAGGTTGATTATAGCAGACCACTTCCACCATGGAGGGGAGGAGGAGATTGCGATCCATTCTTACCACAATTCATGCTTACCTACTCCAAATGTAAGTCAAGAAGGCTTGCCTTCTCTGCATGCAAGCCCTCTGCAAGCCCGCTATCCAAGGATGTAAGAATGCCTGACCTACCAGCACCGTATTCCACAGAACACTGTTGCAGACCAAGGAGCTGATTAATATCAAAAGATGTGCGACAATGAGTATGTGACCAAGGAGCCCAAGAGTCTGATCACACACTTAATTGTTCTAAAACCGCCAGTTTAACTGAATGACAGACTGGCCTGTGAAAGGATCAGTTAGGACACTAGCCTGAGAACAACCTTTGTTTTCCAGTCTCACCTTGATTCATGTCCCACCCCTCACATTTCTGCAAGGAAACTTGTTTCCTTTCAGTGGTCAGTGGTATCAAGATCTGGGTACAAGGCGGGCTCATTGTTACTAGCGTATCACTTTTTCTTGGCCCTTTCACCAATCAGAGGTAGGAAATACATGAATGTGCATATACTATACCTTTACATACATGTAAATGTACATACACTCACATAAAAATACACATAGGTATATACCTGCACATGAACATACATACATCCATAGGCCTATCTTAGAAGTCATTAATTTATACCAAGCCACCACTACCAATCCATTCCCATCAGGTTCTTTTTGCCTTCTCTCATGCATTCAATCCTATAATACCAAATTGTTTCCTCCATACTACTGTGCGCCTCATTTTTAAGAGAGATGAAATTTTGTCCCAAGGCTGCCCCCCACAGAATCACACTGCTGTGTTATTGGCCAATGAAGTATCACATACCTATGGCAGAACCGATCTCTGGCAAGGGGCTATCACAATTGGTTTAGACCATTCATCCACCCACCACCTCCATCCCTGGGGTGGGGTCAGAGCCTCCCCTCAAATGCACAGTCACATGAGGAGGGAGAGATACAGGAAGAGAACAAGGTTTCTAATAGGGAGACGGAGGGGAGCGCGGAGTACTCACATCGGGGAGTTGGCTGCCTGTACCTGCTACATTAATCTAGACTGGGCGACATAAATCCTCGGAAATTGCATGTAAAGTTGTCTTTGGGTGTGCACATGCATCATTTTCTGGGAAGAGGATCCTCAGTTGTCATCATTTCCCAGAGGGCTCAGAGACTCAGGAAAAGTTTAGAACCACTTTCTTCATTTTAAATTAGCATAGCCCTTAATCTTAATTTACAGAACATGAGAGGTTTCTAGGAACTTAAACCCCAGTTCAGAAAATGCAAGCATCTCCCCGATTTCAGTTAATGCACGTTTAGTGCACATCTGCTCCCAGGGGAGGAATCAGAAGCCCGCATGGCTTTCGTCAAGATTCAAACGTTTGTCTCAATTTGAGTCCCTCTTGAGCTTATTCCTAGAGACTGACTTTTCAGGCTTCTAGGGCAATTAAGGGGCACTAAATCCTCTGCGAATTAGACATGCTGCCTTTAAACTCTTATTCTTCTCAAGAAAAAGGGGGTCGAGTGGGAGTCCCAAAGGAATAAAGGAAACAGAAGTGCAAACTGTCATAAAAAAAAAGAAGAAAATCCCTGGCTTAGGAGCCAAAGAGCAAATGTCAAGGCAGCTTGTCGGTTTGAATGTGTTCTCGGCATTTTATCCCATTGGCCCCAAATGCAGAGTTCAGAGTCCCAGAAATATTACCACCATCTGGGACAGCTGTGGTCATAGAAAGAGATCAACATGTCCAGGGCTTTAATCTGCTAGGGCTCCTTCAACAGAGCTATTTATCTATCTGAAAAGGCTGAGTACAAAGGCGGCTACTGCAGGCATTATTTATGCCGGGGAGGGTGGGGGCGGGGCAATAAAAAGCATGTGCGCTTGGGCGTGGCTCTTACATTTTTGCCAGGCAGACAACTGCTGTGCAGGGAGAGATAAAATCATGGAACCTAGATTGTTCTTATCCAGCTCGGTCACAGGGTGACTCTATAAACTGATCATCCCAAATGGGACACACTTTTGGGAGTGAAAGAGGACACCGTTCATGATTAAACCAAGACAAGAGCTGCGACGAGGTGCAGTCTCAGCAAACCTAGGTGGCTGGCACCCTACTCAGTCAGTACTTCACAATACTCTCCTCTGCTCCGGTCTCTGTCATTTGTCCAGCACTTGGCAGGTGCCTTACATTGTGTTAAGCATCACAGAGAATATGAAAAGCATAATGAAAATACAATGGTATACCATAGCATCATGCCACAGAGTCCTTGCCCATAAAGAGCCCTCTGTCTTCGCTCTTCACATCACCGTGGCGGCCTAGAGCAACACCCCTTCTGGTAGCCTTGAAATCAAAATGCACTGACGTCTACTCCGAGCTGAGGCATTAGGACCTTTTGCATGCTTTGGTTTTTAAATCTTTGATTCAGAATATATCCAAGTGACTCACTGGACTATTTTGGTCTTGGGAATTAAGCTGCATTCAGAAAGCCTCGCTGCAATCTCATGTACCAGGGTAGACAGAGGCCTTCCTGAGAAACCTCTGGAACATCTCCCTGAGACTGGGGAGTCAAACACAGCTGATCAGGTACACTTTGAAAGTCTCTTGAACTCCGATGATATTTCCACATTTTAAGTCATCTCCAAATCCTCTCCTAGGTCGATAATCATTTAGGAACACTAACCCCCATGTTTCTCCAGTCCTCTGGGCTAAAAAAAACATTTCAAATCTAGGACCCCTGGTTTCTTGCTCTCTTTATCACTGGCCAAAATAAGAAAATGAAACAAAATTTAAAAACGATCTTACCACCGATGCTCTAAAAATATAAAGGCATCTACTGCAGTCATTACGCTGGTTTGGGAGGGGGCGGGGCGTTACAAAGCATGTGCCTTTGGGTGTGGCTCTGAAATTGTTGCCAATATTAATAATAATTTTTGCCAGTAATAATAAATTACTCTTGAAAATAAAATCATGGATTTTTTTTCCTGAAAATCCTACAGATTTCCTGAATTCAAAAGTAGAAAATAATTAGTACAAAATCTAGAAAACAAAAACAAGGTATAATGAAGAACATTGAAATCACCCAAATTCCCACCACGAGGCAAAACCACTTGTTAATATTTTGGGGCACTAGTTCGCATCCTTGTGTACACGTATCTACAACTTCATATACTTACATAGATACAGAAAGATTCCCATAAAATGAAGACCATATTATGTGTACAATTTTTTTAATGCTTTCATCCCATAGCATTTTATGGTGAATAAATTCTGCAGGCATCAATCATCCTTCCGTAAACATTTTCAGGTGCAAAATTCTCCATTCAAAGTACTACAAATACTGGTTGTGAAGATGTTGATGGCAAAGTGACCATTTGCATAGCTAGCATGCTTTTTAGTGGCACGTGTGAAATCTGTCTGCCTTCTTAAAAAGAACAAGTTGAAGAACAATATGCTAAGTCACTCAGCTTTACAGAAGTTGGAATCAATGCACTGAGAACAATCCAAGACCTCTGCAATGGGTAAAGAGATCAAAAGCAGGGTTGTATCAGACTACAGGCTGATCAGAGACACCAGGACCCGCTCTGGAGGGGAAGGTTTGCTAGATACTACAGCTTCTAGAAAAGTACTTTTAAACTCCCATAAAGTAATTTAAACATTTCTTATGCTTTCTACAGGCTTTGCACTGTGCTAAATAACGGCGATACGAAGATGACCAAGCTCTGATCTTTTCTCTGAAGGACTTTACAGCCTGTAGGGTGATGCAGATTCAAAGCCAACACTTGGGATGCTTGAGCCTGCTGAGACCCAGCTGTGGAGAGTGGGCAAAGTGAAGTTATAACAAGTCAGTGAAAAGTATAACAGTTCATGTACACTAAATAGATTTTTCCTATCCTGCTTTGATACTGTTTGACACATATGTTCAATCAATTTACCTGCTATACTATTAAGTTCAACAAACATTTATTGAGCTTTGATCACGTGCCGGCACTGTGCTAGGTGCTGTGGCTACAACGATGAGCCACGCCTCCACTCCCAACGAAGTCACATTTTAGTAGAGATTGCAGATGCTACACAACAAATAATTACATCAGGACTTACAGGAGTGTAAACAGGGACTTCTGAGTGAACTTGAGCAGCTAACCAACCTGGGTGAGGCTGTATTTCAAGGCTAGTTCCACGAAAAGGGTGCACTGGGGATGGGCATGGGAGAGGGTAAGAGACAAAGTTAGAAGAGGCCAGGCATTCCAGTAAAGGCAATGGGCAAACACAAAGTCAAAAGCAGAGGGGTGTGGTTATCTCCAGAAGTTTCTAAGGAACGTGTGAGAGTACGGTGCAAAATCTTAGGCAGACAGGGCCAGAAAAGGAACCCAGAGGTAAGCAGGTAGAGCCACTGAAGAGTGTGAAGCAACGAATCGGCATGGCCACAGTTCTGTTTCAGAGGATGACCCTGCGTCACACTTCGCTGAAGACATGGAAGGCATGAGATAGAATCTTATTCGTGTCCCATCACAGGTCACAAGCATCCATCTTCTTCTTTGCTCTATGAAGGCAGGTGTGCCCCTCCCATCTGGATCCAGCCACTCCTGTCTTGGTAAGGACTCCAAGGCTTCCGGTATCTGCTCCCTGCTGATACTTCCCACAGCATGTTACTCTTGTGTGATTTATTCCTTATCATGAAACTACTAAGCTCTTGTATCTGACATAACATACACTTCACTTCACTCACATCTCCCTCCAGTCTTAATCCCAGTTCTTTAAAGAGCTGTCCACACATGATGTTGTACGTACATCCTGACTTCTCCTTTCGTTGCCCAACCCACCAAGAGATAGCTCTCCTTTGCCCTCACACTCCGGAAAAGAGCTTTTACCAAGGTCACCAACCACATCTAAATGCTTTTCTCATTTGACTCTGTGGTGGGCAGAATAACATCCACCCTCCAAAGACATCCACATCCCAACCCACAGAACCTGTGAATATGTCACCTTACATGGCCAAAGGAGCTTTGCAGATATGTTTAAGGTTAAAACCTTGAGATGAGGAGATTGCTTGGATTGTTTGGGTGGGCCCCGTCTAATCATATGAGTCCTTAAAAGTGGAAGAGGAAGAAGAGAGGGTCAAAATCTTCTTCCTTTCAGTAGATGACCCCCTCCATCCAGCTGTTCAAAACCGCCATCCTTAATTTCCTCCCGTTCTTTTGTTCCCATGTCTTATCCGATAGGAGATCCCATTGATTTTATCTCCAAAAGTTATACTAAATCTGCCCAACTCTCTCCATCTCTCTTGCTAGCATCTAAGTCTACACCTTCATCACCTCCTACTTGGACTTCCACAGCAACCTCCTCCCTGGTCTCCACACTTGCTCTTTCATCCTCCACTGACACATGCTCTACAAAGCAAGAGTGATAGTGAAATGTAAATTGGATAAAACTGCTCCCGTGCTTGGAATTCCTTATTGGATTCCTATTGAACTTGGAGTAAAATGTACTCCTTACTATATAGCCTGCAAGGCCCTGTGTGATATGATCCCGCCCATTTCCTTGATCCCATCTTCAATCTGTCTCCTCCAACGGCTCTGTGCATTCATTGCTCTCTCTTAGTTTTCAGTTCTCTGGGCCCGCCAAGCTTTCACACAACTCAGTCTGCACAAACTGTCTTTTCTGCCTGGAACATTTATGTCCCCACTTCTTTCCATTCTGGTTCCTTCTCATCCTTTGGATCTCAAGCTTAAATGTCATCGTCAAGGACAGCCTTGCTCATCTACACTATGTAAAAATGTCCACCCTTTTATCCTCCATCTCAGATTGTTTCCTCTTGATATCATTTATAAACATGTTAGTTATTTGCCTGTGTACCTGGCTTTGTTGGTCCTCAGCACTAGAAAATATGTGAGAGCAGAAGCAGGATTAGTCCACTGTGCTACACCCAGCCCTGAAAAGAGAGTGGATAGACTCATACATGGTACTCAATTACTTCTTTAGTCATTCTGATGCCAGAGAGTGGATCAAGATGGGGGGCAAGACTGGAGGCAGGAAAACTGAGTGAGAGACTACTGCAAAGTTCCAAATGAGAGAAGAGAGGAGCCTGGACTTGATCAGTAATAGTAAAGATGGAGAGGAGGAAAACTGAACTATAACTAGGAGGAAGGGCAGACTCCCACTGAGGAGAAAAACACAAGAGAAGCAGATAGGGCAGATGAGAAGGGATGAATTTGGGTTGAGTACAGTGAAGTTGAGGGATCAGCCAGGTAAAGAAACAGGATTAGACAGTCAATCATGATTTGAGAGTTACGGTTATCTACAGTCCAAATTTGTGCCCATTAACATTTTATAGGGTAGTATTTTCAGGATGTTCCCTGTTGTCTCATCAAAAACCATCCAAGTCTAAAACGACTGTTTAATCGTCAGCCTAGTAGTCATGAAAATGGAAAGGGACTCAGTCCAGAGCCTTCCTCTAGTAGAATCAATCAATACACAATGAAAGGAAACTCACCACAATGGCATTTCAGAGCTCAGTGCAACCCCCTTTCCTCCCACCTCTTCCCCCGATCATCTTAAACCTTCCTGGCTGCAGATGGCCCACTTCCTAACAAACACCAGCCCGTGAGCACCAAGTGGCCACGATGCTTACAGAGCAGATCAATCAGATATTCTTAAGTGTTAGATACAACACCACTTCAGGATTTCTCCCTAAGAAGTATTAAAACACAAATTCTGACCTTTTCTAGTCTCTTCCTATATATGTTTATCATACATGGTAGCTGTTCCTTTACTTAATCCCATATTCTTTGCCTTATCAAGACCTCTTTATCCCTGCTTGTATCCCTAGCTGGTATTCAGGTAGAAAGAAATAATTGCTGAGTAATAGCCAGCTTCAAGTAAAGCACTGACCAGAAGGATAGAAAGGGATCCAGTAAGATGACCAGTTCATGAGCCATCACTGACTCATATCATAATCCATGTAAATATTAGGATACAGTTTTCTGCTTTGTTAGTATTACTTTTAATAGATTCCGTGGCAGATCAAACTCCACAAACAAATGGTATATCAAAAGTTTGCCTGTTAACCTGATTATTTAAAACTCTGAATATAGTTTTATAGGTACTCAATATTCCAATAGGGCATCTCCTATACCTGCCCACCAAACACCAATTTAACTCATAACATAAGCAAACCATACATCTTCGCAGCTGGAACGAGGCGTTCAGTAAGTGGAAGTCATCTTATCCTTTACAGATGAGAAAACTGAGACTGTTGCAGGTCCTATTGGTCCTGTGAGTAATCCTTTAAATCCATGCACCAAGTATTACCTGTTTCTACGAGCAAATGCAGGGCAAAACATCCAAGGCATACAGACAGAAAGAAGGCCAAGTTCGTTCAGGGTGATTACGAACTTTACATAGACGAGCACTTTACCCAAGGCCATCAGACTAATAATAATGGGAAGAACTGGGACTTCAACCTAAAGTTCTTTCGACTGCTGTTCTAGAATTCACTCGAAGAAGCCACTTTGCCATAACCCTCCAGGGAGAAAAGTGGGGGGGCTCCACAACAATGCAGCAGCCCTCACAGCACACGGTGTCCTCTGGTCGTTTTGCGGAAGGGCTGCATGTTCTGGGACCCGCTGAGACCAGCCAAGCATTTCTTCCTTGCTGGAATGTACTTGCCGCCCGACCATCTGACCAGAGCCCTCACCCAGGTTAGAGAAGACTCTAACCTGCTCCCCGCGGCCTGAGGCCGAGGCCCTCAGGTCCTCTGTTGCTGGGGCCCCCTTGCTGTAATCAGAGCCTGCCTGGAAAGGATTCCATGTCCCAGGGGTATGAGAGAAAGCAGGAAGGCCCGAGAAGGAAAATTCAGCATTATGTTTGCACATTATAATCCCAAATGTGTGTGATTCATTCCAAATGCAAACTGAAAACCTCACTAATTTCACTTTCCTTTCCAAATTGCCTCCTTTCAAGTTTTTACACATAAATTCTGACTAAAACTGACATCGTGTTTTCTGCAAAAGAAAGCAATCTGACTGCCAACCATGGAGGAAAAGTTATGAAAAGTGGTACACAGCTGTTGTTGGATTTTTTTTGTTTTTTTGTAATGTGATTGATGATTAAAATGGAATCTTGCTGCCTGGGGCTCCTTCCTGGCTACTATTAAGCTGGTGAAGTTGGTGACAGTTTCTCCTCCCCTAGCTATCAGTGTTAGACTTGGGACGAGGACGCAGAGGCCTCAGATGACCTCCACTGGGCAAGGGGCGCCTTTGGGATGCTAAACGGCAGCTCTCTGGGAGGGCCTTGGAGGTCACCCCAGAGCGAAGTGGAGCCCTACAGCTTTCTCAGCAGCCTGCGTTCTCAAACCAGCTCTCCCCAGAACAAAAACGAGCCTGTCAGGCACCATAAACAGTCAGAAAAACATGCCTCTAGACAAAGCGAGGCTATTCAGCGGTCTCCGAGCTGTCTCTTCCACCCCTCGGGTTCACTGACCCAACAACTCACGCAGAGTCAGGCTATAAAATTTGGAAGAAAGAAACGTCTGCGGAAGGAGGAAGGAATGGAAACAATGGGAGGACATTTCCCTTATTCTTTCCATCCCATGGCAACCACACGCTCCCGGCCAGGCCAGCAGTGCAGGTAAGTGATCAGAAACCATGTCCCACACAGACGGAGAGACAACAGGGGGTGTGTGCCCCGGCGAGGAAAGGTCAAGGGAAATCTCTGGAGCTATCTTGCAATCACTTCAGGAGCTGTTGCGTGGCAAGGGAAGCAGATTTGTTCTGAGTTACTTCCGGAGATGAAGGAATAAGGGGACGTGAGCTATTTCAACATAAAAAAAGGACTTTCTTACAACTAGCTGGAAAGGGTAGTGAGCATTTTAAATCTGCACCACACAGGTTTTCCTCCTATTTCTCTAAGCAACTCTTTCTTCATCCTCCCCATCCAGAGTCAACACGACCCAAGATTCTGTCCTTTAGCTCTTTCTCTCCCTGTGCCTCTCACCTGTGTGTTGTCAAGGTCGCTATGAGCCTGAGCAACTTCTCAATATCAAACCTTGGTCTATCCAGTCTCAGCTAGACTTTGCACTGGTCTTCTTGCTGGCCCCCCATCTTTCAGGAATGCATACTCCTCGAAGCCACAGTCCTCTGAGCTGTCACCGATGCATGGTCACGCTGCTCTCTACACTGAAGTCCAGACTTGTGCCCCCCTCCCTCCCAGCCTCCTTAGTCAATACCCCCTCAGGACACCACAGCTGCGCCAGGTACACTCTTACCTCCTTGTCCTGGGCCTGCTCAGGCCACTGCACTGCCTGAAAGACCTCTGCCTTCGCCCTCCTAACGCTGCAACAGGACACAGCTCACCTTTCAAGATCGAGTTTCCACCTGCTTCCCACTCACTCCATCTTCGTCACTCCCTCTCAGGCCCTCTGGACCCTCACCTCCCCTGTGTGTTTGGCAAATTGTTTTATTCGATGATGGTACCCTCCAGCACTAAACCCTTAGCATCTTAAAGGCAAGGGACCAAGTTTGTTTCATTGCTCTATCCCCAGAGCCTAATGAACTGTCTGGAATGTGTTTGCTGAGTATGTAAAAAAGAGAAAGAAAGAGCATAGGGAAAGAAAGGCAGGAGGAATGATAGGTGGAAGGAAGGAAGGAAGGGAAGGGAAGGAAAGGAAGGGAGGGAGGTTTGGGGGGTCAAGGATGCCCTGAATTCAGTGCATTCTTATTCTATTTCCTTTCAATTTGAGTGCTTCCCCTTCCACGGGGTTTTAAAGACTTAGTTTACAGGTTCTCAAAGGGAAGATAATGACTTACCTACTACTCTGAATACGGTGCATTCTATAAAACAAGGAAGAGTCTAGTCAGAATCAGCTGCAAAACAACACGCATCACAAGAGTCATACCGGCAATTATCTATCAGAAGAGATTTCTTAATGAAACGAACTCGGAATTAATTTGCAGTAAACCTAAATTTGTAAAACACGTTTTTAAGTATAAAAACCTTCAGTGACTGACTACTTTCCTACCCTGGGGGTTGGCAAGGAAAGGGAGAGTCAGGTCCAATTTCTCCCGGCTTTGAGGCTGACAGCCGTGCTCAACTATGCACACCAGCAAAGCAGGTTAGAATGGTGACACATGGTTTTTTATAAGGTTGCCAACCTCTAAGAGGTTTGCTTTAAAATACTCAAAAAGGTTGCTGGAAATGAAAATAAAGAAGTCCCTGGTGACTTTTGCGAGAAGAGATCTGGTGGCAAAGGGAGGAGAGAAGCCAGACAGCAGGCACCAAGGGACAGTGGGCATGGAGAAAATGCAGAATGCAGACACAGCGGCAACACTGGGCACTGAGGGGTGCACGCGGAGAATGCGGGGCTGGCACTAGAAAGGCACCCAATGTAAACAAAAAGCTCTTTTTCTTTTTCTGAATCTTGGGGACACTGTGCATTTTTTAATGCCTCGTAAAAGTGTTTTCCAGTGACAGGGTGAGTGCCAGGTGGAGATCTGGGGACAGCAAGAAAATGACATACTGTCAACTCAACATAAAAAACTCAACAGAATTGACACTAATTGTGAGGGTGAGCCTCCAAAGTCCAAGGTTTTGGAGGAAATCCGAAAATGTAAAGATTTGCCCTGGGACACGGTTCTTAAACTTCAGGGCCATATAAATGCCCTGGGGTATTTGTTTAACAGGCTATGGCCCTACCCCCCTCCCATTATGGCCTGTGAATGTGCATTTTTTGAAAGAAGGAAAAAAAGGTGGGGGGAGCAGAGAGGGAGGGAGGAAGGAGGAAAGGAAGGAAAGGAGGAAGTTAGTGAGTTAGTTAGTTAGTTAGTTGTAACTTTTTTAGAAGGACCCCTGGTGTTCCGGGGGACACGTGTTATCTGTAGTCATGGGGACACAATCGGAGACCAGCCTAGAGCAGTACTTTTCAAACTTTAATTTACGTATGATTCTTCTGGGGCTTGATAATTTTCTGTAGTCTGTGGCTGTCCTATGCACGGCATCATGTTCAGTAGCATATCTGACCTCTCCCCCACCCCTTTGTGACAAACAAAATATGTCCTTAGATGTCACTTGATATACACTCCAGGGAGTAACAACTCTCCCAGTTGAAACTCACTGAGTTAGAGGAGAATTCAAAGAGTAAAAGAAAGTGCTTTGGACATTGCAATGACCAGTCCCACTGAATTTTCATATTGTGGTGACCCAAGGATGACAGACTTTTCACTTCTATCATTTCTTATTTTCTGAAGAAAATGAATAAAGCAGTGGGACAGTGGAAGCGGTAGTAATACTCAGTGTTCCCCATATTTCCTAGCCCTCCTTGCAGTTGGACGAACCCACATGATCAGGGCCGGGCAGTGAACTATGTCCCTTTCAGGCTGAGGCCGGGAGAAGCTCAAGAGCTGTTCTCCAATCTCTTTCTTTCCCAGGTCATGCGATCCCAAAGTTGCAGCTCCATGACGGTGGAGTCTCAATCAGGCTGGGTCACTGAGTCCCTCAGTGGGGTAGGGTTCCCTGCTGAGTCATTTGGGGCATGTAGCATAAGCAAGGAATACCGTTTTCCTGTGTTAAGCCACTGAGATTTGGGGGGGGGCGGGGTGTTACTCAGTCTAACCTAACACAGTGAGAATAATAACCACACTCCAACAAAAGGACCAAAGTCCTCAGAATTCAGAACCCAATTTTTCTTCATCAAATGGCCCATCACCAAATTACTTTAAAGTTCGTATAAATGGACAAGATATGGAATTGAGAGGCCGTACTCCCCCACAGTAGAGGAAAACTGAACCAACTGAAAGTCATGAAATAATGTTTTATTGTGATCTAATCAGAATTCCAGGCATATCCAAAAGGGGTGTTTAGATGACAGAATTCCCCAGTGATGACATGGGCATACCAAGAAAGAACAAAACAACGATAACAACATAAGTAACTCCTAGGTGTTGAGGGCCTTTGATGTGCCCAGAACTAGATTATTTGCTTTATTTAGTTATCTCATTCAATCATCATTACAACACTTTTACACATTAGATTCTGAGGCAAACACAGGTGGCTGCCCACTCGAGGAGCCAACAAAATCACAGTATTGTTTGGAAAATGGGTGGCAAGGGTGGACACCACCCCCCCACCAACCTCAGGAAATGAAACATAATTGGCTAGCTAATGCCTGGCACACACCCCTAGATCTTATAGTGGTTTTCACATTTTCACAGGGTTAAGAAGAGAAAGGGAAGAAGATGGACCAGAGAACACATGGGGCCCACAAAGCCCCAAATATTCACAATCGGATTTTTACAGAAGTTTGCTCACCCCTACTTTACGCCAACTATAGTAACCCCTTCATAGTTTAAGGGTGAACAAGTTGCACAGCGTTTGGGTCCAGGCTTGAAACCTGAGAGGAAGTCCGCTGGGAGCTCCTGGAAGCTTTCCCTTCCTGATTAAAATAATAAGACCCAGGGGAGAAATGCCCCCCTTGTCTTGCTGCCTTTGGACATTGTCATATGGCCAGGGAGAAAAAGTCAAGGGAATCAGAAATCCAATCAGATACCATCCAAAGCCAGGGCATAGCTCAATTCCTGAACTAGCCAGCCCTGGAGCACTGAGGCATCTCCAGGTATCCTCGCAGAGCGGGTAACAAACCCTGATGTTGCAACTGCTTTCGCTGGGTCTTCAGTTACTAACAGTGGACAAAATCCTGTTGACTTTCCATCACCTCTCAATAAACAAAACAACGCTCACATCTCTAGGAGAACCGGAACCTGAGAAGCTGCGGTAGTCATTACACCATTTGCTCCTGGCCAGAAAACTCCTCCCCAAAAGTCTGGATTCTCCTAGCTCTTGCTTAGGAAAGAAAGCACTAAATCTTCCACATTCAACCTTGAACACTACATGCTTGAGCAATTCCAGTGTCACAAGGTCAGAATCTTTCATTTGTAAAACGACCAAAACATTGTTTGTGAACAAAATGCTGTTGGATCCCTTAAAAATGTCCCTGCCCACAAACCATCACTATCCCCCTATCTACAGTTCCAAAATATTTCAACATACCTTTAGGAAAGTTCCTTGAATTTTTCCTTTTGAATTGCCCTCCATCTCTCAACAAACAAATGAGAAAATCATCCAGAGCTTGGTCAATTAGGTCCTCTTTAAGAAATATCATCAAATATGTACACGCCCATGACGATGTTTGAAGGTTATTCCCTCTGGACAGTCAGAGCATCTGTCGCCATCACTTACGCTGGTGAGGCTGGCTCCCGTGGATAATGACTAAATCGCTGAAACCTGGAAGCTTTCACCGTGCTCAAGGGCTGTCACCCAACTCGCTGATGGAAAAAGCACTACTGGCTAGAAATACAGACATCAGCCAAGTCACAATAGCTTCCTGATAGTTCTTTTATCGCCTCTATCAAACCACAACAAAGAATTGCAAATGTGTTCCTGGGAAGTGTTGTCTGCATACAGCCCTTAAAACCTGAAGAATCTTCTTTTCACAGTTATAACCTGCGAGTCAAAAACAGTTACCTACACAGGTTAAATTTCCCTCTTTATTTCAGGACTTTTTTTTTTTTGTCTTTTAAATCCAAGGTAGTGGTTCTTAGGTGGTAGTTCCAAGGTAGTGAGTCCCCAGGGAGCTTTGAAACAGAATGATGCCTGGTCCTATCTGTAAGAGTTCTGATCCATTGCTCCAAATGCAGCCTGGGCACGGGGATGTCCCAAAGTTCCCCAGGTGATTCTAATAGACACGCAGGGTGAGTACCACTGACCCAACGTGGCTCTCAACCCTATATATTCAACACTTGTAAAAATAACAGAAAATCAATTATTACTAATCAAGTGTGTGTGTGTGTGTGTGTGTGTAAAGGAGAGAGATGACCAGGATAAAGAGACCAAAGTGAAGGAAAGAAAATGAATGTCTTTGGCCCCTTAGTCATAAATCTTAGTCATACCCATGTCTCCATGAACGACTTCCTTAAACAGCACATCAAAATAATTTTTATGTGCACCCAACTTCTCAAGACTCTAGTCCAAGGGTCAGCAAACTCCAGCCTATGGGCCAGATCGGGCCTGCCGCCCCCCCCCCCCCCGCCCCGCTTGGTTAAGTCATGTTTCACTGGAATGCAGCTCACTCGTTCATCTGCGGGGCATCTGCCCACTTTCACACTGTACCCGCAGAGGTGCAAAAGAGACCATATGGCCCTCAAAAGCTAACATTTTTACTATCTAGGCCTTTATACAAAGTTTCAGACCCCTGCTCTGGTCTGTAATCCAGTATTCTAGTCCCAGCAATTAATATGCCTCCCTGTACTCTTCCTCCACCAGTGCCCCAACATCAACCTGACCCAACATCAACCTGACCTTGTGCTCCTGACAAATCCCCAGTGTCTCCAGGACTCACTCTGCTCCAACCTGCCGGGTGTCATTCCTCAGCTCTGACCAGGACACTCAGAGCAGGGCGCTGAGGCCATCACTCTGTGCAATAACCAGCTTTCAGCAAAAAAATAAAAAAATAAAATAAAAACCCAAACCTCATCAACTTGCTGTAAGTGAATACGCTCATGTTAAGAAGCAAACCAAGGTATTTTATATAAGGCTTGTCCACAGCCTAAGTCCGAACTTCCCAAATCAACTTCTGGTTTTGCTGAATTAAATTTAATTTTCTTCATTTAATCTTCTATGCTTTACTACTTGGCTAAAACCTAAGGCAGTGCCTTCTAAAACGATCCCCGGAGTTCATTTCTCTGTAAAACTTTTACTACGTCAGCAAAAAAACAGAGGCTATTCTAAGAGCCCCCTTAGTATTTTTTGCTTTCACCTCTGTGGTTTTAAATACAGGATGAAGGTCTAATTTAGGTCTAATTTACTTTAATCTGTTGGGAGACAGAAGGGAAAGACATGAGACTCTATCACTACCTAGAATTAAAATTTTCATAGGAGCCTGGCAGGGCGTTAGAGATAATGGGGTATGTATTCGCTTACAAAGTTCTCTTCTTTGCACATCAGTCAAGCACTGTCTCCACTCCAACCATCTGGTACTGCATCATGGACTCAATTCCCAGAGTCCCAGGGCCGGAATAGAGAAAGAAGGCCTCGCACGTTGCCTTTACTCCTAATATCAGATCAACTTTGATGCAACTGACATTTGGAGCCTAAAATTCCTTTACTTGTGGGGGTGGGGGGTGGGGTCCCATGCATTATAAGATGTTTGGCAGCATCTCTGACATGCACCCATGAGATGCCAGTAGCACACACACAGACACATGACCCCCCAGTTATGATGATCAAAAATGTTTCCCGACTTTCGGGGGCAGCCCTCGCCCTGAGCGAAAAAGCACTGCGTTAGAAGAACCAGTTCTATAGCCTCTACCTTCCCACTTGCCCATCCATACCTCCTCCAAGCCCATGGCTGCTGCTTCACCTTAGGCCGTCATCATCATCTGTAATCTGCACTTCCGTAACACTCGCCCGACCATTCTCCTTGCCTCCCACCTCCCACAGAGCTCAGATATCCCCAGACTGCCACCAGAGCGACATGGATGATAGGGTGCAACACCCGGAATGGCCTCTAGGCCCGAGGCACTCCCTCCCCCACTTGCTGAGCCTTCCCCAGGGAGTGCCCTCAGTTGAAGTGAGCCACTTCACCATGGCTAGGTGCCCCTCCGCAGGGGCAGCCTTCCCCTCCCCACCCTGTGACTGCAGGTGTACACAGGCCTGACCCCTGTGCCTCTGGGTGGGGACCATTCAGCTCCAAAGCGTCCCTGCGGGACCAGTCCTACAGCAGCTCCATCATGCAATTCTTCCATGCAATCCTGTTTCATCTGGTCCCCCTCAAATGCTAGGTGTCCCAAAACACTCCCCAATATCTCCCTTTCTGGGTCTACTTCCTCAGGGCCAGGACCAAAGACACAGTGTCGTCTCTCTAAATGACAAACTTGACCATATTGCTTCCCTGCCAATCAGCCTGCACTGTCTCCACCAGGCCTACAGGGAAGGACCCTAAAGAGTAATTATCAGAGAGGCATACAAGGGTTCACAATCTGTAGAGTGCTGGTAAAGCAACTGTGGAGAGGGGGGGAAAAAAGCCCTGATGTGTAGCATTTGCTGATCCCGTGGTGTAAATATCCTCACCACTGTCAGTTTCAAGCAATCAACAGTTTAACAAGGAGCTGGCAAAACTACTGGCTATTTAATAAATGGCTCTCTCGTGAGCCAGACACAAGCCAGCTCCAGCATGCCGCTGATAACCCCTGACCGTTCGCTATTGTGAATTCTCATTGTTCTCCTTCATGCTTCCTTCATTTCAGCGGATTCTTGTAATTCTCATACCACCGGGATGCTTTGAGGTTCTGCAACCTTACTCATGCTGTTTTCTGTCTCGAATATGCTTCCTTTCCCGTCTGACTCATGCAAACCTACTCGACATTCTGGGTTCAGCTCAAATAAAATCTCTTCCATAAACATTTTCAAGATTCATCCCTGCCCATCCCATTTCACATAAAGGTTAAATAGAATTCCCTTGCTGTTGTGTCTACAAGTACCAAAAATTCTTTCCTGCCCTAGTGTTCCTAGTCTACTTTAATGTATATGTGTGTGTTCACAAAACTGTACTTCTAGACTGTAACTACTCTGAGGGTAGGGTCTTATTTAGGTTTTTCTGGCACAGAAGATGATCACAAAAATGTGTTTTTTGAATTGAAAAAACTAGCCTTACTTCCTAGCTCAACTTTGTCATGAAAGCAGCTTTTAAAAAGAAAAAGGTCTCGAGGAAAAAAATACTCTTGCTACCCCAAATGTGAAACAGGGTTTGATCGCCCACCCCCAACTCCAGAACATTGCAGAAAGGCAAAGCATGGATGAAGGTTGGACCGGAGCCTGGCTTCTGAATATTTGTCCCAAACCCAAGAGTCTTGGGACAGAGCAGAAAAGCAGTGGGAACAAGCGTGCCACCCTCAGGTCCAAGGATTTGGGCAGGTGGACCGCCTGGTTACATTCTGGCCAGGCAACCTGAAGACCAGCCTTTCCAAATGCTACTACTGCTTCTGACTCAGAGTCAACCACGTGTGTTTAACGTGCCTCAGATCAAATCAAGCTACACATCCTCACTCAGTGCCTACTACTTGCAAACTACTGTATCTTTACTATAAAGACAGAAATGACAACCAACCACTCAGCTGAGTCTGAGGAAGAATAATCAGCCTTGCTTATAAGTCAAAAAAAAAATGTACTCCCCCTCCAAAAAAAAAAAACCCTCCACAAAACAAAAAAATAATAGTAGTAAACTCATATTTACCTGCTTGCTGTATACCAGCTCTGTCCTAAAATCTTTACATATATTACTTATATATGTATAGTTCATATACCATATCTTATGTATAATGTTATTATATGATAGCATATAATATAGGTTATGTATTAGAATAATATATAATAAAATATAATAATATAAATATATATAATATATGTTACTTCATATTTGATGTTTTTATATATAAATAAAATATATACCAGAATCTTCACATTGGCTTCATGTCCTGGGTACTAGTATTATCCCTCTTTTACAGATTAAGAAACAAAGATGTTAAGGAATTTACCTAACGCTAATTAAGGGAAGAGGCAGGATTGGAACTCAGGCTGATTGACTCCAAAATCCATGCTCTTAAACTAAGAGAAGGAGAAAAACCAGCTCCCTTACAACTTCTGCCACTGTCATCAGAGGATGGTGAAGTCCCTTTCAAAGTCTGTAAGCTGGGAGTGCCGACCTTTGCCCTGGGCCTTGGCGCCCTACCTGCGGCTGATGGCCTGCAACAGCTACAGGCAGCCAGCCCTACAGCGCCTACTGGCACCTCAGTTGTCGAGGGATCCTTTCTTGTAGCAAACTCACCATGTGAAAAATCCACGAACCCCCAGGACAGAAGAAATGAGAAGCACAAAAAAAGAGAAGGGGGATGGGGGTGCGGTGGGGAAGAAAGCACTCCCCCAAGCCCCCCATCCCCTGCCAGCAATGAAAAACACTCGGAGGAAGGCTTCGAAGAGCCAAGATGGGGGCGAACACCAAGAGGACATCCAGCCCCGCACACAGTCCAGTCCGTTCACTGGCTGGCAGGAAGGAGCCTCTGGTTCCATGGAGATGGCTGAAGAAGGAAGCCACAGGACCCAGGAGTGGAGATGTGGCTGGGGGAAAGAGCCAAAGAAAAATGCAATGGAGAATGGAAAGGGCCTTCGCTGGCGGTGGCTACCACTGCAAGTGGGCCCAGCACGGTGATACTGACGGCTGCAAAGCTTTGGGACGGCAATAGGAGACCCCAGAGGCACCCAGGGCCGCTGGCACAGGAAGGCGCGCACCTTAGCAACCTCTCACGAGCTCTCTGTGCGCTGCAGACCAGCGAGATGATCACGTTTCTTCAGTAAAAAGTTAGATTGCCTTTAAGTGGCAAGAAAAAAAGAGAGTGCCTTTTTGAGTCTCGAGAAAAACAAGGCTGAATGAGGCTTCAGTGCTTAGAGGACTAAATTGTGAGCTTAGAAAAAAATGCCCTGAGAATATTTCCCTGCAGAGCTACATAACTGAGCCAACTGCTTGATTTTATGGTGGGGCAGGCAGTCCTGGGCATATCGACGAGCCACGGCAAGACGAACCAGAGGTTCGCTGCAAGACCCTTGAGGTGAGTTCGTCTCCCTGTTCTAGTCCTAGGCTGACTGACTGACTTCCTTCATCCTCCCCCTGAGCCACAGGGTCCTGGCTCCACCACGTTGCAGAGGCAGTCTCTCCATTTGGCTTGAAAGGGCCCTGTCTGCCAACTGACCTCAATCGTCTGGCAGGTCTGCACTTCCCTGGAGGCAGCCCTGTTTCTTCTTCAGCAAGTCTCCCCAGCCTGCCTCCCTGCCCGGGATCCCTGTCCCTCACTGCTGTTATGCCTTTCTTAACTGCGTCCTCTCTGGTCCGCCAGTGCTCACCCCAGACAGGCCCAAGGGAAATCATTGCTCTAATCCTTCCTCTCCAGTGCCTTCCTCTTCCAGTCCCTGTTTCCTACACTGCCTCCCAGCAATCATCAAATTCCATTTCCCAAACTTACTTTTACCTACAACTCCTTGTAGGTAGGAGCCAAAGATTACAAGAATATATGAAGTTACAGAAATCACGCACATCCGCCAACCTGCTAAAAGTGTCAAATTCAACTACTTCACAGAATTGCATAATGCAGTATCATTTTCAAAAAAAAAAAATCATTATGAAGTCCAGTCATTGTGTTTTCAAGCACCCGTTCCCCAATAAACTCCAAACACAGCCGTTGGACAATAAGAATGGTGGTGGAGGAGGAGACAGGAGCACTGGTGTTTCAGTGTCTGTGGGGAGGAGGGAAAGTGCCCTCGGGGCGGAGGATAAGAAGAGGCGAGTAGGCTGAGTGGCTCTGGAGAGCCCCTGATCTAAGTTTGTATTCCCCACCCTGCTATTCACAAGCTCCATGACCTCAAAGAAAATCACTCACCCTCCCTGAGCTTTGGTTTCCTCACCTGCAGAAGGCAGAAAAACAACACCCACCTAGTAGGGGAGTAGTGAAGTCAGGAGCTAACACACACGGACACCTGGCCCACAGCAGATGAAACACGGGTGGAGAAACTGAGGTACAGAAAGTAACTTGGATCAGCCCGTCCTGCTACTACTGATTTAGCCCTTGTAACTTGATTCTTAATCCCGCAATTCAATCTCTAAGCACTTCGTGTAGTTTAGGCTTCCTGTGCGTCACTCAAAACACTTGTTGACTAACGTAAATCTAAGCTGTCTGTACCCTTGTACTCTGTTCTCAGTCCCTGGGAGAATGCGGAGTTCTGTCGCTTAACAGTCAACTGTCAATTACTGGCTCGATTATATAAACTTGGTATTAATGGAAACACCCCAGTTTCCATTAATCATCGGAAGAGACTAAGGCAATGAAAGCTAATCTCACACTAAAGGAGGCAGCAGCTGGTAAGGCAACATGCTGTATACCCAAAATACCTTTGTTGCAGGGTAAAAAAATAAACATTTTTTTTCCTTGCTCAAACTCTTAACTCCTTAGGTGTGTGCGTACCCGTTTGATTTCTTGTGCAATGTGACATATGTGTTTTAATGAATTGAAATGCATTTGAACTAAAGTTGAGATTGACACATTTGAAACTGAACTTGATAGTATAAATACCTCAAAATAAGGAAGAGAGAGACCTTCATGGGGTTTACTTCTTCAAGCCAGAGTATAGAAATGCAACATATCCCTCATCCAAATACCCACCCATAAGTAATAAAGCTATTGTTTATGTTCCACCAACACAATTGTTATGCACCAAATCAAGACTTCTTTTAATAGCCCTGATGGTACTCAGGCATTTACAGGCAATTCATTTGTTAACCAAAGAAAAGGGAATTCTTATGGGGAAATACCCATGGTATGAGTGAGAATAGTGAGAGAGACATTGAAAACTCAGGTCTTAGGCTCGGGCTTGCCACCTGGTACTTACAGAACCCCAAACAAGCTACTTCATTGGTTTTTGTTTACTTTATTGATTTTTAGAGAGCAAGAAGGGGGGGGGAGAGAGAGACATCAATTTATTGGTTCCACTCATTTATGCATTCATTGGTTGATTCTTGTATGTGCCCTGATCTAGGACGGAACCTGCAACCTTGGCATGTTGGGACAGCACTCCAATCAACTGAGCTACCCAGCCAGGGCCAAGGTACTTCATTTAAATATGCAGCAATTTCCCCTTCTGTGAAAAAGAAAAATAACTGGTCTACTACATTCAGTTCTTTACAAGGATAAAACAAACTTTTACCTATGGTTTTATCCATGATTTCTGAAAACTATTCACAAATCAAGGCAACGCGTCCCCATTTAAAGTTGTACTTTTGTTAAGTGAACTAGAATTAGCTCCTGACATACCTAGCGAAGGCTGAGACAGCCCTTTTGCTTTTGAGGTCAGTACGTAATCTAAGACTTGAGAGTTTTCTCTCCACTGCTTAACTTCCCCGAGTCGAGTTTCCTTCCTCTATCTCATAGAATTGGTAAAATCTTTTCTTGATATTAATGCATTTCGGATTTCCTATGTCTCCAGCTAAACAAAGCTGGTGGCATGCATACAATGGCCAGCTCAGAGGTGGCAGTGGACATCTGTCATGCAGTTGGCCTCTGAGTTGCTTTCCTATGTTTGGAGAGTCCTCCACCTCATGAGGCAGCGTCAGCCACCCATTATTAGAAGCTGAAAGTGCTGAATACTCACTTTGCCAGCATCCTCTGCACTGGAGCAATGGGCCCAGGGCAATCACTGTAGACTTGGGATCAGTCCCTAGCCATGTAGACAGGCAGGGACAGCACAGGAGCCACTTCAGCACTTGACAATGACAGTGGCAGCTCCATCTAGTTTGGGGAACTTTACTGGCAGCCCTTACACCGGAGTTGCCAGGAGCAGTGGCGTCTGCTCGAGCCCCCTTTTTCGGTGTGTTTAGGGTCTTTGTTCCAGCTCTGTTGTGTCTGATTCTAGTTCTCTGGCCCTCTGGCAGCTGTTAAGAGCTACCCCAAATTCTCTCAGTTGGGTTCCCTCCCTGCCAAGATCAACATGAATCAATCTGACAACAAATTCTCATTGATGTAGAAATCATCCTCAAGGCTCGGAAACCAACCAAGACTAGCAGGGCACTCTGCTCCACCCAGAAACTTCCAAATGAGGATCCACTAAGCCGCATGACCCTATTCAACCTCTCCATTCACAGTGTGCATCACCCAGCAAGCACAGAGGTAGAAAAGGAAAAAAAGCTTGAAAGTAAGCCAACTTAGTTCAATGGTGTAGAGAGACAAATTAGACTTAAGGAATCTAAGGTTAGACTATTTAGAAATGTTTTAGGGCCAAGTCTATTCAGACCTTTCATATGCCATAGAATAAGGTACTAAAAGAGGAGCATGCATTTGAGTCAAAAAGAAAATTTAACTTTTGGTTACTCCATCACCTCCTCTCCTCCAATGTCCTAAGGACAAGGTACCCCAGACACACCCCAGTTGCACCAAAAGCTTACACACTGCACAGGACGCACATGTTCATGCCTCCTTTGCTTTTCCTATGCTCTCCACTGATTAAAATGTGTTCTCCTTGCTGGCGAACTTTTATCCATCCTGCAAAACCCAGCTCGAATGTCATTTCCATTGTGAAGCTTTCCTCAAACCCCCTAAATTCATCATTACTGCCTCTGTAATGTTAGAACCTCTACCGTAGCCATTTTTTTAGAGTGTCTGTCACTCCCCCTAACCACCACCCCCACCTAGGACAAGCGAAGGTCCTTACCGTGCCTGGGATTAGGTTAAAGCAAAGAAAGTACTTAAAGAGGCACTCACTCTCAAGTACAAGTGCAGAAAACTGGTCCTTACTATCTTTGTTTCTTAATTCGGAGCCTATCATAGAATAAGCATTCAGCCTTTTAACCACTGAATGGGGAATACTACAAGGAAAGTGTATATGATTCAGAGAATATTTACATGATACAGAGAAGGTAGTGTCGGACAAGCACGTTGAATAAATAACCTTACTGAAGACACTTAACTTGGCCAAGTGGAAGGACAACACGGTGCCCTTCACTGCCACAGTATATGGCTCTGTGACTCCAAGTTCAAATGGTGTTCATAAAGGAAGAGATCAGGACAGGAGGGATCAGTCGCAGGAGACACTAGCACTTGAGCTGAGGCCTGACATATGTGCAGGACTTGAAGGAAGGAGGGGAGAAGAGTCAGCCTAAGAACAGGGACCAAGTATGGGAGGGGTGAGCTATGTGAAAGGGAGAGAAAAGTAAGAGGCTGACGAGAGGAGAGGGTGCATGTTAGGGGGTAAAACTAAGCTAAATATAACTGAACAGTTTGGGTGGAAAGAGGCAACACAATGCCCTAGAAAACCAAGCAGAGTAATTCTGGGGCTTAGGATTAAGCAATAGGATAGAAAATAGGGTCTCACGATAGTAGAAGAACAAGAGCTACAATTCTTAGTGTCTCTTAGATGCCAGGCACGTTTAGGTATATTGTCAAATCAAGTCTCTGCAACTGCTATAATCATCATCCCATTTAACGGATGTGGACACTCAGATTTAGTGCAGTTAGATGTTCAAGGTCACACAGCTGCAAGTGCAAGAACCAGATTTAATTCATGGCTTGTTGCCCTAAACAGGTCTAAGAGGAGAGGGATCTCATTCATGCAGGGTGGGGTCTGGGGTAGGGTTGGCGGTAGGATCAGAAGCAGCGGCCCAAGGGAATGTTGTTCTTAGAGTGCAAGCTTAATACAACAAAGAAAAGACCATTAAGGGGGGGTCGTGGGATGGAAAGGAAGAGGGCATGCATACAGGAATGAGGTGGGGAGCGGGGAGGGGGAGACAACTTTAGGTACTCAGAAAGCAGAGGTAACATCACTCAAGAGAAGTAAGGGCCCTGGCATCAGAGAGACTGGGGTTCAAGCTCTGGCACCATGGCTTCTTCACTGATGTGTCCTAGAGACCTCCCCAAGCTTCACTTCTCACATCCCTAAAATAGAAATAATAAACCTGACTTTGTATAGATCATCTCTGAACCTTCTTCACAATCCCATTGAGTGCTTGAGAATCACAGGCCTCTAAGACATGGCAGCCTTGTTATGACTCAGATTAGAGGAATCAATAAAGGGACGCATGCAGAGAGAGATGGGAGGTCAGGCCACGGATGTATGGTGGGGCACGGGGAGATTTCTATTTTAGACTGTCTCTCTTTTCTCTCCAAGAGGCCACACTCATCTGTTGAAAGGCAGAGAAAGTGGAGACGTCACAAAGCAGAAGATTAGATGACCTTCTCTACAATTCTCAGAACATTAAAGCTGCAAGGGACCTGAAGAATAATTGACAGTCAAATCCCGGTTCTTGAACGACTCCCATCTTGAAGAACGTGGTTCTCAACCAAGGTGTTCATGGGAAGAAAGAATGTCTCAGTTGTTCAACAAAACTTCAGTTCTTGACCTGACAGCCCTTTCATATGGATATTTGTTTCTAATGGGAAAAATAATTCAGTTTTTGAACAAATTGCTTCTCAGACAGCCTTCCGGGATGAATGAAGTTCAAGAACAGAGATTCCACTGTAATTGAATTCTTGTCCTGCCTCCATTTTACAGGTGCGGAAACTAGCAAATTTGTTCCCCAAAAGGCCAGATAGGACATACTTTAGGGTTTGTGGCCCACAGTTTCTGTCCCAATTACTCAACTCTGCCACGACAGCATGAAAGCAGAGACAATATGTGAACAAATGTGTGGCTATGTTCCAATAAAACTTTATTCACAGACACGGAAACTTGAACTCCATATAATTTTCATGTGGTACGAAATATTCTTCTTTAGATTTGTTTTCACCACTTAAAAGTGTACAAACCATTTTAGCTCACAGGCTGTACAAACCACACAGTGGGCCATTGGTTCGCCAACCCCTGCGGTGTAGTGGTTATGGATTCAGGCTAAAGAGAGGCAGACGGGAGTTTGAGTTTTGCCCCAGCAATGTACTTGGTGTTCAACTCCAGTCATGACATTGAGCCTTCCAATATCTCGTGTATGGACTCCTCATTTATAAATGTGGATAAACATTAAACCTAATCCATACCATTTTGGGAGGATTAAACGAGATAATGCATATAAGACAGGTTAGCAGAGGCTGTGGTTCCAAATCAAACCAAAACATCAAACAAAACCGTGGGCTCAGGAAAACACAGGCGACAGTTAACTGAAAACCACCTTTGTGCCCATACACTCAGTTCAATACCTTTTCCAGTCCCAAAGCCATTGGTAGACTTGGGTTTACAAGAATTCAGACGTTCAAGAATATGTTAATTCATTGGCACTGAAAAAGTTCCCTCTCCCTTGGAAGTGTTTCCCCATCCCTGAGATTTCACCATTAGAAAGGTAAGAAACCATAAGGAGGAAAAAATGTGACATATCCATAAAACGGAATGCTGTTCAGCCATAAAACAGGAACGAAGCGCTGACACCTGCTGTGTATAACATGAACCTTGAAAACATTATGCTCAGTGAAAGAGGCCCGGCACAAACACAGGAAATATCTACAACAGGCGAATCCACAGACAGAGTAGATTAGCAGTTCCCGAGGGCTGGGAGGTGGGCAATGGGTATCGGCTGCTTTCCACCTGGGGTGATAAAAGTGTTCTGGAGCTGGAGTGGTGACAGTTGCACAACCTTGTGAATACACTAAAACCCACAGAATTGTATGTTTTAAAATTATTTAAATTGTGAATTTTACATGGTGTGCATTTCACCCCAATAAAAAATATAGAAGATGCATGAGGATTCTGCAGGTGCGGTAAGAAGTTCAATTGAGAAGTGAGAGGAAAGCCTTAGAAGCCATCGTAGCCTACTTTCCAAGTTTGCATAAGGCTAATCCTGCGTACTATTAATAAATCATTTATTCAAACAGCGCTTGTTGAGTACCTACTATGTACCAGGCACTGAACCTGCCTCTGAGAATAAAAGAATAAACAAGATAGAAAAGTATTTCTTAAAATTCTTTCCCATCTATAATTAAGCACAGCAAAAGCCCCCATCTAGTCATTTTTATAAAAGTGCATGCATAATATTTACTGTAGGATCATTATTATAAAACTTTAAAAAAAAATGGCATCATTTCTTCCTTGCCTCTCATTTTCAGACTGCCTGATAACTAGCACACTCAACAGGGAGAAAAAGGAAGCAAGCCCAGTCGGATGGAGAACCCCAGCACTGTGCTCCGGGGAAGGGGGTGGAGTTCGGGTGGCCAAAGCTCCAGGGGGAAAGGGTGGCATTTAGATGAGATCTGCTAATTAGCAAACCTGCTATCTCTCCAAAGCTAAATCTCTACAGAGGACACAGAAGCGTGACAGCTGCTCACTTCTTTGAAAGCCTCGTCTGCAGCCTGACAGTCTAGCGTGGTTGGCAGGAGAGTCACTTGTTTTCTTTTAAATCAATTCCAAATGATTGGAATATATTTTAGATTTTTTAAAAACAGAGTTTTAGAACCATCCGATCTAAACCAAACCAAAAAGCTAACTTCTGTCCTTTTCTTGTAGACTTCATACCCCTTCTTAGTCCTATATCCTGGCAATTGCGACACGTCTACAAAGAACTAAGCTCTTCTTCAAGCTCCATTGTTTACCTTTTATTCTTAGCAGAGTGAAAATGGATAAATGAATTTTGGAAAACAAACAAGGGTCCAGTTAAATATAAATTCAGGTTACTATGAGAGTATGGTTTAAGTAGTTAATTTCTCCCAAACATCTACCTAAAACACTAAAAACATGGATGATTTTCTTGAGCCCAACTGGTGTTGAGGAAAAGTGAAATGTTAGAGATACTTCACCTGCTGGCATTCACCCTTCTTAGTTTTATGCTTTTTCATTTGCACTACATACATCTCTGTATTCCCCACGTGTTTTAGCCTTAATGTATCTTCCCAATCAAATTGGGCGTTTCTTTAAAACGATGTAGCCACCATCCAGTTCCAAGAAGTGGAGACTGAGACCTAAGGAGGTTAGATGAAGGAGATGAGATCTCAAATCCAATTTAAAACATAGATAAGAGATTAATCTTTTCTCTCTGACCTCTCGCTAAATTTGCTACTAGGAACTATGCCTATACAACACTGTGGATATAGACTTTGGAAATTATTAGTTAAAAAAAAGGAAGTTAAAAAATAATGTTAGTGACTTTATAATTTGGAAGAAACTACCTTAGGTTTGGGTTTGCATTTCATCATCACCTAGGCACCCCCTCCTGCATTCCTGGAAGACTCTAGAACCATGGAGTAGTCTCCTCTTCCAGAGAACAAGACTGACTTCCAAAGCTCCAGACGGTGAGGTTCTCTGGCTCAAGAACACAGAGGCTGGGGTTTCTGTTCTGTTCAACGTCCAGAATGGCAGGCACTCAAATGTGACCTCATCGAGGAAACAAGTGGGGTGAGCAGACAAGCTCCCCGCTCTCGGCAGACAGGAATGTCAAGTGAGTTAGTTAAAAAAAAAAAAAACCACACACACACAACAACAACGAAGCAGGGTGGGAGACGGGCCCACATGAATGAAAACCGTATAATCGGACCTCACGGCATGCCCCGTAGAACAGTGGCAAGTGCACGTTGGTGATGAGCCAACAAAATGTCACTATGAGCTGAGTCATCGAATGGTAAGTTACAGAAAACTGCATTCAATACTAATCAACCTGTGCAAACTCTTCCCTATAAAGGTTGATAGCTTTTTTTCCCCCTGATAAAGAGAGTTAGTCGTAGACTTGCCAAAGGAAAGCTCTTCAATGCCAATTTGGCTCTCCATTTCATACTGAGCTCAGAATATTAACAAAACCTGTTGCTAAGGGACATAGATGCATGGTTGAGGCGAAATGCAAAATTACATTAAATATAGCTGCTGGAAGTAACCCTCCCTCAGTAGTACTTCATACTGTACATTAGAGTCGGGCGACAAATGCCTCGGGAAGGGCTAGGCCTTCCGTGCCTTGGCCTGTTTTCCCTACCTTATCTCTCACTGCTCTACTAGATGACCTCTACATTCCAACCAGTTTTAGGATTTTCTGGATACTCGTGCCATTCCACTGTGCTCCGCAGACCAGCGCCAGGTCTGCTCTGACAACCCACCTCCAACCCCTGACTCTCCCACTCATTTTCCAGGATCCAAGCAATTAATCATTTTTCCTTTGGGCCATCACTAAATCATAAATGTTGATACGCCCATCTGTCCCCATTAGATGTGAGCTTCTTGCGAGTAGGAATCGTCTCTCTGCACACTCCCCAGCGCCTCGCTGTGACCCGCACTGAGAAGAATCTGATCAATGTACAGGGAATGAATAAATGGATGAATGGCTGCCTGCATGATTGAACAGACCCCTTCAATCATCGGATGACAGATGGAGTAAAAAGAGGTCCTGATTTCCACTGTGCCTGGTGCCCTGGTTTATTTTGTATCTTTAAGCCTCAGGAGTTAGTTTCTGTCATGATACAAAGGATATAAGGGCTCCCCAGAAAGTCAAAGGTTGACTGAGCAGCAAGATGCCCCTGGGATGCTAACAACTGCCCAGATGTGAGTGTCAGGAGATCTGCCTTCCAGATCTAGCTCACCATCACCTTGGTTTCATTACTTAATCTCTCTTGATCACAATTGCTTCATCTATAAAGTGAGGTGTTCGGCCAAGATGATCTCCAAGGTCCCTGCTAGCTGGAACATTCCATGGTTCTAAACTCTTTACATCTTCCCAGGTATCTATTGCCCAGACTCTTTGTACCACATGCACTTGGGCAACCGTCAACTGTCACAGCATCAAAAAACTAATCTTGCATTCATCAACCATTAGAGAGCACCACTGTGCCTTTTCTGTGTTCTTCTCTTATTGCTTTTTCTACTGCTCAAGTGGCCTCCTTTCTTACAAAGGCAATGAGCAACAGAACAAATGATAACATATTCGGTCTGGTCCTCTTCCACTCATAGAGAAAATGAGAGAATCTGAGGAGATACATTGCCTTCTTTAATAACCAAGGTGTTTATTATTAACAGTATGCAAATTAAAATATGATACGAAACACCACAGGTCACAATACTGTCAAAGGTTCATTCTAAATTAAGCAGCCATATTTGTTTTCACTTTTTTAATGTATTTTCTTCCTGCTTGCTTTACTATGTCAACCTATTTATCTGTTGCAATTGTGCCCCCTACTCAGATAACCTGTTTCTACAGCACCTCTAAATGGGTGTGGGCCATGGGATTGCTTATCCCTTGTGCACACAGGGATGAACACCTGACACAGGTCTAGCCAATCCGGCAGCCACTCATAATCAGAGATAGAGGATTTGATCTCAGACCAGAAATGTAACTAGTCAAAGAATGGTGGGTACTAAAACTACAAAGTCATATAGACGCAGAGCTTATAGCTCTTTTAAGCCATGTGCATATTGATGAGTTAGCAAAAGCCTGATCTGCAGGGGAAAGCAGAAAAGACTCAGGAAAGCAGAATGAGGGCTCCCGTGAAGGGAGAGAGGGAAAAAGAGGGAGTGACAAAATGCAGGCTCAGCTGCAAATGGATTCAATGAAATTCTCCCTCATAAAGACTCCGAACTGCGGTAAAACAAAATGCACACAAACACGTACACATAACCTTGTATATAGGTATATATTTCTCCATTCTTCCCGGGCCGTAAGCATCGTTCCATCAATGTTATCGTCCTCTCTCCATAACCTATTGCATCAGGTAGGCATCTGTCACTTAAGCAATTCCCTTATTATTATGCAATAGGGTGTTTTTATTTTTTGCTATTTTGACACAGCAGTTACATACTGAAAAACATGAACTTTGGAATTTAAATGAACTAGATTCAAATCCCAGCTCTGCAACCACTACCTGTATAACCTGGGGCAAGTTACCGATCTGAGTTCCAATTTCCTCCTTTTAAAATGGGGGTAACTTTATCTACCTTGCAGGTTTTTATGAGAGAGCTGATAAGTAAAGTGTTTCTCACAAAGCCTTGCACCCAGGAGGCCCTCAGAGAAAATCACTACCTATCACAGGGTAGATTCTCCTAAATAAAAATGTTGGATCAAGAGGAATGAAAACTGTACAGTCTCCATACTTCCCAGCTGCTTTGGCAAAGACTGAGTATACATCCCCTGAACCACTTTAAAAACAATTTCTTCTTCCCAGCTTTGACTTGTAACTTGGATGTCTAGGAGCCAGGGCTGCTTCTTTACCTCCTAACCTGAGAGAACAAAACCAGGAGCTGGTTTCTGTCTTAAACCAAGCAATCGCCATTTCCTGCTTTCCTCTGACTCCACTGGTCCCACTCGGAGAGCTGGGCATAGGTTCTCAGTGTGAAGATAGGCCTGGGCTTGTTATAAACAAGCCCCAAACTAGTTTCTGTTGCTTCTTTCCTGCGTATTCTTCTACACCCAACCTCCCCAGGGCTTCCTATGATGCATCATGACACAATAGCCGGAGGAGCAAAGATTGCTTCTGAAGCTGACAGAAACAGGTGAGGTGGATACTCATTTCTTATACACAGGGTTCCTGGGGAATAAAAAGCATATATCCACACCTGCGTTCTGCACACTGGTATCTCGGACCCCTTCACTCTCTGATCCCCGTTTTCCCACTGACCTCCCGGATTATAATTTGTCTTTCCCCTCCAGGTGGACTCATCTAATACTTGACTTTCTGCCTCCGGTCTGCTGGATGACCACTCCCAGAAGTATCTATCGCTGAGCTCTGAAGGATTCCTGACCTACCTGTGGCTTTTTCTGGGCTGCCCACCTGGCCCCTGCACTTGAAGCAGGCCATCGTCAGAACCCTGGCAGGACAATCTGACTGGGTGATGGACATCTGCTGTAAGCTGGGAAAGTTGCTTCCCTCTGACCGCCCCCCCCCACCCCTACTACCTCACACAATCCGTCCTGACACTGTCATCCTTTACTGTCCCCCTTACTGAAGCTGATCCTGGTGTTTTTATACCTAATTTCACGCCAAACATACTCAGACCACATTAAGAAAATAAAGCTACATATTAAATGTATTAAGTAGGCATACAGTTAAAAAGACCTTTGTTAATAATCAACATTGTAAGAGCTCGGGAACACTTGTGTAGTGTTTTATTTTGTGTTTTGTTTTGTTTTGTTTTGTTTTGTTTTGTTTTAGGCTTCCAGGCCTTTTCTAAAAATAAGCTTTCCCTGGCTACAGGTCCTTGGTTCTTGCTCTCATTCCCTGTTAAGCTTTGTTCCATTAGGACTGGAACCATCTGTTACAAAGGGGAGGATGTGCCTTTTCCCCGCTCCAAGTGCCACCTCTGTACACGTGACAGCTTGTGACAGCTGAATGATTTGCATGTCTCATTACCACCAAACACCAAGAAGTTTCAGGGATCAATTAAGCAACAGCACATGTGTGTATGTGCAAGTGCTTTCCAATTTAACACCCGCCTCCCCCGTTTAAAAGCATCCGGTCTGTCATTACGATAGAAAATCAGAAGACGGAGCAGGTAGTCTGTGCAAGGACCGGTGGCACATCTCTTATTTTACTTAAGTTCCATCATACCAAGTTAATATCCTCCATCTACTGACAGGCTTTCCTGATCTTCTCAAGCTGTTACACCCTTCACCTTCCTCAGTATCCCCCCACCCCGCATCTTGTGCCGAAACTTACACGCGCCCCGCACAGAACAGCATTCGTTTGTTGACGTGTTCGTCTTGACACGGTATGGGCTGAACTGTGTACCCGCCCCGAATTCCCGTGTTAAAGCCTTTTTTTCATAATTTAAATTTTATTTTTCAATTACAGTTTCTATTCAGTATTACTTTGCATTAGTTTTCAATGTATATGTATATCATAGTGGTTAGACAATCATATACTTTCCAAAGTGTTCCCTGCAACCCTATGTTAAAGTGTTCACTCCTAGTGTCTTAGAATATGACCTTACTTGGAAACAGGGTTGTTGCATACATCATTAGGTAAGATGAGATCATACAGGATGAGGGTCAGCCTTTAGTGCTGACTGGTGTCCTCATAAAAGGAGGAAATTTGACACAGGAACCCACACAGGGGGAGCTCCACGTGGTAAGCAATGCCAAACATTGTCAGCAAACCATCAAAATCGTGGGACAGATTTTTCCTTCACAGCCCTCAGAAGCAACCAGCCCTGTCGCCATATGGCTCTCAGACTTCCGGTCTCCAGAACTGTGAGACGATACACTTGTGTCGTGTGAGCCACCCACTTTGTGACGGCGGCCCTGGCAAAGGAATACATCCTACCCGACTGGGAGCTTCTTGAGGGTAGAGATAGAATTCTATTCATCTTTGTGTTCGCCTAGTAAATAATCTGTATTAGGTGCAGATCACTTACTTAGTTTTGTTAATAATGTTTGTAAAGTCAACTAAGAAATATTAATACATGGCCCTCGGCACCCCCCAACCCACCCACCCACCCTCTCCACCCCCTCCCCGGCTAACATTCACTCTCTTGTACTTAGGCACATCAGAAAAGATAAATTAAATTTGGAAAAAGTCTTTCTAACTATAATGTATCCAAATTTCTCAATCTCATTTTTAAGTCAATTCCAGTATTAAGTTTGCATTTCCCCCCCTACTTTACCTATAAAAATAGAAGCTCATTCAGGAACACAGTCCCAAACGAGAAGACTTGGCAGTCCTCCTAAATGAGATGGTACAGTTGGCAGGTCCTATCTACCTGGCTGGGTCGTACAGTCGCTTTAACCGTATGGCAAAGGTGAGGCAAAGACTGCCCTGTGACTTGCGGGACTCTGACGGGGTGATTCAGCCCACCCACCCCATTCATGCTGCTGACCCTGCGTTGAATAAAGTCACTGAGGAGAAACCAGGTGCCTCGGCCATAGTTACACTGAGAAACAACCTATTGTAAGCTCCAGAGTTTAGGTCGCTGTTTTTGAAATGAAGATAATGTAAGGAAAATTAATTCAACCTATCAATTGTATCAAATATATTTATCATTTCAATGAAATTTTTTTGAAATTAAAAATACACGCAAAAACAAATTATAAACTCCCTTGCCGGTATCCAATACCCTGCTTTGAGAAAGTAGGTTTGGTAAAACAAAGGGCCATCTGGAGCTCCGCTAGTAAAATGAGAATTCAGAAGTCCATTAAACAGTTTTCCTCCTCCTTAACTGACTTCAGATGATTCTAGAAAAGGGGAAAAAGCACTAAGAAATGGAAAAGGCAAGTTGGCAAGTTATGAAAATTACAGCTATGGTCATGCTCTGGAAAATATTCCCTGACCTAGCCAGACACTGATTATTGAACCAACAGCTTGCTTTTATAATTACAGTGTGCCTGTAAACCCAGTTGATATGATGATATACTTGTTTAACTATTAACTGCTAGATTTCCTGGAGTTTCCACAATCTAAAAACACCTAAAAGTACACGATATGACAGACTCCATTCATTGACCTACCTTGATTGTAAGCAGTAACTACTTCCAAAGTAAAGGAAGTTCTTAGGAAACACAAGTGAGGGCTTTTAAGCTCCAGATACTTGCTAGGGCATCTTCTCTTTTTTTATTTTCTAAAGAATTGCTCTGCCTATATTAACATTTTATTGGTGCCCTTAGATACTTGAGGTCAAGATTCCTTCTCCATACCTACTTCGGACCTAGGACACAAATTCTTTATAAACTCTGAAAGTAACGTTAATACTTCCACACTCATTGTAAGAACTTTCCTGATCTCCCCCTGATCCACAGGACCTCCCCACTCATAGCACCCATTCTAGGCCTATCTAGGAGTCTAGCTTATATTCTGCACTTTTCTGTGCTTTTCTTACCTCCTACTAGACTGACAAGCTTCTCAAAGGGTAGAGAAACAGAAGAATGAAGCAAATCGATGTTTATGGTGAATTTACTCCAGCACAATGCCTCAAACCCAAAAGTGCACTCAATAAATAATTATTGAACAAATGAATGAATGCCAAACACTGGCCAAAGCACATAACATGCATGACTTCGCTTAAGTTTCATAACAATCCAGTAAATTAGGGTCACTCTCTCCATTTAGCAGGTGAGGAAGCTGAAGCTGAGGTTAAGTAGATTTTTTTAAGGCTCATAGGTAGTTAAGGGGAAGAGCAGAATAGAATGTGTTTCTGTATAGCTCTACCTAGCACGTCTTAAATGTTTTAACAATAGACCAGAAATTTATTTGTTAAATAGATCTGGACAAATAAATCCCTTCTCCAAGTTCTCACTTTAGGTATATTCAGAGTTTTTGAGATTATTTTTTTCAAATGGCAAAGGAGTTTGGCATGCAGGAAGGAGTAAATAAAGTGGGGGAGAATATGGTTCTAAAGTTTTCGAAATCACAGGAAGGCTGTCTCTGAACATTCACTGCAAAGGGACTCCCATACTCCTTGCCATTCAGTCCCCACCAGTTCTTCGGGTTGCAGCCTTATCCTTTTCTCTAATTCATCCTTCCCATGTGGTAGTGGAGCAGGGAGAAGTAAGAGAGGGAGTAAACAATTTGTCACTCAACATCCAGACCATGTATTTCCATGGCTTCAGCATGGATCACGGGAAACAACTCAAGCATAGGTATGACTGTTCTGCGTTGGCCAGAGAGAAAGCTAAGAGGGAATCCATTAGTTTAAAAGAAAATTCATTCCCAAACCCCCCTACTACACAAAGAGGCAATCCTAGTGCCTTGTACGCCATCCAGTACAAGAAGAAAACAGTGGAACGTAGGTTCATTCACAATTTCAAGGAAACTGCACTTGTTACATTTACATAGAAATAACCAGGAAGAAGAAAAAAATCCCTAAGCCAAAAAGGGGCCACAGAATTCCTCTAGTTAGGTATGGTGTCAAACTGGCCACGTTCTTATTACTGCGTTAAAACAATTTAACTTCGATGTACAGGAAAACACACAGTTTGGATCTCCTTAGTTACAGCCCGTAAGACAGCTAATGAAATCAATGTTCATTTTCGATATTTAACATAAACTTCCAATCTGCATAGACCAGTATCTATTGGTAAACCAATTGTAACCAGCTTCCTTCATCCTGTGGGCAATTTATACTTGGAATTCAACCCTAAGAGTCAAGTAGTCAGACTCACTATTCTACGATCAACACAGACTTAAAGGAATACGTCAAAGGGGACGCAAGCACAGGTCAGGCCCTCTTACTCACCATCCCTGTCCCGGCTATGCTCAATTCCCATGGAACCCCATTCATGTGATCTAGCTCCAACCACGTCTTTTGGGTAATAGGTTCATCACTTTATTATGGAGTAACAAAATAAGTGGAGTAGCCGGGAGCTCAGGTTCTGGGGACAGACAGACATTGATTAAAGTCTCTGCTCAGCCACTATCAGCCTTGACATCAAAGGCAGGTTCCTTGACCTGTCTCTGGCCTCAGGTTGCTCATGTACAAAATGCAGCATCACCTTGTCAGGCCCTAGTGAGGGGAGAATCAGATCCTTCCCGTGCATCACTAAGCATAGTATCTGGAATATGGAAAGAATCTGTAGTGGTGTTACCATCTGAGATGGCACAAATTAGGACTTCCTTCTATGTGACTGAAAATCACCTAACTCTGGATACAGCGAACAAATGTAGGCTCATCCCACCAAAGCTACTCTGTCTTTATGGAGCTTCCACCCCGTCCCTCCCTCCCTCCCTTCTTTTTAGGAACCTTTATCATGACCTCCTCTCCTAAATATACACAGTCCCCACAAATTAAGTGATTCTGTAAATAAAAGGATACTCATACTTCCTCAAAAATAGTGTCCACCCAGGGCTGGGAGGTGGGGGACTGTTAATGTGAGAAAACGGCTCTGACCCATATAGGAGATGATGGCCAGAAGTCACTCTGGGTAGGCTGGAGGCTGTCTTACCATGGAGGGTGGTTTCATCTTTGCGCCACGCAAAAGAAAGGGTGGAACCTCTGACCTGGGCCACAATGATAATCAACAAAGCCAGGGAACAGTGGTAGCATGAGAGTTGTTTTTATTGATCTGCTATTTAAACAAAGTCTGGGATCAAGAGCAGAATGAAGGGACAAAGGAAAGAACTAATGAGCAGCTTTCTCAATGGGAAGGGGGGAGAAAAGAAATATAAAGCGAATAGGAAGGGTGCAGCTGAGGGGAAAGGACCCCAGGATGGGCTAAAGGAGACCAGTAGCTCTGTTCAGTGGAAATGAGCAAGAGGCTACAAATCTCATAGCCGGAGAAACATCTCTCAGACATTGCCTGTGGGTGGCCCCAGAGGTCGCTGGCCGAGTAGTGAGTAAGCAGTCATCCAGGTTAACAACTTCCAATTAAAGCCAAAGAGGAATCTAGTACAAGGGCCCCGTCAGGAAAAGATGCCAGGCGGTGACAGAGTCAAGTCGTGAAGGACAAGGTCATCAAACTTTGTTTGAAAAGGGTGGGACAATAAATATTTTGGCTTTGTGGGACACTTTCCATCACAACTATTCAACTCTACCATGGTGGGGCAAAAAGCAGCCATGAACAACCCAGAAATGAATGAGAAGAGCTGTGTTCCAATAAAACTTTATTTGTAGACACCGACTTTGAATTTTATGTAATTGCCAGGTGTCATAAAATATTATTCTTCTGATTTCCCCCCCAGTCTTAGCTCAAAAGCTGAAATTAAAAAATAGGTGGGGCTGGATTTGGCCCACAGGCTGTCGTTTACTGACCCTGGTTCTGAGCATGGACCCTGGGGTCAGACAGACCTGGCTCTGCACGGCGCATGGCTCCCCAGCCATAAGCAGGTTAGTTCACTCACCGGAGCCTCAGCTTCTTCACCTGTAAACTAATGATAACAGTATCTGTCCCCACAGGATTGGTGTGAAGTTCAAAAGCATAATATGGAGATTGACTCACATAAAATAAGTTTCATTGGTGATGATGATGATGATGATGATGATGATAGCATTGGGTGTGGGGGTGTGGGTTGTGATCAGCATCTAGGTCTGTGAATAACAGTCTTTTTTAAAAGGTGGATCCTAACCCAAATTAAGGAGGGATGCATAGAACAGAAAATAAAACAGATCAAGAGAGTTCCAGTAAGTGCCTCCTGAATGCTTCAACTCAGAACTGAGTTGACTACATCGCAATGATTTGCAATAGACTTCCTGTGTGCAGGTAAGCCTATCGCAAACCTCTGAACAACCTGAACATCCTCTCATCATAGAAAGAGGGGGTTTCAAGGACTTCATAGCAAACGGTGTGGAGCAGCTCAGGGAAAGAACACCCTCTAAGGAGACAGAGTGGGGAAACAAAACCCAGGGTGGAAGGGGGCAGCAACGACAGTGGCAGTGGTCAAGGAGGAAGTAGGGAATCATTTCACTTGGGGGTTATCCACGCAAAGTTCCCTCTTTTGCCATAGGGCAGCCAGTGGCAAAAAAAACCCTTTCAGACTATTTGTGATAACCCTTCAAAGGCTCAAGTTCAGAAGTAATTTGCAAACCAGCTCCAGAGACCAGCAGAGGATGGAGGGATTCACTTTAATCCTAACCCATTAGATTCTTTGGATAACTCACCTTAGTTCCGCAAACTTTTAAAAAAGGAAAGTTCCTTAGCCAAGGATCCTGCCACCTTTAAATCTGGTTAGAGGAGAAATGACACATTTGGGCCATCGGAAGTTGCTTGTTATGCAATTCTCACATAATCAAGCAAAGACATAATGGGAATACTGGTGCAAACACAGAAGCACAGGAAGAAAACTACATTATAATTTAGTTAACCCAAACTTTTTATGAAAGGTGGAGGATAATGATAGAGAATCCTATTAATGAAGAATACTTTCATTGTCGGACATTTATTGAGCATCTATTATTTACAAGCACAGTGCTAAAAGAGGTGGAGAGGCAAAGATGTGTAAGAATAAATGTGAGCTACCCGGCAAGGGTTTTCAGAGATTGTCCCAAAAAGGCAAACGACAGTCACAGTGGTTAAAACTTGCAGCGGTATAATGTAGGTAATGGGAATTACAATGAGGCATTTGCAAAATATCCTCTGGCAGGGGGAACTGGTAAGAAACTCCACCACCATGATTCATATATCACCATTTCTTGGGTACAGAAAAAGAACCCCCACTGATCATACCATCAGCCCCCTTGCCAATCTGCTCCCCACAAAAGCAAACAGAAGACAAAAATGTGAAATATACTAAAGATGATGAAGAAAAAAATGTTTTGCAAATGTGGATTACCAGTGTTTGCGTGCGGTTTAGTGAAATGAATTTCAGGACAGAGAATCAAGAGACCTAAATTCTACCTCTGGCAAAGCACTTACTGCCAAGGCATCGGTTTGCTCATTTGTTAAAAGATACGGCTGGACGATAACACTTCTTTCACAGCTCTGAATTCTATCACTTACATCAGGATGCTTAAGTAGGCACGTTTACTAAGGAAGGCTATGTGAAGAATTTGTTAGTGTGGCTGACTTATTTAACTTCTGAGTTCCTCAAAGCTGAAAGAGCCTTAATTCTTCTAACAAATCTAGTAAACTCAAGCAAAGCACCCTTTGTGATTAGACAATGCACATGAAACTAAAAAGAAAAAAAGAAAAAGAATTATTCTGCAACAATGCATGTAACACAACCATGTGCTATGTAACAATCATTTACAAAGCTAAGGAAGGACTACTTTTGCCTGTAGAGATAACTGAAAAATGCAGAAATGTCCAGAAGTAAGTTATTTCCCAGACTGGAATCTTAATCACATCATTACATCTTTCTTATTATTTTCATACAGGTCTTGATAGCTATAGAGAGTATAATAAAATGAGTTTATAAAATGTGATGTTTATACAAGACATTTTGGTTAAAATTAAAATTAGAACTCACCAAGGACTTAAATTGTTTAATGCATAGAACCCATCTTTCAACCCATGATTATTTAAGCTTTGCAATTTTGGAATGTTCTGGCCCAACTCTGAAAATCATTTGATCCCTTATTTAAAATTTTAGAGATACATTTTATAAGGAAAAAAAACCCTCAAATATATGAAACACAAATGTCAAGAAGGGGTATATTCAACTTCTTTATTACTAAGAAATGCAAATGAGCGTAAGGTGTTAATATCTGTTACTGAACTGGTAGTTTTTTTTTTTTTTAACCTCTCTGGAAGACATGTTTATTGATTTTGGAGAAAGGGGATGGAAGGGAGAGAGAAAGGAAGAGACACATTGATGTGAGAGAAACATTCATCAGTTTCCTCTCATACACACCCCAACCAAAGGACCTGGTACAAGCCCGGATGGGGACCGAACCAGCAACACAGGGATGATGTGCCCTGACCAGGAATTGAACCCGCAAACTTTCAGTCTACAGGATGACACTCCAACAAATTGAGGCCACAACAGCCAGGATGGTAGAGATGTGGTTTTAAATTATTCTACCCGAGATGAAGAAAAGCAGACATAACGTTTCTGGAAAGCAATTTATTTGGCAATATTTACCAAGATGTTTAAAAGGACAAAATGGGCACTTTCAAATATGTCTGGGGAGAATAAGAATTAGTATTATTAGCTCTCTGGAGGGCTATGCATGCCCTTCGACATAGCACTTCCACTTCTAGGGACTCGTCCTACACAGGGGATGCGGCAAATGTGCAAAGAAGTGTGTTCAAGGCATTCTTTGCAACTTTGTTTACGGCTGTAAAAATATGAAACTGTGTTAAAGTCCAATTGGAGATTGATTACATGACTACATTTTTACAAATTAAAATAAGCAACTGTTTAAAAAAATGAGGTCACTATATGTGTACAAATATGGAAAGATGTCCAAGACACGTGGTCGAGTATAAGGCCATTTGCAAAGTGTCGTATCTAGTACATAAAGCAGCACACATGTGTGTGCGTGCAAACTCAGAGAGACAGTCGCCAAAATGTTAATAGTAGTTAGCTCTGGGTGGGGTGACAAAATAAGTGGTTCTTATTTTCTTATTATAAATTTCTTTTTGCTTTGAATTTATTGTCTGCAAGTATATTTCATTTTACAATAACTTAAAAATCTATTTTTAAAAGGTGAAGAAGAAAATGGAGAACTGGGGAAGAAATGGATGACCAAGGCAATTTAATCTAAAGCCACAGTACGCACAGTAACATATAAAATGGGATGATCGTTACGGTAACACTCACAATATTGAAAGTTAACAGCACCTCCATGTTCACTGCAGCACTATTTACAAAAGCCAAGATATGGAAACAACCAAAGTGTCCTTCGACAAATGAATGGATAAAAAATGTAATGTACATATTACATGTTTACATATGTAATATATATAAATGTAGTATATATCCATATATCCAATGGGATATTATTCAGCCGTAAAAATGAATGAAATCTTGCCATTTGCAACAACAATGGATAGAACTTGAGGGTAGCATGTTAAGTGAAATAAGTCAGACAGAGAAAAACAAAATACCATATGATCTCATATGTGAAATCTAAAAAAAACAAAAAGCAAAAAAAAAAAAAAATCAAGCTCATAGATACACAGAACAGATTGGTGGTTGCCATCGGCAGGGGTAGGCAACATGGGTGAAAGTGGCCAAAAGTCACAAACTTCCAGTTACAACAGAAGTAAGTCCTGGGGACGGAACGCACAGCATGGCGATCGCAGTCCATGACGCTGCCCTGCACGTCGGAAAGTTGCTAAGAGTAGGCCTTGAAAGTTCTCATCACACACACAGTCCGTGCCTAACACACGGTGCCGGATGTCAGCTAGAGGTACGACCGTTTCACAACATACGCAGCTAGCGAACCACGCCGCGCACCCCGAATCTAACAGAATTGTGTAGGTTAATTATACCGTCAGTTTTAAAAAGTTAATAAACGCTAAGGTTCTATTTAAATAAATACAACAGATGTGGATAGTATCTCAAAAGAGATTAACTTGGAAATATTTCACAGTATATTGGTAAGTAAAACAAAAGCTAACTAAATATCCACTAGTTTTATACATATTTTGGAGATATATGTGCATATATACCATATTTTGGATACATAAGTGGATATATATATGGATATATGGACAAATACATGTATGGAAAAAAGGCCAGAAGGGTATATGCCAAAATGCACATTGCAGTAACTGGTGATTCTTATTTTCCTTTCCTATATTTTTTAATATTTCTACAATGAACAAGTATTATTTATGTATTTTTTAAGTTTTAAAAACATTCCTTATGGATCTTTCAGATTTTAAAACACTGAAAATGCTTACACAACACTAATCTGAGGAAGACAAAGGGGTGAGAATCTTAACCATTTCCTCCAGCACTAAATTTCCCACCAGAGACCCCCTGCAGCCCCCGCAGCGGTGGTGGCGGGCCGGCTGTGAAGGGCTGAATGCCACACGAGCACCAAACAGGCTCAGGGAACTCAAGGTGCCTATTCTGATTTTGTGTCCTGAGACGGACGAGCTTATAAAACATACTGGCTCAGATTACAGGCTAAGCATGACAAGTCCGTCTGGTACAACCTCACAAAGGAATTTACACAGAATGAGAAATTAACACATCTCATTTCCCAGGGTGGAATCGATTACAAAAGCAAAGACCCATGCAGGGTTAAGTCCTTGCCTATCACTGTCCCACATGCTTCTGAATTACGCCTCACACGCACTGCTCACGTCAGGATTGACCTATTACCATATTTTTTAAAAGGTGAATTTTTTAATTTTAAAATCATTTTAAAAGGTGAGTATCTACTATGTACTATCTTAAACTAAGATAAACTATTATTTTGAAAAGGTAAATGGAGAGGGAAGTGAGGACGAGTGCCTTTCAACAGAGTCGAACTTTTTGTATATTTTCAGGTGAACTGGGAGAGGCCAGACCACCCCACCTCCCTCCCCGCCCCTCTCCCTCCCTTGTCTGACCATTAGGGCTGATAACAATAGTTTTTCTCTCCCTGGTGATGCAGATGACACATTTTTCCTGTAGCCTGTCTTCCTGTAAAGTGCAGGAATTCCTGCACTTTCTGGGTGCCCTTCCTGTTAACTTACATTTCAGATTTCCTCAAAAGGCATTCTACTGCTTTAATATTTGAAAAATGTCAGCTCAACTCCAGACAGCTAATATAAACAAGCTGAAAAGCATACCACCTAAAGTTACAACAGTGGAAAACAAAATTTCTTTTTAAGAAATTCTTTCTCGGAATCTTACTGTTGGTAAGGCTGGAAAGAAGTAACCCAGTCCTTCCAGCTCCCAGGGAGTCTATAATTCTTTTGCCTGTGCTGTGCCTTAAATTAGAGGTCTGTAAAACCGAATTATAGTGATCTAGAAAGTTCGTAAAGGTCCTTGAATTGAACATGTTGTTAAATTCTTCAGTGCTAAGAGGTTGTATCCACCTTTCACTTTGCCTCCCATTTCATTTGGTTCTAGCATTACAAAGAAGTTTTGGTACTGCAAAAAATGTCTTGGCCATTTGAGAATACGTAGCTGAATTAGGCCAATTCCACATTTAAAGTCCAGGCCAAGGCTCCTTTGCCATTTCTGAAATGATCACCTACTTCTTTCTATCAATAATTTTCTTTTTGGCCAGGAACCCCGTGTTCACACCAGATAGATGCACCTTCCAATGGGACTGAATTAAGAAAACTTAGTCATTTATTATGGGAATGCTCATAATGGAAGCATACCATGCTAATATCTTTGTTAGCTTCCCAGCTCAAAAACTTGCTCTACTAGGAGGGAGCTACCTTAGGAGTATATCCAAAAAAAAAAAAAAAAAATGCAAATAGGGACCTGATTTAATTTAGACCCTAAGGTCCAACGATAAGATCTCCATACCACCACCTTCCTCATGACATTTTCCTGACTATCTGCCAGAGAGAAAATCACTTTTATCTTTAAACTCCAACTTTGCCATTTCTCTTCACTATCTATGCAATTAGCAAGTATTACAATGACTTGCCTTCTTTCACCAACCACATGGTAAGTTCCCTGATGCAAATGACTACATTTTAAATATTTTTGTATGCACCCAACTCCTGTGCAGTGTGTGGGGATATATATGTGCGTGTGTGTATATGTGCACACACATACATACACACATACACATCCATATGTGTCATAATATATATATACAATATATTAAACTGAGCTGAATGAGTGAACATATACCAAATACAAACTAATCAGATGCCATCTCTTTAATACATCAAAGCACAGAATGCCCCTTGAAGCTGTTACTTCTCTGCTCAATTAGACTGTAGATTTCCCCTATATTAAGGAACCTCTGCACCTCATAATGCCAATTCCTGGGCTCTTCAGCACTCAGGTTTTTAGATTTTCATGCTCCCCTAACACTCAAAGAAAAGCAGAGCCCCACCTCGAACTGTATGTATCACTTTCTTTAGAATATATATCATTTTCTTTATAATACATATCACTTTCTTTTGGGGGCTCAGATGTATTATTTCCAGCTAGTAAAATTAAAAAGTGGTGCAGCAACTCTCAAAAAAGTGGCAGAAAGCTTATGAGACACTTAAATTTCACCAGGTCTTCACCTACATCCTTACAATGGATATACTTACTTACGTAGTGCCCCAGGTAGCCTAACTCGCCTGGTGCTTAACTCACCTCTTCAGTGCATACATGCTCCTTTAGCAAACGCCTTCTCTATGGTGAAGGATTTGTTCTGAAACAAGTGACTTACAGTCCTACAGGACCTGACAGCAAGCACTCCCTCAGCTCTCTGATGCCATGTCAGGAATTTTAGTTTTTTAGCCCCCTCCCCATAACGGCATTAGGCTTCCAAAATACAACTGTGTAAAAAAAAAAATTAGAAACAGAAAAAACATAAGGAAAACCATAATCTTGAACTTCTGACCTATTATAGCTAACTAAATATATGCAATTACAAGTAAAAGATTTCATTATGGTTGTTAATGAAACAGGACAGTCCCTGGATGTTGGTATAATGTTTCAAAGAACAGTTTTTCTCCCAATATTCCTGCGCCTCCGCCCCAGATGCAACGCATTTCCCAAGTGGGAAAACATAAAACACCAATGTCCTCACTGCTGCTTCTAAATACTGTGAGCCAATAAGCAATTGGTGTAAAGTGCAAAATCTCGGGAGAGAAAGACTTCTTGTCTGCTTTTTTTTTTTGTAATATGCTATTATGCATACTTCACCTTTACTTCCTTTAAAAATCAAAAGTTGCTTAATGTTCAAGGCGTATCAGTGGAAATTTAGCTAAATACTGGCACAGCAACGGCTCATTCCCAAAGGAATATAAGATTACATTAATTTCCTACTAGTTTAACTCAAGTTTTACCTTTCATCTTCACCCACAGACTTTTTAAAAGTTTGTATTTCTGTTGCACAGAAAATTACTTACAATATGCGTGCATACTAAAGAATTTTACAATTATATAAAGCATTGCACATTTAGACGCTACCAACCTGCTCTATCTCTCCTGACTGTGCAAAAGGCAAAAAGAGCTCAGTAATCCTAGCAGAAGAATGCAAATAACGTCAATGCACAGCTGAACTGCAAGCCCTGCCTTACAGGAACTCTCTGTGTCTGCAAAAAAAAAAAAAAAAGACACACACTAAACAGGAAATGCAACTGAGCTGTGGAAAACCTCAAACTTAAACATGCAATCGCCTGGCGAAAATTGCATCCATGCATTCATAAATGCATGCACAACCCTTTGCATTTTTGCAATTAATGCAAATAGACTCTTACCTTTCGACTGAGACATTTTCCCCTTTCCTTTGATGGGGGAGGGGAGCACAAAAGACTTTGCCTTGCTTCTCTTCTGTAGCTAGTTTTGCAACAAAGATGCAAGCTGCAGGCGTGCAATCTTCATGCAAGTGGAGTTTCTCTTGACCGATGCAGCAGATGGGCTTTCAGGGAATCCAGATGGAAATGCACACCTTGCAAAACAGACTGGAAAGTGATTTTTCCCCCAGTTGCAACGTTAGGGAAGGCTGTGCTGCAGCTACATGATGGGCCAGGGCTGGCAGCTAAAAGCTCCAAACTTGGAACTGAGTATCTTGTGCGCAGACGTCCTTCCTGCGAAGGGCGCGGGGGCCGCTGGGTAATGTAGTTCACAAGCAGAGTCCACGGGGCTCTGATTTAAGGAAACGTGGTCGTGCCGGTCGCTGAGCGAGGTGACTGGGTGCGACAAAGATTGCGCCTAGATAAGTCTGACGTGCACTCGGTAGTAAGTGGTGGACGAGAAACGGCAAGTCCAAGGGGAGGGGGAATTTTTGTTATCGAAAAGCCCCTGAAACAACAGCTGAAGAACATTATGTAGGCTAAACGTTTTTGGCTCGCTCAGAAGGTCCATTTGGGTGTTCAGTGTTTGCAGGGAGCACCTGTTGTTCTCTTCCTGCCTGTAGGTGTTTTATGCTCACATCTCCATTTTAAAAAACATTTTTCTCGCGTGGAGAATTTGTTGATGACTTGGCTGGCTAGAGGTAAGGTTTCTCTTGCAACTGCAGAGAAGATGCAACGTTTTATTTAGTAAGAAATGATCCCGGTCCGTTATTTTAAAGTAACCTGAAATTCCGTATGAGGGCTGGGTTAGAGAGTTCTCATTTCTTGAAGGACTAAAGAGGAAGTTCTGCTTTTTATGTATCACAGCTAACTTCATCAAAATTAAAATATTTAGATGTTTTTTCTTACCTGGAGAGAGGAAAGTCCCTGGCCTAAGGGAAAAAGTGGGTGGTCATCTTAAATCAACAATGTCAAATGTTTGATTTGTTGAGTTTCTTCAACAAAATTAACAGACATTTGTTGAGCTCCTAAGATGTGCCAGGCACCTTTCTAGGGCCTTGAGTCATTCATCTATTTGTCACTATTGGTCATGGGTGGGGTATAGGTGGCCACATGGTGGAGGACAGAGGTGCATAGAGTTGGAGTGGAGAGGAGTGAGGAGGCCCAGGCTGAAATGAGCTCAGACTTCTACTGCACCGAGTAGGACCAGACTCAGAATTGTGCTTTTAAGGTAGAGAGGGAAGAATTGAGGATTTCAGACTTCTGCCGTCTGAGCCAAGCACAGTGAAGGAACGAGGACAGCCTGGTCAGAGAACACTGAGGATAGCGTATTGCCTGGTGTGCAGAAGCGGTGGGAGTGGGTGGAATTTACAGGTGTGGACTCTACCGGGCCTTAAAGGCAGAAAGAGATAGATCAGGGCAGTAGCAAAATGCAAAATGAGGCCCTTTTAAAGAAGGTTCAACTACATTTGATGATGGCTAATGAAAACCGTTGGAATTTTATGAAGAATTTTAGGAAGCTAGGGCCTTCTGAGTGATGGAATAATCAGAGGAAGAAGGCCACCATGTTTCAGCTTCAGATCACCTCTTAAAACAAATATGCAACAGGGCATGGAAGTAACATTAATTTACTTATGTTGATCCCCTCTATTGACATAATTATGAATTAATGGACTTGACTGTGAATTAATCAAGGGCACTTCATGTTCCTGGTTACCCCTTCTGCTCCTAAGAGGGAGGCATTTCTGTCCCATGAGCACCGATACAGGGACTTACTAGCTCACTTCATTGCCCTGGACAAATGCATGCTGCCTGTCTCTTCCTTGCTTTCTTGCAAGGCCTATCTCAGCGCCTCAGTGAACCAGCCATTTTTTTCTGTCTCCTTTACAACCCGGAGGCATGGGTGTGTGGAGATCCATTGCAGTGCATCTACTTCACTTTTCCAAACACTGATGGAGCACCTGCTGTATGGCAGGCCCTAGGAGAGCAAGTAGAATTGTTTAGCCCAGCCAGGGCCTGAACAGCTGCCTAGAGCTCACTTCAATTTGCGTTTTTATGTGGTCAGCGGCATTGCTCTTAAATTGCCCCAGATTCCCTTCTTTATGGGAGAGTTGTAATCACAACTTGTCTGGTGCGTTTTACTACCATCATTTGTGCTTGTACATTCTCTGTATAGGCATGCACAGTTCATAGCTGGCAAATGGATTGTGTTCTGAAAGTCAATCAGAAATTCATAGTCCCGTAGAAACAATGATATGTTCAACAGCCAATGCACAAATACACCCATGCATGCAAAACACCTTTGACCCATAAATGACCTGAACCATATATTTAAAAACAGCAAGATTTATCACTTTTCTTTCTGGGAAACATACAGGGGTAGGCCAAAGTAGGTTTACAGTCGTTCATATGAAAAATAATACAATAATGAAGATATAATAGTACAAGAATGAACTCTGTTTCACATACTCACAACTGTAAACCTTCTTTGTGTAGTTTGAATTTCCACCTGGAAATCAACCTCTCTGTGAAGTCTTAGATTCCAGAAGAAAAGGTTTTTCTTCTTGCCTTGGTGGTAAAAGGTTTCCCATGCCCACATTCCTGGCCGGAGGAAAGGGCTGCCCACTGTACAGTTGTGGATTTGTGGGTCTTTCCTCTTTTTGCCACTTTGTAGCAATGCTCCTAGGACCAGAATCCCTCCCCTGCTGGGACCCGCAAGAGTGGAATCTGGCGTGATTATTCTTTTTCTGGACAGTACATCAGATGTTTATCTTGAGATGGCCTGTGCTCCTACTTCAAATCCTCCATATTTGTAATTTTCTGTATTTCAGATATTTCTAAAATGTAAGGTGTGTGTACTCTGCCCTGGCTTCTAGTTACCTTCAAGATCAGTCCCAAACTCCTTGGCATGATATAATTGGCTCCTCGAGACCTGGCCCCTGCTTACTCTCCGACTTCACTTCTCACCCTATGTTGACACACTACTCCCTCTGCCTGGCAAGCCTTTTCCTTTCTCTACCTAGTTCATCCTGATGTGTCCTTGAAGATACGGCTTAGCTGGCACTTTCTTTGGCCACCTTCTGTGATACACTACCCTATGACCACCTTCAGTGTGAATGAAATATATTCCCTAATTGTGTAGTACTCTGCATACACCTTTCTCCTAACACTCATCATAAGGCTCATAGGTGTTCATTTACATATTTGTCTCCTGCAGAAGACTGGACTAATAAAGAAAAGAGACTTGTGTGCCAACTGCCCAGTATCTAGCATATAATAGGTACTCAAACACATGCTGAGATAATGAATAGGGTGGATGAGGGCAGGACCTATGACCACGGCTAACCTAGAAAAACTAGATTCCAATGATGGAGTAAACTAGATTCCAGTTGCAAGAGAAACTTGAACACCTGGGGAAGGCCCACTGCTGTCAAATTAGAGGTATTCGATTCTTGGAATGAGGCCCTTAGGTTAGGTCAGACTGGCTATGAAGGAATTATTCTAGAGGTGTATGTGGAATGGGGAAGGTGTTGGGGGTAGGGCCGTACAACCGGGGATGATTTTGTACCCTCCTCCCCCAGAGTTCATTTGGCAGTGTCTGGAGACCTTTTGGTTGTCACAACCAAGGTGGTGGGGTGGTGATGCTGACATCTAGTGGGTAGAGATCAGCGATGCTGGCCGGCAATCATGCTACAATGCACGTGAAGCCCCCACAACAAAGAATTACCTGGTCTGAAGTCAGTAGTGCTGACCTTGACAAACCCTGCTGTGCGGTGATACCATGAGAAATTACTGACGTTCTATTTTTACATTAGTTTAAAGCTAATGAGTTTTGGTAAGATGTACCTTTTGATGTGAGAAAAATACTGGAATCTACGAGATGTGTGTTCTAGTCCTGGCTGTAGAAAAAGTTAGCTGTGTCTCCCTAGGCAAGCCACTTCACCTTTCTGGACCTGTTTTTTTTTTAAATTTATTTGTTTGTTTATTTATTTTTTAAAAATGGGTATAAACTTTAATCAATTCAATTTAACTTGGGAGTTTATTCTAGAGAAATTTTTTTGATATATTTATTAATTACGCTATTACAGTTGTCCCATTTCCGCCCCTTCACTCAACTCAATCCTGCCCACCCCCTCCCTCCCACATTCTCCCTCTTTAGTTCATGTCCATGGGTCACACTTATAAGTTCTTTGGCTTCTACATTTCCTACACTATTCTTACCCTCCCCCTGTCTATTTTCTACCTATCATTTATGCTATTTATTCTCTGTACCTTTCCCCCCTCTCTCCCCCTCCCAATCCCCTATTGATAACCCTCCATGTGATCTCCATTTCTGTGGTTCAGTTCCTGTTCTAGTTTTTTGCCTAGTTTTCTTTTGTTTTGGTTTTAGGTGTGGTTGTTAATAACTGTGAGTTTGCTGTCATTTTTACTGTTCATATTTTTTATCTTCTTTTTCTTAGATAAGTCCCTTTAACATTTCATATAAGAAGGGCTTGGTGATGATGAACTCCTTTAACTTGACCTTATCTGAGAAGCACTTTATCTTCCCTTCCATTCTAAATGATAGCTTTGCTGGATACAGTAATCTTGGATGGAGGTCCTTGCCTTTCATGACTTGGAATACTTCTTGCCAGTCCCTTCTTACCTGTAAGGTCTCTTTTGAGAAATCAGCTGACAGTCTTATGGGAACTCCTTTGTAGGTAACTGTGTCCTTTTCTCTTGCTGCTTCTAAGATTCTCTCCTTCTGTTTCATCTTGGCTAATGTAATTATGATGTGCCTTGGTGTGTTCCTCCCTGGGTCCAGCTTCTTTGGGACTCTCTGAGCTTCCTGGACTTCCTGGAAGTCTATTTCCTTTGCCAGACTGGGGAAGTTCTCCTTCATTATTTGTTCAAATAAGTTTTCAATTTTTTGTTCTTCCTCTTCTCCTTCTGGCACCCCTATAATTCAGATGTTGGAACGTTTCAAGATGTCCTAGAGGTTCCTAAGCCTCTCCTCATTTTTCCGAATTCTTGTTTCTTCATTCTTTTCTGGTTGAACATTTCTTTCTTCCTTCTGGTCCACACCATTGATTTGAGTCCCAGTTTCCTTCACATCACTATTGGTTCCCTGTACATTTTCCTTTGTTTCTCTTAGCATAGGCTTCATTTTTTCATCTAGTTTTCGAACAAATTCAACCAATTCTGTGAGCGTCTTAATAACCAGTGTTTTGAACTGTACATTCGATAGGTTGGCTATCTCTTCCTCACTTAGTTGTATTTTTTCTGGAGCTTTGAAGTGTTCTGTCATTTGGGCCTTTTTTTTTTTTTTTTTTTTTTGTATTGGCGCATCTGTTACTTAAAGGGGCGGAGACTTAGGTGTTCCTGGGGCAGGGTAACGCTGGTCACTGCGCTGTGACGATGTACGTGGGGGAGGGGCTGAGAGGGAGTATTGGCGCCTGCTCCACTCTCCGCTGATTTCAGTCACTTCTGGACCTGTTTTTGATCCACTAAAATAAGGAGGGTAGGAAGAAGGCCTCTTCCAGTTCTAACATTCCGCAGCTCTAAGTACAGATCTGTCAGATTAAAACCACCAATGATTTAAAGAGAGGCAAAGAGTTGTGATCACACATTCTTTTTTTTGCACTGCCTAAATATCCTTCTCTTTAGGAATTAGAAGGGCTCCTGATCTCAGGTTCTGGTAAAACCACCAATGATCATCATGCCAACATCGCTTAAGAAATGAAACAACAAATATTCTTATTACAGTTTGCAATATTGCCTCGCAGGTAGCAATACTCATCTGCACGTGACATTTATGTGTTACAACAGTGTCTACTAGGTGTCAGGAACATGGGAGAAGAAGGTGCCAAAGTCAAGGCTAAGAGTGCAAGTCTGAATACCTACTTTTTTCGATTGTAGAAAATTATGGTATGAATAGGCATGTTACAATAGCGAAGTATATTCGGGACAGGCATGTGGGAGATTGGTTTAAGGGAATGAAGGATGAGTTGGAGTTATACAATATCTCTAAGTCACATTTTCTTTTTACTGCATTAAAATACATCACGATGAATCACAATTGTTGGCAGGAGTTTTTTAAATCCCAAAATATTAGATTCGGCTCAGCTTCTAGGACCCCCCCCAATATGGTACAATTGTACCTCTGCAGGCTTCTCTCTCTCACCTACTCTGAGTTTCCTTTGTTGAAGCAATCTGCTCAAAACAGGGTCACTTATCTTACCTGAGAAATGAATTTGCAAGTCACCACCTCTACATGTTACCTGATGCTATTCTGTGTCTCCACCTTCTCTGGCCCCCACCTAAGTCTTCATTTTTCTAATTTCTTGCCTGAAATTACCCTTGATCATATCCCTCTCTTTTATAAAAGAGCATCCTTCCCTTTAAATTCTGATGGCATTTGTTAGCTACTATGGCCCACATATCTAATATTACCTTGTGGTAATATTTTTTGAGTACAAATGTAACGTCTTATTTCTTGCCTATTCCTAACCTACTGCCTTGGGCAGACCTACTTGCTTGTCTGGATTTGTCCCTTGAGTCTAAACTTGGGCAGAGACAGTTTCATCTTTATCATGTAGCCCAGGCCTAGCATATGTCATAATATGTGCTCACTCAATACTTCCTGATCTGATGGATGGATTTTTTACACACTGAATAAATTCATCTAAAACGGGCTGATTAGTGTATCTCAGTGTGCTTTGTTCAAAGTTAAAAGAAATGGCAGCATATAAATTTGCTAGGAAGAATAATTTATTTAATTATATCTGATTATCTAAAAAACATTTGGCTAATATTTTGTTAAGATTCTAGATTTTCAAATTACATTCAGATTAACCTTTCAAATTAACAGTGTCTGATGTATCTTGTGGAAATGCCAACCACCCACTCAGAGTCCTCATCGGGTTATATTTTCATTGACTAAAACGAAGTGTAATACGAATGTTCAGTGTTTCTTGGTAATCAAGGAGCCACGTAGAGCTCCAGTGTGAGGCTGTTTCAAATTTGCCCCAAAACCATATTGAATCTCGGCCAGATGCATTAACATGAGCTGACTGACAAAAGATGTAGGGTCTAGGAAAGTAAGAATAAGAATGATTCCAGCCTCGCATTAACCCTGCGAGGGTGTTAGTGCACCATCTGTGTTGTGTGTTAAGGCACTGGCACATAGTGAACTCCTCTGCTCTTCCTCCTCCAGCAAATGGATCCATCTCTTTTTCCCAAATATACATGTACATATACATATACACATGCGTATGTGCATGTGTATGTTGTACAGATATTTCTTTCTCTCCTACAACATTCACTCATTTTCTTCTCTGGTCCTGCCCGATTTGGCTTTTGAAAGTGTGAAGAAATCAGAGCTCTACAGAAAGCCAAATAAAGGCTGTGTTCTATATGTGAAGTTCAAGTTACACTTGAATTTGGAACCCCTTTGTAATATTCCTAAGTCCACATTTAATTAATTGCTGATTTCCATTTCACAGGGTGATTCAAGAAGAATTGCACCTTGGCACCCAGATTCCCCGACACCTCACGTTGCAGCTTCTTCCAGAGAGAATACTTCCAGGACCTCACGTTGGCACTGCGTCTTCATTTTCAGTCTTACAGGGCACAGGCTCTTTCCACATACACCATATTATTGTATCCTTACAATAATGACACTGTGCAACGGGTTGTCCCTACATCCCCTTTTATCATTGTCACCTCCTGTTGTCGCTTTACTTGGACAAGATGGAAAAACATGAAACTGAAACCTGTCTTGACTGCAGATGTAGAAACTTGTCTTCTGATTCCTCGTTTGTAACTTTAAGCTCTCCACCCAATCTGGTCTTGAGCTACGTGACTTTTAATAAATGCCCTAGAATTGTGCCTTTTTCAGCCACAAAGTAACCTGGTAACATTTTTGCTTCATTTTATATTAGTTATCAATGGGACAGTCTCTACTCAAGACTTACAAAGACCAAAATAAATCTGTGTATCTCCTTTACACTCTGTACTTCAGCCCATGCACTGTGACAAATTTGATAAGTGCTGTCCTATTTGAAGATGAGTTAGAAACACTGATAGAAGACAAAGCATTGTGCCCTTCAATGCTCCTTCATCTGTTTACATTGATATTAATAGATGGCTCTGGGCTTCAGTCACAGACCTGAATAATTCAGGTCACGCTGACCTGCTACACTTTTTCAAAAAACTGTACAATATTGTGGAAAATATTTTAGATAGGTGATGTATGCAGGTTATATAAAGCATTCAAAAGTCCACAGAAAACTAAGAAACTGAACTAGAATGCTATAAGAATAATTATAGATAACATAATAAATTAACTTTTCCTTAGTTGTTCCATTAGGGTTTGTTTCCAGAGGGAATTTTTATTATTAACAGCGTATGACAGATAAGTAGAAAATACTACCGGTTTTCCATATTTACTCTTTTGAGGTGGGTAGACTAATAATTTCATCTGTGGGCCAGACTTATAAAAGCAGTGGGGTTTTATATGTTTTCAATGAATGTATTACATAACCAAATAGTATTATATAATTGTATAGTGTTAGAAAGTAGCTATTTGAGAAGGTAATGAACTCTGATGGTATTTTATCAATTGGGCTTCCTACCAGATAGAGGTTAAGGTTAAGATTAGCCTTTTTTTGGTGCAGTAGTGAGACCTACATGCTCCATGCCTGTTCATGATTCTGTTCGCTGCATTGTAAGGACTGTAACAGAGATATGTGAGATTGAACTCTACAGCCCCTGGATTTCTCTGGTGGTCTATTTTAGAGACCGTTTCCAGCAGCCTTCCCTTACTGACCTGTAGATGGGAAATGAAGATAACCTCAAAACCTGCAAGTTTGCTGAAGACAAATAGAGATTTCCATTTTATAGGGCCCCATTTATCCTTTTGTTTCTGATTTTTTAAATCCAAATTCATATCGAACTGCACTTATTAAATGGTTTTGGGGCATATTGCCAAATTGGACGCTGCATTTATAAAGAAACAGGAGTACGGTAACACCATCTGGCACTGTGAGTAAATTTTGGAATTCTTGTAGAAATTTCAAAGAAAAATATAGGAAATTTTGTGTATAATTTTCTTATACTTATTTCCATGAGATCCATGATTTAGGAAGCTTTTCCTACAGGTTTTCAATAGACATTGTTTTTTTTTTTTTTAATACCCAGATAGTGCTTTATGTAAAAACACAATTCTTGGCTCTTAACTTTTAATGACTTGTTGATTTTGGTAAGATAGAGTTTCTAATTGAAGTTATTTAAAACATGCTATGTAAAAAATCTTTAAAAGTGTTATGAACTTCATGACATTAGTTCTTACTGCATCTTCATGGGGTAGCAAGCCAAAGTTCATTCTGGTTGCCAGTTAGGGAAGCTAGTACATCCACAATACACATCTGTTACTTTATGGGCAGAATCAAGAAAGGAAGCAGAGTATGAATGTGATATCTGACTATCTACCAAGATGGGGTAAAAATATTATTATACCACAGGATGTGAGTAAAAAGTCACCTTAAATGTGAAATACAGTCTTCTGTTTATTCTTGTATCTAAAATACCTGTTTCCTTGTTCATCAGCATTGGAGGAGTTAAGTTGATTCCGATTTTTTGATTCCTGGTTTGGACACCGGCTCTTGTAATTACTAGTTCTGTGAGTTGGGCAAAACGGCTCACTGCTCTGTGCCTCCGTTTCTTTTCTGTATAAAGGTGATAAAAATAGTACTCACCTCACAGGGCAGTTGAGACGATTAAGTGAATGAATATACTCAAAGCTCTAAGAAGAGCGCCTGGTCTCTGATGTATGCTCAATGGCCATTAGTGATTGAAGCTTTGGGTTATTATTATTTCTGTGAAGTTTCCAGGCATTGAAGTAGAAGAGCACTGGGATGAGAGAGCATTGTGTCCTACCAAGTGATAAGAAAAAAACCTTTTAAGACAGGAGATAAGAAAGCTTTGAAATTAGAAGAACAGTTACCACCACATAAGGAAATAGAAATAGTAATGCTTAATTTAATGGAAGGGAAAGGGAGAAGAAATATTTTAATATTATTGTAGGAAGTCGGAACACTGTTGGATGCTTGTTAGGAGGAAATGGAGGCCATCTGGAGAAAACAATTCCATTCCACATTGTGGAATGGATTGAAAGGACAGCTGAATAGCTGAGGCATGAATTATGTAGGCCTTTGGCCGTACGATGTCATAGATTAACGTAGCGAACAGCAGGGAGCATAGTGGTAGTTATTGAGAGGTGGAAAGAGTTGTCAGTCCTCAAAGGTCGGTTTTTATATGGTTTTCCTTACTAACGAAATAACACTGATAACATTATTTCGGTTCTTTCTAATCGTTTGAACGCATTAGAACCTTAATAATATAAATCCTTCCATTTTCTCTATGTATTTCTTATATTTATTGTCTTTTATTAATTTTTGTCTTATAACCATTACTAGTGGTTGCTGCCTTTTAGCTCAATTTTAAAATTTATATTAGGCATATTTTTAGAATCACCAAAATATGTTTTCCTGGTAGCCTAGTTAACCTAATAACTAAACTGTAAGGGGGCTTAAGTGTGTTAACCTAATAACTAAACAGTAACAGGGTTTAATAATAAAATAATTTTTATTATTATTTAAAAATAAATTCTTATCAAGATTTATTGCCTGATCTATGTTTTAAAAATTATTTAATGTCTATGAAAAATGATCTACTAGAACCAGAAAAAAAATTAGATAATTTTTTATCCAAATTATTTTACTTTCCATCATGAGTTTAAAAACTTACATAAAAATAAGTAGTCTTCCTTTATCAATGTTAAGAGAAGTCCAACCCTGGCTGGTGTGGCTCAGTGGATTGACTGCTGGCCTGCAAACCAAAGGTTCACTGGTTCGATTCCCAGTCAGGGCACATGCCTGGGTTGCAGGCTGGGACCCCACTCAGGGGCTCGTGAGAGGCCACCACAGATTGATGTTTCTCTCCTTCTCTTTCTCCTCCCTTCTCCTCTCTCTAAAAATAAATAAATAAAATATTTTTTTAAAAAGCTAAAAAAAAAGAGAAGTCCAGACTTGAAAATTATCCTGTAAGAATCTCCATAATTTCAAAAGGATAGGATTATATTGAAATTTTAATAACTATTCAATTAAAGGTAGCGCATAGGTAGCATGTTCTGTTGCTTTCCTTCCATAATGTTTCCCCAGTGATTAAGCTAAGTTTTCACTCAACTAAAAATGTATACAGTGTGGGGCAAAAGTAGGTTTGCCATTGTGAACACGCAAAACAGTTTATTCTCGTACTATTATTTATGAATTATTGTATTATTTTCCATACAAACAACTGTAAACCTACTTTTGCCTCACCCTGTACATTAAACTTTTAACTATAATTCATCCAAATGAATTACTTTAGGGATTTATGATTAGTGCTCCCTTTGAGCAGATAATATGTGAGACAAATAAATTATCTTTAAGATTTCATGTTCACAGTGACTGAGAATCCTTCAAAGAAGAAAGTTCCTGCAGCAGGAGCTGAGCAAATATCAGTGTACCTTCAGGGGGGAAAATGAATTGAGCCTAGTGTCTTAAAAACAGCCTTTTAAAAATGTCATAAGGGAGATGAAGAGCTGAGCTGTGGTAGATGATATTCCAGTTATCTCTTCAATCAATTTTGTATAATGCTTTAGAAGCAGAACAACAAGTAATATGAAATTATTTTTCAAGATGCTATATGTACACACTCTGCGTTCTATTTCTGTATTCATTGGAACAGACAATTTAAGCAATGTGCTTGTAACATTCCAAGAACAAAGACCAATTTCCCTGAAGGTTATGAGCACTTCTGAATTTTACAAATTCAAAAAATAAAATTATTTTCATCTTGTCACATTTCGATCATGAAGTAAGCTTGATTTACAGTCTCCATGATGAATCTCAGGAAGTCTGCCCACTGTGTATATGCAGAAAGTGGATGTAGACGGTTCTTAACGAGCATTGACAAGTAGTAATTAACAGTGAGTCTTGCAGAAGATGGAGGGCTGAAAGGATTTGGGAATTGGCTTCTGAACAGGAGGTCTTTAACTCCTGGGAAAACAGGTGTCCAATTGATCTATTAATGATCTCTAGTCTAGGTTTCAGGGTTGAGACATGAATCTCCTTGTGAGTGAAATGAACCACCCGTTGTCTTCAAATAAAAGTAAGAAAAGGTCAAGTAAGGACAATATATCCCCCCTTTTGGCACCTCCTAGCCACTTTGCCTGTTTTGTTTGACTTTGGAGAGATGTGTAGGGCTGAGAGTAGAATGCCTTACACTTGGACCTCCCGCTGTGACTCCACGCATGACCATGGCATGCATTTGAGCACACAGTAGAGACACAGAAAATCCCAGAGTTCACAAGTAGCCCCGTATTTTTGCTCGCTTGCTGTTTCTTGAATGTTTACATGGTTTTATTTGATCTTTAATTGTGCCTATGGTGCCCTGGGGGAGAACTATTTCCCTCACAACACACATAGAAACAGTGTTCGTATTTCAGGGTTCATAGGTACCTGACAAATAATCCAATGTGGAAATCCATGAACTGCAAGAAGCACGGATACTTTACAGCTTTCCTCCCTCTCCACGAAATCTACCCTGAAGGAACAGACTTTCTCCACACACTCTCTCTAAGTTCCCCATCTTTGGGGGCACAGTCCTGCTTAAACTTGTTTCTGTCACATTCCACACAGAGGGCAGAGTTCTGAATGTGCACACTCTACCCTTGCCCGGGTTCTTGTTATGTAATAGCTGTAAATGCCCTTGCCTGCCTGCTTATAAACTACAAGGAGGAGGCGGATAGTGCAGCGCTAAGCCTTGATACAGTTTCTACGAAAAAAGAGAGAGAAAGAAAAACCCTTTGTAGTTAAGCACAAGCAGAAAGGCGCTTTGGCCCAATCTGCTACAGCTTGGGACTCCATTAGAAGATCACAGAGGAAAATCAAGACAAGAAAGGGTCTGAGTTTATAAACTCTTGTCTGTTAAACTTCAATGCAGAGAACTAGGGCTGGTTTGAAAGTTTTCATGTGCTTCATTAGCTTAATAGTTGGAAAGTTACTCTCAGATTCCAGCTGCTCAGAAACCAATAGGCTCATTCAGATATATCCAACTATTGAAGTTGCCCCATTTAGTGACTAAATTTAGGGGCGGGAAGAAGGGAAGAACAAAACTGCAAGGATCTACACTGGGACTAAATGAATGCTTTTATGCCAGCTAGTATGAGATTTTAGTTATAACTTCACAGGTGGTCCAAACAGATGAGCAGGAATATGGATGGCTGTAGAGGTCAGGCAGTCTGCCTCTTGAGTTCTGCCACTCGTTTTAATGGTGTTTTCACTTATTTGTTCATTTTATTCTGCTTAAGAGAGAAGGTGGAGTAGAGATAAAAATGAGCTCGGGCATCTCACTTGGTAATCTTGTTCTTCCGGAAAAGTTTACCTATCTATTGTGAATAGGAGAGGACTTTGCTTGCAAGATCAATTTCAGCTAACTATATTTAGCTGGGTTGTGATCATGGTGATCATTTTCCTTAAAGTTGCATTTGAACTTCCTTTTCTTATCTATGTACTTTGAAAATACAGGAGGCCCCAGCACCATGGTGTTGTAGCTGAATTGAGCCTTGGGTAAAGGAAAGGAGAGCTGAGGAGTAAGTAGTGAGGGTCCCAACAAAACCCTGGCCATAACATTAAGGCTAACTAATTCTTTCAGTTGTATCACCTCTTAGTGCTTTGCTGGCCTTGTATGTTTTTTAGAAGTAGCCTGGAGAGAATGATAAACAAGTGAAGAAACAAGCATCCTCATAATCTGTCTCTTCAATCACATCGATCTTCATCTCAATTCATCTCACTAACCCTGGCCGCCTCATTCTCTTCCCTATCTCTAGGGCAGGGTTTCTCAACCTTGGCACTGTTGACATTTTGCACCCGATAATTCTTTGATGCGGGGTGCTGTCCTTTGCATCTGTGACCTCTCCCCTCTGGGTGCTAGGATCAGCCACTTAGACGTGACAACCAAAAGTGCCTGGGGGCAAAATCGCCCATGATGACCACTGCTCCAGGATGGACAGACTTTTCAAGACAGCCCAACGTACACAGAATTTTTCAAGTGCATAGCCTTCCCTTTCACTCTCAAAAGTGTCATAATTTGGACAAAGAATTAAATGGCCACTCGACATAGCTCAGTAAATAGCAACTCCAGTTCCCAGTTGCTCATGCTGAAACTTTGGAGATGTTCTTAATTCCTCTCATTCTCTCCGTACTCCTGGTCGACCGTTAGCAAATCCAGTTGAATAAAAACTACTTCAAATGAAGTGTAGTGTCCAGCACTTCTCTGCATCCACATCTACAGACACCACACTGGTCCAAGCCACCTCTTCTGTCCCCCAGAGGAGCATGTGCCCTTCCTCATGTTATTCTCAGCACAGCTGCCAAAGTTGCCGTGTTTAGTTAACAACTCGGGTCATGCTATTCCTCTGCTCACAATCTCTCCATGGCTTCCCACTCCAATCAGAGTAAAAGCCAAGGTAATTACACTGGCCTGTAAGTAGCCTTTCAGGATCTACCTAACCACCGCCCTTCTTCTCACTCCAGTTAGCCTCTCTGACCTGATCCCTTTGAGCTTACTGTCCCACCTATACTGGCTTCTGCTAAATCCTTGAACACCCGGTACATCCTGTTTTAGGGATTTCCTCTGTCAGTTCCTTCTACCTACAGCCTTCCCCCCTCCCTACTCTAGATATCCACATAGCTTGCTCCCCCATTTTTTAAATCTATGTTCTAATATCAGCATCACAGTGATGCCTTCTCTGACTGCCCTGTTTAAAATCACACCCTCAATTCATTGCCCTGGCTTATTTTTTGCCAGAGCCTTTATCACTATCTGATACTAAAATTCTACTCATTTATTTACTTACTTCCTGATTTATTGTGTGACTCTTAGTATGCAAACTCCAACAGAGCAAGGATTTTTCTCTTTGTTCACTGTCCCATATTCAGTGCCTTTAGCAGTTTTTCCAGGTAACACGAAGTAGGCACTCAGTAAATGTTGAATGAGCGCAATAGTGAATTTATTGAATACCTGCTTTCTTCTAGGCTATAGACTGTGTTCACAAGTAGTCAGTACACTTAGGATCTGGTAGAGGACACATGCATGTAAATAAAGAAGCACTGATGAGTGGGAGGCACCTGCAATAAAGAGGAGAATGCACAGATGTAGCGTAAGAAATAGACAGGGGTTGGTGGAGCACAAGCCATTGCAGTGTGTTGCAGAGAAAGTAGAGGTAGTCAAGGAATAATACTTAAGATACCCTTTTTTTTTGCCAGTGTAGTATAAACAGCAGCGTAAAGCCACGGTGTATGCCAGTGGCTCCTCATGCATACACTAACATCTGCAGTGTGGAATTCTAAGTCTTTAGCACGGTATGTAAAGCTCATCATAATCTGGGCCCTGTCCACACCTACCTATTGCTCCTTTCCTACTAACCAGAGTAGTACACATAAGATGTGTTTTCAGCACTTTCAGGCTCTTCCTTGTCCTGGAATGCACTCCCCCACTAAATGGTCTCCCTGACATGTGTCAGGACTCGGCTGAAATGGATTAGCCTCTGTGAAGCCGTCCTTGATGACACCTCTCATATAGGCGAATTATCAAACAAAAGGCAGGAGGCAACTGCATCAGACAGCTTGGAAGAGTTATGGGTTTATTTCTAAAGAGAACCTATGACAAAGGTTTGAAACAGTGCGAAAAACAAATAAATACCATCCATCAACACTCGCATGAACTTTGAGTAATTGCAGTCTGAGATCCATCTATATTCCCAGACCAAGAAGAAGTGACAAGCCTTTCATAGGTCAATGTAAACAAGGAGACGGAACAGCGCCAGGGCCTGGACAATAAAAGAAGAGAAAGATTGGTACCAGATCAAAACATTTGCCTCATCTGCCTGAAGTTAAAACTGAGAAGGACTGGAATTAACTTCTGGACGACACTATGCTTATGACTATATATTGGGTTGGCCAAAAAGTCCATTTAGTTTTTTCCGTAAAATAAAAGATAGATTTTTCATTCTCACCAATAACTTTACTGATATGGATATTTTGAGGATGCCAGTTATCTCCTGCTATGGCTTCTACTGGGTGGAGGCCAGGGGTGCTGCTAAACATCTTCCAATGCATAAGCAAAGAATTATTTGGCCAAAGTGTGAACAGTACCAAGAAACTTTGCAAATGACTTTGAAATGTTCGACCAGTCACAGTACCTTCTCTATATACTGCACAAATCTTTTTTTCCATTTCAGTTGCATTTTAAAGCATACTAGGGCAAAAATGTTCCATATCTTCTCCCATTTTCAACATTAAATGGCTGCACAAAAATTCCCCTATTTTGATGTTTCTTTTTTAAATGCATGCTGGTATGTTAGCTGCCACAATACAATCTAACAAAGTTGTTTCAAAGACAACTAAGCACTATTAGAGCCATTGTATGGAAAAAAACTAAGTGAACTTTTTGGCCAACCCACCATTAATTGTAGTTACTGTGTGAGTATACACACACACATATATGGCCTGCCCAGAAGGTATCCAACCATGTAATATGAAAAAGAGACACTTATTGAAGAAGATACAAGAAACATTGTACATAGGACAAGGACGCCTCAGTTCCCTTCAAGGTAGGCACCTTGGGACCTCACACAGTTCTCCCAATCACCATCAGCTGCCTTGTCATATATTCCTGAATTTCACTGATGGTCTGAAATCTCTTTCCTTTCAAAGCTGCCTGCCCCATCATATTTTCCTCATTGACGGATATCTGAAATCTCTTCCCTTTCAAAGGTGATTTTAGTCTTGGGAAAAGCCAGAAGTTGCAGGGCACCAAATCTAGGCTCTAGGGGGGCTGAATCACCTGTGTGATTTGATGTTCCGCCAAAAAACTCCATGAGATGTGATGCATGAGCAGACACATTGTTGTGATGAAGCTGCCAATCACCAGTTGCCAAAAGCTGTGGCTTTCTGAATCATCCAAACAGTTTCTATGGAGGAACGTTCAATGCAAAATTTGATTCAGATTCATTGCTCTGCTCATTCAGTCATTTTGAATGTGACGGCCACACAGTACACATGCTCACTCAACGGTGTCTACTGCCCCCACTGACTAGTACAGTGCAGTCATCATTGTTCATGCCTGCGCATTGCAGTCCACTCTCCTAGGCTGCCAGGTCACATCCATGTTGCACAAACCATCCTCGTTATATTAACAATGGCTGGACTTTTTGTGCTCATATTTATCTATGTACACAAACATGTATACACTTGAGTTAAACGTCTAGTAAAGCTTATTTCATGTTTTGAGTTTTATTATTTATAACTACTAATTCCTATTATCATGATAAAGGTGTGGCTTGAAAGTGCACATTTGAGTATTGTTAAAGGTAAATACAACTATCAGGTAGCCCAGAGCAGTGGTTACAATCATGATTCCAGTGACCAGAGTCGGACCCGTTGGGCCAACAGCATGCATTACAGAGTAGTATCTCTGTAGTACCTGCTAGTGTTTTAATATTTATCCAACAATTGAAGGATTGAATACTCAATTCAATGTTCAGTGGAATAATTCAATAACCGAAGGTCTAAATGTTAGGCATTCTTCTGATCCTATAACATTCTCAAAATGTTACAGAGGTACAGGGAATAAGACGCATAATGGGTAGCCATAAAATAGATGAAGAGGGGTTAAGAAGAGTATAGGAAAGAGTGTTGTATCAAAGGAGAGAAGGTTAGCACTCCCCTTGACAAGGATGGAAGAGGCCCTTGGGCCTAACAACACGCATACGGTTAAGGCATTGCCACTTACTTCGTGGCATCTAACCACTGTTTTTGAACTGGAGAGCATTATGCTAAGTGAAATAAGCCAGACGGTGAGGGACAAATACCATATGATCTCACCTTTAACTGGAACATAATCAACAGAAGAAAAAAGGAAACAAAATATAACCAGAGACATTGAAGTTAAGAACAATCTAACAATAGTCAGGTGGGAGTGGGGAGGGGACAGTGAGGAGAGGGGATTACAGGAACTACTATAAAGGACACATGGACAAAGTCAAGGGGGAGGGTGGAGGTGGGGGAGGGAGGTGGGTTCAGCTGAGGTGGCGTGGAGGGAGGGGGAGAAAAGGCATACAACTGTAATTGAATAACAATAAAAATTAAAAAAAAAAGAATAGTACAGGAAAGAGAGAAGCCAAAGAACTTGTATGTACAACCCATGGACATGACGTAAGGGAGGGGGGGAATGCTGGAAGGGGTGGGGTGCAGGGCAGACTGGGGATGAAGGGGAGAAAAAACTTGGGAAAACTGTAACAGCATAATCGATAAAATATACTGAAAAATAAAATAAGATAAAGAAATTTTCAGTATTATGTTTCAATAGTTTTCCTTTTTAAAAGAAACAAATGTAGAACAAATAAAACTTATTTACTATTCGATGCATAGAAGAACATAATGGGTTGGAGTCTATATTACTATTTATATGATGTTATACAAGTCAATTCTATACATTTGGAATATTTTACTATGCATTAAATATAATTAGAACTTTGGATCCTAAAATATATGTTCTAAATGTTTTTGCCTCAGTCTTTCATTAATTTTAAAATAGGATTTTCCAACCTATTTTAAGTAGGCCTATAATTTGTGTCTTGGATGATACTTATGCTAAAGGCAAATTTGCTTTTATTCCCTCCATCTGTTCTTTGTTCTTTGCCTCCTTGCAACAATAGGCCTTCTCCCATTATAAAACCTATGCAACTCACTGTGTTACTTTGCTGTCTATTGTGTTCACCTTCCAGGATTCTCCCCAAGTTTCCTGAACCCCCCCAAAAAAAAACCCTGGTAAGGTAGACCAAAGATCCATGGATGATCTCTATAAAAAAACTATATTACAAGTTATTACCATCTCTTCTACTTTCAATATTATCTGTCGAGGGGAAACCACCTGTTACAGGTTGTTCCGAAAAAGAAATGTTCAAGTCTTCACCTCTGTGAATTTGAGCTTTTGTGGAAATAAGGTTTTTGCAGACAACAATCAAGCTAAGATTAGGCCATTTTGGATTCATGTGGACCTCAACCTAATGTTATCCTTAAAAAGTAGGGAAATTTGGATGCACAGAAGACACACAGAGAGAACTCCACGTGAGAACAAAGGCAGAGACTGGAGTGATGCATAGACAAGTCAAGGAATGCCAAGGACCGCTGGCAGTCCAGAAGCTAGGAAGAAGCAAAGAAGCAAATGTGGGGAGGGAGGGATCTTTCTGAGGCACTTTACTCTAGATGTGCTTTGCTCCTTGGCCTCTGCCACTTGCCACCTAAGGCAATGGAACTGAACCCACGTCTGAGGGGTCAGCACATGTCTTCTCTAGGTCAAAACTCTCTTTGATGTTCTGATATAAAGCTTGGCTAAATTTTTTTGAAATTAAAAAATACATAAAAGTCCAAAGAAAAAATGTTATTTCCATCACCTACAACTAACTACTATTTATATCCTCTTATATTTGTTTTGCTATATTACTTTTTAAAAATTATTCATGCCCTTTGAGGTAATTTAGACAAGAAAGAAATCTAGAAATATAAGCCTTTAAGAACTTGTGTTGTCAATATTAAACAACATTCTAGACACCACTGATGCCTGTGCACCTTTTTTTATATATGGGCAGATAAAATATCGCTGATGGATGGGTACCTAGAGAGAAAGATAAAAATACTTTAGTAAAAATGGTAACTCTAAATGCTATTGTAATTAAAATATTAAACTTTCTTGAATTTAATGTAATCAAAACAGCAGGAAGTGAAATTGAGGGAGTTGTCAAGCTTCACGTGTCTCTTTATCATAGGAAAACTCATTTCCTAAAATTCGTCTCTAAGGTTAATAAAAACAAAATACAGGTGTCAACATTAAAAACATTCAGGTATTGGAGCCATTCCATGCTTCAAATTTAGAAAGCGTTGATCTACTCTCTGCGTGAAGGACAGGGATGTTCTTCCTCCCTTCCTCCTTGTTGTGAATTAGGCCGGTTTTGTATCGTCCAGGTTGCTGCGAGCACATCCAGTTCTTTACAGTTCTCATGGTCGTTCTGCTCTCTGTTCAAACAGATTCAGAGTAAACACCGTGATTTCACTTCTTGATTCTCTGTTCCTGAATTCTTTAAACATCTGAATTTTGTTATCAAGGCTTCAGAAGGGCTCATGGGTGTTATTTCCCTAAGTAATTTCATGATTGAAAAGATGACCTTTGAAATAAAACGACATACTAACTGAAATAGAATATTCCTGACAACACTTTCTTTCAGTGAGAGATTTATAGATTACTAATCCTCAAAATTTTAATATGCACAGAAATCTCCTGGGGACTTGTTAAAAATGCAGATTGAATAAGCTTGGCATTGGGCCTGAGACTCTGCATTTCTAACAAGGACCGAGGTATTGCCCATGCTACTCACTTGTGCCACTTTGAGTAGCACATTTGTGGACTTTGCTTTATTGTGTTGGGATCCCGGATGCTGCTATAAAGTAATTTAACACCAGCTTTATTTCTCCCTTGAAGATGACTTGCTTTTTCTGCCTGAATGTGTGGAGAATTCTTCTGTCCTTGAGATTCAGTCATACTGGATTTGAGCATTCTCTATCAGACTAACAAGAAAAAAAATGGGTTCTGTGTTCTTTTACATGTGGAAATGTGTTCTTAACTTATAGTATATTCTTCTTGAAATACATATTTAAATACATCTTCTGTGTCCTCTGATGGGGCCCCTATTTCATGGAGAGAAGTTATTCTTATTGGATTATTCTTATTTGTCTGTGCTCTGGGTCTTTTACCATCATCTCTATTGCTTTATTCTCTGTGTTTTTATATGCATGCAATCACTCTGATTATCCAAAGCTCCTCTATGTCACTAATCTAATGTTCAGTAATGTCTACTCTATCATTATTTTTAATGTTTTCACTTAGTTTTGTAATTACCATATTTTGCCATGTATAATGCGCACCCATGTTTTGTGTGCCTTATACACAGGATTATTATACCCATGGTATGTACTCATTATACCCATGTATAATGCACATCCTTATTTTTCCCCTCGAAAAATTGAGCAAAAAAGTATGTATTATACATGGTAAAATACCCATGTATAATATACCATGGGTATAGGACCTTTTTATGGTTTTTCTTAGGCCAATGTTACCCCCTTTTATTCTGTTCTTGACTTATATTTTCCTCTCAGCTGTGCCTTTTGTATGCCATATTCCCTCTTCCCCTCATGTATTTGCACAGTTACCAAGCTATTGCTTTTGCTAAGGCTTGAGTGCCTCTGTTTCACCTGAAATAATGCAGTGAGTTCTTGACAATATTTTTTCAGAGTGCATTACACCTGCTTATTCAATCTTTGGACCGTTTTCCTCAAGTCAGAGTGTAGTCCTGGAGTCTCATTAGAGAGAGTGAGACTCACTGTTCATTTATCGATCTCAGATTCTCATCCTCAACAGCAGCACAATGTTGTGATCAATGGAAAATATATAGATTTGGTTATTCAGATAACCAAATATATTTCTCATATACATATGTGGGCTCCACCCACAGTTCCTGGCTCACAGCTCCCCCAATCCCTGTAACTTCCTAAACAATAAGAGCAATGGAAGCATCTTTTGTTATAATTTTGGTCTCTCATCCTTAGTTTCTATAAATGCTTTGGGCTCCTATAGATGAAATGGGTGTCTTATTATTCATAACATGTCCCTTTCCACTACTCCTGGTTTGTATTAATGCGGTGACTTTGGGAAAGCAACTAAAAATGGGGACTAGTTGCCAGTGGAACTAACAGAGAATACTGGGTTAGAATTTTCCGTATTACCTCCTGATTTCTGGGGAGAGGAGGGGGCTGGAGGAACCAATTACCAATGGGCAATAATTTAATCAACCATGCGTATGTAATAAAGCAGAAAAAACAGAGAGAGGGAGAGAGAGAGAAAGAGAGAGAGAGAAGGTTCAGAGCACTTCCAGGTTGGGGCACCAGAATGCTTCTGCTTCTATCTGCCACCATGCTGGGCTCAGAACTCCATGACGACAGAAGTCTCTTTGTTTGGTACCTTGCCTTCTGTATCTCTTTATCTAGCTGTTGACTAGTATCATTTAATATCCCTTGTAATAAACTGGTAATCTAGTGAGTAAATAGATTTCCTGAGTTTTGTGATCCACTCTAGCAAAGTATTCAAACCTAAGGAGGGGGTCATGGGAACCTCTGATGCATAGCCAGTTGGTTAGAGATACAGGTAACAACCTGGCCTTGTGACTGAAGTCCAAGACAGGGTTCCTGGGAACCTCCAATCTGTAGCCAGTTGGTCAGCACAGGTAAAGAACACCCTGGGCCCGGAACTGGCATCTGAAGTGGAGGGCGGTCTTGTGTGACTGGGCCCTTTACCTGTGGAATCTGATGCTGTCTCTGGGTAGAACTGAGATGAACTCTAAAACAACCAGCTGATGTCTTGAGTATTGCTTGGTGGCATCGGGGAAAACATCACACATACACACACACATTGGAATTGGGTACAAAACCCAAAATTAACCATTTTACTAATCCCCAGTTCAAAGAGAAAAAATAAAGTGAATGATCCAACCTAATTTGGCAGTCTCCGGAGTTGGGACGAGAATTTTTCACTAAGGCTTTTTGGAGGCAGGGCGATGGGTGGGACATCATAGGGGCAGTATAGAGCCAAGTCCTTCTTGGTTTTCTCTGTAGACTCTTCTAGTTCTTGTTGACCTTTTCATTGTTCATTGAAGTTGCTGATTTTTCCCCCCTGGTGATCCTTTTAAAATCTAAGTGAGGTCCTATCACTTCGTTATTCACAGTTTTCCAGTGGCTCCCGATCTCTCAGAGAGCGAAAGCAGAAGACCTCGCTCTGGCTCACTGGATCCATAAGGATCTGTCTCTGTCCTCACTTCCACCACCTCCTTGACCTTATCCATTCTCATTTTGCTTATTCTGCTGAGGCCAGCTGGCCTTGTTATTCCTCAAGCACACCAAGTGTTTCTGCCTCAGGGCTTTCTACCTGGAACATTCTCCCCTCCCCAACCCCACCCCATATCCTGAGGGTTTGCTCCTTCTCTTTCTTTAAATCTTTGCTCAAATATCCCCTCAAAGCGACCTCTGTCCAAGTTACTTTGAACTGCAGTCCTCAATTCTTTCCCTTCTTGCTGTTTTCACTTTTCTCCATAGCACCTATTACTTTCTACTATGCCCTTTCATCTATTTCTTCAATTTAATCACTGACTATCCCTCCTACTCTGCTCCCTGCTCTCTCCCAAGGTAAGCTTCACGAAGGCAGAGATTTTTCTTGCTAAAATAGTACCTGGCACATGGAGAGTATTTAATGAATGTTGGTTGAATCTTTGTATTTGTCTTTGTTGCTGTTTATTTTGCTTATCATGACATCAAGGGAAAGAAAGTCTTTTTCTCCTGCCCCTTCAACTCGTCTCATTTAATCTGTAGAAACTACTACTTAATATACCTTGATAAAGGTCAGTCTTGTTCCTAGGAAACCTGTTCCAGTGTGTAATAAGCTCGTAATCAGAATTCCTTCCTATTTATTCAAACTATATCTTTAACCAGAGCCAGCTCAGGTTTCTTTGTTCAGTGGAGTAACATAGAAATACACACCTAAATAAAATATCCTTCACTTCTCTGCCTTGGAAGGTGGTAAGATAGGCTAGGAGGGAAAAAATAGAGGGCAGTTGGAAGTTATTTTGACTCCCTTATTTTCATTCTTTTATTTGCCACCCCTTCTTGTACTTTCCTCCATGGTGATAAAAGCCATTTTGTTAACTAATCAGCCAAGTGGGTGACTTCCATAAATGGTAGGACCGTGAGCAGAGAGAAGCTGGTTCCCTTCACACACTACTGCTTGTTTTTCCAAGTGGTTTTCTTGAGTCTCTGCATCTCTAGGCACTTCAGCTGGTAACTAAATCTCTGCTAACCCCTTCCAGATTTTTAAAGCATTTAATATGAAATCAAAACGTGATTTTAAGTGACATGAATATTTGAACATTTACACCAAAATATATGTAGTTAAATGAATCCTAAGTCTTCCGCTCAAGTATACTGTAGTCTTAATTGTCATCAAACCATCTCAGCCAACTTTTATGTTATTTTGGATTCTTACCAGTTAGCTGTGAAGAAGACACCTGTGAACTAGAAGCAAAGTTCACTTGGTCATTAGAATAAATATGAATCATTATCATCATTATGTCTCAGGCACTTTGCCAAGTGCTTAACACGCATCACCTTTTATTCAGTCCTCACAGTAATCTACTGACTTAAGTAAATTAAAGGATAATTTTTAAAGGTTAAAATCATGACTCTAGTACAGATATAAGCTGAACACATGCTCAAGATTTTATTTAACTTATTAATTAATGAGGAAACAAATAAGATGTAACTGATTCAAAGGAAAATTCAAAGAACTACATATACTGAGGCAATTAGGATTGCTGAGATGAATTTATGAATGAATGAAAACAGGTTACTATCCAAAGGCAATGATCAATTGCATTTCAGTGGACACAATTTGCCTACCTAGGGACAAAGGTCATTTGAATTATAATCAGTATTTTACATCTTCTGGAGTTATAAAATAGCTCCAAGACAAAGGTAGAGATAACCCAGAAGGATTTTCCAAACAGGACACCCAGTTCTGTGCCCATTTTGAAGTCTTTCATTGTTGCTGTTTCAGTATTTTTCTGACAGTGTTATTCTGACTTCATAGACTTTAGAACTCAATACATAAAAATAAAAGATTAGTTAAATATACATATATATGATATTCTATATCTGGAAAACAAAAATTGATCTTTAAATGAAGCAAATAATCATTAAATATTAGATCTGGATCAAATATTACAGATCAAGTTTCACATATTATAGACAAAAAAACCCGAGGTTAAATAATTTGCCAAAACTCATAAAGCTGGTTGTTGGCAGACCAAGGGATAAAACAGAGAAACTAGGACTTTGTCCTAGAGTATTATTAAAATAAACAGAAACAAAATTTTTAAAACCTTGTATTAAAATTACCTTTAAATACAGGGGTGGGCAAAAGTAGGTTTACATTTGTGAGTACGTGAGTTTATTCCTGTATTATTTATTATTATATTAACCTACTTTTGCCCATTAAGTGTATATTATACTTAATGAATTGCCCCTCCAAGATACAAATGAACTGAAGCAAACATCAGTTAGGAAAATCCCTTAAGATCATAGTTCAGAATAAGATCAAAGACTATATTGGTAGCAGAAAACCTGTCTTCTCCCAGCAGGGCAAATGTAACAAAGTCCCACTGCTTAAATACACAAGTGGTATATTCATTTTAAAATTACGGATATGTTCTCTATCCGTAACTTTTCACTGAATGGATTATTGTTTGATTCAGTGTATCTGCAAGGAGACATTCTCTGAAAAGACATACTCATCGAAGCCATTCTCCTTTTAATTAAAACAAAGCATTCCCTTGCCTTAAGGATACATTATCAAAGAGATTACTTCAATTACAGACTTGAACCCTGATGTAGTATATTAAGGATGTGCCTGACATTTAATCCAACAGACAGCTAACCTAAGTGCTCCAATATTCAAACGAAAAATCAAGTCACCATTTGATTTACGTACATAAAAATGAGTTGTTTTTCCTAGCTGCTTAGGCTACTGAAATGCAACATAGGCAATCAACATAGCTTCATTTAACATAGTTTAGCAAGTGGGAAATTCCCGGAAACCCACTGATCTGCTTATTCAGACTGGCATTTCCAAAATAGCAGTAAGTGAATAGATACTTTGCCTTACTGTCGAGGGAAATAAGCCAAGGGCTCCTGTGATGGACTGAGTCACATAACTCTGTTCTTTGGGCTCATCCAATCTATGTCCTGTGTTCTATTATCTCAAAACCATTCCCTTTGACTCTGAGAAAGTATTTTTTTTCTTTGATCCAAGTAGCAACTGATCAGTCAACAGCAGCCCTGAAGAAAGCCTGTTTCACTATTACATGATCTAAAGGCTTGCACACATCTGGTGAAGGAAAAGGAGTGCTGCAACCTCCCTTTGGATCAGAGACTGCCTGTCCTGTGCTAATACATGCCTGGCTTTCACTGATTCTTAGAAAATCGCTTGTGCTGGCAAGGACACCGGCTTGTCAAACAATGAGATTTTCTTTCCGGGGATATCTTACATTTGGAAAAGCTGCTGTGAAATCTGTACAGCAGGTCTTCAAATAACGGTTTCATTCAACATTGTTTCATTGTAATGTTGATGAGATGCTCTAGAAACTTAACTCTTGTTGATATCAATTAGCCTGCAGTAAAATTGTGTTAAATTGTATTTCGTTAAATGTCATTTCACTGCAGTTCCAAGGACCTATTGACAACATTAAATGAGGACTTACTGCATTTGTAATTTTGATTGGTTTTCCATCCAGTACCACGTTGAATTTTACATACTGTAATTTGAATTTTGTATCGAAGACTTTGGGTCTGTAGAAAAACTGTCATTAAAATTACAAACTGGGATTTGAGAATATAGAATATAGCGGTTTAATGCAGCTGAGATTTAATTATGAGAAGAGAAAGATGACTTTTTAGTCCTGAGTTACTGATTTAGTAAACACGGAGGCCTGCTGAGTTCTGGGTCCTGAGTACGGGCTGGTGAAGGTGATGGGACTTCCTATTGTCCCGAAGCTTTTCTACGTCATTGTTGCAGCAACTGAAAAGGAGGTGCCTCCTTGTAGATTTAAATTTTCCTTTTAGTAATTCCTGTGAGAATTTGGGGGAGTTGCTAAAATGCTCTGTTCCTTAGTTTCCTCTTTTGTAAAATGGGGATCATAAGGCTCACTGCCTACTAGAAGGGTTATGAGGAAGATTAAATAAGTTAATGTTCGTTACATGCTTAGGACAGAGTCAAGAACATACTAAGCATCATGAAATACGTAACCTAGACAAATAAGCCCATTATCCTAAGGTAATATTGGAATCCATCTGGTGCTAATACACAGAAAGGAAGTTGACACTAAGGAAGAAGACAAGTAAGAGCTTTGTGACAGAAGTTAAAAGTCACCCCCACGTGACCTGAATCTTGCCCTTTGAACTCCTATGCTCTACTCCTCATGAATTTACAAGCTGGAAATCCATCTTTGTGAAAAATCAGGCCTTCTAAGTTTGGGCATTGAAATCCTTGGATCTTTACTTCCTTTTTTAAATACAAGCTTCCCTAACTTTATTATAAAAGACAAGAGATAACAGTGTCAGTGAGGATGTGGAGAAAAGGAACCTCTACACACTATTGATGGGCATGTTAATTGGTACTTCCGCAATGGAAAACAGGATGGAGGTTCCTCCAGGTTAAAAATGGGACCAACATATGATCCAGCAATTCCTCCTCTGGGGATATACTAGAAGAAAATGAAATCCTTATCTCAAAGAGATGACATGCATCCCCACGTCCACTGCGGCATTATGTACATCAGCCAAGATATGGAAACTACCCGAGCCCATGGGTGGACGAATGGATAAAGAAAACGGTCTATCACCTACATCTATATGACGTATACATGCAATGGTATACTACACAACCATAAAAAGAAAGGAAATTCCTCCATTTGCAACAACACAGATGAATCTTTGTTTTTTTCTATTTACACTCTCTCCCCAAGTGATCTCATCCAGTCTCTCGGCTGTAATTTGATAAGATCTAAATTTATATCTCCTACCTGGATTTGTGCCCTGAGTTCTAGATTCCTACTTAACACCTATAATGCAAATATTTATTAATAAATACTAGTAATATGACTAATGATATTAATAGTTTATTAAACTTTATTATGTTATTTTAGCCATTTTATTTTATTCATAACTTTTATGGCCTTTAAATTGTATTTATTTATTTTTAGAGAGAGGGGAAGGCATTGAGAAAGATGGGGAGAGAGAAACATCGATCATTTGCGTCTTGCACACCCCCAACTGGGTGCCTGGCCCAAAACCCAAGCGTGTGCCCTGATGGGGGATCGAGCCCATGACTTTCCGGTTTGTGGGGTGACACCCAACCCACTGAGCCACACCAGTCAGGGCATAACTTTTATGTTTTTAAAAATACTTTTATTTCATAAAATGCAGTATTACACATATAAATATTATTTTTATATTATCTATTTTAATTTATTACATTTCTATTAATGTCATTGCCTTTTATTTATTAATATTTAATATTCAATATTAAATTCTTTGTACTCCCTCCGAAACCAACTGCTCCTGTGGTATTTCCCACTTCATTAATGGCACCTCATTTCCTCCACTTGCTTCAGCCAACAACCTTGAAGATGGCTTTGACTACTCTCTTTTGCTCACTAACCCCTGTCCAATTCGTGGATAAATCTATAGGCTCTACCTTCGACATTGACCCAGAATTGGCTTTTGTCACCATCTCCACAGCAACTTGGTCCATGTCATCATCATACTAACTTATTACTGTAGCCAGTAATATCAGAATGAATTTCTCTATCACAGAACATTAAATAACTATTTTGTAAGTTTTGATGAGTGTAAAACACTATGGTCAATGATAACATCAACAAATCTCCAGGGACTTTCCGTAAAGCATTCGATTTCTAAAATATTCATGTCAATAACATTTTATTTATAAATATTTCACCTGGGCCAGCCTGTGTGCACATTGTAATTTGACAAATTCCTGTGCAACTCTTACTGTCATAATACATCAAACAAACTTAAATTATTTCTAGCATCTCTTTTTATAAAACAGTAAAATAATAAACCTTTGGCCTTTTCCATGATGTCCCTCTAGGAAATCTCAAAGATAGTTTTTGTATAAAAGATGTCCTGAAATTTAATTTTTTTCTATATTTCATGTCGAGTTGTGGAGAGGCAATTTAAAACATTCTCAAAGGAAATTTAGGTCTTGATTAAGACCGGATAATGGGCACCTGAGAAACTATCTCCAAAATTGTAAGAAAGGAAATTCTATTGTTTATTTTAAAAACAAATATATAAACAAGCAGAATAAGCACAGAATACTAGTATTACTGCAAAGAACTTTAGGTCTTCAATAAGTGAGAACCTTTGTTTTTCTTTTCTTAATTAATCAATAACATAATAAAGGCAATATAAAGCCTAAAAATTATTCTGGTAAGACACAGAGTCTTTGCTATGTAAGCAGATTATACATAAGGTAAACAAACTTTGATATTATAGGTAAAGGCATTAATCAGTAAACCAAGGAAGCAAGCCCATCAGAATTGAGAAAATTTTGTTATAATTATTAACATTTCATAGCTTTTATCAAGATTCAGTTAAGTTTTCTGCTTAATTATGCCCTTTCCTATTCTGAAACCAACTGATATTTTATGATAGTAGTTCTCTCTTGGGATATCTGTGATGTCAAAATAATACTAATATAATAATAATAATAATACTAGGATGATATTAATGTATGCAATACTATATGCAATGTGTTCATCATTGCTATCTTGAAGTACATCAATTGATAAATAACTTTTCAATTAGCCGACTAGCATCACTCATGAATAGCCTGAATGTTTGTGTTCCCCCAATGCATGTATTGAAATTCTATCCCCTAATGTGATGGTATCAAGAGGTGGGGGCCTTCTGGAGGTTATTAGGTCTTGAGGGTGGAGCCCTCATGAGTGGGATTAGTGCCCTTAGAAAAGAGACCCCAGACAGGTCTCTCACCCTTTCTGCCATGTGAGGCTGCAACAAAAATGACCATCTGTGAACCAGGAAGTAGGTTCTCGCCAGACATCTGTCAGGGCCTGGATCTTGGACTTCCCAGCCTCCAGAACTGTGAGAAATAAAAGTCTGTAGTTTAAGCCACTGAGTTTCTCGTATTTTTATATGGCAGTCTGAACAGACTAAGACATGTATCTCTCACATATTCTTAAAGTGGCAGAAAACCTACTATTTTGTTAATGTAACCCAAAACTATAGCATCTCCATAGTAAACTTAAAAGACAAAAGTATGTAATGATTATCCATTATGAACTCAATTTAATATCAGTCCAAGGTTTGAAGTTTGGATTTGGGTGGCTCTGAATTCAATAAGAAACTACTGAGGTCATTGGCTTTATTTGACATTTACAATATTAGATTAAGTTTTCAGCCAGTGGGCAAAATGGGAGCTATATGGAGAATAAGTATTCATAAAAATGAATTAGAACTACAGACACCTGAGTTTAGGACCCTCTCAGATTTGCTCTCTGTAATGTATCTATTTATTTAGAAATGAGCCAACATACCTACTTGGTTACTAGAAGATTCACAACTAAGTAGCAAAGTAGCAAGACTACTTATTAAATCTTATAAGCCTAAAATAAAATAATTATGAGATATTTGCATAGATCACTTATCCATGCAAATGCTTATAAACTGTTTTCTGAATATGCTCATACAGAAAGACTTAGGAGATGAAGAGGAAGGGTGTAAGATGAAAAGAAAACCAATCCACAAGGACAAAAGGCATGTTTAAGCATAGGCCACATTGATAAAAGTTTGTTTTCAGAAGGGATCACATCAAACTTAAGGAGAGGGAGCAGGAAAGAGCTTTCTTTATCAGAGAAAGATCTGGTTCATTTTTATTTCCCTTGAAGCCTTCAATTTTACTGTGTTTAGAAAATCTGAGGATTCCCTGTGTGGGAAACAAGGCCAGGCACTATTAGACACAAAACAGAATCAGCTGTTAGTGTGTCCACCCGGCAGTCTCATCTGCGAAGAAACGTACACTAGGGTTACAAGTTGTAATTCAAACAATCCAGTATTAGGGAATAAATCAACACCGAAGTAGTTCTCCTGATTGTCCTGTCTCCAATGTGTAACCATGGGCAGAATAAGGATATAATGCCCCATTTGGGTTTACAGGAAAAGACAGAGTAAATAGAAATAAATAAAGTCCTAAGTTATTTGCATAAAGTTTTATTATAAAATTCTTTAATTACTCTTATTAAGATAGTTGGTGGGTTTCCTATATAATGTACCTTTAGCTCTCCTGTCTTTGTTTTAGTCTGCATTTATATATTTTGTACTTTGGAAAAAATATTTTTATATTATCACCATAACATATGCTTATTGTAGAAAATTTGAAAGAAATGGTACAATCCTGCCACCCAGACATAATGACTGCTAAAATTTTGTTATATGTTCCTTAATGATTTTCTCTATACATCTGTATGTCTGTTTTACATTGTTGACATCATAGCACATAACTAATTTTCATCTTACATTTAAAACTATAAGCATATTCCCATGGTTAGAAAAAACTTCAAAAAAGCCCTTCTATTGATTGTTTAATTTTCTATCTTATGTTTTACCAAAACACTCTCAACTACTAATATATTTGAACACTGTGTTTGTTTTCTTAGTCTAAAGTTTAAAATAATATAATTTCTAATATAAAATGTAGTCTTTAAAAATGACTATTTTTAAGCTTTCATCTAGGGCTACTTTTTCTACATTACCTCGTCACACTCCGAACACTCTGTACCCCCACCTATACCACACACAGGATATATTCCTAGCAGTTGAATTACTGAGTCAAAGGGGATGAACACTGCTTTGAACTGAACTGTGTCCCCCAAAATTCATACATTGAAGCAATGTAACTGTATCGGGAGACAGAGCCTTTAGGAGGTAACTAAAGCTAAATGGGGTTGTCAGGGCGGGGTGGAATTCCACTGGAGATCGGCCCTATGAGAGAAGGACGTGAGAGAAATCTCTCTCCACTCCATGAGCACACAGAGAGCGGGCAGCAGTCTACAGGCCGGGAAGCGAGCTCTCAGAGGAACCGATTATGCTGGCACTTGACTTTCCCAGCCTCCAGAACTGTGAGAAATAAATTTCTGTTGTTTAAGTCTCCTAGTCTATGGTATTTTGTTATGGCAGTCTGAGCAGACTAATACAAACATCTTTAAAGTTACTGACACATATTCATAAATTACTTTGCTGAAAGGTGTTACGGGTATACACCACTCCAGCAGTGTATAAGGAACCCCATTGTTTTGCACCCTCACGAGATATTTGAAACTTTTTTAAACTTTATTTTTTGATACAGATCCACCTATATATCTATCTATCCTCTTAAAGTTTTTTGAAGCTCATTCTTTTAACATTTTATTTCTTCAAGTTAGACTTCGCTTCCATGGCATTCTTTCATGGATGTACCACTATATTTTGAAATTCCCAGTGTCAGTAATATTTCATAGAGATAAAAATGTCCACTCAGGAATCCCAAAACAAAGCCAACAAACACATAAGAAAAAAATTTAAAACTTTCCATCACTTTATTGTCTCCACTTTTATATTTGTAGGAAAGAAAAGCTAAGAACTTGAGGTGGTTTTAGGGCCATTTATTAATGAGATCAACACTCAAAGACCTATGATATAGGTCCTTTACAATTTAAAATCCTCACCTATTTTGCAAAAAAAAATTGTCATTTTTATTAGAAAACAGTAATACAGAAAAATTGCTATAGAAACAAAGTATACGCTCCCTCAGTAACTTCTTTTATCATGCTTTTAAATAAAGCTGTGGTAGAAGAACAAATACCCCTTTTCCCCACTATGCACCCTAAATTGTTATTTGTTCATGTAGAATGATTTTCTCTCCTTCAGCACGCAACAGAAACCAGGGACTTAAGAAACAGAGTGAAATTAAGAACTAAATTCCACTCGCCATCTACTCTGTACTGAGAACATTATGCTGTGCTCTGTGGAGCATGCAAATATTTACGGCATAAATTAATTTACTATTAAGTAGTAAAAGAAATTTGCCCATTATTGCCGCCGACAATTACCTTGAGGAGAAATTCACAGTGTCGTGACTTTATGTCTGACTCACTTTTCCATTCTTACTCCATTCTTCACTCACCTGTTCCATTCAGTATTACTTTACAGCACATCATGCACTGTTTTCCCAACTTTGCCCCGAGTTGGCACCAAGGGAGTGGAAATGAAAATATCTTTCACGTCAGTCTGTCTTGCCTCACAACATTCTCAAGCTGTTTTCCCCCATTTTAGCATTTTCAAGGGCAGTTCTGTCCTCTTAAAGCTGGTTGGGTTTCCATGGAAGAGGTGCGTGCAGAGCCGATAATCGAAAAAAGAAAAGAGAAAATTAAATTCACCTGTGCTGACCTAGTGACAGACGAGGACAATCCAATGCCAAACAAAAGATATTTCAAAAGTTAATCTTAATGACCATGTGTTTTATAGAAAAGCCAGCCATAAATGCCCTTAGCCCAGAAAGTGGTTCTTATGGGCTTGGAGTTTGCATCTTAAGGTTATTTTTATAGCATCTATGTTGGTTTTCAATTGCCATAAATAGAGGAAAAAAACAACAAACCACTGAGTTGAGGAATTGGAATGATAATTTGAGCAGACTGATGAGTGGGTAGGCTATGGAATAAAAATGCCAGTTCTTCATATAGAAAAAATGTTCTATTTCAGAAAAAACAAAACTTTTGTGGTTCTAAAAATGTCTTTTCAGTGCTGTTTGTTTTGTTCAATTTAGCAGTGCAGGTATAGCAATTCTAATTTCTCAAACGTCTAATGCTCTTTAAAGTGAACAGAAAAATATGTAATTACGTGTGTATAATTTACTTGGAATGAAATTCAGTTCAAATTTAATTTTTCCTCTGGGCCCCTTATAATGGAAAATGCCAGTTTTTTAATAGTCTTATAGAAGAATGATGTTTCCTTATATTAGGATCAAATACAACTGAATTCACACTGGAAAATAATGTTCACATAGTTTCAATGGTGACTTTTAGAAAAGACTTGTGTCTAACTCAAAGAACATTTTGATTCCTATTGAAAATCAGGTGGTGTTTCTCCTCTTTCTGTTGACAGGTAAACCTCTGAGAGAAGGTAGCCCAGGAAGGCTACAATTCCATGTCACTACACTTCAACTAGGAGCTAGGGAGTAAGTGTATTGGGATTCCGCCAGAAGAGGAAACCTCTGATAGCATACCAACGTGCCATAAAATACTAAGTCACAGCTTTATCCAGACTGCTCAAGACCATGTGTTTGAGACAAACTAGAAGTTATTAAGCCCTGATCTAAAAGAAAAACAATAACCATATTGCGAGATTACTCTGTGCCAGGCCGTGTGCTACCTGCGTCACTTGTATTATTACATTGTTACATTCTCATAACAACCCTGCAAAAGAGTTACTATTATTATTTCCATTTAAAGGGTGAAGTTACTGACACTGAGAGATGTAAATTTATTTCCCCAAGATCAAACAACCATTATGGGTTGGAACTGTGATTTGAATCTACAATTTGAAAGCCACTTTATTGCCCCTGATCCTCCACAAAGTCCTTGAGGTTATAAGCAGTATTCTTGTGATAGAGGAGTTGAAATATAATGTTTCTGTGACCCCCATATTACTAAGTTATATTCTGTTCCCTATAAAACAGCTGAAGGTATAAATTCGACATTTTGGAATAAGTACATGTTTTAAAGATTTCACCGTGCTTGAGTTTTTTAACTGGCAAGTGGTCTTAGTTTCCCTACTGTAGCTGTGAAGGTGGGGTCCAGGCCGCTTGTTGTCTTTTAATTGCTTTACAATTCTGTCAATTGCAGAAAAGTTAGGATAATGCAGATGATTCTTGCCTTTATACAGGCAAATGAATTTTGTCCAGAGGAATACGGATGATCATCGCCCTGGGGAGATTGACCAATTTTGTATCCATGAGTGAATTTATTTCAGATTCCTGACTGTGTACCTGTGTGTTGTTTGAATTCTCCTCTGAACCAGTTGTAACATCTTATTGATCCCTCCGTTATTAAATGAGCTACATAAAATCGTTGACATATGTTCATTTTGTATTTGTGTATGACTCATGATTGCACCACTAAGTTTTGTTTTTTTTCCTTTAACACTTCCTTCCATCTGAGCATCTATTACAGGGCCAAGTTCAGCCCAAATGCTGTTTTTGCCTGGTCCACTAAGAATGATGTTTGCATTTTTAGTGGATAAAAAATATTTTGTGTCATGTAAACATTGTACAAAATTCAATTTAGTGACCATAAATGAAGTCTGATCGGAACAGCCATGCTAATTAGTTTACATATTTTCTATGGCTGCTTTCTTGCTACAACAGCAGAGTTGAGGACTGCACAGACCAGGTGTAACCTTCTTGGCCTTTCCCTCCTCCCTACTCATCTATATATTTTGACTCTTTCCTAGATCTGCCCTGACCAGACTCCCACCGAATGAAAGTATTCTTAAATCACCAGAGTTCTTTGAGCTCGAACAACACTTGAGAACCCCGTCAGGACTGGAGGTGTGTGGGGGGCTACCAGCAATGGCTGCTGTCTATTTTGTTCCTGGCGTTATTTCCTCTCCCAAAGAATTGTCTCTGCTTCACTGGTCTCTGTTGGCCAAATCATGGCTGCCTACCTTTGCCTCCTCCTTAATCCAGCTCTGTAGTATCACAAAAAATCACACTCATTTGTTAGTTATTATATTTTGAATTAATTAATTTAAAAAGTTACATAAATTTGATTTCACTCTTTACATATGTATCTATATAAAATCCCAGATTTTGCCTCTTAGCCTGCAAAGCCTATCTCTAAACCTTTACAGAAAAAGTTTGTCTACTTCTGGTCTATAAGTGATGGGTACTGTTCTAGCCCCTGGGGATAGAACAGTACTTGTAGAGACCAAAAAAAAGTAGATCTTGCCCCTCTTAAAAGAAAAACTGAAAGAAAACAAGTTAATAATTATGTATGTGCAGGAGACTATGCTGGTTCCTAGATAATACACACCATAGTATTTAGCGGTAAAGGGGTATGAAGTATGTAACTCACTCTCAAAATGTTCAATAGAAACAATGTATGTGTGTGTCTACAAAATTTTGAGGGCAAGTACTAATTTACTTAGCACTGAAAATTTTTCATTTCAATTTTATTTTTACCAAGGAGATTTCTTTTGTTAAACTAGATACTATGTAGTTGTTATTTCTCTCTCTCTCTTTCCTTCCTTCCACCTTTTCTTCTTCTTCTTTGCTATTATTGTAGTTTTCCCCTTGTCTTTGGTTCTCTTCAGTTTTAACTAGAAGTGTCCAGATATAGGTTTCTTTAAAAAAAAAATGTATCCTATTGAGGACTCATATTATTCCACGACTGTGTTTTTCTTTGTTTCTGAGGAATTCTCTGCCATTTTCGCTTTGCATAGTGCCTCCCCTTTATTACCTCTTTTCTCTCTCTTTGGAACTTCTATTAGACGTACGTTGGACCTTCTTATTTTCTTCCACACCACTTAACTTTGCTTTTATAGTCTCCACTTTAAAAAATCCTCTGTGCTGTGAGTAATTTCCTTGGGTTCATTTTCTGATTTAATAATAATCTCTCCTGATGTTTCTAGTCCATCTGTTTAACCTATCTGTTGAGGTAGTTTCTTTTTTAAGAATAAAATATAAGCTCAATTTGTGTATCTTCACCGTTTTATCTCCAGTACCTAGAATTCTGTAAATGTTCAATAAATATTTGTTTAAAAAATTAGCCCTGGCCAAGTAGCTCAGTTGGTGAGAGCACTGCCCCAATATACCAAGGCTGTGAATTTGATTCCCCGTCAGGGCACACACAAAAATCAACCAATGAGTGCATAAGTAAGTGGAACAACAGATCGATGTTTCTCTCTCTCTCCCCCTTTCTCTCTCTCTAAAAATCAATAAATTTTTTTACAAAAATTAATGAATCCATAAATCCATAATCCTATTCTTTTCCAAATATTCCTATTTTCATCTCATCTGGTGCTTTCATTTTATTTTTCTTTATATTTTCTTTTGTATTTTTAACTTTTTTGTAGTCATTTCAGGTTGTTTAATTAACTGAAGTTATTGGGTACAAATATTTTTCAGTTTGATATATCTGCCGACTCTTCCTCATGGTAGATTGTTCCCTTATGTGGTATGCAAATTTGAGAGTTCATCTTCACTGAAGGTTGTCTATTCTGTGGCATTCTTTCTGTACCCTAGGTTGTGCAAGTGTCCTTATCGGGGATTTTGTATTTGCTTCTCTAGGGGCTTGGTAGTTCTGTTTCTCAGCTTGGGTTTCTGTTTCCAAGTGATAATGTAAAATTGGATTTCCATAGACTGGACTTTCAATTTTTATGGGAAATGTTACTTTCCACTTCCACCCAGCCTAGACTACTCTGTAGAAGATAAGAGTGACACCTTCATTAACCTTCAAGTAGAAAACCTCTGTAGAGTTCTATCTTATACAGGAATTCCATTTTAGCTTCTCCCTAAGTGGCTTTAGGGCCACATTTCTTGTTCCTACATGGGGTTAAAAATCTCAACTTCTGGCCCTTACTACTTTGAATTTCATCTTCACGTTTGGGATCTGAAGCTTTGCTTTCTCAATTTTGAGCTCAGATTTATACTTTAAAATAGGTGTGCTGTATTCATCGTCTCCATAAGTTTGGAAGAAGTGGAAGTGTTATGCCATGAATGTCATTTCTAGGTAGAAAGACGATTTGGGTTCCATAGTTTTATGGCTGTTTAATGTTATCCAAATTATCCAAGAGCTTATCACTAAGAATCATCATCTCATTTTTGATTCTTAGAGTTTGGCACTCTTCTTATGGACATTACCACTCAAATCAACTCAGTGAATAATATTCTGCTAAATATTTTAGGAAATATAAAGCTGACTAAGATAGTCTCTGCACTCAAGAGGCAAACATTATTTAGTACAGAGATTAAGAAGTGTTCATATGAAATCATAAGGCAAAAAGAGTTTTATTTACTCTTTTATTCCATAGAGATGCATATAGATTTAGAATAATGCATGCTATAACACATACATTATTAAACAGAATACTAACCTTGCTGAAAGAATGAAAAGGAAATAGGAAGAAAGCATTTTCTTGGTAGTAAGAGAAAAAATTTCATGGAAAAGAAATAAGTTGAAATTTGTCTCGAAAACTGAGTGGGAGTTCTAAATGTAATATGGAGGGGTAAGTATTAGAGGAAAGGGAGTGGCTCTTCTAAGTTGAGGGAAAAGCATACGCTTAAATAAGAAGACAGGAGGGTGGAAAGCATAAACAGGGAACACCAAGTAGTCCAATGTATTAGGTTAGATATTAGAATGATAGTATTATTAGAAAGTAAAAATAAAAGAAATGAAAATAAAGCATGGGTGGGGATGACTTGGTACAAGATGGGCAGGTATGTACAAGTAATTTACTTTTAAATTTCTTACTGTCTTATATATCCACAAGGAAAGGAAGATGTTGGGCTCATTTTTTAAGGTTAAATTTAAGAACCAGGATCACATAAATTCTGGTTTGGTAATTACTTCTCAATGTCTTGACCTAATTGGTTAGTTTCACTAGTTTCCAGGTATACGAGTGCCATCTAGTGGTAAAATAAGGGTACCACAGGAATGAAATTATAGAAAACATTTACCTGTTTATTTTTTCACTTGCTACTTATAATTAGCTAATAAAAGTGCGCCATGTTAACTGGACCTGGAAATAAAGTAATCTAAGACAACATTGTTTTATGACTAGATTAAGAAAATGTGGGGTCAGATAAAAATGGATTATAGACAAAGATCTTATTAAATATGAAACATGTGAAAATTTCACATCAGGGACTTAACATCAAATTGCATTTTGGAATGAACCTTAAAGCAGGATTTATTTACTTTTTTAAATGATGAGAAAGGAGAGAGAGATAGAGAAAGGGAGGGATGGAGAGAGAGAGAGAGAAGGGGGGATCTGGATAGGATGCTCCAACTAACTGACCAGGGCCTATTATGTTTTCAGAGACAGGTGAGAGGTGTAAATGAAGAAGACACTGAAATCCTGAAGGTAACAGAATACTCTCTACTTCCTCTTTATGTAACTCCTACTTGGCCTTAGATCTCAATATAGATGTGACTTCCTCTGGACAATGTTCCTTGAACTCTCAGGTCTGTATTAGATGAATCACTTAATGTCCTCTTGCCAACACCGATCCCCAGGATGCTACTCACCACACTCCATTGTCACTTCCTGTTTTTATCCATAGCCCTCATTACAGTCTAACCTCCTTAACAGCTGGTACCATGTCTGTTTTATTTACTCTTCTATTCCTAACGCTTAGGATAGTACCTGACAGGGTGGGGTAAAAGTAGGTTTACAGTTGTAAGTATGAGAAAATTTATTCTTGTATTATTTATTGGTTATTGTATTGTTTTCCATACGAACAACTGTAAACCTACTTTTGCTCCATCTAATAGGCACTCCACAAATAATATTTACAGAATGAATGGATAGATTAATGAAGAGATTAACTGTCATGGAGATGTGTAAGGAACACGTATTAAAAGTTACTATCAATAAAGCTTAAATGAAAAAATATTTTCAGGAAAATTATTAGGAAACTATTTTATTTATTGTATATCCATTCCCTACATGATTTTAATTTCTTTGTGATCTCTGGTGCTTTGTACTTAATTTCTCTCTACCTCAATGAAGGAACAACAGTACACAGCTCACATTGTCATTGTAGAGATTAAATAAAAGACTACCTATAAAGCATACAGAACGATGTATAGCACATATTATGTTCTTAATAGTTGGCTTTTATTATTTCACGCACCTCATCTCAAAAACTGTGAAGCAACACAGAGAGTCAAAGAGGGCAGGTATTTTAAAATCCAATTTCACAAATTAGAAAACTAGTGATTATGGAGGCTAATTATGCATATGTGATTATGCAGTCTCATGAGTTATTAAATTTCTGAACCCATAATTTTTAAGTAATATTTCATTGTCCCTTTTATGGCATAATATTGCTTACCTACAGGGGGTTAGAAGCCCAACACACAGTTCTCTCTAGGATAAAATCAAGGTGTGGCAGGGTTGCATTTGTTTCTCAAGGCTCTAGAAGGTTTTCTCGTTTTTTTCCAGCGTCTGGAAGCAACCTGCATTCCTTCCTCCACCTGCATCGCCCACAATGGTGGGTTGAGTTCTTCTCACATTGCATCATTCTTACTTTCTCTTATGCCTCCCTCTCCTGCTTTTAAGCACCCTTGGGGTTACATTGGGCCCACCTAGATAATCCTATTTAAAAGTCAGCTGATTAGCACACTTCATCCTCTTTTCCATGTAAGGTAACATATTCACAGGTTCTTGGGATCAGGATGTGGACATCTTTGAGTGGACCAGGGTCATTATTCTGCCTGTTCCTCTTCTAGAGCAATAGTAAAGTCTATGGGGAATACTGGCCAGGGGATCCCCCAAATGAAAGGGCTGGTGATGGTTGGGCACAGTTTTTCAACCAAAAGTGTTAGAGGTATCACTACAAGCTGTCTCCTATATTATTAACTCACATTGATATTAGCAGACACTAAAACCTCTGGAAGTTTTTTACATGGCTAAACCGGAATCTACCCAATTTTGTAGTTCCTGCTGTTTTATTCTTCAATTTGTACAAGTGTAGGGATTTTCATATGTTTCTATTCAATTTTATCTTTAGATTTTAGCTCAGAGTTTAAAATGTTAATATAATTTTGTTTCCTGATTCTGTCTTCAGCCATATTTTCTATGCTATATAGGTTTTATTCATCCACTGATTTGACCAAAATGATCATTATGGCCTCACCTATATAACTGATGGGAAATTATAAACAAAAGTTTGGCTACAATTATCCAACTAACTTTGACTTTACCTGATTGTAATTATATCAAGCCCTTAGTTTAGAGTCCCACCCACAAATATCATGAAAGAATAAATGCTTTGCTGAAATTAATTTATATCATGACTGTGCAATTTCCATTTTCACTGAAAGATAAAATCAAACTCTTATAAATGTTCGTAAATATATTTAATTATGTACTCTGGAATTTTATTTTTCTATTTTAAAGTTTTTAGTGCCTACCTTTTAACCAATTTTTAAAAGCAGGTGATCTGTCATCTTTTTGATTTTTTATAGTTTCTTTGAACTTAACAGCAATGGGTCTTAGGTTACCTGTAAACAGCTGTGGGATGTAACTTGTGCCTGGAACACATGAACTTATTGGAAACAAGATAGGTGTTTGCTTACTCTCTCCTCACCTATCTCAAGTTTCGGTTCTCTTTCTATGTTGTTTTGCCTTTACTACTTTAAAGTCTGTTTTCCTTACTGAGTAGAGAGAGAACACACAAATAGTGTCAAGCCTCTTTTTGAGCCTTTGCATTGTATCTTAGGCAAGCTAATAATTGTGTGCTTATTAAAATCTATTCAGGCTCATTTCCCTCTGCCAGCTACAGTTAAACCAATCTCCCCATCTTTTCCTCTTGAAGATACCAGGTAATTCCAGCCCCCAATAATTCCTCTATATCACGCCACAGTTTGCACCACATAGTTTAAAAGTGAAATAAATATTATCTTCTATCTGATACTCTTTTTTTTTTTTGGTCTCTCAGAATAAATGTTGATTTCTTTACCTTTTTTTGTTCAGCTGCAAAGTTGGGGTTCTTGCTAAGCAAGAAGGCTAGGCACTTCAAATACTCTTGTTGGTTGGTTGACTTTTTAAACATCAAATTTGGCAAGATAGTTTTCAATTATTAATCTCAAATAATTTTGTTTGGAGAAATACAAAGAAAGAATATAATACTTTGAATTCTTTTAAATGTAATAAAACAACAATAACAACAATATTAGTAGTAGTAATAAAAGCCAAACTAAACCTACTTTCAGAAGTCATTCTGTTCTTCAACCCTCCACGCATTATTAATTAATCATTTCCTTAGGCAATTAAATAACAATCTCAGCCACATTTGAGATGGTAGTTTGGAATTCTATTGTTAACATTGTGGAGTTCTTTTTCTACTTTCTCAGTCAAGGCTGGGTTTCTTTATATGTTTTGCCCTGTTCTAGAAAAAAGTACCAATTTGAAATTATACCTAATTTAAACCCTGATTTTAGAAACCACATCATTCTCTTAGCACTTTATTTTTAGCTTGTAGAAATGGTAAATGTTTAAAAACAATTAATGATAGTGTTTAATAGTAATAAATTTTAAAAATGGTATATGGAGTTTTCGATGTATTGATAATCATACAAAATAATATACTGATAAGATATCAGGTATAAACTGCCCTAACAATTTAGAAATTTTGCTCTTACTTTTGGCTAAAAAGGAACATAAAAAAACCATTAAATAAGGCAAGTACAAAATCAACACAAACAGAATCCACTGTTCAGCAGCGGCAGGTTATATTGTAGGCGGGTATTTTGGATAGCGATCTGATTCTCTTTCTCTGCATTAAATACTGTCAAAATTTTTGGTTCACTATTCATTTTGTCCAGCTAGGCAACCTGTTAAATCTCAATCTACTTCTATGATCTATGTATTCCCATGTGGTTTGTCTAAGAATCTATTAATGAGGTAGGGGATTTAGGCTGCCACCATGACAACCAGGCATCATCGCTTGTTTGCTATTTCCTAGATACAGAAACTCAGAGAGTAACATCTTCCCTGCAGATGCTTATTTAATAGTTGGACCGGGTAACTATGGAAATGTAGGTTGAAATTATGTGGCTAAATTGTTTACAAGGTACCTGCAATCTGATAGGCATCCCACGCAAAGAGAAAATATGTCATGGCCAATACAATACTCAGGACAGTCTTTTTTGGTATTGTTACGTTATTCCCACAGCCACATGATCATTATAATTTTGTCACTCATTCCATAAGAAGAATTTCCCTTTCTTTTTTTAAAGGTATGTGTTGTTGGGTTTGCGGACATTTTGTGGGGATAATAATGACACCAGTATTTGCATACCCTTGTACCCGTGTTTTCTCACCAGTAGGACTATCGACAACATTCACTGCACACTATGATACATAAAATCTGGAAATGTGTAACGGTATAAGAAAAAGCTCTTAGTTCCATACTAGTTACAATTTAATTGAAGAAACAGTGCGTAAATGATATGGACAAGGCGTGTGCTGTTGAGGGGAAACTGAAATCATTTTGTCGGGGGGGATGAGAATTTGACAAAATCATTGGTCTTTGGTCCTGTTATCTTGAAGCAAGAGTAGAGGCAATAAGCAGACAGAATGAATAACGGAGAACATCACAAGGATAAGAAACTCAGGAAACAAAATAAGAAAAAGAAAAGAGAAACTCAGGAAACAAATGCCTTGAATAGGGGTAGAAAGATGAGTAAACTACCGATGTTAAAGCAGGTTAAGGCTACTAGTCAGAAGTAGAATTGGAGGGTTGGGGGTGAATTAATAATTCAGTAAGATTTTTTTTTGCCAAGTTTATCTTTGCTCTACATGTATGTATTTGCCTACAAATTTAAGGCCATTAAGAATGCATTCTTCTCATAGTCAACACTACTGAGATAATGGAGTATGGGGCCAGGCAGGTGCTTGTGGCAGGGAGGGGACCACTCTGGAGAGTGCGTGGTTTTCCGCCACTTTGCTGTACATCTGAAACTGGTGCAGAATGGTAGTGAATGCAAACTGTGGTTGAAAAATCTAAATAAAATGCAAAACAAATTCTTAATTTGTGACAAAAACGTTCTAGATAGTTCAAAAAAAAAATAGATCATGAATACTTTTCATTACCTGCCTTCTGCAGCATTCCGGTGTAGTTTCTAGGACAGTCTATTTCCTTTCCCCCAACTTCCACTGCCAGATTTTTAATCACCATGGCTTCTTACTAAAGTTCTTTGAATTTCCTACTCAATACATATTTGATAGGATAAACAAAACTTGATTCCTTTTTTTTTTTTTGGTAGAACTTAGCATTCCAACTGGTGGGGAGATTTGGCTTAAATTTGAGAAAAACAAAAGATAAGTTTAAAAAATACACAACGTACATAGGATCGACAGAAAATAAACAAAATTAAATTAAATTCCCCAAAGTAAAAAACTGGGCAAAGAAATGTGGCCATACAGAAATCAGAAAAGGAACATCAGTGATGCTAAGTAAGCGTAGTGGGCTTTTCTTTCTCAAAAACGTCTGACTACCATTTAGGTCACTTTGGGTAATAAAACTCAAAACATCAGCTTATATTTTTAGCGAAAACAAGGTGATACAGGCTCTCTCAAGGATATCATGTGCCTCAGGCCGTATTTGAAAGTCAGGATCTGCCACTTTCCCAGACTCTCAAGAGAACACTTCAGAAACTAAAAGCAGCCTCAACGTCCAGATGTTCTAGCACCTTGTTGGATGCGAGGCTGAGGCAGCAGTTACGGAAACGAGGTCACTGCGCCCCAGACGCTGCGGAGAGAAGGAGCCGCGGAGTGAATCAAAATGTAATCCTGGGACAGGACCTATCAAACGCCCAGAAAACAAATAAGAACGTATTCTTAAAACTAGATGTCATGGGGGGAAGCAGCTGAGGCGAGGGCTGCAGGCCAAGGTCACACGGGTTCGGACTCACACCAGCTCCCGACTACTAGCGGGTTGCTTCGGCCTGTGCTTCACCCAGGAGCGCGGCGAGGTCCCCACGGAACAGTCACGTGACGCGGGGCTCCCAGGGCCCCGCGGCTCCGAGGGCGCGCGGGAACAACGTCTCCGCGCGCCCCGCTGTTCCCGCCCCCCGGAGCCACGCCCCCAGGCGCACGCCCCCTCGCAGACTCGCTGCCTTCCCAGCCTGCGCCTGGTCAGGCCAGGCGGAGCGGCGGAAGCGCGCGCGTCCTCGGCTCGGAGCTCGAGGAGTCCCGCCCCCAGGTGAGTTCAGCTGGAGGCGGAGCCCGGCTTCCGGCGTCGAGCACTTCTCTCTCTCTCTCCCTCTCTCGGAGCGTAGCCAGCCCTGCAGCTCTTGGGGTGCACGGGGTGCAGCGGCGGGAACGCGCGCGCGCGTGCACGGGGACGCACCCTCACATACTTTTCTCGCAGACCGAACGCGTCCAGGCCTGTCACCGCTGCTGATCGGGCCCGGAGCCTACGGTGAGGGTGGAGCAGAGGGCAGCCGTGTTTGTGCCTCACCGGGGGAAACCGCCCCTGAGTGGGTAAAGGGGTCGAGCTTGGTGGCTGGAGGCGGCCGTTGAAGGGCTCCCTTGAGAGTGGCGACGGGAGGGGGAAGGGTCGGGGGTCTGAGGTGTGGAGGCAGCGGGCGTCGTAAGGAGGCCGAGCCAGCGAGCCCAGTCTCCGGGGAGCAATCCCAGCGCGCAGGAAGCACAGTTGGATGCGGTTTGCTCTTCCCAGGGCGATGGTGTGCGGATGCCGAGGGTGGTGACGGGGGTCGGTCCGGGACCGAGGACCCGGGACCGGCGGTGGGGAGACCGCGAGGCTGCGCTGGTTGGACGTAGTGATGTCCATCCTCAGGGTGTGGTGACTGATGGAAGATGTTGTGCAGTCAGGTCCTCTCCGAGCAGCAGGATCATTAATTAGCGTTTTCGTTATTCCTGAGGGTTCGTGCTCATCACCACCGTGCATGCAGAAGGGAGTTGGGCGAGGTGAAAATGCGCACATCTCGTGACATGGTTTTGGGGGGGATACCCTGATTCCGAAACCCCAAAGAAATGCCCCACGCGTACAAATATTTCAGTATATGTGAAAGTTAGGCAGGCTGGAGGCATTGAGCTCGGTTTGAGGCGATAGTAGCGCGAGGAGGGTTTATCCTGGGCTCCCGAGGCTTAGATATAGATTTCAAAATAAACAAGTCTTAAAGAAGGAAGACATTCACGTCTACTTTCCATCAAGGACATTCTGAAGGAACAGAAGGGGACAAAAGTATACGTTGGACTCCCGAGGATGAGCCACACTCGGTATTCACTCCTTTAAGCATGACAGCAGCCCCGGAGGGTGGAGGGGTTATTCTAGCTGAGCAGATGTAGAAAATGAGCCGCCGAGAGGTTAAGTCGCTGGTTGAGGTCTCAATCCAGGGATACCAGACTCTACATTCTCATGCTTTACATTCTGTGTCTACCCAAAGGCAGATACTACATGTTTTCAGAAAAAATCCAGACAAGAGAGCCTTAATTAGGGCAATTAGGGCTCTTGGGGCATTTGGGTTAAAATCAAACGAAGAATGCATTCATTTTTGAATGTGTGCTGTTCAAGTGTATTTGTCTTCAAAAGGGTTTGTAGTATAGGGAAACCTTGCATTCAGGCTAAAAACAAACTTATTAGTACATTCCCTGTTTATTTGAGCGTCTTAATTATTTTCCAGATACTAAACTATGTGCCAAGAGTACCGAAATGAATACAATTTATAATCTCTGCCCTTGAATTTAATTCAGAAGATGATCTTATAAAATGATTTTGTTATATTTAAGTAGTAATCCTCACTAGTGTGTGGATTAATTGGATTTAAATAGTTGTAAGCACAAGCTTTTAGGATCCATTAAGAAAAGGCATTGGATAACTTATCATGTACCACTGCATTATTATTTTCCCATTCAGCAAGAAATACTGTCATAAAATTTAGGTTAGATCATATTGACAATTAGTATTTTGTTGGATTACTTACACTACCTTCAGTGAATTTTAAAATAGTAGAGAAGAGCACATTTGTAATTTATCCCCTGTTTAGTTGAAAGGCTTGATTTTATGTTGCTTTTATTTCATTAGTTGAGAAGCCAGTGTGGGCAGCATTTCTTTCAAGTCATCTGCCAAATAATGTTCTTAACCTCTTCTTCCAAAAAAATGTTAAATTAAAAGTACACGAAGGGGCAAATACAGTTGTTCTATAGAAAATAATACAATAAAAAATAATAATACAAAAATAAACTGAGTTTCGTGGACTCACAACTGTACACCTACTTTGGCCCTGCCCTGCATAGATAATAACAGATTTCATTTAAGCATTTATGGCTTAAAAGTTCTAAGGAACAGAGTTTTCAGTTTAATAACATTACATTAGGCATAGCTGTAGGTAAATGGGTAGAAGGATTAGTGCGGTATTTTGGAAATTTCTGATAGCTTCACTTTTCTCAATGAAGTAGGAATCAGATCATAATCTGAGGGTGATTCTGCAGGTGGATGCTTGGAGGTTTGGGGGCTTGGGAAAGTGAATGGACCAGTAAAATGTGTGATTGCCAAGCAATTAATCAGTCACACGGAGGTATGAAAAGCCTGATAATGGGGCGCCCTTTACAGGTGCACAAAATAGTGTCTAATTATTTAGACACTCACATTATTTATGTGAAGATAGGTATTTCGCAACCCATTTCCATTACCTGTTTTTACAGTTGTCTGGACCATACAAATTCACTTTGCCTGTGCCTCTGCCATAGTGCAGGTATCCTTGTTCTTTAAGCAAGTTAAGACCTTTTAGGAGTCAAGCTTTGCCATTCTTTTTTCTCTGCATGGAATTTCCATTCCAGTCTTTTTCAAGCTCTTCTCCCCCCCTTACACTGATCACAATACATTAAATTTTATCTATCTGTAAAATCAATGACAGAGTCTAACTTATTTTTTGTCATTTGTTTAGTGCATAAATTTCTCAGTAAATGTTAAATGAATTTGCCACTTTTCTTCTTTCTTATTCCTCTAATCCATAACAGGGGTCAGTAGACTCTCTGTAAAGAGCCAGATAGTAAATATTTTAGGTTTTGCAGACCATCTGGTCTCTGTTT